>NC_136541.1:23183967-23894006 GCF_910591455.1 Pholis gunnellus | reverse complement strand
TATCAAGTATTTCCACAAAATCTTTTAGTTTTTTTAAGTATATGTCACAATTTTGTTGTATTTTCTGTTCTGTAAAGTTACAACCCGACATGTTAAAATGACCTCGGTTGTGTCCTTCATGGTATCTATAGCCACCGTGATATTCAAGGCATTGATTCTGGTTATCATGAAAATGATAGTTAGAAAATAATTGGAGGCAGGGGCTGAGAGAAATAGAAGCTACGCTGACAGAGATACAGCTGTTGAATATGTATGAAGAATGTATCTTTACAAAGCACTGTACATTCAAACTGCCCTGGTGACGATAAAGCATGTCAGCCAGCAGCCAGTGACATGTATATATGTGTATATATATATATATATATATACATATATATATATATATATATATGTATATATATATATATATATATACATATATATATATATATATATATATATATATACACAGTGTGTGCATGTTTCTCGATACGTGTGGACTTTGTAATGTAGTCAGGGTATGCCCACAGGACTCAGCACAGCACAGAGGAATATCTTTAGTTACATATAGTGTGCTTACTGTTGTCGTGCATGGAGCTTCTGGGTGTGCAGACACACTAATGCAAGCACACTTACACCAGCAGAGTCACAATGATCCACTGCAGAGGGAGAAGCAACACTCAAAGACTATGTCTGTTTCTTTCTGTATCAATTTAGGCTTTTTAATCTGGTCACCGGGTCCTTTATTTGCCTTTAAATTCAGTTTGAATCAAACCGCAGGGACCATTAGGTATTCCGTGGTCCAGGCTGGCCAATCAGGTGCATTCACAGCTGTGGATCATTAACCTTCAATCAGCCTTCTTCAACGGCTCAAAGAGCAAAAAAGTTTGAAACACATTTTTCTGAACTTTTCCATAATGTATGTTTATATTTTGTTCGTGGGCATCTGTTTTACATAACATGTCGGTTTCATTTGTTTTATATATGTTGGAAAGCAATTTGCAACTATAGTTGTGGAAGTGCTAAAGAAGTGTAAAGCAAAAAAAACAGGATTCATTAGTTTAATTCTGAGGGCATGTCAACATTGATGCATTACGGGCAACTGGATAAAAAATATGAGATCCCATTAAGTCTAGTCAAAGTTGCTCACTGCTTTCAGGATTCTGCTTTCTTAACCCACAACTAGAGAGCATCAAAGTGTCTTTCAGGCTGAGCCTGGCTGACTGACACACATGAAGGTTGGTGGCTACTAATCTCAGAATTCTGAGATTAGTAAATCTGTTTTTACGTCATCATTTCATTTGAGTGAAATCCCGAAATCAGAGGATCATGGCGACAGCGGTCGTGTGCCAACCAGAGCCTAGTTCTGCCCAAGTTGTTCTTGCTTCAGTGCCTGCTGATGGGGGGATGTTGAGTATGGTCAGACCTGCTCTATATCAAAAGTGTCTCGTGATAATCTTCTGTTGACATGTTCTAAATAGATTTAGTTGAATTGTTTACCATTGAAGAAGTTCTGGTCTTGGTTAAACAGGCCACATATGGAC
The DNA here is from genome assembly GCF_910591455.1 of Pholis gunnellus. NCBI lineage: Eukaryota > Metazoa > Chordata > Actinopteri > Perciformes > Pholidae > Pholis > Pholis gunnellus. The sequence goes on along the minus strand of NC_136541.1, from coordinate 23,892,483 downwards.
GATAGTAGCACATATCAGTATATTTAATCATCTGAGATGTTGTCATCATTGCATCCAGAAACTTGGGTCTGTTGCTAAAATGACAATATGCATCAGTTCCTCTTAAAGCAAAGATTGTTGTTTCAAGTCTTTCTCTACTGCTGTGCGTTGAGTTAGAAGCCTGCAGTGTCATTTGAATGAATCGAATTCTAATCTTGTAGTCCACTCAAAGCACTTTAACACTAAAGGCACAACTACGGGAGCAACTCGGAGTTAGGTGTCTTGCCCAAGGACACGTCGACATGTACTAGCTAAGCTGGGGATCGAACCACCGACCCGCTGATTGAAGGACGACCCCGCTCTTCCACTGAGCTACAGTTGCTCCAAAGCCTCCAAGAAAAACACCCTTGAATTTCTCTGTGTTTTTGTGGATTCAACAGGGAGGAGACGTTCAGGAGCACATGGTTGCTTAAGACTTGTTCCAATCTCTATCTAATACATTTATCACCAATCAAACAACCCTCTAGCTTGTGTGTCTGTATCACGTGCTCTAACCCACGTTTTTGTCCCAGCACATCCACTCCTACTTTGTTGGGGAACAAGCTGTTTACTGGGAGCAAGTAGAACATGTCTGTCTTCTTAGTCCCAGTCCCGGCGAGACGTCATGTTTCTGTACTGTCTCTCTACTCCGCTCCTATCTTCAGAATATGCAGCCCACATATATTTTAGTACAGTCTCTTTCCTCTATGAACAGTTTGACACTGCTCACGAGAGGGTGTCTGCAGATATTAAAGTGTACATTTGAATACCCTCTTAAGTTTCATTCTGTAGAGATGTAAGATCATTTTGGTGGCACAACATGGAGCCTTTCTATTTTTTAGAAAGTTTTAGAAACTTGAACCAACATGAGGTTAACATACATGTTGTATTCAGCTTCATGAATGTTAGATTGGCTGCGTCTAATGTGGCATCATGGTATGAATGACTGAGCACCTTTAAACTGACGGAGCAGTAGAAAGAAAGATCAGACAGAAAGAAATGCTGAAGATTCTGTACAAAGAGAGAGAATACATAGATATGACAGAATACATTTATCAACATCAGAAAAGAAAGCATGGGGTATAAGTGCAGCTGGCTTTTCAGACTTTTCAGACGGACTACGTGTGGGTCTGTCTTGTCACTCGGAATAAGTATTCGGAGTTGCCCGTGGTGACCGGTCCAACCTCAAGCAACATTCAGGAGACTACCACGTCCAAGCAGCACCAGGACAAAGGACGCAGAGAGGAATTAAATATAACCCAGCTGGGATGAAGACACCAGCCTCAACAGGGCAGAATCATCTTGAGGATGAAATAGAAGTGGACTGAGGACTGGAACCAGTGCTCTGTGGAGAGATCATGAAAAGTGAGCTGCTTGTCCTGTGGTGACTATACCAGGACAAGGTGTAAAGGAGGAACAAAATGTACAGGTGGAAGAAAAAGTAGAGGGTGGGGGTGGTTGGGTAGAGAGAGAATTCACATTCACAATTATTTAGTTTTGCATGTGTTTGTGAGTCATGTAGTGACTGCTACAGCGAAGAAATGTAGGGTCTATGACAAAACCCTGTATGAAGAGAGAGTAAGAACCGTCAAAGGTTCAATCACTCACCAAAGAGACTTACTATAGAACTGATGATCATACTGACATTGTTTATCAAGATGCTTCTTTAACTAATACATCGTCTTTCTTTACACACCATTGTTCAATGCTTGATGCTGCCAAGTGGCTCCCTCTTGATACAAGATGACAATTCATTGGTATCATTTTAGTTTCAAATGAATGAATTGTAATTATCCACGTTACTTTAAATGACTCATTGGAATGCTCTGATCAGTTTTACTCTTATCAGCAGAAAATGGTAGAAGAGCTTCTTTTACCTCCACATATTCATCTCTGTCTTCATTTAGAATGTTTTATTCCCTTATCTCACTAACGTGTTTTCAACAATGCTATCGCTGAATCTTTCCTGATTGAGGATGTAACTTTTCTTGTTTTTTTTACCCATGATCAGGCTAATGAGATGAGCTGATGAGCTCAGTGTGAGAGCTGTTGATGTTTTGTCCACTCTGTATGGCTGCATTGTTGTGTGCACTACAACAAAGGATGTGGGGATGTTGAAGAGGATAAAGTGTTTTGGTGCTGGGAGAAGGCCAAAGGACGGAAACTGAATTAGTGGACAACATATAATTGCTAAGGATTTGGAGGAGAGGTTTGCTGTCAACAGCACTATCGATTCTCCTCTGACTGAGAACTGAGGAGGAGGAATTAAGGAGCGAGAGGAAGAGAAAGAGGTGATGCACAATGGCAGGAAACAACTGAAGAAGAGAAGAGACGGAGGAGGGAAGTTAAAGAAGGAGGGGACAGAGATGAGATAGGGGGTGTCTTGCATCCTTACAGAAAGGGAGAGGTACTTTGCAATGAATAATGGAGTGAGGAGAAAGACGGTGAGAAATGACAGAGGAGGAAAGAGTGGGAAGAGAATTAAAGAGAAGTGAAAGGAGGGGTGGAGGAAGGACATTTGCGGTAAACACTGAGCTTCAACCTACTGGTTTAATTTTTAAAGCAGATATTATACTTCAAAGTCAGTTACCCATGAATGTATAATTACATAACACCATAGTAGAACCAGAGTTCAGTACTGACTGAATCAATATGATATATGAAGTCCAGCTGGCCCCAGGCCAACATCACAGCTGACCACAATCAAGGCTTAAACACCAGCAGCTCCTCCCTAAAACATCTTACGATAGAAATATCATTAGAACTCTCTCTCTCTCTCTCTCTCTCTCCACTGATAGAACGCAGCTTTTTGCATTCAGATTGATTCAAGAGATCATTAGAAAAACACTAAACAAAACAAGCAGCTGTTGAACTATTTCAAACCGGACTTGTTTAGGGCAGTAGGCTGTAATACAGTCATAGACAAAAAGAAAATCTTAACGGATTCATATTTTCCTCTAAGTTACTATTGCCTCTTTAAATACACACAACGTTATAATGTGCTTCTGATGGGAGTTGATTGTTCACTCTACAGGGTTATTGGTATTATTATGCATTGTTCAAAGGCAGGGTGGCCTGCGAGAGCCACAAGTGAGCCGCTCCGCTCACACATCGGTGGCAGGAATGGAGACGGATCGTCGGGAAGCTACCGAACAGAAACGTGACTCAGCTGAATCCAGCTGTCAGTGTTACCACACGAAGTGTGTCACCTTTCACAAACACAAGATGAACACAAAAGAAATACGTTTGGCTGTCATCTGACAATATGTATGGACCACAGTGTTGGCCATGCTGCAGTTGAACTGTTGTTAATTTAGACAAAGACATAGATATGTAAAGTAGGTTTTACACACTTGGTTTAATATCAACAGACGTTTCCTTTGACCAGCAGAGATACCTCTTTATTTCTAAGCAGTCAGCTGTTAGGTATCAGTTCATCTATATTTTATGCTGGAACTAAATATCAGTCAAAAATAAGATAATAATAATAATAAACCAAATACAACAATCAACAACAACTATGAGAAACTAGTGGTTGTGTGACATGTTTGCAGCAGTGCTAATAAAATAAATGTAGGCCAAACACTGGACAGTGTTTACCATAGGCTGACATTTACAGAATAAAGATATCTGCCGGCTATGATTGGTTGTTCCTCGTCACATGACATGCAGTGTGCGTCGATGCATTCCAAAAGTGTAATGTTTATCTCAGGGCGCAGCCGTTACACCCTGATTGGCTTTTGATATTTAGTTGAAAGTGAAGTGAAAATCGGCTGTAATATCTTACATCTTATATGTCACAAGTATTAGGATATTTGCTCAGGAACTATCAGCCAGGCTTTGTTTGCTGTGGAAGCACAAGTACACAAGGACACAAACTGCTTGTAGCATTTGGCTCACAGACTGCTGTCCAACATCCCTGTTCTCACTGTGTCTCATTACTGACATTGCTGTCAACTCTGCTCAGTCCTGTATCCGCCTCAGGCAACACCAGGAGAAACGAGGGAAACGTTGGAAGATGGAAATAACATAGGGGGGGATACCTGATCCCCCAAAAGCGAAGGAGACAAGACTTGGTGTTAATGATGCCAGCAGAATGTGTTGTACAGGTAGAAACCACAGACCCCATGCTTCATTATGATCCAGTCTTTGAGTTAACTGGAGCTCTTATATCAGACATGACATGTAGCCAGGTGGAGAAATGCAGCAATTCCCCTCAACAGCGCTGTTACCTTTGGGGTCCCACTTTGAGCACAATGCATACTGTAGAACAGTGCAGAGGCTATGCGTGTATTAAGAGGTATGGATACTGTGCTCTGCAAGATGGGCACTTTCGCTGAAAACATCTTTAGTATTCTGTGTTGCTGGGATCTTGGAGCATTGAGCTTCAGAGACTTCTGATCACAGATGAATTTCATGAAAGTATTTACTGATAAGGCTCCTCAATCTGTGTTGAGCTTACAGAGGAGCCAGTGGGGCCTAGGCTTCCCCACAGAGACCGCAGCTCCCCTGAAAGCTACATATTTGTAGATGATGGTTTTGGTTTCATACAGAAAAAGTCTGCAGTGACCCAAAGCACGAGATACAAAGTGTAGCGCTTACTTGTTTATCATTTAGCTGAAACCACAACCCTAAACCTCACCACATGCAGGACTGAGGATATACTGTATATACGTGTGTGTGCTCACTCAAGTCTTACCTCCGTTGTCCTTCACAGTAAAATTTGGAGTGGCTGGAAGCCCAGCAGGCACGTAGTAGGAAAACCGTCCATTTGCAAAGTTGTCAAGATCTGCTGCTCGGATGGTCTGAATCACCTGATGGAGAAAAACAGAGGAGATGTGAAGGAATGACAAAAAAGAAGGAAAAAAACAAAGGCTACCAAGAAATGCAGGTAAGAGATGAAGAAAGTGAACAGAAAAATGAGATACTGAAGGAAACAAAGCCGGCAAGATGATAAAGAAAGAAAGGCTGAGTACTAAGTACTTGTTTGAATTTGTCAATGTCCTCAGCCTGTGTTAGTCAGTGACAAATTGTGACCTATTGCAATTCTTACAATCCATAACACAGACTCATACGCCACAACCTTCATTAGCATTCAATCTGTTTAAGTCCCTGCTTTAATTAATGTGGTTAGCTAAATAGCTGTTAATGTTGCTGCCAACTGCAAGAAACATCATCAGTTAAAGTCAATCACTTCCCTTGTGTTTCTTTTCTGCTTAATTATGAATCTCACTCCATTTCTTGGGCAGATCTGCCCTGTGAGCTGAGGCAGAGACCATTGGTTAAGGTTAGGCATTGACCTCCAGTAGTTAACGTCAGGATAGCCCATTGGTCAGGATATACAGCAGGTCCTGAATAAATCTGGTTACCAGTACCTTAGCGAGCATGGACGCCTGGCCAATCCTAGCACTTGAATTCCACTAAATTCAGATGGAATGGAGTTTTTTCCCCTGGGCGTTGCCCTTTAAGGTGTGACCATGCCATTAGTCAGCTCATTAAAGTCGATAGACTGGCAACTTCTGTGTAGTGTTGAATGGCAAACACTATAGTAGGAGAAACATCAACATTTGGTGAGATGAGACTTCTTACCAAAACAAATTCAATGTAATGTTTTCCAACCAAGGACAAATGAAAAGGACATGCAGTGCAAACTAATGGCAGCTGCGATCCCAGCGCCTCCTGTCTGCATGTCGTAGAGGCGAGACATCATCCTCCACAATTGCTCCCTATGGTCAGGCCTGCACCCTGCACCGGTTTAGATTTAGGAGTTGTGCAAGTTGGCTCCTCTATGACCTACGTTTAACCATAACACCCCACTGCGCATAGATGATCCGCTCCAGGAGGTGACATAAATCAGAGTAAATATTCCGTTTAGTGTTTCACTTTGGTGAACTTTGACCTGAAAATGTGACTATTTGCCATTGACCAACACCGAGCCGTCTTGACAGTGTTCACCTTTGAGAGGTCAAAATGGAGAAAGCTATTGTTGTTTATTAGCTTTGTTGCACCATTGACTTATATTTGACCTCCTCTGGCAGAGAAAGAAGTCCTCCACAAAAAGACAAGGGTTGTCAGACCATTATAAAATAAGAGTTGATGGTAAAATTCTGGCTTTCGAATAAAGTGTGTGAACTTATTGTCCAGTTAGTGACCGCGCTAAGCCAACAAGCTACAGAGTTTACTCAGTGACTTTTAGCAAATAAACTAGCTCATTTATTTTACCCTCTTCAATAACTTTGTATTGAATGAAAAGGCCAGTAGAGAGACGCTCTGGGAGCTATATTGTGACTGAGCTAACAGTTAGCCATGCGAGTAGTCACTGTGTCACCAAGTTTCCAGCCCCCACCCGTTTTTGGACGAGCAAATGTCTTTGTGGTGTGACCCCAGCGTTACACCACTAGACCTGATGGGAGGCAGCAGCACTGCATATACAGATCAAGTCGTCGACAGAAAACAAAAAGTTCTCGTCTACATGCTTTCAGCAAAGCACAGAAGTCGTGCATTCATTACTTGATCACTTGATTGATCAGTTGACTAGTCACATCCAATCATATTCATGCAGGTTTAACGTGCAGCCATTATAACCTGACTGAGTGACTCTTTATCGTTTTGCTGATAAACTCATGGCAACGCTGTTTGCCGCACAACTCCTCCTATGATTGAGGGATTGATAGATTTCTTTAAGTTTGTGTCATGCACAAAACTTCACCAACCCTTATGGGTTTATAAGACGCTAAAGCTACAGCTGCATATACATAAGGCAGCTCCTGTGCGCTATGTTCTTAATGTTGATGATTATCTAAGATATCGTGTAGTTCCCCACAGAATCCTTGTTGCAGCATATATTCTTTAGGAGCTCCCTAAACAGCTGAGACTTTTCAACCAAATCTCACTGTAAGAGAGCGTCTTCAAGGAAACAGCAGCTTGGATTTGTTAACATTAACACTCCACTGGTGTCTACCACATTTACTGTATATATACAGTACGCCATGTGTCAGGAAACCCTGCCCACATATTAGATTGTTTTCCTCTCTTTATAACAGCCCTAATGCACAGATCGTATGATTGCAGAGAGAGCTGTGGGAGTCAGGACTGCTTGCTCAGTTTACCTGGCATGGCTTTGATGCATACAGTGTCTTCATATAAAAGGAAAATGGAATAGTAGCACACAAATCAACCAAAATAGTAAAATACCCCTACGTGCAAAGTTCCACCATTATATTTTCATGTTTTATGCAACGTGTCAAGTCAAGCTGCTATTAACAATCATGGCAAAACAGGAAATGAATTCACGGAGCACAGCAGGGCCCTTCGTTTTAGTTGGACTCCCAAGTACTTGAATAATGTGAAAATCTCCACGTTACGCCCTCTGATGCAGACTGCAGATGGTGGGGCCTTCCTCTTCCCAGAATCCACCACAATCTCCTTCATTTTGGCCACAGTCAACTCCAAGTGGTTACGTTGCTTTGTTAGTTCTGTGCCTGTGTTTTTTTTTTGTATTTGTTGGTTTACACTATGATTGAGTTTGATCTGGGATTTTGTCAGCGTTCCATTGACAAGTTGGAGGGGAGTACTATGGAAATCTTGAACTCATTGCAGAAAAGCAGACATTTCCATCAGTGAGCTAGGCAAGGAACGGGGCTCAAAGATCAGCTGTCTGCTTTGGTAGAGCATGGACTGTTGTCAGCTGGTGTGGGCGTGGCTACATCTTAATCTGAAGAGGCAGGTTTTGCCGAACAGTAGAAATTGAAAAAGCTTTAGTTGTAGATCTAAAAGAGGGTTAAATCTTTGGGAGATTTTAAATCCTTGGTGCTTATGGAGGAGTTTAAAAACTGTACCTGAGAGAGCTGCAAGCTGTTAAGTTGTCTGACGCTGCAGTTCTTGCAGATGAATATGTACTCACTCATAAACCTGTTTGGTGAAGAAGAATCTCTCTAAAAAAACAATACAACAGTACATCACTCAAATTGATTTCTGTACTTAGATGTGAAATATGTCTCAGTACAGACGATAAAGATGCTGGAACTTTCAAATCACTGGGACTTTAAGTGTACATGATGACTCCACGTCACACTCTATTCAGACATACAATTCATTGGAGTAACCTTCAGCAATATCCACGATTAAGTCCATTCTACTCTCTGAAAATTTGATATAAACTCAATTACCCTCTATGAAATTCAAGTCTGCTGGCAAAGTGGAACACTGACATGCAAGACCACTGCAGTAAGAAGTGTCTTGCACGACAATGAGAGCTGTCCATATGGTGGACAGAGAGATACGGTATGTCCATATCTTCTTGTCTGAATAACACAGATGAACAAAGAACCATTAACATCTGCTTTCACAGTCACAGCTCAATGACAAGTAATAAAGACTTCACCATGAACATTAATGTGTTTCCATAAATCTATAACTGACCTACCTGATAAATATCTATATGTAATCTTTGGCAGTCAGAATACAGTGTACATGTTTCTAGCATGCAAAAAGCAAGTGCTGCCGTGTATTCTGAGCCCTCTGGGTCGTATCTGCCACACATCTTCACGCATTCAACACAGCCAACAAGGAATGAGCATCACACCTATTGTGTTCCCCAAAAATCGTACCGAGCCAGTCTCATGGTTTTGAAATCAATATTGCAAATGTGGTTCACAACTGAGTTCCCAAATGTAGCAGAATAAATTGTCGTGCCGGATGGACGTGACATGCATGAACATTTCTTGGCAACAATTTATTGCAATGCCAGGAAGATGAAAAAAAAAAAAAAAAAAAAAGAGTCCTCCGTCGACATTAACTGTGCTAGCATGTGTTGTCTGTTGCCTGAAGCCAATCTAAATGATTACACAGTAATTTGTGGACACTCACACACTTAAATTTCCATAAAACCCAGAGAAAGTGGTCGGCAGATAATAAGGGAGAGCAATACCTAGAATACGACAGAGGGAGTGTGTGTGATGTGTGAGCTCTGTGAGTGAATGGGTATGTGGGGACAGTCATTGCTGTGATGCAGATCTGTGTGCTGGCCCTGCTGTCTAGCACAGAGGCTTGCAGTGAATTTAATATGATTGTCTCTGCTGCTATCTGGCCCGGCAGCGGAAACATCAGCACGCTCCGCACTCTGAATAATTTATGGGTTCAAGAAGCTGCAAAGTCTACAGCTCAGCTGATAAATCCTCCACTGATGGTGTCAGACACACAACAAAAAGGCTACAGATCAACATGAATGTATGTGCATGCCAGCCTTTGCATGTGTGAGAGAGAGAGAGAGAGAGAGAGAGAGAGAGAGAGACTGTGCATTCATCCACGTGTTCAGTGGTGTATATAGTTGTTCTTGGTGTTTGTGTTGGAGAGCTGAACAGGAGTTTATTTTCACATTTTAAGAATAATTGGCATCTGCTTTGGCCATTAAGTTTGGATTTTTCCACGATATGCAACAACTCTGTCAGACCTTGAGAACATGTCTCTGAAGCTGACTTTAAATCTAATCTTAAAAGATGCATTCAGCCATGCAGCTTGTCATTTTGTATAATTAGAGGGTTAGTTTGCCGTTATGCTATAAATTCTATAAATGACCCAAACCAACAATGTGTCAGCCAATCTCTGACCTCCCTTCTCTGACCCTCCCTCTTGCCCCATTCCCACTTCCTTAAACCCTTCACTCTTCCACCTGTCCCAGTGTGGTAGAAATTCATTAGATATGAATGACTGTGTGGTTAGTACCTAGGTAACCTCAGATTCTTACACACGTGAAGACCTTGGAGATGAAAGGCAGATCATATTCTGGCAACCCCAACGCTGGTGCTGATGAGAGAGCAGCCCTCAAGAATGCAGATGCCACGTTTTCAGTGAATTTGAACATGTTCAGGTGCAGTGTAGCCATAAATCAGGTGGCTGCAGTGCCCAAGAAGCTTCACGTCCATGTTCCAACATGTCACATAGTAGAGGATCGTGGGCTGACAGAATTGCAGCTTGACAGGAGATGCTCTGTGACCTCTTTCAGCACAACATTCCAAGAGGAGAATGGAGTCTGTGCCTCCTCAGAAGCCACGTGTCAAGACACTGTTTCTTTACCTCTGCCATATATAGTACAACTCATACTGACTATCTGGATGCAATGGAATGAAAAAGATTTAAAAAAACAGGCTGAGCACAAATTAAAACAGTGTCAAATTTGGAATCATGAGGTAATGAGGCCAAATAAGAATTAGTCAAGATTGTCAAGATTGGGTTGAGAAAAATGAGCAATCCCATTTCAAGCTTGAGATCCTGAATGAAGCAGCATTCTCTAAATCTGTTGGCGGTAGGGATAGGGAGGATAGGTGTATCAAAAGTAGACACTAATACACATTGTTCGAGAAAACAATTAAAACTGCAAGTCCCTGTAATTTTTAAGAAACATTCTGGCTATTGATTTCATAGATCAGAGATTCTATCCTTTCAGCAATGGAAGACCTTTTCACATCCGTAACTGCTGTAAAAGTTGTGAAAATACTCCCCTACAATTAAAAGTCCTGTATTCACAACATTACTTCAGTATGTAATCCACTAAATGTACGTAGTTAAAGTAAAAGTATTGATTGTTCAGTAAAATGTTTTACTATTACATCTGATGTTTGTGGATTATTTTACTGCTGCATTAATGTGTATGTGTCATTTCAACTCTTTTATATACCGTTAGCTAATTTAATCCAGAGCAATACATCGTATTCCTGCTGTCCTGTGAGAACCACGTATCTGTGACAACCTCTGGTTTTAGTTTCTGTCAGTTCCCTGCCTCATGTGTCCTATGTACACCATAGCGTTGGTACATCTATGCTACGCTAGCTACTGAAGGTATACTGAATGTATTTTAATGACTGTAACAGTAAATAAACACCTTTACAAGAACAGTGATGTGATGGTTCATCTTTACACTGTGATCTGTGTAGCTTAAGCTTCTATCTTTATCTTTTTAACCTGCTTTCATCCTGGATATTTCCTTCAAGCTAATATTTAAGGCCCTGAAATTCAATTAAATTCAAAAATGGTGATAGTTATTCAGATACAGTTAGTGACAGTGTGGCTCCATGGTAGCTCTGACTGCTTGACACAGTAGCAGTGGGAGGCGGGGCTTAGCCAAGGGTCAATTGGTACAAAAGATTGCGTAATTGCACTCAGCTTCGGCCATTTCGAAAAATATATTTAACATATAATAAATATATTAACTAATAACTACACACATAACTAATTAACCAATGAAAATGAAGAAACGCAATGTTGAGTAAATGAATCTGTTTGTCCAGCAGGATCGCTCACCCTCCACTCCGCTGGAGTAATGGTGGCAGCATTTGCCAAATTTGTTTGTTGGTTGCTGGCCTCCCACCCGATTCACCATTGTTCCAGGTGGGCCCAAAATTCTGCTGGGCTTGCCTGCATAGACAACCGGTCGGAAGAGTGGGAGAGCAGCAGAGAAGAGAGTCTTGAAGAGCGATAAGAGCAACAAGATCGTGATCTTTGGGCTTCTTTTTGCTTCACAGTCTTCTGTTAAAGGGTCGGGCACTGAGTCCCGTGTGCTGTGACTTTGCAGGACAAATATTGGATTGTGGGGATGGGGTTAAGTTCTCAGGTCATTCATTCTGCAGTTGTTTAAAAGCTGCGCTACATCTGGATGGGAACCTCAATGATGCGCTTTGCGTCTACTGTGTCTTTCAGGTCAGATCTTCAAACTCACCTGCACAACAGATGATGGGAATCATGTTTTCTTTTTCTTTTAACTTTTCTCCAAAAATTTGAAAACATTTTTTATAATAAATGTGAATCTAATTTTAAGGCCATGCCATCATAATCCAGTTGCAAACCCCAAACCCACAGCCTTTTACTTTAGTTCTCCTAGGCTAGAGCACAAGCAACCCACCTGTCCACTTTTGGTGCTCTCACACACTATGACAGCACTGTTGCTCCCAGAGATGGCTGGAATGTTGTCATTGACGTCCAGGACCTGGATGGTGACTGGAACGTGACTCACCATACGAGGGTTATCTGAAAATGTACACAAGAAACAGATTTAAGTTGCTATATAACACCATTGATTTTATATTTGGCCTGTCCATAAGAAATATACTGTACTGAACAAGTACAGTTCAATCCGGTTCGTTATTATTTTGTTTAGTGGTTTGTTCTTCAGCAAGTTGCAGAACAGTTGCAGTCTGTTAACTTCACACGGTGTTTAGCTAGGGACCAAAGGGGGTGCAGTGTCAGATTTAGTGCAATTTCGACACGCGGCGCATTCAATATTAATAAACTTTGAATAAACCAGCACACAGCGCTCTGTGTAACAGCGGGGGCGGAGCTTCAGGGCTCTGAATTCCAGCATGTCTCTCATCGACTGCAGTTCACTGTTACTGGATGTTGGATTTAGCCTGCTAACGCTACATGCATGCTGGGTAGCAACCAAACTTTTCTTCTCTTCCCTGGAGTCAACGAGAACGAGCAGGTAGCCTTCAGGAACATCCTCCCTCTGCTGTTGCACCTCACACTTAGTACGTTTGCCATACTAATTTATAACACTAACAACGTTGCTGCCGGAAAAATAACTCCTCCCGTGAGTCGCTCAGCTGTCTTTAGAATATTAAGTAGGATTTCACCTGCAGACAGTTCACACCATGGTTTCACTAAAGGATGCAAAGCGACGGCCAGGCCGGTTTAAAACCCCCCAACAGCTCTCACATCTCCCATAACGATGCAGCAGGTTTCTGGCAGGCGCTCTTTAAAACTCACATGGGGAATCTAAACAAGTACTTTCTCACATGAAAATGTATTAAAACTAAATAATGCTTTTATTAACGTTACTCCAAACTTTTCTCTGAAGTAATACTGTTAACTATGTGTAACATGAATGATAATGTTGCTCTGTGTCTTTTACTAAATTTACCAAAAATAAATAAATAATAACAAACACCATTTAAATGAACACAAATGCATGTCTTGGTTTTTACGGTTGTTTGTCATGTCCACCTTTACTTTCGGAGCAAAAAACCCAAGCCAAATATAATTGTATTGCTGTGTGATTTATACTAAAAGGTCAATAAATGAAAAAGTATAAATCAATAACTGTCCTTTCTCGCCATCCAGATTTCATCTGTCAATTTTCCCTCCCTTTTTCCTTGTGCTGTTGCATCTAATATTTCTCAATGCAGGCAGTGTGGGGGTCTGTAGCTTTCATTTGTCTGTTCATTCATCTGTCACATTCAATATCTCTCACACCACTGATCACAGCTTGATGGCACCGTGGAGTAAAATAGTTGACCACAACACTGCCACGACAAGGACTTTATTATCAAATGATGTGGATATTTTATAATCGTTACCTTAGCATAATAGTATTTTGCAAGTACACATTTCATTTCATCATAACCTCTGGAGGGTGGAGGTATTAAGATGCACTGTTTGGCAAGTCTGATGCCCGAAGCCAAATAAAAGAATTGCTGTAGACGAATGTATTCTCAGTGGATTAGGATTAGATTTTGTTCCTTGATCACTATGGCCATTTTAGCTGTATAGGGACTCTGGGGCAAAAACAAAATGCTGATGGCTCCTAAAATAAATACAAAAATAAATGCACTTGAGGATAAAGATATGAAAATATTTGCGGTATAGATTTTCCGGTGGCGCTGCTCTACTTGCGACCCGGGTTTGCGATCTGCTGTATTTGTTAGTTTGTGTCTGATAGCCTATTGTCTGACTACGACCTCGTACTTTTACTTGCGTGCTAAATTCACATGGCAACGATTACGCAATCCGTCTGTCTGGCACTGATCATATGGGGACTTTGTACTCTGTGCCAAACATCACCTGGTGGCATGGAGGCTCAGCTGCCCATCACCTATACCAGACCTAGCGCTTCGCTCTGTCGGATCCATTTCCATGGACCTGGTGGAGTACGACAGCGTGGAGTACGACGGAGTACGACAGCGTCTACGACGACGGTGAAATAGGCAATGGTACTGTGTAATGTGAGATCACTGCGAGGCAAAATAGAGAAACTTCAAAACAATAAACCATTTCAAACTAAAGAACTAAAGTAATGCATTAATAGGAAAAAGGCAGCATTTCGAAAGGAGTGGAGCTAAAAACGGTACAAAAGGAACTTAATCAGACAACAAAACATTAAACCACTATGAACTCTAAACAGCTTTGGGATTCAATGAAAGCCATTACTAATATGGAACCAAGTAGAAGTCATATTTATTCTACTGATGACTTTCAGAAAGCTAATGAACTGAATGACTTCTACCTCAGGTTCCAAACCCATGATTTTTCCGATCAGTGCAACAGCGTCTTAGACTCTCTCACAGACGACTTGAATAGAAGGCCTGAGGTGGATAACTACAAGATGCAGTTACTGTTCTGTCAGTTATGCACTAATAAATCCAATGGACCGGACAGGCAACCTGTGCTGTAGAGCTTACTCCAGCTTGGTGTCCCCTCTTTTAGCGCACACATAAATCCGGTCTCTTCATATAAATATGTTGGTGCCCACATTGACAGCTCACTCACATGACATGTGCATGTTTGAAACCTTTGCTCTTGGCTACAACAGAGCATGTCATTTTGAGAAGGCTCTATGGCGTTAATAGTAAACTCATGATTCTGTTTTATCAAATGATTCTGGAGAGTGTAATTCGATGTGACATACAGGTATGATATGGTAACCTGTCAGTACAGTTCAAATCTAAGCTTGCACGTCTTACTCAAACGTCCATGAAGATCAAAGGCAAAAAAGAACAACACTACCTCCAACTTCAGAGAAGCGTTAGCTAGCTAAGTGGAGCTGAATTTGGCATTTTAAATAAATAAAACCTGAACAAAAAAAGAAAACACTTCAGAAAAGTTGAATAAAAGTACTGAAAGAAGTTCCATTGAAAAATAAAATTGAGGCATTAAAAAAACAGCGCCTCTGATACAGAATGAATGTAACACACGTTGATATGTTTTGCTTTCTGATGTGTTTTTTCTTCACGTCAGTCTTTTTTAATGCATGTTAGTGAAAGCGTGTTCGCTAACGTTAGCGCTTGTTCCAGCGGATGTCAATCAAACCAGCACGAGTTCACTTTAACCCAAGAAAAAACTACTTCACTTCAGTTCATCTGCAAAGGATTTGAATACATTCCTGGTCAAGAAAGGGTAGATTCACTTTTCCTTGTAGTCAATTCTGGAAAAGTAATCACATTTCATCCTGTCAAAAGTTATTTATGTAGCGCCCTGAAACATGTTATTTCATATTTCTTGCTGATCTATATCAGTGTTTCCATTCAAATAATTTGCTTAATTGTTGTTTTTAAGTTAATTCATATTTTGTATTATTTAAATAACTGAAATGTATTGTACTGACCCTTTAGAAGAGAGCGCTGTTGCTTTAAGAATGAGTTACAAAGTCGCGCTGTATGCAGGCTGAAGGCAAACATGTGCTTGTGCTTAACCGTGGGATTTGTTATTACAATTTGCAAAACGAAGATGGACCTGTTTTTGGACAGTTCATTTTCAGGTTGCAACATTGAAGGGGCTTTTCTCTGCTGTTAAGAACAGGCTACGTTCAACCCATCAGACAATAAGAACTAAAGCGTACAGTTCTTGGATGAAATTGGTTAGACGTCCAATCTGCAGACCTGGCGTCTTTTTTCATACTCTATCCTGTCCTTACCTCCCTCATCTTTTCATCTCTCCTCGTCTAAATCTCTCTCATTGTGCTGTGCTCCTCTCAGCTCATCCCATCAGAGAAGGCTTATAGAGTGTATCTGGAGAGGCATTTCTGATCAGACCTAAGGGTAATGGGCAGGGCTGAAGGTCAGATACCGCATCAGAAAAAGTCACTCTTCTCTCTGCTTCTTTCACCAGAGAGCTGCACTTTTTATCCAGGCTCACTTGCAGACAGAATGAAGTTGACCTTTGCTCTTGACCACTGTACTATAAACCTCTGTAAAGCACATCCAGAACTCTGTGCTGACATTAATAGTGAGAGAGAGAGAAGGAGAGCTGCAGGTGCACACACACACACACACACACACACACATACATCTCTTTTCAATGTTACAGTGAGACCTCTAGTTCCACAGTGGTACATTTCAGTGTGTGTTCTACTGTTTTTGCCGGCATACACCACCAGACTGCTTCCATCTAATCTCCTGGTGTGTTATGCACGCATGTGATTAAGTAAGTAACAGTGGAAAGCACCATGAAATGCAAAAATACACAGATTTTTACAACGAAAAGTGTTGGTGCCAGATCGAAAACTAATTTTGCTGTATCGTCAGCCTCGAGCTTGAGAATATACTTTGTTTCAAACACAACCCCACAACTCCAGTTCCACAGTGGGACAATTTATGACACATTGCTTTCTATTTCACTGAGCCACATCAGATTTAGCAAACACGTTTCCTTCCCCATAAGTCCATACGTGTTCATTTATTAAAATGACACCAAAGAATAAAAAGAACTGCTCTCAGAGATTCATTAAGCGTCAGCAGCACAATTAAGCTTAATTATGATCATTTTGGAAGATGTAGTTATTGGTGCTGTTGACGTATATTGTGTTTTTTATCCTACCCTCATTCATAGAAACGAAAAAATCATTTTATTTTCTATATTTTCTATTTACCGTTTGATACTCTTAAGTCTAATTTTAAAAGTACGTTAATTTTATAATTAGTATTATTACTGCCACTACTACTAATAAACACCTTTATTTATATATAGCAACCACAAAACAGGGTAACAAAGCACTGTACAAAAACCAAATGAACAACTCAATTACAACATCAAATAATAAAACATATGAGTATCATGAGGTAAAGTAAAAGAATAAAAGGCTCATTTTAAAGACACTAATGAAAAGCAAAAGGCTTACTTAATATCTTAAAATATATTGTTTTTAATTTTTGTTCAACTTACTTGTTTATTTACTTTGGTTGATTATGAAAATGCCCTGAAAACAATCAATAAGATGCAGTCGTGTTACAGTTATAAGCTCTACAGAACGCACATTGTTGCCTTAACATCAGCAGCTTTTGTTCTATCAAGTCTGATCTGGATGTGTCCATCAAGGCTTTAGTTCATCAGGAAGTATCCAGACGTTTAGCCACCTGTCTTAAACTGCACAACAGGCACTGTGCTATGTGTAAACTACTCACTTAGGTCATAACTGAGGATTAGAGGAATTGTATTAGACATAAAATAAAAACTTTAGGAAAAATTGTATGTTGAGAAAATCAATGAAAAACGAAAATAAATGAGCCACAGAAAAAACATTTGAATCTGTAAAAACCAGAATGCACAGACCAGATCAAGTTTTTTTTGGACTTTTTTTAACTGTTTAAATTGACCTTGACTATGACCATAAAGTTACTTTGCTGGACAGTTTTTTTTCTCCTTTTTGACAAATTAAGGGAAAATCATATCAATATGCATTGTAACACATAGAAAATGTCCCAATGTTTAAACAATCTGGTGTCTAAGATGGAAGCTTTGCTAGCTTTGACTTAACAAGGCCAGGGTGTGCTCTGAATCAACCCTACTGTCCTCCACACTACACACAGTCAGATGATTAGCGTTTATCTATCCTGAAGCTGACAAGATGTACTGACACATTGTTCGTCTGATATTTAAATAAAAATTGCACCTAAGCTATGAGTAAGTATCTTAGTCTCTTTGCCTACCGGTGAGCCAGCCCTTCACTACAACACATGTTTTGCTCGTCTGTCTCTGACAACATGTCGAGAATATTGGCAGAAAATAAGGGATGACGGCTTTTCATTTCCCTCTAACTAACTCCTACTCTCATTAAGACACACTTTAGTACTGACATTATTCCACACTGGCTCACATGAGGTGGGACATGCTGGGTGTAACTATATGGAGGTACGTTCCTCCTGCAACTTCGATTAATCCCCAGAGACTCAGCATCAGGGTGATTGTTGCCTGGCCTTTATGAATGCCATCGCTCAGTCCATTACTTACACCGTGGTGCAGTAAAGGGTAGGAGAAAGGCTAATTGGGAAGATAAGCATCGGCTGGAGAGAAATGAGAGGAGACGATGAAGAACAACTGATGGACAGACGCATTCAGCACAAGCTCATCTACGCAGAGGTCCTGTCAGATCACTAAATGTCAAAGGATATTCCACAGAAATTCACAGAATTAAGTAGCTTATAAAAATGTCCTTACAATTGTACGTCATTTGTTCCTGAGGTCAAGCAATGGCTGAGTAAATGTCTATCTTTTTGTTAATCTAAGATGTTGCATACTGTACAATTTCAGCCATATCTGCTGCCTTCGACACCTCTTTGCCCCTCAGTGGTACAGTAGCCTGCGCTTGTCCTAAAAAGCATTTACTTATGAAGTGTAACCGATCAGACATTGAGACATTGAGCGAGGCTACAGACTGGTGACTACAGACGGAGACAGGCTGCTGCATCAGAGCTAAAGTAGCAATTTTATAATTCATTTATTTTATCAGCAATCGGATACAATGGATCAGCAATCGGATACATGGGTAGCTAGAGGATGGGATGTTGAAGTTAAACAGAGAGGGACAGGGTTCAAGCTGGTCTGTTGTGAACTTACCAACCTCTGCAGCCATCACAGTGATGTTATGCCACGCAGTCTCCTCCCGGTCCAGAACCTGAGTCGTCCTGATAATGCCACTGTTCACCCCGATGCTGAAATTCAAAGGTCTTTCATCTTTGTTTTCTATGAAGTACCTGTGACACAGAATGAGATGAATTAAAAAAAAGAAACAAAGCCATTGAAACATATTTCAATATTCTACTATGTAGAGGGTAATATAATACAATAGAGGATGCTTGTGCATTTGTTTAGATAACAGAAGTCCTACAAAAAGTAATCATGACTGATATATTCATTGAGTGTTATGAAGCCATATCTTTTTTTAATTGAATGTGAATGTAAAAACTATAAACCAACTAAATAACAGTATTTGGCATGTATTATGTATACTTTTTTCAGAAGAAAAGTAAATAATATTTAAGGGGTTGTAACATGAAAAAATAAATGAAAGATGAATGAAAGATCATGCCTGTATATCTCCTTAGATTTTTTAAGCTCTGAATGACCTGGTAGTACAATGAAAAGTTGCATTATTATTAACATGTATTGCTGTATGCAGCTACATATTATAGTACTTTTGACGACACAGCCTAACTGTAAAAATGTTGAAAGAGGTGGATCTTCAGTGGAGCTGAGGCGGTGGGATGATGCAGCAGAGCAGACTTTTAGCAGCTAGCGTGTTGGTATGCCACACACCTGTTACTCAAATCGGCCATGCCCTTATGCCTAACTTTAAGCCTTAATTAATATACTTGTGTTGCCTTTAAAGGCATTTTTCTACTTTGTTTAGATAATTTGTTTATGCTCATTACAGGACGAAAAGGTGGTTATTGTAATGTTGTTTTTCCGTTCACGTCATGATGTCGCTAACGGGTTTGTCACTTCCGGTTTGTCACTTCCGGTTTTGGTAGCTTCATTAGTTGTAGCCAAACAAAAGAGAGCCACATGCTCAGAGGAGTAATCTGCTCACATCCACCTGGAAGCATCCTAGGAGCAATGCTGTAAGTTACTTTACATTGGACATAGTGGGCATTTTATATCAGTAAAGATTTCTTGACAAATGGGTTTGATGGTCACTTAAATAGGTTTGTATTATATGTACGTTAGGAACAATGCCAGTGGTTTCTATGAATGTTTGTTGATGTACAAATGATCTATGTATGTTTGTATTTACAATCAGACTGAATATTTTGTATTGTTTGTATTTTCAGTTTTCACCACACAACATGGTAAAGGAACAGAGCGACAGTAAAAAGGGTGAAAATTACTACGACTGTCTTCATTGACTGGTTTAGCTCTGTGTTTAAATCAGAGTTTTGACACACTGAACGAGAACACTACAATACTTTAAACTGGTGAGTTATCGAAAATGTCAACCTTCGTACAGTTGTCTTTTATAGCTATAGAGAAGTAAACCGTTTTACCAGGCAGTAAGCGTGTAATCCTGCTGTACAGTTGGCATTGTAACAGAGGGGTCTATGGGGATTGCTTTTGGAGCCAGCCTCACGTGGCCCTTTCAAGTACTGCAGCTTTTAGAAATTCCGCGTTGGCTTCATTTTTCAGCAGCAGAGGCTGCTGCTCGACTAAGACATGAGCCAAGTAATCTTTTGCAATGTTGTTACTGCCTTATGGATTCAGAAGATAGCCATAATGTGTTGATATAATCATACCATAATCTGTTGATGGTGGGTAGGTTGTGACTCCAATAAAATATCACCACCAAACGGGTATAAGTACCTCCTATAATAACATCGTGATTGATTGTGTATCATGAGGTGTTCTAAATCAGTGTAATTCTAAGTGATACTGGGCTGGTCAGCCCACAACCTGCTATCCTACAATAGTGCTAACCGCAGCCCTGAGGAGAGTCTCTGCTGCCAACAACTGAGAGCAGTGCTCTTCTTCCTAAAACTATGCTCACCCCTGAGAGAAAGCAGCATTCTGACCCTGCTGCAGCCCATGTGCCACACATAAGCAGGCAAGTGATAGAAATGTAGTATTTTTAGAAAAGTGGTAGATCTTCAGTGGGCCTGCTGCACATGCTGGAGCCACTCACTGAGACACAGCTCTGACAACTGCAAAGCCTCTTTTCTCAAAGGGACACCTCAACCACAAATACCAGACATCTGCATGCACAACAAAAACACCCAAACACACATCAAATCGGGGACTACTTCCTTTACCGGACGGCGCTGTTGGTGCTATCAGGGTCCACAGCAGTTATAGTGCCAACCTGGGTACCGGCAGGTGAGTTTTCATACATGTCCAAAATGTAGTAGTCCATGGAGAAGACAGGAGGCTCATCTACATCACCCACAATGACTCGCAGCGATGTGGAATCCTTAAATGGCCCCAGGTGGGAGAAGTGGGAGTCTGGATGAGTGTTGGAGCCTTCAATGTTGAGAGTGTGAACTTTTCTCTTCTCATAGTTCAGAGGCTGGGGAGGAGACAAAGTACAATCATCCTGCTGAGGACACATTTCAAAGATCACTTTAATCATGACAATGAATAAATAGACTGATCTACTCAGGTTTTAATGATTATAAAGACACGTCAGGCGTCAGTATGCAATGTGTTTAATGATTTCTACTTTTACTTTGGAGCAAATGAGAAGGATAATATAATTCTTACAACACCTATTACATTGACATGGGCCTGCCATGAGTCATGGACTAGAAGAGACATTGAAATCTGTGTGAAAGATTCATATTACTTTATCCTATTTTCAGTAACTCTTTAACCAGCAGCTATATATTGAGTCAAACACGTAACACACGATACATAGAGCTAATAGGACCATGAGCCAAAGACAATGTGCAAATATACCGAATAATAACCGGGTCAGTTGTGCATCCGGATCCTGCATTTGAAACAGTGTTTTGAAATGTAAATTAGAGCAGAGCTGTGTAAATAATGGGCAAGGTTGAGCTTATTCCCCAAATCATATCTATTTGAATACATGTAATGACAATAGGGGAGGCTGCTCCATAGAGGAAGAGGAGGCTGCTGCTCTCAGGCAAGAGAAATATCAAAATGTAAAACAACGAGTAACTGCTTCAAATAAACCAATACCAAATCTCACTATCATTCATCAAAAACCTTTTTCTCTCTTCTTCGAAATTTAAATTCTGATTAAATGACTGCAGGACAGGCAAGAAAGTGGTGGTGGGGGTCCCTTAAGGGCGAGACTTCTTACATCATTTAATGTATTCCAGTGTTTCATGCTAATCTGTGATTGGCCAAAACACGTAAATTGATGCTCTCTACAGTACCACTTATGCTCGAGAGTGTGGCGAAATACACAGCTATAGATAAATTAAAAAATGCGACTTTTTAAAAACAAAAATTTACATTCTATTCAGGTATTTTCAACAGAGCCCAAATTTCCTGTTTTTATTGAGTAGTAGCTAGCTACTCGTGTTAGCCAGCGCAACAGTGGTCTTGTTTTAGCAGCCCCGAGGCCCTATGAGCTAATGGTGAGAATGGATTTGAAGTGGAAGGCATGGCAGCAGCTGGATGCGAAAGGGGGACAGATTGAGACCTCCGCTCTGCTGCGCATCCTCGGGCCACACTGCCTCAGCTGTACAGCGGACCCATGGTGGGACTAAGATGGCCCCACGTGCTGCTGCACTCCAACTGCGGCTGGATCCTGGTATGGACGACTGACTGCTGCACGGCATAAAGGAAGGTACAGTAACGTAATGGTGCTGTGTCACCGCTCATTGGACTGACGGCTTTAGTGACACATAGGTTCATTCCCATCTAGCCTGCAGTGATTGTTTTTAACAAATGTAGAGCTAACCCCAACCCAGCTGACTCCCCAGTAGGAAGAATGTGTTTCTCAATACATCCCAATAATAAAAATAATACCGCGGGCACAGCCTACGGGAGCTGGGGTTTGGTCTCTTGCCCAAGGACACGTCGACATGGACTAGAGGAGCCGGGGATCGAACCGGCGATTTTGTGACTGAGGGACGACCCTGCTTTATCACTGAGCCAGTCGTGTGATGAATATTCTGAAACAGTTTTGTTCTCACACCAAGACATTCTGGCAAGAGCTTTGCAGGTTTGTCATTGATCAGATCAAGACTTTACATTATTATGGGAAAATGTTTGGTTTCCTGAAATACCCAAGAAAAGAAGACACTTATTTTGTAATACATTTGATAATGATGTCTAATAAATAAGGTTTCAAGACACTTAATATCTGTATGTTTAGACTATTCTTGTCTGGTTTGATGTACCCTGGCTCTTTTGTCATTGTTCTACTTGTAATCTGTCCCCTTTATACTGAAGCTGTGTACAGACAGGCCGTGCTTTTCCTCTTGTCCTCCCAACATTTTGGAGCCACCAGCTGACACTGGTTCAACAGTTTATTAATCTGTGTGCATGGTTTATCAATCTGTACACATAGATTGATGTGCACACATTTCTATGCTAATATTCTTTTCTTCCACATGACCCCTAGCTGGCTTTGTACATTTATAGATGCAAGTGGTCCAGAAAATTGTTTGTATTGGGGACTTAGGGTACTGATCAACTAGTATCCATATTGTATTCACTGTTTCCCTATTCAGCAGCTGTGAGGTGGAGGTCATCCACTAATGGTTGGCCTCCTGCCCACATGTCAAAGAATGCAAGAAGGCAAGACATTGAACCCAAATTGCTCCTGATGGTCTGGCAAGCACCTCGATAATTCTTCACAAAAATGTTAGACACCCCCAGAACGGTGTTGCAATGTGCTGATGAAAGCAAACTTCAAACTGTTGGAAAAAGAAGAACAACCATGGACTCCCCTTGAGCGAGGAGCCTTCATCTGTTCTCCAGTTTCTTAGCGGCTGAAGAAGAGCTACAAAGAAAATCAAACCACTTTTAGCTTGTGGCTCTGAGAAACCAGTATTGCTCAATCTTGCTAAGCACATGGCTTCCCTATTGTCCCAGTTCAAAGGCTGCGGGGCATCAGACACACTCGACCGCCTCAAAGAATTCCAGCCACCGGCCATGCATGCTGGGTTTGATCCAATTCCATTTCCTGTGTAGTTTATTCCAGTGTCTTTGAAAAAAGTAAACTGTTCAAACTGAAGGCACAGTGTCATTTTGTGGCACCTTGCACCTGATAAAACTGGTGCTTCTAATTTATTTTTCATTGATCCAGCTGATTCTGCACTAGCTGCAGTGTCCACCAACAACCCTTAGGTGACACATGTGAGCAGTCCGGACTGCAACAGTACAGTGAACACAGCCACCAATGCTGAGCCCTGCATTTCTGCTCCTCATATGGTATATCAACAATTTGAATGTAACACAGTGGAACTGAACATGGAGACAGCCCTGTCCCCTTAAAGTTACGTTCTTAAACAACTATTTTAACTAATGGGGGGGGGGTTAGTTAGTTTCGATCCCAGATGTCAAGATGTGATGTTGCGATCTGACATCCCTGTGGAAGAAAAGGCTGATACATCAGTGACACGCCAACGAACCGGACAAACTAGGCTGCCATGACAGTTCTTTTCGTTCTTTTCGTTCCTCACATCCACACTCTTAAAACCCATCATGTGCTTCAATAAGCATCAGTGTGGGCCTGTGTTGTGATCTTTGATTCATACCTGCTTGAGTGAGATGATTCCCTCCCTGCGGTCAGCATCAGTGGTGATGGTGAAGATGGCAGCTGCGTCGGCATTAGTGATGCTGTAGCTCATCTCAGCGTTCTGTCCTTCATCTTCATCGTTGGCTCTGATCTGACCCACTGCCTTCCCTACAGGAGCCAGCTCTGGTACATACAGCTGGTAGCTCTCTGCAACAGCAACACATCTCATTAATTTCATTAAACCTTTTAAACATATTTAGTGCTCTTCCAAGCATTATGAAAACTCTTCCCGCATTGTTTCCACCAGATTTGTGCTCTGAACCAATGAACAAATAAAAAAGTATCTGGGGCTCACTGGAGAGCAGTCTGTTGTTACACTGCCACCTCACTTCTAGGTCACATCTAGTGAGGTTTGTGCTGCTCTCTTTCCAAACTGAGAGTGAGCAGCTCTGAGGAATTCAACGCTCAACATCCTCTGCTTCAACCTTTCCCCTGGAGGCCGAAAGCAGAAATCACACTGCTGATTCTGTCCTCAGAGCTGTCACAGGCTGGCTGCTTGGCACTGTGTGAGAAAACGTGTGCAGCAAGTGTGTTCACTGACGATAGCTTAACAGGGATTCTTATAAAAGGCAGAGTAGAAGCATATAGAATGAATTAGAGGATAGAAAACAGCAGCGGGGTGAATAAGACATGAACTGATGGAATTAGTGAAGTGTAAATCATACTGAATATAACAAGTCAACAGTTCAACAGCATTGAAACAGGGGGAAATAATAGCGTCTCTAACATAGGCCGGGTAAATGTCTCCCTGCAGTTGTAAACAAAGGCCTCTAATAGAAATGTATGGCAGCTATATTTCAAGCTCGAGGGCACTGACTCACACAAATGTAGTTTAAAGTGCTCTATACATGTGTAACAAAGCAAATAAAAGGTAACGAATAGAGGAAAATCTCACCATGCAGGGAATACATTGTGCGAAAATCACTGTCCTTAAAATAAGATCTGTAGCGAACAAATAAGAAACATCATATATAGATATTGGTTCATATTTCAGAGCAATCTAGCTCTCCAACCACCGATCACAGAAGCATTCAGACGTAGCCTAACCCTGAGAGACAACAGGCCACCTTCCCCCTCCCACACCCACAGCCGGTGATGAAAATCAATACCCTGACACACTGAAAGTCACAGTGTCATACTGTGGTGAAAAGGACATCAGAGGAAGTTATAGATCGAGGAATTCATAAGGAAAGGACTAGGTTAACCACCTTAACTTAGTCAATCTTTGTTTAAATCATTTAGGTTTCTTGCTGTGTCTTATGAGGTAGATGGGTCTTAATTTAATTGGAAGATCGGCGGTTCAATTCTCCACCAGCATATCGAAGTGTCCTTCGCAAGATTCTGATCCCCAAACTGCTGCTGAAGGCGGTGTCATCAGTGTGTGGGAATGATTAGATTACATTCTGATGAGCAGGTGACACCTTACGTGTCAGCCTCTGCCGTCAGTGTGTGAATGAGTGAACCAGCTGTTCAGATCATTGAAACTCATAGCCATGGGCAAATGCTGTTTCAATGATCTTGCTCGTGTCACATACGTATATTAGTCACTTCGACTTATATTCACAACACATGACTTTAAGTCAGATTGCTTGACAGGAGCTTCAGTCATGTGATAAAGGTTTAGTCTCTATACTTCTATAACTCATTAAGTAGACTTTCTCTCAGTCTTAGATTATGGCAAATGTATCTGTGTCATGTTGAAATCTATAAGCATGCATCTAAATCTCTTAATGGACAAAAAAAATGAGAAGTGCTGAAGCATAAAGAAGAGATTCCACTCTGAGCCGAAATTCACCCATTGCATAATTTGAAAAAAACAAAACAAGGCAAGGGGCTGGGAGATGAAACCACGCCCACTTCTGTATGACACAACCTTGTCGCAGCAACGACAAATATGACCCCCCGACTCCCCGTGACGGAGGGACTAGTTTGCCGGGAGAAGAGCGGGCCTGCTCCTTTTCTGTAACCAGTGTAACGTAACGTAATAAAAACATGGCAACCTAATGCTACCGTGGTTTCAGAAAACGTAAAAACCATCAACGCTGTAGGGAGAGGAGAGGAGAGGAGCCTGATTAGAGGGCGTTTACATTCTTTAATTTCACAACGTAGGTTTAGTCCCAAACGCTAAACTCTATTTTAGAATTGATCTTGACGATTAGGACTGATTTAAAACAGTAGACAGGAAATGCTATTTTTAAAGTCCATATCAACTCCAGCGGTGGTGTTTCATCTGTTTACTTGTGAACCTGCTGCTGTTAGAAACAGACTGAGAGTGGTCACTTACTCTGAGGAAACTTTGGAGGGTTGTCATTGACGTCAGTGAGGGTGATGTTGACAGTAGTAGATCCAGACAGTCCTCCGACTGAGCCCGCCATGTCTTTGGCCTGGATCACCACAGCATAGTGGTCCCTGGTCTCACGGTCCATGTTGGACACCGCAGTACGGATGACACCTGAGGTAGAGAGAGACAAAAGGAGCTATATGTGAAAAACACTGTTTGCTTACAGTGTTTGGTTAAAGGATGTTGAATGATGGCTGCACAAAGCATTAGTTTACTCAGTCAGCATCTACAATATGTCATCTCGTAGGGGTTGTGTGCAGTGAAATCACACATACTCATACACCAACCTGCCCTCATGCACGCTGATATAAGATAATCCTGTATCCTGCTGAAACCAGATTTCTACACTCTCACAAACAGAAAATCAAAGGGATTTGATTTAAATTCAATTCAATTTATTTTGAACAGCCCAAAATCACCAATCACACATTTTCATCAGAGGGCATTACAATCTGTACACGTACGACATCGCCCTACATACAAGCGTTATCAGAAAGGAAAGTCTTAAGCCTACTCTTAAATGTGGCGAGTGTGTCTGACCCCCGGACTGAGACTGGAAGCTGGTTCCTCAGAAGAGGAGCTTGATCGCTGAAGGCTCTGGCTCCCATCCTACTTTTTGAGATGTGTCTGATAGTCGTGTATTTTCATACATTATTCATAGCTGTGCGAGCTGTCTGGCTCTTGAACCATGTTTTCCCTATCTGGAAGACATCATCATCTCTCAATTATACCTAAAACTTAGGTATAAGTATATAATTGTATATAGATATTTGACACAACATGCAGTCCTGTTTGCATGTTCCTTCCTCCCTCTCGCTTCACTTAATTATTTACTCTGTGCAACCAAAACAATAACAACAACAAACAAGAGGCATTTGTTCCATAGATCATCACTCTATTACAGTACATGCACATGTCTCATAATAAACTAATAAATAAATACATGAAATAATAAAAAAGTAATTATCACTGACACCAAAAGTCCCAAATCTGCATGATGAAGACTATAACATTAAAAAAGTGAATACATTAACAAAACTGTACAGTGCCTTGGAAACATATTCCACCCCTGATGTTTTAGGGAAGAGTGGCCAGAAAAATCGACTGTACAGAAGAAAAAAATAAGAAAACACGTTTAGTTCGCCAAAAGGCATGTGGGAGACGTGTTCTGCTTTGTTTCTTGAAGCAATGTCTTTGTTTCTGGCCACTCCTCCATGAAGTCCAGCTCTGTGGAGTGTTCGGCCTACAGCGGTCCTATGGACTGTGGCTTCAGGGTTGCCTTTGCTCCCTTTGTTGATCATACTCACATCGTTCTAAGTATGATGTCAAATTAAATATGTTGTGCATTTACTCTGCATATTATGGGGATTTTGCATACTCAAGAAGGTCCTGGATGTAATAGATAACATCTTTAGGAATGCGTCATGAGCTTTCTGGACAGACTGAACACACATGTCATCTCTTCTGACTGTCCAATGGACTATGAGGCAGGTGGTTCTGCCTCAGCCAGTAACAGAGCATGTACAGATGTGAGTAACTACACTGTAACACTGCTTATGTGGTCAAATAGTATTCAATACATATGATTTATGACTTGGCTTATGAACGTGTCTTTTATCTTGTGATTGTATTTACGGTTCAACAGGCCTGTTAGCAGCTTAGCCTCCAGATGGTATTTTAGTATCGAGGTTATGAGCTAACTATAACTTAAATAGAGCCCAGCTTTAAGGTCATAATTTTTGGACTCTATATAGTTCCAGTTCTACTTTATGGTTATTGATCCTGTTGGGTGTCCTTCATTTTGGATGCTTGTTATTTCTGCTCTGTGTGGGTTATTCAGACAGTTTATACCTCTTGTGTTGCTGTCGCCCTGTTCAGCCTTATTTTCCTCGAGACCTGCCTCGTGTTAGTCTCATTTGCTCTGGCCTTGTGTAGTTGCCTACCACACCTTGTTGTCTCCATTGTTGGCCTATCCTTTTGTTTCCCTCCTATTCCAGTCTTGTGCTCTGTGTATGTATAACTGTCTGTTTCCCATTTCTCCCTGTCAGTTTGTGGTCTGTGCTTCCAGGTGTTTGCAGCTGTTGTTTTGCTCTTCGTGTTGGGAGCCAGCTAGTTCTGTTTTGCCTTTGTTTGCCCTGAAACATTTATTTGTCGGTTCCTGTAGTTTTCCTGTTGCTTCTGCATTTGTGTCCACCTGCCTGCATCACCGTCACATTTAAGTGTTGACGTGCGATCAGTAACCGTGAGTAATAACGCCGTAAGCAGGCCTTGTTCGTTCAAGGGACAAGTCAAGGGAAGACAGAGCACCTCAATGGATGGAGGGCTGAACAAGAAGACACATTTAGCAGCAAGAGCAATGATGCCATGAAAGGCTTTGAGTGAGAAAATGATGGTCAAGCATTATGGTCATTGTGATGATCCCTTAACAACAAAACTATGGTCATCAGCAATATGTCCCTACAGTTATACATCTCTGTAGAGCAGTAGTGCTTCCCTGTGAGCGCTGCACACGGAAATGACACAATAAAAAATTCCTCTCCCCTGTCAATAGTTTATGCCAATTTGACCAATGTTATGCTTGTATAGAATATATTTGATTAGAAAACTTTATTAATCCCGAGTGGGGAAACAGACAACAATAGACACAGTCCAGTGCACAACAGACTAAAAACACATTACAAAGAATAAATAACACCAGAAAATGCCAAATGAAACATGATTGACATCAGAAAGATGCTAAATCTAAAAACCATATCTATTAAAAAATCTAACTGCTGCTGGAACGAAAGACCTTCTGAGTCGTTTAGTGAAACAAATCGGATAAACCGATATCCTGCCCAGCACTAGTCTATATGATTTTTGTCATTTCATTCTGATTTTGAGCAACACACATTATGTGATGTACTGTTATGTTTTACTGTTAGTTGAGGGTAACTGTAGTGCTTTGAGTGTTACTCAGCTATACATTTCTATTACACTATTGTTTATGCCCGGTATGTTGTAACTTTGGTGTGTGTGATATCATGATTCTGTGGCTATGTGGAGCCTGAAGAAGGGAAGACTAGTCAAAATAACCTCACTTTGCAAAACGTCCACAGTTAAAAGGCCTGGACCTAAACTGGTACTAACAAGGACAGAATTCCACAGCACACACACACACACACACACACACACACACCCCACATGAGATGCAGACAGTGTTTAGCCTGGAGGGTCTGCTCCACTGCATTACTCGCTTCAGAGGCTGACAAAGCAGAGAGCCATCTGGCCTTATCGGCCCCTTCAGACTGAGTGGAGAGACAGGGTGCAGGCTGGACAGGATAGGCAGCACACTTTATGCACCTGTATTGCAGAGTGACTGGGGGAGAGACACATATAGACTGACAGAGAGAAAGAGGATAAAAGGAAGGTTGATGAGTGCAGAGACTGGCGTGAGAGATGGGAATGGACTTAGACTAGGGCCTGGAGGAATTCTGCCTGTGTGTTACAGGGATGGAGGCAGACATCGGGGAACACAATAGACACAATTTCAAACTCCTGGGATACATTTTCACTTGGTTTTAAAGATCAACACTAATAATTCTGTGTCACTATTGGATATGGATCAGTGTAATCACAGCTTCAGTCTTTCTGACAGAACGACACAAAACTGGCCTCCACCAGGCAGAAGACCTGAAGAGCTGGAGACAGCTTCATGTTGAAACGAGAGCAGCCCAAACAATACAAGGATTGTCTTCAGGGAAATATATTTGAATGTGAATTGTCCCCAATGCAGCTCACTTGTCATTATAAATGCAGCTCACTTTTCACTTTAATCCCTCACACACAGACACGCAGAGTGTGAGAGGGCAGATAACAGGGTACAGACAAGCTAACACACTTAATCGAGGTTCAACTGATGTTTCTGCATTCAAGCTCCCAGCAGTCTGTGCTAGTTCTTAGCACCATTCCATTTAAACCAAAATTAAATGGCATCCTTTCATTCAGCATGTTTCACCTAGTTACAGTGTTTGGACATACTAAGATAAGTTATAATCAGAGTTTAGCAAAACTAGGCATAAAATGATTAAATCCAGATCTAAAATGAAAATGAATAAGTAAATACATCTGCATGCTGCCAGGACCCAGTAAGAAGCTGTAAAAGAGGAGGGGCTTCTCTGTATTCCGTAACAGAACCTTAAACAGATCTTACATGTTACTGCATCAATAACAACAATCGAATATCTTATTATATAACAATGGAACAACTTAAGAGCCTATTTGGCTGCACAATGAGTACTTTTACTTTCATACTTAAAGGATATTTTCTAGATGATCTAACCTACTTGCATACTTTTTCTTAAGTAAGATTGAATGCAATACTTTTACTTACACGTAGTGTTTAAATTGTGGTATTAGCATTAAGCTAAAGATCTTAGTATTTCTTCAGCACTGGTATTCATGACAGTGGCTGACTCACTTTCATCATTAGTGGGGAGTGAGTCACAGCCTCTCATTGTCTTTCCTTCCCCTCCAGCCTCCCTTCTCTCTCCTCCTCCTGCTTTTTAAAATAATCAGCTATAGATCACTTTGTTTTAGACAGCTAAGTGGATTGTATCGTTACGTTGTCTACCACAGCTTACACGGGCTGTGTACCGCTCTACGTACACACAAAACAGACACTTTTTCATCCACATCTCCTTGAAAAATGACCCAGTCTCTGAGCCCTGCAGCTGTATAATGGGCCTCCGTCCTCCGACTACGGATGGAGCAGTGGGATTCAGTTCCTCTTTGTAGTGGGAGCAGGAAAACAATGTTTTCATAACTCTGGTGAGCAGACTTTGCTGTGGGTTTTGATGTTATTACACCACCTATTGTTGACTTAGATGTAGACACCACCACCTCTCTCCTTGGTCTTGTCAGCCTGTATAATGGAGAAATTATTGAGACTGACCTCATCAAGCCACGTTTCAGTCAGGGTGAGGATATAGGCCTCCAGAGTCGGATGATACCGTCTATTCTTTCCATAAAAGAGATGCGTCATTCAACAGAATTCCATAAACATAAAAGCAATACCGGTGGGGAATGAATAATACACAGTAAGTAATAATTCAAAACGCAGATCTGAGCAGCTATCTTTACCTGTGTTGACACCTAACCTGGACTCTTGAACAGCTAGCAGGCCTGACCTTGCAGATCGAAAAGGCCTTTTTGGTCAGTAAGGAGTTAAAAGTTATACTCTGGCACCTGGCCGTGGAAAGCTTTGTAAGACTGGGTTAGGGTTAGCCTCTGAGCTGTGGTCTTTGAACAGTTCACACATACGTCAACATGGTCTCCACTTCCACTGCTACGCCAATGATGTCCAGCTCTACATCTCCACAAAGGTCGTTGCCACTGCTACTCACTCCACTCTCACCAACTGCCTCACTGACATTAAATCATGGATGCAAACCAACTTCCTCAAACTGAACTGTGACAAATCTGACATGATCATCATCGGTCCCAAATCCCTCACTAAAACCGGTCACAACTTCTGCCTCACCATCAACAACTCCACTCTGTCTCCCTCCCCACACATCGGCAACCTCGGAGTCATGTTTGACAGCAACCTCTCCTTTGAACACCACGTCAACCAAATCAACAGAACTGCCTTTTTCCACTTAAAAAACATAGCCCGTCTCCGCCCATCACTCTCCTCATCTGCTGCTGAAACTCTGATCCACACCTTCATCACCTCCAGAATCGACTACTGCAACAGCATTCTTTATGGCACATCATCCAAAATCCTAAATAAACTCCAGTACATCCAGAACTCTGCTGCTCACCAGCACCCGCTCCCGGGATCACATCACCCCTGTTCTCCTAAATCTGGAACCACTGGCTCCCATCCAACAACGAATCCAATACAAAGTCCTTCTCCTCACTCATAAAGCCTTCCACAATCAGGGCCCCTCCTACCTCACCGACCTGCTCCACCACCACACTCGCTCTTCTGATGCCAACCTCCTGTCTCTTCCACTCAGGACCAAGCACTGGACATGGGGCGACAGCCTTCTCCATAGCTGCCCCGTCCCTCTGGAACTCTCTCCCCAAACACATCCGAGACTGCACCGACCTTTCCATGTTCAAATCCCAAATCAAAACCCATCTTTTCACAACTGCTTTTAATGCGTGACCGATATTATGTGTTTTACAATTTTAGTGTATAGCTTTCTTTTATATGAGGATTTTAATGTAAAGTGTCTTTGAGAATTATGAAAAGCGCTCAATAAATAAAACGTATTATTATTATTATTATAGAACTCAGGTGACGATTTCCAAGCACTGATTTGCGAGCGCTGAGCCAACGCCAATTTGCCTCTCATCTGGGGCTTTTGTCAGGCTCCAAAACTTGTTGGCAAGTTTAAAAAGTAAGCGGACGTTGTGTAGTGTGAACAAGGCACGAGTTATAAGTACGATTTTAAGGTGGACTCTAAAATAAACTGGTAACCAGTGCAGGAAGACTAAAAAGAGGGGATAAGAGAGAGAACGTCTTTGTCAGAAGTCTGGCACACTTGGACTATTAGGGAGGCTGACAAGGCATTACCTGTTTACAGAGGTTCTTGGGGCTGATGATGAGTCTCTGTTTTGTCAGAGTTCAACTGCAAGATGGTTCGTGACATCCAGGCTCTCACATGGCTATGCAGCTCTCTAGTGTTGCATTCAGAGATGGAGAGATATAACTGTGTATCGTCTGCATAACAGTGAAATGAGATGTTATTGTGACAGATCATGTGACCTAATGGAACAGATTTGGTGCAATAATAGATCCTTGAGGTAAATGCTAAATGGACTTGTACTTGTATAGCTCTTTTCTGGACTTCCGAGCACTCAAAGTGCTTTAACACTACATGCCATCATTCACCCATTCACACCCATTCATACACTGATGGCAGGGGCTACCATGCAAGGTGCCCGCTGCCCATCAGGACTATGTAGTCATTCACACCCATTCACACAGAGTGTGTCTTGCCCAAGGACACGTCGACATGGACTGGAGGAGCCGATCTTATGATTGAGGGACGACCGGCTCTACCTTCCGAGCCACGGTCGCCCCCGGCTACAAGTTGTCTGTGCAGTTGTGGAGATTAATGAATCAATTGAGAAACAATATTTCCTTTTTGACAGATAAAGAATGTCGTTCAACAGTATTTCTGTCATCATCACGATCATTTATATGATTATTGCAGTCACAATCCAGAGTCTGAATTGTAGGAGTGATGAGAGGCTGGAAAGAAACAGGGATGCTCAATTCCACTAAATTAAATAAGCAGTTTGATCCTCCATACTGTGCTTTACATGATGCACCTGAGCTCATAGAACCATATGCACTCAGGGGACAGGACTTCAGTGCTGGGATTCATTTATGTGGTTTCTGCACATGATCAAAGTAAAATAAACTGATGAATGTTGTCGCATATAGTCCTGTTTATGCTGCAGTCACATATACTTGGATTTGTAATTATGCAAGACTTTCTTGCGTAAATAAATACATTGTTGATTGATATAACAGTTATTTAATCAATGGTCACCAGTGGAAGTTACTATTGCTGTTCCAAACATTCCGTGTGTATTTACGGAAATTTCTATTGATAAACATAAATGTCTCAATTAATTGGTGTCATCTGTCGTCTTTCACAACTGTGGTATGTAAAAATGAGTGTTTAATGCTGCATGAATTGATTTTTGACCATTAGGGGAAGAATAACTCCAAAAGAATTGAGCAACATTGTAATAAATTTGAAGTGAAGCTTTAAAAAACACTTTTATTGCCTTTTACTGCTGTACTTGGGTAACACTGGGAGAATGAGAGAATCAAACTGCTTGTTCCATTGTGTAACAGCGGGACTGTGTAGAATTACCAACATCCTACGGATGAACTTGGGATCCACAAAACAAAATAAAGTATGTGCAAACTAAATATAGCATACAATACTACAATAGGAGTTTTTAAAAGCGACAATGTGCAATACTGTTACTTTCATTTCATTAAAAGCATAAATTGTGCTTGTCACTTTTTCATTGTAATTGCTTTAATCAGTTCAATACAAGTTTTCATTGACTGACTGTTACTAATTGGTTTAATGAAATTAACTTAAAATGGTATCTTGAAGGACATTCTAAGCTGGGCACAAGAAAGAAGAACTGCTGAAATCAAACACAACATCTTTACTTCTTATTTTACTAAATTACTTTTACTGACTATCTTTTGATTATTCTATCTGTTATATATATACTGTATATATGTTTTAATTGCTCTTTGTGACTACCATGGAACGGACGACTTTGTACTCCTTCACAAAAAGAATTATTTAAAGCTAGGGTTGATAAAAAAACATTTTTTGTTAGAGTTGTTGAAATTCTCCTTCCACCACAACAACAATCAAAAAGAAAAAGTTCTGATAACTGTGGTTGTCACATGACTCTAATAAGCCCGTCTAATTATTTCATTTGGCCTAAATTGAATGATTGGACGGGCTTCCTGCCTGACTACTTAAACCTGCCTGTCTACTCGCAGGCTGCAATTTTGCTCACGCGAGCAGAGATATTGTGCGCGGAGTGATGTGAAAGCGCTCACAAAGGTAATATACATGTGCGGCTGATTGATTTGCACACGCGGGACCTCTACACGCGCGCGCACGTGGATCTCATTTGCGCTCTCGGATTTTGACAGGGATTTACCTTCATAGGCAGACATAGACACAGATATATTGCACAATATGTCTATCTAATATGTCTTGCAGCAAAGAAGAAAAGGTAAGAGTGAGGGAGAGCATGGAAAAGAACGGTTTCGACTGAAATATTCCTCCACACACACACACACACACACACAAACACGTTTTGTCACTCTGAATGTTTGTGATTCTCTCCACTTCAGAAAGTCCAAGGTTAGCCATCCTTTTCTCTCCTGATAATTCATGTGCTCAAACAAGCATGACGGCAGAGAGCCAGTGCCCCCGTTCCAAGGCCACCAGAGAGCTGCAGGAAAAAGGAAATTGCTGTATAATATCAGCATGGCACAGATAAGAGCACAACAGGATGGGTGTGTGTGGTGCAGCTTATGACAAAAAAATGCATGGGTTGTCTTTTTGTTTTCCAGGGAGAGAATGCTTGTCTTTTAATACCCCTTATCGAATAAACTAATGTTCTATTCTTCTTCTATTTATTTTTCTTAATCATCTCTAATCTGCAGTCAAACAAAAAGATGGCTTTGCGTCATGGGTCGTAAAGGTGCGTTTTGTCACATTGAGGACAACAAACATCTTTGTGTCTGAGCTTTGTTTACCTCGTCACAACCCACTAGTAGCTAAGAGGATGATTATGTAGACTAGATAGAGTCTATTCTAGTTATTAGTGATTGAACGACTGATCTTAGGCACCTACAGCAGAACGACAACTTGATGTTCTTGGTGATGTTTAATAAAACATGTTGACTCACGTTACACTACAGCATTCCTGGTCTGGACCTGCACAGCTTAGTGACATTCATGTTTTCCACGATGAGTGTCAATTTATAAAGATGAAGTCAACTGGTGTGCCTGTTGCTAATCATGCACTGATTAGTTACACTATTACTTTGTTTATAATAATAGAAGTGTAGAGAAGGGATCCAGCTCTTTAGACATACACATGAACAGTAGGCTAATGAGTCACATGTAAATTAGTGCTATCCCAATCATGTTCAGTAACGCTCCTCTTCACCGTTTTATTTATTTATTATACTATATTCAGGGGGAAATTGGTCTCTGCATTTGACCCATCCCTGTAAATAGGGAGCAGCGGGCTGCCCATGACAGGTGACCGGAGTTCAGTGCGCAGGACACGTCCCAGCCAGAGCTCCAACCTTCCACCTTGCGGCTACCAGACAACCCTCTTCACCCAGTGAGCCATGGTCGCCCCAGTTTTTGCATACAACTGGTCAAATATTTTGCTATGGTTCTTCATTTGTTGTCTTTATTACTGGAGCACTTATGACATATGACAGAATAAACTCATCAACATAAGAGAAGAAAGCTGGGGGATTGGATTAAGTTGTGAGGAGCGGCTGACCACCAAGCTGGACCTGCCCGACCAAACTCGATTGAAAGTTGAGTCGAGAGGGAGGAGAATCGAGATGGAAGCTAAGCTAACCCATCTAGGACCAAAGGCTACTCCACCACAGTTGTCCTATCGCAGTAAAACTCAGACTAACATCTTCACAGAGACCTGGCTTTATAGTGGCAGTCCCTATCAAGCTGCACTTGACCGGAGGACCACAGGACAGAGAGCAGGACTCCGGTGGGACGAGAGGAGGTGGACTCTGTCTACATCAATAATGCTTTGGTGCTCAGACACAGTCAAAGTTGAAGGACAGTGTTTCACTGATGTCAATTCTAAGATGTTGGCCATATCGCCCAGATAATTGTTTTGTTGCTGCTGTATGTGCCATTTAAATAATGCACTACTGTTTTGTTTATTTCTTTGTTTATTTTGTTTAAAAAAAATCTATAAATTGTTCAGTGTACCGGCAGACTGACTGGAAGAACTGCCAAACTTTCCAACCAACTTATTTCTCTGAATGTTTGCTGATGTGCAAATGAACAATGTATATTTATATTTACATCTATGTACAATGCAATGTTTAAGTATGCAGTCTGAATATTTTGTATTGTCATTATTTTCAGTTTTCACCAGCATGTTAATGGGAAAGAGTGACAGTAAATGGTGAAACTTGCGGTTTAACTTGGTGTTTAATCAGTTTCGACACACTGCATGAGAACACAACACCTTCTGTGTTACTTTTGCATTTTGGCAGTTTTTCCTCGTGTCTCCGGGTTCTCCTGCTTCCTCCCACAGTCCAAA
Organism: Pholis gunnellus; assembly: GCF_910591455.1. NCBI lineage: Eukaryota > Metazoa > Chordata > Actinopteri > Perciformes > Pholidae > Pholis > Pholis gunnellus. The sequence continues at coordinate 23,855,014 of NC_136541.1, read as the reverse complement.
GAAATGTAGCTAAGGTTAATCGTCAACTCCAAATGATTGCCCATAGATGTTAATGTGAGAGTGAATTGTTGTCTGTCTGTATGTGTCAGCCCTGAGATTCTGGCGACCTATCTTGGGTTCAGGCTGCCTTCACTCAATGTCAGCCAGGTGAAAGAACTGCTAACTGCTCAGTGTTGGCACACTGAACATTTATGAGGTTACTGTGATTTTGTGTTTACTTTAAATGTAGTGTGTTACAATTACAGGATTTACAGTTTGGACCCATCACTCATGAACAGATGAGGAAGCAGCCGGTGGTGCTCAATGATTTAATGGCACAAAACAAACCTAAGGATTCAATCCAAAACAGGCAGGCAGCAGAGGCAACTCCAAAACAACAAACCAGGAACACAAAACACTGACACAGGTGGAACAAATCGGAGCAGAAGAGAATCCCAAAGGTAAGAAAACACACAAGGCAGGAAGTGAAACAATACATGACACATGGGGGGAGTAACTTTCAAAATAAAACAGGAAACCCAAGACTATGACATAGTTTATAAGGTCTGGTAGATCCGTATTTTGAGTTCTGGTATTGGGCTGTTTTTTGGGCTGGTTTTGTCACAGACTTGGCAACTCTGTGCTCTAACTCTAACTGTGTTGGCAAGCATATAGCGCCTCGGTGCTCCTGTGCTATTTGTACATACTTAAATTAGGTAATATGCAAACATTTGGCACCATATTGGCCACTTTCTATGCAAATGGCCCTCATTGCAAAAAGGTTCCAATACCCAAAGATCACCGCTAATAGCTACACACAGTTACAGTGATATTATTAGTCTTCAGAGATTTGGTAGTAACTGAAGCTCATTTGTATGGGCTGTCATGCCCAGACTTTCCAGCGATCATGGCATATTAAATCCCAAATACGGTTCGACTCTGTCCCGTTTCAATTTCTGGAACGCCTCTGCAGCTCATCCGTCAGGACCTGTCGCTCTGCCTCTGCATTCCATGTGTCCCTTTGTCTCTGCCATTGTTCTACCTACTTTGTTCTTGGTATAAAGGAAACATGTATACTTTCACACATGGTTATTGCAATCAGACAAAAAAAAGGGCAAATTGCACTTCACTGTAATATGTAATATTATGAGCGCAAATGTCTTGTGAATCGGACTTTGAGACGGGGCAAGTGATGTGTGGACAGTGATGTGCAATTCATGGTGCTTTCAGTGCCCGCAACCATTCTTTGTGAATTAATCCCTTTGTGTATCCGGAATGCAGGGTGGGTGACAAATATTGCCTCAGGGTGTCTATTTTACTGATTGTCCGTGGTAATAACTGTCAATATAATAGCTCATGGTTATAAAACAGGGAGTGGCTTAATATTTGGTAATTGGACGCATCATTTTGTTGTGGAAATGCTTATTCCACTTCGCAACAAGGCTTTAGCATTCAGCAGCTAGCATCTGTGGCACGAAGCTTAGAATTCATTTCCTGTCTCTCTGTGTGTAAAGTATAAAGAGGAAACAATATCATTCCTATCATATTGATCGAGATGAAGAGTAGGTGGGAACACAATGTATTACACGGTTTTCCAGTTAACAAAAATACAAAGAAAAAGAAAAAACACAAAGAGAGCAACATCTTTGCCCAGCCTGTCAGCCGTGTGGTTGTACTGTTTGCTCAGTCTCCTTTAAAAATGCAGGCGGCTGTGGCTCAGAGGTAGAGCCGGTCAGAAGATCAGCTGTTCGATCCTCAGGTCCTCCAGTCCGCATGTCACTTAACTGTGAGTGTGCGTGAATGATTTGATTAGAACTGATGAGCAGCTGGCAGCCTCTGCCTGCTATGTCAGCCTCTGCCATCGTGTGTGTGAATGGGTGAATGTGGACATGCAGTGTACAATGCTTAGGTTAAGGTTAGGAAAAGACTAAGGTTGATTTTAACTAGACTGACGAGCCATTCACGTGACGAGCGAGTGATGGACGAGTCACATAACTATTTAGAGCTCAGCACACTCTCACTGCACACTCAAAGACTGTACTCTGAAAATCCCTGACAAGGGCTTGACCTTAACTGTACATGTCATGTACAGGAGACGGCCATAAAGATGTCTATTCATTTGTTGGCTGCCATGGAAGGTGAATAAGAAAAGACAAAAATACAATGGAGGAAAAGCTTCATCACAGATACAAATTATGAAGCAGCAATGAATATCTGCTCTCTGGAGTTGTATAGGAACTGTATTCAAAGTGAAAGTTTACCCTCACATGAAAATACATTGCAACCAGTGCTTCTCTAGCGTAGCTGAGTGTGTGAGGGAGGTTATCTGGCTTTCTGAATGCTTGTGTGCATGTGCTCTCACGGCTGACCTTGCTAGTGGGAGTCTCTGTAGACCACCTAGATGAGATAATGACATTAACTGTGTCTGACTTTGCTCTCAACTCCTAATGGAACCTCTCTCTAAATCACACTTATTTCCCTCGAAATAGCACTACTTCTTCAAAAGAGAGAAAATCACGAAATCCCTCCAGGTGGGAGGAAATTCTCTGCTGACAAGGAGACAGAAGAGAATAATGGGAGGCGGGTGAGGGAAGAGCAGAAGGATATTGGAGAAATGGTATATACCGATCGAACATAAAAGATGAATCTGGTATCGAGATATCCCTTATATGTTTGGCCAATAAAGATAACCGTATATCTGGGTACATTGTATTGTCAAACACTGTATTTTTCTCGTTAAATATATAGGAGACATTTCCAGCACAGCTGCAGTGATGAATACAGAACAACAACAATCAGAGGCAATCTTTGATTTCTTGCTTACACAGGTTATGCCTTCTAACAAGCACTGCAGGCTCAGAGACGGGTGTTGTTAGGATTATTCTGGCAGAAATCATGAAAATACGTAAGTATATAATAAGTTTTGTTTGTTTATGTTTTACTAGAAATAAACTGCAACTATTAAATGAGACTGGATGAGGAATGGCTACTAACAGATATTGATAATAATTTACAAAGCTACACATTGGGGCCATTTATTTGCCTTTTGTGCCAATTTTAGAGATGGACAGGGAGATTAAGGTTATGAGTAGTGCACTGCTGCTCCCCGGAGCAGAAAAACACATGTATTACAACAGTAATTACGTTAACAATGACCCTGTTGTATTCAAGTGTCCCATTAGGCCACGACCAGTGTGGCAGTGAGCCAGCTCTCACAATACCAGAAACTCAGGCAGCGAAATGAAAATCAGTCATCATTCAATATCATTATGAACACCTGTGCTGTTCCTACTGTCACATGTCAAAATGTCTTCTTTGAAATTCGAAGTTGACCCGTCACATTATCCTGGGTGTGAGACACTTCCAGACTTCCTCAAGTCAGGGGAATGGACGGACTGCTATGAGAAATGTGCTCCGAAAAATTGCCAAACTTCAGATTAACAGCATGTGGTCTTAATAGTATCCCCATGTTACACCTATCAGGGGGAGTCCTAAACAATATAGTCGTAGAACAACAATCAGTCTCTTCCTGTCTGTCGCGCTGCTTGACTTCCACCATTACGGGTAAGAGCACGGCTGTCATCTCATCAATCGGGACATTCTTTTGCCAGAAATGAGTATCTTTCTCTCAGGTGAGTGCTATCCAGAGGAAAAATATCTGTTTTGGGATTGCATAGGTAAGCCCCAGTGTCCACCTTCAGCTGCCTTCACCAATTCATTCTGCACACCATTAATACATCAGAATTGTTACTTTTTTTGCACTCAATTAAACAATATACAAGCAACATTATCCTTCCATTCCCGTCATTTTTAGCGTAGTTTTCGCCTCAATATCACTACTCCATCGCCTCCGAGGATGACTCCAGTCTCCCGCCATCAACTCAACTACTCCGGTAACATGACATGGTGGCAGCATAACCACGCTCCAGCAAGGTCCGCCTTGGCTGGCCTTACACAAGAAATTCCAATCGGGCCGTAGCTGTCCTCAAAGATGCTAAAAGATAAAGGGATTCCTTTTCTCAGAACAAGAAACAAAGCAGTAGTTTCAACGCTTTTATATCAGCTCCTCGTATTCATCGCTACGTCTACACCGGGTCTTTTCCGGATGGACACCAAACCGCACCAAACGCTGCGACATCTGCTCACTCGTTAAATGGACAATTCACACAAATCCTCGAGCCCAAAGATACTAGTGGTGGGACGTCCGATTCTTTCACAGAATACGTTCCTTTGAGTGGAATGCGTGTTAACCAGGCGGCAACCTCCGGTTCCAAAAATGAAGCAAATACGGAAGTGCCTTAAACTTGCATTATCTGGCCATCAGGGCCATCAAGTATGCACGATCGACAGCTATTGCTACCATCTGTCCTCACTCGTTCAATCAGTGACGTCGCCACACTACTCAACACTAGCAACGCATCATCCTAATGCTCCGAGCATAATATACGACACTCCTTCGTAGCAAGTTGCTAGCAGATTACGACTTTAAACTCATAAATTGACTAAAGTCAACGACATCCCAACTCCGGAAACGGTTTCATCAGAGGAGCGTGTAAATGCACCATTAACCTGCCATCTGTCTCGACTCAAGTTCGATTTAATCTGTTCACTGCTTGTTCATTTAGTGCTATTGAAGCCTCAAGTAATACTATCAAAATGTAGTTGAAATGCTCCGCACAATAATATACAACACGCCTTTGTAGCTTCCACCTTGTTACCACATTTCGACTCAAAGCTCATTAACTCACTTCAGTGAAAACGTCATCCAAACATCTCTCGAATAGAGTCCGAATCGATAGGTGCTCACTTGTTAAATGTGTGCCGTGACTGCACTACATAGTGTATATATGTATACATATAACCTACAAAGTTAGGCTACGTAAAACGGCACAAAGATACAGATTACGATACGATTTGACTGGCGTGATGACGGCAACGCTGGCCAGAAAAGGGTTGAATTTTGAGTTTCTTTTTTCAGCACGCTCATTGCGGCTTGGGTGTCAAGTGGAGTTTCAGGTGGTCCCAGAATTCAGCTGTTCCCACCTGCCTGGGCAACGAGTCAGAGGACCGATAAGAGACGCAAGAGATCAACAGGAATAAGAGTCGATGGGATTTTAATGGAAGCCAATTGGGGACTGAATGAAAATGCAAGAACTCAATTTTCATGTACTCATATATGTGTACCATATTCAAATTGCAATTGAAAAAGCTGTTTGTAAAACATGTAATTTTCAAAGTCCTATCCCGCTGTACATTGACAATATTAACATTTTATTTCCAATTTATAAAAATTGTAACGCAATAGACAATATAACTTGATTTTCCATTTATTCAAGTGAATTTACTATGGGAAGAATGTCAGAAATAAACAGACATCGGAGTCTTAAAAGGGTTCTATTCTGCCACTGGTGGCTGGATGATTTGAGTTTTCATGAACTGGGGAATAGGGGAAATCAGAAATAAAGGCCTGGTTCTCTGTGCCTCTGAAATACAATGAAATAAAATACAGGCCCTGGCCACTATTCCAGAAGTATATCATCCAGCCACCAGTGACAGCACTAAACACACTGACGAGCTGCACTCCAGTCAGTGAGCAGAGAAGCAGTCCTGCTTCATCTTTCATTCTAGATGATTTGCAATGACTTTAATTGAACTACTGAGTTGGAATAAATCATGAGTCCGTTGTTACTTTAAGCCGCCTGACATTGTTTTGTCCCAACTTGTAGATCTCCAAGATTTCATTGTAAATTGTATGAATACATCTGTGACTGAAATGTCCAAGCAAAACTGACTAGACGTGTTACTAATAAAACATGTTGCCATGGGCAGATTTTGTAGGAGGAAGTCATTTTTAAAACAATGACTGGAATCTGAGTTTTTACAGATTCAAATTTGAATCACATTCCTTCCTGGCAATATGATTGTTATCGACAAAGCCTATGGGAACAATATGACCAAGGATTAGTGAAGATGGTGTGATGTCAAAGGTACAAAAGGTAAATGAATTCATCCATAGTGCATCATCCCAATCAACCAAGGCTGGTTACCAAAGTGAAGGAACTTGGATAGTGAACATAGAATTGCATTTGTGACAGTAGAGAGAAGACAGAAAATGAGAGTAAGAATGGAAGACATCCAAAAAATGTCCCCTGCAGGTCACAAACCAGTGCCGTTCCTATTCAGGGGTCTTGACTTCATGGAGACATTGCACTCTCAAATGTAAGTGAGCCATCCCCATCCCTCTGCTGGTATGAGACATTATATCAGGCAGGTCAGCTATTCAGAACTCGAGTGGCATCTGCGATGCATATTATTCATGTGTGACTTTTTGCAGGCCATGCTCAACAATCTAGTGTTAGGTCATGTGCAGCTGTTTTTGTATTATTATGCAATATTGCAATTTGGCATTGCATGCAAGAATGTACCACTTTGAAACGTGATGAAAATGCAAAACAAACTGTAGGAAGTCTGTTGGGGTTCTGACCACCGACAAAGATTTTGGCGAAATACAAAACATTGACTTTATGTGTTTGTAGTTACAAGTTAGAAAGATCAGATCAGATCTCTGCATGAACGTTTCATGAATGAGGACAAATCTATTGGATACTAGTGAATGTTTCTTACATATGATACCCTGGTTTTCTGTACTCTACTAATGAACCGGACACTATTACCACTTTCAATGCAGAAACAACCACGTCATCCCAGATTCTGAGCAAGCTATCCAAACCTTACTGAATGCTGACCTTTACATCTGCCCACTTTCCCCAAACATAATCTGAGGAGTTTGAATTCTCTAACCTTATCCATAGTGTGTTTCCTTGGTAGTTACTGTTGCAATAACTAGTTGGAAAACATTGGCGGGGAATATTTGGCACATATATTTTTAAAACTAAACTCAGTCTGTACATATTATTTATGTTCCCGGTAAAACTATGACTAGGAAAGCGATAACAGCAGGGGTTCCTGATAATTACTGAGCCCAACCAAGTCAGCAACCTTCATTACAGCTGCTCTTTCACCAAAAACAATGGAGCAGGTGGAGGCTGTCATTTGAAGGGCCGCCCCCACCTGTGACACTTGTACCCTAAAATATCTGGCTCTACTGCTGGAAGCACTTCACAGGAACTCACCACCTGCATCATCAAACACAGGTTTCCCAAACATTTAACTTGGACAACAAAGTAAATCCACTTTGCTTTTGGCAGCATCATTAGCTAGTTTATGGCACTGAAAGGTGATTCCTATCCTCCTTTGTTTGAACTTTCTCTGGACAGCAGTCAAAGTGTCTTTAAAGTGAGCTCAGAAGCGTTTTCTACCTGTCTTGGGGTCAACAGAGAAGTAGGGCTGTCCCTCCAGGATGCTGTAAACTATCTTGGCGCTGTTCCCGTAGGTCGGATCATCTGCGTCTGAGGCTGTCACTTGCAAAACCGACGCTCCTGCACAGAGAAGGGAACACATATTAGGGGATCAGATGGTGAATAGCCACAACAACAGACCACCACAAAGACATAAAGAGAGGAAGAGTTATAAATGCCTACATCTTTAGTACTTTTATGAACATAATATATTTAAGAGAAAGATTCTTCTCGACCTTGGAACTATAAAAAAGAATTTCATGGGGAATATATCTCATTATTGTGGCCATTTTGAACCACGGATTATTGCCACCTCAGCAACATATAGAGTTATTCTCTACATTTCAAATAAGTTATTTAGAACATAGAGAACAGTCCAGCATGAGCATTCTAACTAAACCTAAGTAAAGTATGTTCAATGCCCGGTAATCCAGCGGAACATGAGGAGTACACAGAAGAGGAGCTAAATCAAATGGAAAAGCAGGCATGATGAATGGAGGCAGTGACAGAAAGGCAGCAAGAAGACTGTCCTGCAAAAGAACGTAACTGGTGCTGTTCCTATGGTCAGTGCTCTCCTGAGCCCTCTCATCAGTGCACGGTGTCCACTGATGAGAGTGATATCTAGAGTGATTCCAACTGGGTAACTATAACAAAAGTGTGGCTCTGATCAACGTTGCTGTTTCACTCTCCACGTGGTAAGCAGCAATAACCGAAGATACGTTCGTGATTCTAGGGGCCAGTTTATGGGATTACTTTTGTAGAACAAAGAGACAAGACAATAATCGATGAACAATTGATGTCTACTTTGAAAACGTTGGGAGGTTCACGCTGCTTGCCCCGATATTCTATTTAGTTTTAGTTCATATGTCCTATGCATGTAAATGTGTGCGTGTGCATTCTGTTTCCTAGACCACAATGTAGCAACCTGTGATAGAGCCCTTCATGCCAAATAGAGTCGAAGGGCTTTAGTTAATATCATTCATTTTTTTTGTGTGTACGTGTTTGTTAATTGAAGTGTGAAGGGTTTATACATGGTTGGTGGTGTGGTGTTTTGTTTTCCCTCCAGATCATCAAGGAATTCTAGTTATCTTGTATCTAGAATACTACAGAATGATTTATCTGGACAACTGTTGACACAGATGCCACAGTAGTTACCGGGTCTGATTTGTCCCTTGTCTTATGAAATGGGGGAAATGAGCCCTTTGCACCAGATGTCAGGAAAATATCCTGACTGCAACACTGCACCCATCATCTCTGGGGTGCTGAGCATTTCTGTTTTTCATCATTGAGGTTGACCTGTAGTCAAAATGGTCACAATTATTTCTTTATCCTTACATGCAGGAAATATTTTCACATCTGATGATCTTCTTCAGTGAATATCATATATTACCATATATGATTTCAACTTTATTATAATCGTCATTTGGTACATATATATGAAATGTAACCTCTGCAACCCTAGCATTAGGGATTAGTGGGCTGCTGAGAAGTTATGGGTTCAGTGTCCTGCTCAGGAACACTTCGGAACAGGCAATTAGCAGCCAAGGATCGAAACCGCCAACCCCCGCCCATTTGACATAGTATGACATGACCACAGTTCCAAACTTCAGGAATATGACCAGCAATCTCCATGATAAATCAGCAAACTCCATCTGCTGATGAAGATCATATTAAAATCCTCAGAAAAAGCTAAAAATTCGACTTGAGTTCTTCTTCTTCTCTGAGTATTTAACCTAAATCTGTATGATCGCTCCTTGATTTTTCAAATTTCAAAAGGTGCATTTGGTCCTACCATGTTATGTGTAGCTCAAAAAACAGTCTTCCAAACACATTCGATCACAAGCAAACCTAAACACTAAACATTTAAATACTGCCACTGCTGATACACGAGCCTCTGTTCTCTTGAACAGTATGAAAGTATCTTGTTTCTATGGAAATGCGACACTCCCCTAACTTCCCCTGAATGCGGACTATGAGCTGCAGTGGAGCACAGTGTGTGTTGTCAGCAGTGCTCTTGTACAGAGCCACAGCCCATTAGCCTGACCATGTAGCAGCAGACAGGAGAAGCCAAAGCTTTTAACCATCTCATTCATCATCGTAGACCTGCGCTGTGTTTCTGCTCATGGAGTGTAAAGTGTTCAGTTCATGTCAAATGAAAGGTCCTGGATTGTTTTCACTAGCTAATACATTTTCTTTGTAAATTACCAACAGTTTTCTTATAGTTGTGTATTTGTTTTTAGTGGAACATAATCATGAGACAACTGTGAGAAAACTGTGAGATACTCATCTATACTAACATACTGTACTTCTGTAACCATACAATAATGCCATACTGTGAGCTGATAGACAGTAGACTAATGGAGTTCATATCATCCATGTAAGTATCCACCATTAAATATTCAGTTAGGAAGATTCTTCATTCCCTGTCAAATGTACTTTATATGATTACAAAAATGTCCTGTCAGTATTATATTGCTCTCTCTCTCTCTCTCTCTCTCTCTCTCTCTCTCTCTCTCTCTCTCTCTCTCTCTCTCCCCCCCCCCCCCCCCCCCTCCGGTTCTGAAAAGTGAAGCCAATGCTTGCATTTTCTCTAATGTTCATCAGGGAGTGTCACAGCGCTGTTACCCAGTTCATCCTCAAAGGGCTGCACCCCCTCTCAACACAAAGGAATGTACCCACCACTCTAATCTACACACATTTATAATAATTGTTTCTTCTCTAAAGTCCAATTATTACACCTGTCCCTGTAGGAACACCCTCAGTAACACACTGAGTCCACTGGTATAATGTCCAAAAGCCAGAGTTAGCCATTGCATGTGATAAATGGACCAGCTTGAGTCAGGAACACTACCTCACGGTTACATAAACCAAGGCAGTGTAAAACAGAATGTGCTTCAAACCAAAGCTGTTTACCGGGCACTAAAAGGAGATTTGTAACAAATGGGCATTGAGGTTGGCAAGATACAATATGGACTTTGCACTAAAACAACTCGTCCTGAAAATGTAATGCTTTGCCCACAGGCAGAAAGCGGTGCAAGAGATCTCTAAAATCAGTACCATCGACAGATGGGACGAAAGAATCAGGGCAGTGGCTGTCTGGATAAAGAGGTCATCAATGACTTAAGCCATGTCCACACTACTACGTTTACATTTTAAAACGCATATCTTTTGCTATGTTTACACTGAGCGCCTACACTAGGCCGGAGTTTTAGAGCACAGAAAACTGATTTTGGAAACAATGTTTGGAAACAACATAGACACCAGCATTCGCTAATTGATTGGGTCTTTGCAGTTAATGATTCGTCACGCCCCTATCACGTCACCCTTTTCCGGAACAACAGCCTTGATTATCGATCGACTACCAGTGGTTAAATTAACATGGATAACCGATTACAGGCATTGCTGACCTTGTTGTCTATACTAGCAGCTGTTGTGCAGTTAAATTCAGCATTTTATAATTCTACTACTGCCGAAATGCGGCGGAAGCAGCCATTATTGGAGCAATTAGCGAGCGCCGTGACCAGCAGCTTTATCAGCCCTACGGAGTGAATGTTTGAAGTCGCGGTTTGTAGCTTTGATGGACATGAAATGGAGGACTTTCCTTTTCCTATTTTGTTCTGCACAACTACTGTGAAGTCCACACAGAAACTGTAAACTAACGAAGGCATGAACGTTTTCTAGTACGATAGAGAATTTAGCCACCAGCAGAGCTACGAGTGAGAACAGACAACAACAAAACCGAGGAAATGAGTGAGAGACGTGTGTTAGCCAAATGTATTGACCCATAATCTAGTAAACTTGGATTTGTATGTGTTCATTCATGAGAGATAGAGCAAAAACCGCAGCATTGTAACTATATTTGAAAAATACAACTTCTAAAACTTTCCAAGAAATTTGTCTGTTTAAGTTTATAGAGGAAGATTTTAAAGGAAGATCGTAAGTATCAAGCAAGACCTTTCATTATTAAAGACTACTGTATTAAAGACTTCGTAATTGTTTTAACTAAGCAACCAATCTACTTCCTGTTTACTCCGGCACCCACCCGCATGCCCAGTGTGCGTAAAGAGTCAGGCTTGCTTGGACGAAGTTTGTTTTTGGTTTAAAACCCAGGTTTTAACCGAAAACGTATTAGTGTGGATGTAGCCTAAAGCAGTCGTAAGAGAAAAGTAGCAGCGTCTGGGTAAGAAGCCAGTTCAACCTATGGAATCCATCTTGTCAGTCTTTGTAACGACGCACCGCCGTTACTGATGAAGGAGGGGGTGAACGGGGTGGTCAAGCTCAGGTTAGGCCTCCATACAGTGGCAGCCAATTCTCTCCCAGTAAATCCAATGCCAGTACAAAGCCTTTCTCCAGTGTTAGGCAAGATACACGGTGCTATCAGTGTAATGCCCTAGGTCACACTCAGTACACATGCCCTGCAACCAGACAAAGTAAGCCTTCTCTTTTGTGTTCAGTCCCCAGACCCACTCACTCATTTCCTGTTCAGAAAGGAGCGCTCATTGCGCCAGTGTTAGTGAATGGTCAGCGTGAGGAGGCACTCTTGGACTCGGGCAGCTTTCAGTCTGTGGTTCTGTCTAGTATAGTACCCAGAGAACTGTGGAGTGAGACCACTTCCAACATTAGTTGTGTCCACGGTGATGAAAAAAGGTACCCCACAGCTGAGGTTTATCTTACTGTAGGTGGGCAGACTTACCTCTTGTCAGTAGCATTAGCACCCAAACTACCCTATGCTGTTATTCTGGGCCATGATGTCCCCACACTGTTAGATTTGATACAGCAGGTTAAGTGGGAGGGCCAGGCTACCGCTGAGGGACGGGGAGAGGGCACTGTAGAGGCACCAGTCCAGAAGGTTGAGCGGCAGCAGGACCCCCCACCTAAAGTAACAGCATGCAACATGGTCACAACTAGGGCACAGAGAGGCAGGAATAATCTTGAGGAGTTGCCTTTTTACAAGGCTGAGTTGGAGGCAGAGACTATTAAGCAGTCCAAGTCCAGAGCCCAGAGAAGGCGAGATAAGGTTTTGGCTACGGCCAAGAAGCAGTGTGAAGGGGTGGCAAAGCCCAGCCAGCCTTTAGATTTTCACATCCCTTCTGACATATCAGCATTGCAGCTACCGGATCCAGCACTGAAATCCTGGTTTGATAAGGTCACAGAGGTTGAGGGTGAGAGATGTGGCAGGATAGACTGTTTAGCAGAAGCTACCTATGTGGTTAAGAATGGCATCCTTTATCAGCGGCAGGGGAAGGATGAAGCCTTAGTTTTGCCAGTCTTAGTCCGAAAGTCATGGAGCTGGGTCATTCTATCCCCTGGGCAGGCCACCTAGGATTTCAGAAGTCCCTCAACAGGATTGCCAGGAGATTTGTTTGGCCAGGCATGTATGTCCAGATTAAGACTTTTTGTGCTTCATGTCTTGAATGTCAATTAACATCACAAAGGGGAGTAGCCCGAGTTCAGCTTCAGCCGTTGCCTATCATTGCTACCCCATTTGATAGAATAGGCATGGATGTAGTGGGGCCCCTTGAGAAAAGTTCATCGGGCAATAGGTACATCTTGGTCATTTGTGATTATGCCACCCGTTATCCAGAAGCCTTTCCCCTCAGATCTGTTAAGGCCAGACAAGTTGCCAATTGTCTGTTACAACTGTTTGCAAGAGTAGGCATACCGAAAGAAGTCCTTACGGACTGTGGCACCAACTTTATGTCCAAACTGCTGCAACAAGTGTATCAACTCTTAGGAGTAAAAGGCATTAAGACCACCCCATATCATCCCCAGACGGACGGCTGGTGGAAAGGTTTAATCAAACACTTAAAAGTATGCTGCGGAAGTTTGTTTCCCAAACAGGCTCGGATTGGGATCAATGGTTGCCGTACTTGCTGTTTGCATACCGGGAGGTGCCTCAGGCCTCAACAGGATTCTCCTGATCCGTGCCCTGGATGAGAAGGAAGAGAGAGAGCAGTCGTTTCCCAGCAACATCTCGGAAGCCAGTTCATTTGAGCTGTCCCACCTCCATCCGGGACGGCAGGTGGAGATCAAAGCATTAATCGACCCAGAGCTTTTCCAACTAAAGCCTGGATTCACAACTCTGGTCCAGCATAAGGTCCACCTGAAGGAAATCTCCTTCAGGAGACGGATGGAGAGAGACGTCCACTGTTGTTCCTGAGTTGTAAGCTCCTGGACCGAGAGACAAGATACTCTACTGTGGAGAAGGAGTGTTTGGCCATGAAGTGGGCCATTGAGTCATTGAGGTACTACTTGCTGGGACGTCACTTCATCCTTGAGACGGATCATCGTGCTCTGCAATGGCTAAATCGGCCCTGTCAGCCCTATGACTTTACAGTCATGTATCGTCCGGGGAAAGCCAACCTTGTGGCAGATTGTCTCTCCAGAGTACATGAAGACTGAGGTACTGTACTCTCGGGAGAGGGGGAAAGAAATGTAACGATGCACCACCGTTACTGATGAAGGAGTCACGGAGAATACAAGTTTATTGTATGTATATCTATATATATAGCAACAACTTACCTCGGCCTGTTTCCTCTTCCCAGGGTGTTCGGGCAAATTACTTCCCCGGTAGCCCGAGTACCCATTTATAGTTCCGGGAAATACCAACTACATGAAGCAGGTAGGGGGAAGTGAACATATGTGTTGCTGTATTTATTTAGATAAATTGTGGGTTGATCATTTACTTTAGGAATAGGACCTATATATATATATATATATATATATATATATATATATATATATATATATATATATATATATACACACAGGTGTTAATTAACATTTGTACGGTTGGTGTGGGTAAAATTAGGTAAATATTTATTATACATAGATAGCTAGCAATATACTTACCTGTAGGTGGTATGGCTGGTACAATTAGATGGACCAGGTGTACAAAAGGGCCCTCATTTTGTTTGTGCGGGGGAATTTGTTGGAGGCCACTAGACACTGGTGGGAACGTTGGTGAAATGGATGACTTGTAAAATAAAATAAGCGTCTTCTGAAACCTCTCTGGACTCCTGACCTGTTCATTTGCCTCCATGGCCGCTCGGGCATGTTTACAAGTGGTGGCAGTGGTAAAGCCCTGTCGATATATGGATGGGACCAATGACAAGAAGGAAAAAGCAGAGCGAGCAGCAGGAGAGCCCAGAGAAGGGGGGACCAGAGACTTCAACGGTTCCGCAAGCGACTGCAGCAGCCAGGACGCCTGATAACATGGAGGAGTTGACAAACATGGTACAGTCGCTGGTTCGCTCCCAAGCAGCAACAGATGAGCAGATTGAAAGAGAGACCACACGCCAAGACCAGAGATGGAGAAGTATGGAGTATTTACAGTCTTCAAGTAATAGACAACAGTAGTTCAGACCAATCCGAGTCCTGTGAGGAGCTACAGGCAGCTAGGGGCATGTCATATAATATATCACCATCAAGATCTCCATTTTTAGTACTTTTAGACGTGGTACTTTAATTTGGCTGATAATACTTAAGTAGGATTTTTGAATGCAGGACTGTTTCTTGTAATGTATTTTCACATTGTAGTATGCTATGCTACTCTTCCTATCAGCAGTTAATCCTCTTGGTGCGACATACAGCTTGATGCAAAGCTTATCATGTTGAAGGTCTAGTGTAAGAAACAGCTGCCATCGCTGTCTAATAAACAGTGACACTGACAGTCTGCTGCTGACTTTAACCTCCAAATCCATTTACAGCTGGAATACTAAAAGGTCAGAGGAACAGAGTTACTGAAAAGGAAAATCAAAGAGAGTGTTAAAGTATTGGGAAGGGGTAAAAGAACCAAGAGTGAGACAGGAGAGCACAAAATGAATAACAGACGAGAGCGAGAGGAGGAAAAAAAGAAGCCCCACTGAGAAAGCAGAAAGGTTCAGAAATGAATGGGAGATGGGAGGTATAGGCAAAGAAAAGCGGAGTGGGATGAATAGAGAGCGCATAGAGAGAGAAAGAGCCATTGAGAGAGATGAAAGACTCCTATGTGGAGAGAGCCAGACAGTGAGAGAGATACTGATCAATATAAATAGAGAGACAGAAACTAAAAAGCAAGAAGTAAAGACAGCAGTGAAAAGAGCCCAGCTGGTCTTCATGCTCTGTTAGCTGTCTGCTTTGACAATGTCATGTTGCCTGATTGATGGTGGGAATAAGTGGGAGGCTGGAGACTCTGGGAATCAATTTTAAATAAGAACACAAACATGAGCACATGCTCAAATCATGAAGAGAAATGTTCTATAATATGCAAAATAATTCTACAAACACAAAACATCTCTCCCAATGCAACGCGTTCTCACTCCCAACAACACTTGGTCAGTGCCCTCGACGTCTGACACTAACGTATCAAGGCCTCCTTCAGCATCTCTATGAGACGCAGGCTTTCAACTAATTCTAATGTAAACCCACCATGTCATTACTACACGCTCACAGCAGCTGACGTAGTATAAAGAGCTATGAAGTCCACTCAGAGCCAGGCGGAAGGGATGGAGGTTAGGTCAAACAAACACAGACCTTCACCCAGGACACTGCTGTTAGTGTCTGTGTGAATTTTTTTGTCAAATTAAAAACTGTTTCTTTAAATAATAAAAGTAGTTTCTTTTTGTTTCTTTTTACCTCAAGTACTTTTGTTTCCTAAACCCAACCAAGTAGTTTTGTTGCGTAAGTAAACCGACGTTGTAAGTTTATTTTGAAAAGACACTATCCATGTAACAAGCAGAAACAGAGCAACAGTTGCCGTCCCTGACACGTCTAAAAGTGACACTAGAGATACCTAAAGCATTACAGTTTGAAGCATAGGGCAACTGACCAAGCGGCAGTATTTGACGGGTTGAAAGGGAGTTGCCCAGGTGCTACCTGGAACACTTCTAGTTGGTCACCTGCTTTAGTTGCCATTCTCCTTTCTTATGGATTTTTATGTGTATAGGCTCATTTAAATTCTTCTTCGGCCAACACTGAAAACAAACATAACCATACTCTAATCCATCTATCTATGCTGTTTGTCACTTTTTTAGGCGTTTGTCATTTACAGTACTTTGATTTGGAGCACATTTCTCTGAAAACATAATATTGTATATTATGTGTTATTAGTAATTTGAAGTAAACCACCATTTTTATATTTTAATGGAAGAGTAGGTTATGAATGTGTTTTGTGTTTGGTGGGATAATGTGTAGACATTTATAGAGAATATTATATTACATAATTGATCAAATAATAACAATATTTCTCTTAGTATGCACTCATCAAGATTATGATATACCCAAGCCCAGATTTAACACATTCAAAACTACTAGTATATACTCATCAGCCAATAACGTGGCAACAACTCAATACTTTTAGGCATGTAGATATGTCCAAGACAGTCAGCTGAGGTTCAAACCCCAAGCATCACAACGGGGAAGAAAGGTGATGTCAGTGACTTTGAATTTAGCATGGTCTTTTGTGTCAGACGGCCAGAAACTGCTGATCTACGGGGATTTTCACACACAACAATCTCTATGATTTACACAGAGTGGTCCGAAACACACGCTTGAATCATTGAAACAATCAGGATGGATCCATGCTTTCATGTTGATAAATTCTGACCCTACCATCTGAACGCCACAGCAGAAATAGACACTCATCAGACCAGGCAACGCTTTTTCCATCTATCCATCCGTTATCTTCCGGACTCAGAAGGGTATTCTTGACGTCACTCTCCCAAGCAACATTTTCTGAGCTCCTACCCTATCTCTAAGGCTGAGCACAGCCACCCAACGAAGGAAGCTCATTTAGGCCGCTTTAGTCTGCAATCTCATTCTTTTGGTGACTAACCGAAGCTGATGATCATATGTGAGGGTGCAATTTAGAAGTCTAGTAAATTGAAAGCTTTGCCTTCCGGCTCAACTCTTCACCTCACTTGAACTCCATTGCTTGGGGAAGTGACTCACTGACAAAGCCGTTTTGGCCTCAGACCTCGGTAGAGGTACTGACTCTCATCTCACCTGCCTCACACTGTGCTGCAAACTGCCCCAGTGGCAACAGAACCACATCATTTGCAGAGAGAAGGAAACATTTTTACAATCATCTATTGTCCAATTTTGGAGAACTTTTGCCAGTTGTAGCCCAAGTTTCCTGTTGTTAGCTAACAGGCGTGTGGTCTGCTGCAAGCCCATCTGCTTTAAGGCTTAAGATGTTGCGATATCAGAGTTGCTCTTCTGCATACATACATTGGTTGTAATAAATGGTTATTTGAGTTACTGTTGCCTTTCTGTCAGTTAAACCATTCTGGCCATTCTCCACTGACCTCTGCCATTCACTGGATATTTTCTCTGGTTTGGACCATTCTCTGTAAACCCTAGAGATGGTTGTGTGTGAAATTCCCAATAGACTAGCTGTTATAATAATACTCAAACCAGCCCAGCTGGCACCACAACCATGCTACCTTCAAAGTCACTTACCTCACCTTTTTCCTCCGTTCTGACGCTTGGTTACGCTTAACTTAAGCAGATTGTCTTGACCATATCAAGGTGCCGTCAACATGTTTGCTCATTCTAGTACCACGCTGGGCGAAGTTGGATAATTGCAAATGCATATATCAATACTAGACACCTTTAAGGCAGGGTTGGTAATCTTGAGAAAATAGCAAGAGTACAGCTAGCAGCAGTAGCTCCAAAGGTTGCTTAATCTAACACTGATCAGGCCTCCCTCTAAAGCCACTCCCCCAACATGTTCATTATGAATGTAAACCTATCATAATGAACATAAACAATGAACTTGGCATTTGTTAGTACTCACAGTTGTCAAGTGAGCAGCTTGTGAATGACTCCGCTGACAAGCAATGAGTGCACGGGCTGTATAGGCTCAGGCAGGTAGCCCGTCCAATCATGACATTCGGGTCAAATGAAATGCCTGGACGGGCTTTTTAAGTCCTGCGACAACCACAGATACCAGATTTCTCTTTTTGATTTGATTCATTGATTGCTGTCAGGATGTAATGACAATTTCAACAAAAATATCAAAAATGGTTTTGAAGAAGATCACCAACCCTTGCCTTTCAAGATGATGTGTCCCAAAAATCTATGTTCTTTATGTTAACATACTTTAATAATCGTTTGTTTGGGAGCTTTGATGCAGCCATGCTCTTCTCATGGTGCAGCAAGGAAGTACACAGCTCTGGTCATGTGATCATTTAAACCAGACATGTGACACTGTACATATTTTATCTAAACCCTTTATTATATATTTATTTTTGCTGGAAATGCATTGATACATCATTCAGTAACATTTTTAGAGCCTGACAACTGGAAACCTTTGTTACGGTCACTACTGTGACCAATGGGATCAAATGGGTTTGGTTTGTGCTTTTCTTCTTATGTGTTTTGTCCTACTGTAGATAAGTAAAGACAAATTTACAAGCAAATGAGAGATATTTTGCATTAGCAAAACGTATCCTTGCGCATGCATAATCTATTCTCAGTCTTTACATGGGCAGTGTGCAAATACTGCTGCTTGGTCAGTGTCCCTTGGCATCAGAGATCAACAGACTAGGTCCGCTCTAACGCTACTGTTGAATGTGCCGGGACGGCTTGTCCATATACACTTGTAGTGACCTATCAATGTGACAATACTAACGACTAAGATGACAAAAATAACGTTTACTTTTAGTTTCAAACAGCAGTCTCCTGGTTTAAAGTCTTGTATTTGTTTGACCCATCCACCACCATTCCTGCCCGCCCAAAACCAGACTACGTCACCAGCTCTTACCGTCCACCAATGCCGGGGAAGGGTTTACATTGGAGGTAGTTGAAAGCCTGGTGCGTCCCATACAGTCAGTGTCAGTGTATGACTAAGTCAGTGTCTGTGTGTAAGGCTCCTGGCTCACCAACATCAGACATCTCTGGAACAGTTGCTGAGAATGGTCCATCAGGGAAAGTTGGAGCATTGTCATTGACATCCTGGACCTTGATGATAAACTCTGACTCTGCCTCCAGGGACCGGTTTGTCCGCCAGTCGATGGCCTTTGCGTGTAGGACATACTGGGACTTCCTCTCACGGTCCAGGCTCTTTGCTGCATGGATGTCACCCGTTGTCTCGTCAATGAGGAAGATAGACCCGGCCCCCTCACCAGACAGGATGTAGCTCACAGAACCATCACCCTTGTCAGAGTTGGAGTGGAGCTGGAGATGTTAGAAGGAGAAAATGAGGGAGGGAGGGAGCAGTAAAGTGTCTGACAAGTATATGATACAAAGTAATAGCCAAGTGTCAGGACGAGTGGTCAGTTAACGGTGAGGAGCACGCAATGAGAGGCACAGCTATCAAATGAGGGAAGAAGAAGTTAAAGTTGCTGTCACGAAGGAGAGTGTAACAGAACGTGTTCCACACATGCAGTCTCTCCTGAGCTAGATATGTCACAGAGTAAATTAAAGATAAAGAGAGAGAGAGAGTGTGATGGGTAAGAATCAGGAGAAAGAGAAAATAGTATTCTAGTATCATTGTCAGGCACAAGTCAGACTATGTGTGGCTAGCTGTGTGTATGAAATTCAATTCTAGCATAACGTGTAATATAATAAAATAATAGCATAAGTGTTCAGATGTATCTTAAATGTTCCTTGACAGTAATGCTGGGTTCAGACTGCACGCTGTTATGGCCTGACCCCTCAGAGGTAAGGCGTCTGGAACAAAAATGGATTATTGATTGTTTCATCTTGTGTAGTATATCATAGTGGATGACAAATGACACAGCATCTGAGTGACCTCCAACGTCTTTCACAATTTCACATTGAGTATGACAAATACAGACAATGTATAGATTCAAAGTAATCCCTCTCAATAATCACTTAAGACCCACTCAACGTGTGTGGCAGTTTCGAAACCCACAGAGACTTTGCCATCTGCCTGGATTTTTTTTATTTGGATAAAAACGTAGAGACCAGGTGCCAGATCACGATGAAGCTACAAAAATATCAGACAGTGCCTTAAAACTGCAAATATATGTTGAAACACCAAGCGGACAAAGCTCATTCCAAAACCAGAGTGAATCTGGGGTGAGCTTTCATCCGCTGGTAACAATCAGCGCGGCCAGGGGGCGTGGCTTCTAGTGTCGTTAAGCCGGGGAGGAGGGACCAACTTTGAGGAGTTCATAGTCACTGAGAGGACTCGTCTTTGTCTCAGTGATACAGTTTGTGCTTTTCATTAAAACCATCACAAAAACAACAACAAAACCTGGCAGGTTAAAAATGCTCCGTTTCCAAACTACAAGCAGAATATCCTACTCATTCTGCCTTTTAAAATGTTATGAAATTGACTTTCTTTTCAAATCAGTATCACAGTGATATCTAGCTAAAGTTAGCATATTTGCTTTCATAGTCTGCTTTTTGAATTTCAGTGTGGCGGCTATATTAAGGTTTCACTATAAGCAAAAAGCTGTTGATGGATTGGTTGTTTTATTCTTTCTCTTTTTGTCACCAAACACAAGACAGCCAGTATCATGCACCCCGCTTCAGACAACTTTGTTTCTTCCCAGAAGTCGGTCCCTGGCCCTTCCTCCCCAATGACATCACGGGAATCAAAGTCGCAGCAAGAATCTAAGACCCTAGAATCGTCTGTTCAGATACAGTGAACATGTTAACAGACAACAATATTGTGTAGTCTGAACTCGCCATAATGTAGTTCATGTCCAGGGACAGATATGTGACATTGTGCTATATAAATAAAATAGAATTGAATTAGACCAGGTCCGGACCCTCAGATGTTGGTGATGAGAACACATGCAATCAGACAATGTGTGAATGCAAGTTTAAAAAGATGTTTGGGAACACATGAAGAAGTCTAAAATATTGGGATGCTTTTTTATTAAGGTTCAGGTGTTTTCAAGTTGTATTAGGTTATTATAATTAAATGAATCATCATCGAGGACTTTTGTTTCTAAATGCTTTTAAATGGTCAGTTTAGCTGTAAAGTTAAAACCAAAAATCTGAGTCAAACCTGTGAAATAATGCTGCTTACCGACGTTATGCATTGTAGCAAAGAAGAGATTTCCATTTATTACTACATGAAATATATATATGTATATTGTTTTTCAGGTAATGTATGTATTTATAGGGTTATTATTGCATATAATGTAATATATAACCTAACTTGTTTGTTCTTTTCCACTCCGATCCCTAAATTTGGGGATTTGACCAGGTCTCTTAGCTCCGTCTCCCAACCACCACACATTTAGCTCAATCTAAAATCACTCAGCATTCAATACAGAAAAGACTTGAAAGACAAAAACACTGTGTTAACACATGGACCTTATTACATTGTTGTATTTGATCTTATTCTGGCCATGTGAAACATGCTGAATCTGCTAACAATAGACATGCCTCCTCACACCGTGAATTCCAAAACATTGTCGGAGACAAAAAGTGTCAAAGGAGGCAAATCTTGACACAGTCGGCTCCATAAAATGAAACAAAAACAGACAACACGACACAATGAGCTGCACGGAGAGACGGAACACAAATACACTGTCAGTAGGCGCTTGAACAAAGCTGCAGTGTAAAGACAAAAGCAATCCATCTCCCTGGCACAAAATAAAACACTTACAACAAAAAGAGGAGACAGGAGGAGACAAAGACAAGAGGGGAGGAGGATAAAAATACAACAGCATGGCCGTCTGTTACTAAGCAGCAGCTGTTGGTGAAGGAGCAGCAACTGACATTTTGAGGCTAAAGTATTTCCCCATGTGCATGTTTCTCCAGATAGAAGAACAAAGGATGAGACGATGAAATATGAATCAAAAAGCACGTGGGCGATGAGGAAGCGACGGTTATCAATTTAAACAGGTTAATTCCCTGGTGGGATTTGAAAGACATGCTACACTAAGCTCCATCACTAACCATGAGAGCAGAGACACAATAAGGTTTCACTCTGATTTGATATACTTTATCCTCTTTATATAACATCGGTGCATCATTCTGTCTACAAAACTGAGGAAGTGTGAAGAGGCTTTCTGTGTGGTGTTCCAGGTTGTGTGGGTCTTCTCCTGTCTTTGTCCTTGAGTAGTGCGGTTCTCAGAACTGGACTTGGTCCCCAGGCACTGACTCGTGGCTGCACACTGATCCTCAATCAGCTGTGCAGGGTCTACGTTAGAGGAGGAACTTGGAAAATGGATAGAGAGTGTTAGACTAAACATTATAGCTACCTGCTAAACATTAGCAGATTAGCGATGTCATGGTGAGCATGTTAGCATTTCACCCGAAGCATTGCTGTGCCAAAGTAGAGGCTCACAGAGCGGCTAGCATGGCGGTAGACTCTTGTTTCCACATTGTAACAGTGCAAGTTTGAGCCATTTAGCTGTGATTTCCACTGCATTTACATTCAGCACAGTAAACTGTGTGTGTGTGTGTGTGTGTGTGTGTGTGTGTGTGTGTGTGTGTGTGCCTAAAGCTCTGCTTGGGATTGAGAAAGAGGAGTAAAGTACATGTTTCTGTGACGATTACTGACTGTCGGTTCCACTCAAGTTGACAAAATAACACGGGTAACTTCATATTGAATGTCACACGGCCTCTGAAACAGAATGGAAACGGTGCTGTTGCCTGTAGGATGAGATGTTTGAATTGAAATGAACTGTTGTTGAACCTGCACTGGATTTCCCCTTTTTTGCTTCTGTGTTACAAGTGAATGATAGAAGGGCTGCATATGCTAATGAAAGAAAAGCTCAGTAGCATTATCAGTTTATTGTGGCCCGTCAGGTTGTTGCTTCCTAACTCTATGAATTTATAAGCCAGCCAATTCATTTTCTGTTTTCTTTTGCAGCAGCTGGAAATCTTTACAAAGTGTCAGATTTGCTGTTTGATATTGTATACTAACATTCTGTATACGATATACTTAATATATATAAATAAATATATTAATATATCCATCAGACCGCACACAGTGTGTTTGATGAACAACGTGATGCCATATCAAAATCCCACTTACTGTTTAGGCATCCAAGGTATATCTGAATGCAATGAATACTTCCTCATTTGAACTATTGCATTTCATGCTGGGTACATTTCCATATTCTTATCCTAGAACGTCACCACATTACATTTTAAGTAACAAATTCTGTCTACAATAACTTGACTCAGTGTACTTTGTGAGAGACCTTGATGTCTGTATCTTGTCCTGTGTCTATCACCGTTAACTTAGGGAGGAGACGAGGTGGTCTAGTATATCTACAATTATAACATTGTGTACAGTACATCTCTTCTCTTTGTATGAAATTCATTTTAATTGAATTTGTTGTGTCCGAGCTAGAATATGTGAATATTGGTGCGTACATTTCAAGTGCAGCTCCAAAGACCTTGAAGGGATGCTGCGTTATAATTATCACTTATGCAACAAGAGCACAGAGGAAGAAAGTGCTTTGCTAAAGAAGTGTCTGTTATGATTGTTTATTCACAGTCCAAAAGGCAAAATGTATTGAAATATATTCATTGTAATCATTTACAAAATTCGCAACATGTTTTTATCCAATAAAATATTCTGCTTCAATCTATATTTGTTGGCAATTAACGTTTCAAAATCAAGTGTTTCACTACAGTCAAAGAACGATCCGTCGGCTGCACATGAAGGGAGGCAACGCACATATATGAATGCATTCATGTAACTACAAGAACACAAAATTACATTTTCTCCATTTCCATAGGGGATGTCATAATGAAATATGATACGATGATATATATATATAATGACAGACATTCAAAGCTTCATTGGGAAACCTCAATCAAAGCTCTGAATGTAAAAGACATTTGGTATCAAATCAAGATTTCCTCATTCCACTGCCGTCATAGAAAAGTCATCATTTCATTGATGCTTAACATGTCAAATGTAACAAATAACGCAGTAAACAGGAACAACAATTTGATATTTTTTCCTCGTGGAGGAATTCGTTAAGTTATTTTTTTGTTTGTGTAAAAGAGTCACGTCCTGTGCCAGTAAATAAAGCAGATAAAGCATGCTGCTCAGATGATATTTCCTTCTGTCATCTATTATTCATTTCCCTCCTGTATTGCTTTCATATTTATGCAGTCTAATTCCGTTGAATAACATATCTCTGAGAGCTTTCATTGACAGAATAGATGCTATAATCGCTAAGTAGAGGCGTGTCTCCTTCAGCTGTCTCACTATTTTATGTATCAACAAAATCTGTTTTGATGTTTTACAAAAACCTTCAGCATGATATTTTCATGACCTAATCTGCATGATATGATCATGAAATGCTAAAAACCATGAAGTAGCCAATGCTCTGTGTGGACAGCACATCCCTCCCACATATATGAAATATGATAAAAACAGCTGATTTCAGGTGCTGCAAAGTGTTCCAGCTTTGATGATCACTGCTCTACCAGGTGGATGGATAAACCATTGCAACTGATATTCACATATGGCGCCATAGGGGGCGGTACGAGTCAGCCCCATTTTCACTACGTCATCGTGGGGGATCTCCTTTCAGCCAAGGACCAGGCAAGGTCCCAGCTGGACACGTCCCGGATGGGCCTGGGCCCGATCACAGAGGGAGGACACGGCTGAACATGTACTGTAAGATAAGGACCTGGATAGGTACTTCGAAATACATCCACCTACACAACAAGAAGTCAAACCCACAACCTGTGTATTTCTCATTTCTAATGATTATTTACACACAAGCATCAGAGTAACCCTAGAATTCACTTGAAGTTGTGCTGCTGATGAATATACAGGAAAGATTAACTCTCATTTTAGCTCTGTATTGTTTTCCCCTAAAACAATGCATAGTTATTACAAGTACCACCAAAAGCAAACTAAATAAGTGTGCTAAAGACCATACATCATGTGACGTGAGAAACGGGTGGTCTACAATAGCAATGCATGGGGTGCAATGGGACCGGATCAATCGGTGAATGTGGGAAACAGAAGCTGATTAAAAGAAAATAGACTGCCCTACATATGAGGTTTACAAATGTTCATACAAATCAGGTTTCATTGGCTCACGGAGATTATGAATGCAAGACTCCAGAAATCCTTCCCTTCCTGCATGACCTGCAAATTGATGTTCATGCCGCCAATGATACGATTCAAGATAAGATAGTAGAAACGGCAACTTACTGTCAGAAACTATTTATAAGGTCTTATCATGGACATGTATCAGTGTAGCGCCTGTCTTTGTATCATACGGTATCCACATTCCAAAACATGCTGCTGCTGCATTTCTGAGAAAGAAGCGGTGACAGAGAGAAATAGGTCCCGTGTGTGAATATGTATTTTTGTGAAAATAATACATCAAAGAGATACGAGCCTTCACCAGCTTGTCAGACGGAGAGCGTCAGACTGATGGTGCCATGTTTGGCTACGGCGCCACACTTACCAAGAAACCTGAGCACACACAGGGCCTGTACCCACACACACACACACACACACACATGCTCGCTTGGCAAGACATCAAGCCCACACACACACTGACGGGCGCAGACACACATGCTCACTGCAGCTCTCTTTAATTCTTGGCAGCAAGTGTATTCCCTGAACAGTGTGCGATTAGTTAGCTGATCTCTCCAACACACATGCAGCCTGACAGTCTCACACATATGTGCAGAGTATGTGTGCAGAGTATGTGTGCAGAGTATGTGTGCAGAGTATGTGTGCAGAGTATGTGTGCAGGATGCAGGATGCAGAGCCAGAGACCTCTGCATTCCACCTCTAATGGAGAGTTATGGCATCACGGCCGGTAGACTGCTCAACCTTGGTTGGTAAAACATTATTATAACCATTACTAATACATGGTAAATTGATTGTTACTATAACTAAATAGTAATTTTACTGTTAACAATCAGTTGTAATTACTCATTATTACTATGTTATATTAAAATGTTTTCGTTCTGCACATTATACTATTACTATAGTTATTATGATTATAAAATAATTTGTTCCACCGACCGGACCAGATATGTGTAACACTGTTAATGGTTAATAATTGGTTTGTAAACCGTCTGTAAAATGACTTTCATAAATTGATTATAATACAATAATACTGGTTAATAAGCACTTTGTCAGTGGTTAATTATTGATTTCTGGTCCATCTATTTATGCAGTGTTTACAGATATTTGACAAATGATTTCATAAATGTTTACAAACGATTTGGTAATCATTAACAAATACTCAATATAATATAAACAATGTTGTAATATGTGCAGTAGTAAACTGTTAATGCAATTGTTAGTCTCTTATCAGCTATCATAGAACATACGCTACAATACTACACATAGCACAACTAATGATGAAAGTAATTAGTAAACATTATAAACTATAATTGTCTGTTAACAGTAAAATAACTATTAACTTAAGTTGAATTAAGTATTACATTACCGTGTATTATTGATGGTCATCATAATGTGTTTTGATTTGAGAGATAAGAACACTGTGCAGCTCACCTCGGGCCACACTAATCAGTAACAGGATCCCCTCACTGAGCTTCAGCATTCATCAGGGAACCGTCCCAAGATGACTACTCTCAGCATCCCTGTTTGCCATTTTCATCAAACCACTAGCACCAGCATTAATGCAAAACAATGACATTGAAGGAACGCAAGACACCAATTCACAACATCAAATTAGTCTTCACACGGATGATTTATAATTGTTATTCTTACAGAACCCTTCCATGTCACTACGGGAAACTTTCAACATTAGAGACAACTTCTCCACGATCTCACACAAACAATAAACTGGAACAAATCCACTACACTTATCAAACTCTTATCAAACTAATATGTTGGCATTAATATCATCTTCTGGGCTGTCAGAGCTCTTAAACCTCAAATACACCCTTTACTAAGGGTGTACAAGAGGTGGACTACAGACGACCAAGCTCCCACTTCGTCTCTGGCTGAAGTGCAGTTAAGATGAAAACCGTACCTCAGATTCATTCATATGAGACTGTGTTGCTGTAACCTGTAATTGAGGAGTTGTATATCTCTTTCAGTCCACACGGACACTATAGTAGCAGCTTCCAGGAGCACTTAACCAGCTAGTAATTGACAAGCTATGTAGAAAGACAACATACCGACACTCAATCCCATCTACTAAACTCTAAATGGGTTATTGCTTTTCCAACCGTGAGGATTCTCCATTAAAGTTCGCACCACCACAGCTATTTGAATCACAGAAGGGTTGTGAAACCTAGGGGGGGATTTAGAGGTGTGGAACCCGGCTGTGTGGTGAGTAATATTACTAATCCATGAATCAGACTTCCTATTACTTGTCTGTTATTATTTCTGCATGGCTCAAACAAAAGTCTTAAAACGTGTTAATTAGTGAGCCGTGGAGGGACTGGTAGCCATATTGTTTTCACTGATTCCAGCTGTTTGATTCATATGAGAGTGATATCAATCCTCTCATCAAACTCTGAATTAGTGTATTTACCAGAATGTCAAACCACAGTGTTTGTTTTACCAGTTTGAGTAATCTAACACTCATTGTATTGTCAGAGGTTCCACCCGAGCAGGTCCTCAGTGGTCTACTATTGTCTAATGAACAGAGATAGAGCAGTGCACGTCAGATTGGTCACCTGGGATGTAGCGAGCAGTTATTGCTTGATTAAAATGTAGACCTCATGCATTTATTCATCTAACATAGCTGAACAGCACCCCAGTAAATGGGCTTCTGAGTACACAGTCTACTAGAGTACTTGAATTCAAATCGATCATTTTGACCCATAGCTGTGGCCCCACAGTGATACGACCATTTGCTTTCACTTGAACGGCAAACTGTACACAGTGGCTGTCATGTTGACTTATATCGACCAAGTATCACAATCCAACTAAAAGAAGACCGTAGTTCACTGAAAATCCAAATTGCTTAAACATAGCTAATATTGATAGGGAGCTATTCCCCTCTTCAGAATTATAGAATGTCATTTTTACATGTATGAGGTCTGTGAGGTTAGTTTGGCTCTTATTTCCCATAAGATCACACCAGCAGTGACAGAGAGATGGGAAACACAGGCAGAGATATCCATAGCCATGAATAATTCATGGTAAAGATCCCAGTGACTCCTCCCTGTCATCATCATTTTATAGCTGCATTATATGTGCTTACTTAGTGAATTTAGTGGGTAGAGAGAAAACAAAACAAACTGCCAACAAGAAGCTTGACATACACACAGCTTCTGGCTGACACTTCCATAATGTCAATCCCATCTAGCAAAAAAACCACAGCATGAGCTTCGTAGCCTAACTCTGCCTGGAGATTTCCAGTCATCAACCTCTCCTTCCATTTCAGATACCTGCCATTTCCTACCTGCATGTAGTTACCCTCAGTGTGTTCTCACCAGACACCGTATCAGCTCCCCCAGCATATATACCAGCCATTCTCCCCAGCCTTGGGCCAGATAGAGCTACCCAGCCTTGGTGTTCTAGCTGTCGTTCCTGTCCCTTGGCTGCGTTGTTCCCCCTCGCTGACTAAATAGTTTGAACTCTGTCTTGAACTGCTTACCAAGTAAAGTTTTGATTACTTTACTTGTTTTAGCTCTCAGGAGCATTTCTGATAGCATAGGTTCAGGTCAAATGTGTATGTAAAATGTGTAATTTATAAATCAATGCTAATAGACACCCTTTACATCTGTTTATGGGTTTTACAAATTTTCAACCATTGAAAAGTATTAAAAAGTTCTTGTGACTGCATTTCCTCCGTGGTGGAGCAGTGTGACTGCCGGCTCCAAGTCTGCTTGGAAAAGGCCCAGGGTGATGGTGACCGTAAGCTTTACAGCAGCACTCTCCTGGGCCTCGTCGCTCAGGTAAAACCATGCATTGTACCCGTTTGTCACACGATGCGCTAATGTCAACATCTTGATTATAGATGTGTTTGCTGAGAAGACAAACATAAATAGCTATTGATGTGACCTCAGCGGCTGAGCGGCTGCTGTAACTAATGACAAATCAGCAACGATATTTAGCAAGTACATTGCCAATTTGTAGGAAATAAACAGAAGTATGGACAACTGAAACCACCATAGCTGAGCACAGAAGAGAGCCATCTATATATATATATATATATATATATATATATTTATATAGGACACAATACTCCTCTCCACTTGAACCAGAAGCATCAGTCACTTTGCTCTGTGCCATAGAGCTCCATTGTTGTCAGTGACAGAGCCATATCGTGGCATTTGGAGACATATACCTTTATTACATTGACAGCATAGTTTATTCCTTTCAGCAGTGTAAACATCGTCAAACACGTCATTACGCTACAGATCAATGATTCACTTCATACAGAGGCTGTGTAAAAATCAAAGATGGTTTTACAGGGTGCTTGGTGCCAAACTGTTTCTTGGGCAGCCAACCAGCAAGCAGTAGAGGCTCCAGGAAGTTGGCCTTGACATAGTCCGACACATAACACCTTGTAAAACTGTAAATCGTTGGTTTAATGTGCTGTTTTTTTGTGCTGATTTCTGCGTCAGTGAGCTTATATTGTTATCTTTGGACAGAGCCTGTTTCCTGTCTTTATGCTAAGCTAACTGGCTCTGGTTTCATATTTACCGTGTCAATCTTTTCTTGTAACTCTCAGTAAGAAAGCAAATAAGTGTAAATCCCAAAATGGGGAATTATTTTTTTCAAAGTCAGGTGAAGATTTGCAGCGTGTTCAGTCTAACCGGGGGAACCGACTGTCAACACAGTTTACTGGTTATTGATGCGTGAAAACACATAAAGTGTTCCTGAATCGTCTCGCTAGAGATAAGCTGATTGACTCAGAGATTACAACCAAAACATTCTCTTTGACATTACTCTTATAATGCCACAGCTGAATATTACACAAGTATTTTGTTCACCTGAACGTCTCAAGCTTGTAATGTTCTGTGATAAAATAACCAAAACCCAAAGGTCCACTTTGCCTATCGGACAATACTGCAAGATCGACTTTGGTGAAAGAAGGAATTCAGAGCTTAGGATAGTTTGTTACACATTCTGTCCCCAACGGTCAAGAATGAACTTCCAAAGTGTATCATACTTCGATAATGCTTCCTGGTGCATGAACATGATTTTAGTTTTCTTTCTGGCCACATTGTTAATGTGTCATGTAGCCGCTCTGTACAGAACATACACATGCATAATCATGAGATGTCCGTCTTTGCTTCAATTGACAATCTTTAAATCTTATTTTTAGGCTTCTTCATGCTGGCGTTTGGTAAATAACACACATTTAGTATAATATAGTACATATAGTCTCAAACGAAGGCATAGCATCACATTTTTCCTCAGT
This sequence comes from Pholis gunnellus, assembly GCF_910591455.1. Classification (NCBI taxonomy): domain Eukaryota; kingdom Metazoa; phylum Chordata; class Actinopteri; order Perciformes; family Pholidae; genus Pholis; species Pholis gunnellus. The sequence goes on along the minus strand of NC_136541.1, from coordinate 23,824,419 downwards.
GCTACATTTTTTAATTTGCCTCCATATTCCACAATCTGACAAACATTTTATTGACCCATCCATCCAGCCGACCTCCTTCCTACACGGTCTTAGTCGTACTATTATTATGTCACACTACTTCCTACCACTAGAGAGCTTTGTCACTCGAACACTTGTTCTTAGGAGGAAGTCTTGACATTTGCCACCTTAGTGTCCTTGGAAATAACAGTATGTCATATTGGATGAATCTCAAAAGCTTCAGTGGCATCGTTTAAAGTCATAGCAGGAAAAAGTGGGCCCTTTATGTAGCCAGGTGGAAAATAAGGGTGTGCAGGACAAGCAGGAGGAAGGGTCATGGGATTATAGTGCAGGAGAACAGAGCTCACATTCTGCAACAGCCCTGCAATTTATTTGAAGTTTGACTTGCCTAAACATAAGCATACTTTAGTCATAGTTTATTTAACTAACCTTAAGCTGCCATGCACAGACATTTCAAAATGCTGGCAGAGGACGAGATCTAGGGATTTAAAGAATCATCCAATATCAATTATTTCTAGGTTAGGTTGGTAGTACAGAGGCAATTATACAGCTTCTATTATTCAATGATTAACTATGCTTGTAAACTGTAGGCTACTCTCTTAAATGCAGCAATCCGTCTATTCCTCCTCCCCAACTAGTCACCGCAAACATGTGCCACTGAACTGCAGATCGTAATTAGAACACACCTTGGCCGTACTGACCCCACATTACAGCACACTGCTCGATGGAAAGGCCAATCCTACAGCAGTGCTGCAGTTATCTGACAAGATCACTCCCAGTTAGCCAGGGAGAGGACGGACTAGGGAGGGTGTGTGTGGTGGTAATGGCTATGTCTGCATTTATTAGTGCAGTAAGGATGATTGGATTGGCGGCTGTGTTTCCTGACATGGACTAACCCTGACTGGACATTCGTTCTCTTGTTTACGGTTTTACATCAATCTTCCAAACTGTCACGAATAAACCAGTTGACAGAACATTCTTGCCTTTTGACTGAAAAATTACAGCTAGCATTTTTTTTACGGGGGGGCTTAATGATGAACTCAACACTGAGTGCTGCTACAGTATTAAGAGTTTGACGAGACACTGATACCAAAAGGGAAAGCAGAAACACATTTCCATGAAAAAGTAATGAAATCTTAACCAGGAGTCTCATGTGGGTGAGCCAACACAAGTTTTTCTTTGCCATTGATGTCTACATGTGTCAACGCCAAACCAGATTACTGAGTAACCATGTTGCTGTAGCAGAGGGGTTGGAAGGTTGACTGGGAGTTCTCATGGTAGATAACAAATGGAAGCCTGAGGACAGAGAGCTGGGAGAGCAAGCAGGGCCACTGCATTAATGTGCATTCATTCCAATGCATTTTTTCACAATTTTATCATTAGACTTGCTTCTACCACCATCCTCTGAAGCTTCTTTTTGACTAACATTTCCCTGCTAAAGATGAGGCATTTGTCATTGTTTGCTCTAGAACGCCCCTCTGAGTCACTGTCTGTGCTTCTGTGGCTCAGTGGTAGAGCAGGGTCGTCCTTCAATCAGAGGATCGGCGGCTAGTCCATGTCGAAGTGTCCTTGTGCAAGACACTTGCTGTGCCTGCGGTGTGTGAATGGGTATGAATAATAAGTTGGAGTCCTGATGGGCAGGTGGCACCTGGCACGGTAGCCCCTGCCATCAGTGTGTGAATGGTTGAATGATGACATGTAGTGTTAAAGCGCTGTGAATGGTCGGAAGACTAGAAAGTTGCTTATCAAGTACATGTCCAGTTACAATTTACTATTTAGAAAAGATGGTGAAGTTAACATTTGCGTGTACAATAAGCAACATGATGGTGAGATGTGGAGTCTGTTCTGTTTTTAGGTTTCCACCTTAAACTTTGTCCCCTCCAAAGAGTCCCAGACAGGGTTCTATGTCTTTCAGACGGTCTGAAGGAGATAATGCCATATCAGCAGAGCAATAACAAATGCACAGCAGAATACAGGGCAGGTCGATGTTTTTTCTGTTTTTTTTATCAAATATTATACCTCTCAGAGAACACAGATATGTGGGAAATGTTTTAAATGGGTAGAACATTTTGAACACATGAGATTTTAAGTCCAGGTGTTTATACATTAATTAAAATGAATTAATGTATTACTCAGGTGGATAGCTGAATATTTGTGTGAATAGGTGAATAAAAGGTTACTTCCCCAAACAAAAGAAACAAAAAGGAGGGAGTGTGTATCTAAATATTATTTTTATTGCCATGTTTTTCAAATGTATAATGTCCATGCCCATGTTTTCTATTCAGACTTTAATAATATTAATAATAATAACGATGATGATAGTAAAAAAACTAATTTACATAGCACACAAGTTAAAGTGCCTCACAGATATATAAACAGAAAACAACTGTAAAATGACAAATTCATAGATAAAAGAATGAAACCTGAAAAGAGCCAGGGGCTCAAGATAAAGCAATCAAGTTATGTTAATCATGAACAGGATAAAAGAAAAATGGGACATTTAACACAGCTTTTGCTCAGTAGGAAATACTATGCAGAGAAGCAGAGATGGACCTTCAAAAAGTGAAGGAAATGTTTAACATCAAGCTGAAAAAAATGAGCGCTACGGTCTTAATCGCAGGCCAGAAAACTACGAATCAATAAGTAAGGCCAACCACAAAACAACATGGTCATTTCATTTTTAAATGTCAAACCACACCTTTGTGGAGTTTCATACCAGTGCTATCGGGGCTCACACGGGAGTAAACAAGACTAAGGATGCAGCCCTTCAAGGGTGTTACTGGCCTGGTATAGAAGCACACGTCACAAAGTAGGTGACTCAAGACTCAACGTCTCGTGAGGTATATTTGTCTGGAAGGTATGAGTGCAACTGGCCCTTTGTTGAATGCTGAATGTTACTGATAGTACTGTGTCTTGTGTAGCTTGCAGAGCGTCTCCTAACTAGTTGGGTGCTAGATGTCTGTACTGATGAGACTGCTATCACTCAGTTGAGGAGGGAAACATCTTGTAGACTGATCACTCCCCTTCATTGGAGCAGGACCAGCATGTACACTGTAACAGATGCATCTGTCTGAAGCTCTCCGCCCTCAGCTGCTACTCACTGCTGCTGATCTGCCAATGTCTGAGTGCTAAGGTAGCTGCTCTTGTCCACTCAGCACCTATTGCATGCTAGCCATCCAGGAAGGCTGGATCCTGTCTGTGGTGCCATCTGAAGAGTTCTTAGGTTTCTTGAGTTTCCCCTTGCCCTTGTAGAGGTTAAGGCTAGGCGTTGCTATTGTATTGTGTTTTCATTTTATATTGATCGTGTACACATTGTGGGCTCTGTTAATCGATTATCTATAAGGCGATTAAGGCTCCTACAATAACTTTATTTCTCTCAAAGAATTCCTTTCTTTAATGTTTGACAAGTGATTTATCCTGATTGCATTTTGGGAAATATAAAGTGCATGTGTTGTTCCTGTGATTGCATGCTCCTACTCCCACCTATGTTCAAGTACACTGAACCACAGGTTGCTCCCTGGGCTGCTCTACACCAGCTCCTCGGGCTTAGGGTGGGTTAAATGCAGGGGTCAAATTTCATGGAAGGAATAAGATGCATGTGATTTCTATGTTTGCTCTATGCTCTGATGTGATACAGTTTTATTTTGTCAAAGAGGGGTGCGCTCGGTTCATTGTTGTATCATGCTGCAGTTGCCAAGACATAAACATGTGTCACTGAAGTAAAGAGGTTTGAGTGGGTGCCTCTGCATCTCACTGTAACGTTACAATATACACTAAAAGATGGAGAAGGACCCATTAAGCCCATGCCTTCAGTACTGTGTTGTGGGCAGAACATCATTTGTATTCTACTCTTCCTGTGGCTTAATATTATCAATTATTTTGAGTATTTTAACAGTATGAGCGTGAGAGTAATGAGGGTCACAAAAGGCTTGAAAATCTCCAAAATTGAAAATTACCGATCTAGTAGACATACTCTCTGCTATACGTTTGTATGTAAAGGTACATTTGTGAGAAACAACAGAGACCAGTGAAGAAGAAACCATTTGATGTTCGGACATACGTTATCTTTTATTACACAGACCAGTTGACTTGGAGTGTGACTGGTGATGTTTAAGCCAAAAGCTTGTAAACTCAGTATAAAGTGCAAATAGCGACCGAGTGAGACTCAGTGAGACCGTGAGCGGGCTGCTGACGGTATTTCAATATGTATGTTACACTGGAACTGCTATGGTGCTGCTACAGTGCGTCACTAATATTACAGTGTATCTGTGAATCATAACGATCCTAATAACTTTACACACTGTTCAGCTAGTTGCCACTGACAGTGTTATTACACTTGTATGTATTATTTAGCCTGAGACACTATGAAACTGAAACAAGTATTCAAGTTGTCTTTAAATTATTTCTCCGTGGTCGAGAATTACCGATAAGAAGTTCACAGACGTTGTTAATAGTTTCTCCTCCGCTGTGATTAACACACAAGTGTCTCTTCTGAGCTCAGCCACGGCTGTCTCTCCCTGCTCAATCACTTACTCGCTACGTTAATCCTTTTTTAGCCAAGAACCGTTCGCACATAAAAGGAATATGTTTCAGTAAATTGCTGCATACCAATAAACACAGTTCAAAAGTCTAAAGACATAATATAAATTTGATTATTTTGGTGGTGGTGTCTCTTTCAAGGGAGCAGAGCTTCCCCGTACCACCGGCCTGAGCAAGTTAGTGACTGGTGCTAACGAATCAAAGCTAACGTTACACAACCAAGCAAAGGAATAACTTTTTTTTTATTTTATACAGTTTGACCAGTTGTTTCTCACATCTGTTTCTTCAGGGCAGTCTGTCAAGTAAATATACACACTCAACTGAGCAACAACACACACACACCTATACACACACACACCTACACACACACACACACACACACTCCGGTGGGAATCCCACAGCAGTCGGGCCTTCATGCTAACAAAGCCAGTTTATCTGCATTGCGGTAACGATACATAGTTCCACAAAAGGCAACATGAAAAAAACATAGACTAACGGGGTTGCGTACACTTTGGCCCGTCAGTGCACGCCAGCGAGCACTTCTCTGTAGTCTGAGCCAGACAAGCGTGTTTGTGGGCTCATTCTTCAGGGAAATATCCACAGGACAGAAAAGCTCTCCCTTTGTATGGAACAGTATAAAGCTACAGAGCGCATAACATGATTACAACAGCACTAAATACAAATGTAGAATGTTCATATAATATTCAATTGATGAAATAAAAGTCAACTTTATTGACCCTTTATTAAATGACACTGCTGTAACATCATCATTGTGTGCAAGATTACCTGTGAACAGCGTCCGTGCTGAGTGGTCAATGTGCATCATCAATCTAAAAAATGCCCATTTCAAAGCATTTATTCTAGAAAAGGTAATGTATTTAACAACCTGTAATTGCATAATAATCATTTCATACAGACTACAGCACTGTGAGAAGCATAAATCAAGTTTAAATGTAGCTGCGCAAGCTGCACTCATGACTGGAACTTGTCCTCCTGGTGATGTGGGCGAAACGTAGCAAACCTACTGAAACCTCACAGGAAACAAATCTAGGGGGTGGGGGGCTCATGCTTGGTCAGGAAAGAAAGAGGGGGGAACTGAAGATGACACAAATGAATTTGATTCACGACCTGGGAGTATTTAATCTGCGATTGGTTAAAAAAGGTAATCTGTTAGAGCATCTTTACCTACATCCAACCTACTACTGTCGTTATTTAACTGGCTTCAAATGGCGCTTAATGTCTGTATTACGTACTCAAATATTTCTATAGCCTGTGGACCTAAACTCAAAGCTAGCTGCATTAACAGCACAGCAAGAACAAGTAGCGTTCCTTGTTGGAAATGTGTAGGCAGGTCCCTGATAACCAGAAGATCCCAATGGAGAACACAGGGGATTCTGCAGAGCTCCGTTGGTGGGGTCACCTAGCTAAAGGTGGTTATACTGTTCCACCAGGAAACCACTATACGGCATACAGACCCAAAACGACGTTGATTCTGGAGCCTATCTCTGATCTGCTGTTTTTTACAGATAGATGGAGCAGGAGAAGACTGATATCATGGTCTTCTCTGACACTCTGGGGGTCTGTAGAGACACCAGAGACACATATTTATGTTTAAAAGCCCTGAAGAAGTGCATTTTCCATAATATGTGACCTTTAATATTACTATACATGAATGCAAATTACATCCTAGGGCATTTAAATCTAAAGGTCAGCAGTTATCAGCCTGTTTAAATGTGCTCCTGTGGTTGTCTTCCTCTGGCATCCTCTGTCTAGTTGGGCAATCACACGCAAACTGAAGCCTCTGTCTTGTTGCCTTATATTGCCCCTTAAAGATTCAAAAACATGTTGGCCTTACCTCGAGCACTGCAGAGCCGATAATGAGATCAAGGGAACTCAAGAGATTCATGGTGTGGATAGTGTTACCAAGGAGGCCTGCCTGGAGGCTGTGATTCATTGTCTGGGCTACCTGGGTGCCAAATAAACCCAAGCAGCTAGTGTCGCCAGACTTGAAGTCTCTTCAGCCGGCCTCAATCATGCATGAGAAAAAGCATTTGATTGACACAACATGGAGTATTATAAAGGGTATCACAAGATGACACAGGGAGAGATTTCTCTTTATATGTTTTGCTTCATCAGTTGGCCACTGGAGTCAGAGGAAGAGGGGTTGAAAGGTAAAATAGAGGGGAATACCAGGAGATAGTCACATTGAAGAGTGTGGAAGAGATAACGAGACAGTACTTCAGAAGAAAACGGTCTCACATTTACAAACCTAAATGCATCTTTAAACACTTTTTCATTTTCATCTTTACTTTCCTGCTCTCCTTCAACCTCTTGCCTCACTGCATCTCCTCTCCTTTCATCATCCCTTATCCCCTCTTCTCTTTTCTCCTTTTCTTGCTTTGCCTTTCATCTCCCCTCCTTTTATTTCATTCCTTTAGCTTCCTCACCCTCTCATCATCTGCCCAGCTCCCCTCTCCTCGGAGGGAGATGTCCAGGCCACAAATAGCACTGTAGGGGCTGGTCAGCATAATGGATCCATTAGCAATAAGGCTTATCAGCCAAAGGGTATGGCGATAATTATTAGTGATAGTTATGTAGGATCAAAAACATCAGGGAATTTGAATCAGTTTACACATACAAGGAAGTTGACTCCAGTGTTTTCATTGCTCTCAATGTACTTACACAGAAATTGACAAAAGCTGAAAGGAGGAGCTGAACAAAAAGAGAGAAAGTACCAGAGAGCGGAATACCAAGACTGCCATCCTGCAGCCACAAACACTGTCACTTTATCATCCTCAGGCCGTAATCAGGTTAAATATAATGTGATTAAGGTTTGAGCCCCAAAACATGATTAATAAAGTACAAGTGATGAAAAGTAGGCCATCCCACGACTCATGTGGGCCCATCCGTCACAACAACTGAGAGGCAGAATTACACCATTCACATTACTAAGTAATCTATTAGTTATTTGTGTGGTAACATTGCATCCCACTGAGGTCCAAGTTGAGTCAGGGTGAACCTTTTTACTGATGATCCAGTGTTTTTCAATGGGAGCCCTCTTTGTTGAAACCTCTCCTATGTAAACACACTGGCCTCAATGAAAGGAACTAGTGCAGTGCCCTTTGGGCCGATTGCTTGGCTCTGGTTTTGCTGCTTGTAGCGTTTTCTGTTCCAACTGAATGTATCCTACTGACTGAAGTACTGTGTGTGTATCCACAGTCTGATACGTCTTATTCCTCTCTGCTATAGAACTCCATTGTTGTCCGAAACAACAAGGATCAAACACAGTACCTTTCTATCCACAGGGTGTGATCCACAGTTCACAAATTCAACGTGAACTCTTAGTTATGTTTAGAAAAAACATCATGGTTGGGCTTATCATAAGTACGTAAACCGAGTCAAACGTAAACAAGGTAACAAATACGAAAAACACTTTGGGATACGAACAGTTGTCTCCTAGTTGAAAGTCCTGTGTTTGTCTCTGAGTGTCTGATAATGGTGTTGATGGGTTTACATCAAGGTTAATGCGGTGCATCTCATGCAGAGGGTGCCTTGTACATCCGTATCAGACATCGAGGGGTGTGACAAAGTGTTGGTATTTGAGATTGTTGGCAATGAGAACAGGCTGGTCAATCCCACATACACTGCCCCTGTAAATGCACATGAGAGCTCACAGTGTGTGTATTAATCTGCTGCTTAAAATAGTCCCCATGAAATGCACAAGGTCCTTCAGTTTCAGTAAGTACAGAGCTGTTTTAAAGACTTAAAGATAAAGAGTGCCACGTTAGGGAGGAAGTCAAAGCGTATTTAGAAATGGACTAGCACATTGTTGGTTTTGGTCTTTTCACAGGATTTGTTAACAACAGGAAAAATACAGAATAAAGCCTGCCTTATCCTTTATGTAAAAGTCAAGTCTTTAGTCCATGTATTTGTGACCTAAATATGACTCAGGTCCAAGTCTCAAGATAACGCGCTACAGCTACCATCAATAACCTGCACTTTGTTTTGCTTTGTCATGAAATGTGTCCCGCAGTACAGAAATGATTGTTCCCCTCGTAAAACAGCTAGTCTTATTTGAGAGCAGTAGGCACATAACTATTTTATGCTTTTTCACTTGCTTGACGACAGAACAATGCAAAAATGACTTGAAACCTCTATGGACCCTCCTTGCTCTCTTTCATATTGAATCCTCTTTCCTCCCCGTAGCTCCCTTTCTCTTCCGAATGTTACTTCAACTCTCACTTCTACTTCCTATTTTTGCCTCAGCTTTTCTCTGTGCTCCTCTCTCCTCTATTCTAGTCTTAACTCACCTGTGCTTTTCTCCCTTCTTCCTCTCAGCAGAATAGCTCTCTCCATCAGTCAATGTCGATACACACTATACGAGTGTGTGCGCGCCTGTGTTTGCATGCATGTGTTTTCAGAGTGGGTGCCCTGCCTGCACTTCAACCTCCCTGCTGTTCTGCTAAGAGCAATCAATAGAAAGCGAGGCTTCATCACAGTGAGAAAAAGCGGAGCTCAGCTGCCACAGCACCCTACAAAACAATGACTCAGTGAGCCCCAGGGAGTGTGTGTGTGTGTGTGTGTGTACACACGCTCTGTCTATGTGTGCTTTGTTGCACCTTAAGCACATCTGTTTCCAACTTCAGTGTGCGAGCCACATAACATAACCCTCACCCGTTGACACACTGAAACCCCCCCCCGGGTCAAGTCTTCACCTTCATAAAGAGTGCAATGCCAATGTCATGTATCGTCACTGCCAGAGCGCATTAGATCAGGCTCATCACATTTTTGCATCCCAACTGGCCACTGGAAAGGCCAACCGCTGGCTACTCTATCCACCGCACTGCTAATGCTCACACACAAGGTCAGGGGTGTTAGAACTAACATGATAATAGCCCTCCTGCTGCTGGTCTGATCTTCTGTCCACACACAGTCTATGTAACTTCTGCCTGGCCAAGCATTCATTGGTGTGAGATTCTTACCAGCAACACGACACCCAATTCTAGCTTAAACATGTTAAACTCTGCATTCAAACTGTTGAGGCTGAAGTTTCTCAAACAGAGGAGAAGAAGAGCACAGAGGAGAAGAAGCAGCCCCCCCCCCCCTGCTCTCTTTGTTCCATCAGCAAGCAGGGCCAGAATCAAATGGTTCAGGTTAAAATCAAAAGTATTTAATATCTAACAGAAGCCAAAACAAATGCAAACTGAATTACACCATCGACAGTAAAACAAACTATTAACAAAATATATAACATAATATTCCATGAAATATGAGGCCCCGTTCACACCACAGGACAGAATGGTGTGTCTGTCCCATGATGCGGAGGAGGTCTGAGGATCTTCTGCAATTCCAAGATCCTTTGTTCCTGCTGAGTCTCTCAAAAGTATCATGTTTCATATTTATCAGCCAATCGATCAGCTCAGTGATTGGCCGAACCCTTCAGACTTCCGTCGGCCATCTTCTTGACCCATTCCTCCCTCCTTGAAGGCTGTTCTCAGAAACCTTTCAGCAACATCCCCCTCTCTCTGATCTTTATTACTTTATGGCGGTGTCATAAATTCTCTGGTTTCTCTCAGTGCACAATACATTCAGTAACTCCTTTTAGTTTAAACCTTCTACAAGTAAACATATTGTAACACATAATATCCATGCTAGGAGTGCTTTAAAACTTAAATTCCACACAAAACCAAGACCTACACCCCTCTCTAAGATCACGTTGGCAAATAAACACACAAATACAATAACAGATAAATTACCATTTATGATGTCTCCGTTTCCCACCGTCCATCTACCCTTTCAGGCCATGTGCTGAGATGAAGAGTGTGTGAAAAATATAGACTGTATGTAGGAAGTGGACTGTGTCTCTGTGACACCACCCATTGGTTTGTGGACTGCCATTTTGAACTTTGAACCTGAATTTTGAACCTTTTCAGTTCAACCAGAAGTGACACAAGAGGGTGGTACAACAGAAGGCTTTTAGGCGACCATAATGTTACAATTAACTCTGATAAAGTGAAGACACACTGTGAAATGGTTAAACTTGTAAGACAAAAACTTGGACAACTCCCAGACCGGACATCGCCGTGATAGAGACATGTCAATCACTGTGTAGTCCCGCCCTAAAGCATGCTCTGCTTTATGGTCTATTTGACTCTAAATGGACCATAACTTACTAAATGAACATCATGCTGTATTGGAGAAGACTTGAAACTAGAGATTGAGATCATAAACTCATGTTTACAATGTGGGGGTGAATGTGGTTTAGAGATAGAGCGGGTCGTTCTTCAATCGGTGGTTCAATCCCTGGCTCCGCTAGTCCAAGCCGATGTGTCCTTGACACTTTGCCCCTTGTGCTATGACTGGGTATGGATGATTAGATAGTCCTGATGGGCAGGCATTACCTTGCATGGTAGCCCCTGCCATCAGTGTATGAATGGGTGTGAATGGATGAATGACGACGTGTAGTGTTAAAGCGCTTTGAGTGGTCTAGGAAAGCATTATACAAGTACAAGTCTATTTACCATTTACTGAGGTAATAAATCTAGTAAGAAGTCATTTTCTCATAGACTTTTATACGACCAGAGGAGTCGCCCCCTCATTATTTAGAGAGAATGCCGCTTTAAGGCACTTCAGCATTGGCTTTTTCAGAACCGGAGGTTGCCGCCTGGTGAAAACTAGTAAGCGAGCACAGATACATGGCTGAACAGTCAAGCTTCGGCAACTCCGAGCGGTAGTAGTACAAATGCAAAGTTGACCAAAGCTACTGTAAGAATCAAAACAAGACCAAGCCTGATGCAAGGATCACTATGTCTTGTGTGTTTCGTTGACAAAAATGTAAGAATATTATCTAGTTTGATATCAAATGATCTGGAACATGACGGGTGGGGTTGATGAGTTCATCTGACAGGGCTGTGGGGCTACCGCAGATAACCTGAAATACTGCCTCATGATTGTAACCCTTCACCAAAGAGTCAAGTTGCACTTTACATCCCTCCAAATGTCATCACCTCATGATAAAAAAACAGGTTCACATGCAGTAGTGACCCGAGTATGCATGCGTATGCACGGCCAATTCGTCCAAATCACCAGTCTGCCGGAGAATTCTTGGTTTCTCAAGTCTGTACCTTGATTATGGTCACCTCGTTTCTTGTTTACCTGACATTTAAGAAATCAGCTTACTTAAGGTTACTGAAGTGCTTATAAACGAGTGTAAATGAGTGAGTGACGAGAGCAGAGCTGCCTCGTGTTAAAGAATGAATCCACACCTCGAACTACTGCTGCTGCTCGAAAACAGCTCCACTGGGTGTGAAGAGGGAACAGAGAAGAGGAGGCAGAAGAGACAGTTGGGAGGCACAAACGAGGATTCAATGCTTCACCACACGTGACCTCAATGATATGACATGTGACATCAAAGTGAGGACAGCTCGCAGAGGTTAAAATGTCTTTGACTAACTGATGAAGCCTCTGGGCAATGTATAATATTAAATATGAAAATATAGTTTTATATTCATAATATATGCAGATATTGCACAGAGCCTTGACAGCTTTTAGGTGTGTATGTCTTTCTAATTATATATTTTCACAGTCTAACATCATATGTGTAGTTAATTGCAACACTATGGTAAGAAATGATGTAATAATATTGTACAGACATTTATATTCCCCAGGTGATTCATCCTACTGACTTTTTCTGAAGCACCTCTATGAGGAAACTATTGGGTGGATCATCTGAAGGAATCGGTTCTTACGCCTGCAATCGATCCTTTTTTAACCCAGATCAAGATGAAACTCAGTATTTCTATGGTTTTGCACACATCTAATCACTGCAAGCGTTTTTGGATTTATACCCCTGATGAAGCGCTAACAGTGGCAACAGTGTTGAAAGAGAAAAAAGTTTCAACCTGGGGGTTACTCTTCTGGGACAACGAGGTCCACCCACATGGGTTAGGGGACGCTGTTATCAGCTCTGTTCAGTGTAGCAGTGATTAGCTGGCCAATGGGACACACACAGCTTCCATTCACATGATGGGTATTAAACAAGTGACTTGTATTTCTTTTGACTCTGGGAGATAGACCGTCAGATAACGATACTTGGTACAATATGTAAATGTCTGTATGCAATGGCTTTGAAAGACTGACATTTGCCAGGATAAGCCATTCTGTCTGGGCACCACACATGCTTTATATGTTCTTACATTCATGTTCATAGTGTTCTGTTGAATGCAGGACTAAATCTCTCCCTCGGATCCACACAGAAAGAGACTTTCCCAGGTCGGTTATTCTGGATAATAGGTTTAGACATAGTTTATTGATTGTTCCTCTATGGCTGGTCTCCTTCGGTTTTCCTCCTGAAGAATAGTCATCATTTCCCACCTCAACCAGCAGCTCTGCAGTAATTGGCCTTAACAAAAGAAAATGTTGTATGAAATAGTTAAACTGCTGAAGGTTAGCTACTAAGCGATGTAGTGATCTGTTTGAGGGAACACCAACAGTATAACACTTAGCTCTGGCACAACCTAATAAACAATACATGTAGAATTTACAGACATTATTACCAAATTGATAACACAACAAATTAGTACAATTTGTCCAATTATTGCACGCTAGCCAGTTAGCTTGAACAAGCATATATCAGATTTATTTATATCAAAAACCTAATTTTGATAATTGGGTTCAACAATATTCATTTAGTTGGCAAATCATTGACCCTGTAGTACAATTACTGATTTCCCAGAAGTGGTCAACTGTGACTACTCCAGAATCAACTTTCCTTATATCTTATAGTTCATAATAGCATAGTGATGAGTGAACAGAAAAGCAACAGATGGAACCAGGTTCTTACACAAAGCTCCTATACCTACTTAAAGCAGCTGTAATCAATATATGTTATAATAACAGCGTATGAAATGACAGTGTGAAAACATTGTGAAAAAGGTCACTCATAGTGATGAACCTACAGAGACTTGTCATCTGACTGCAGCTTCCCTTGGCTTTATGGAGCTTTACAGTGAGTTTCAGTTCATTCTTTAGCTGCCTGGCTTAACTGTTTTGTTTCACTCTCACCGACAAAGCTCTACAAACCCACTGCACACTAATCAGCAGCCAACAGACACATACAGTCTTACTGGTAAACATACTCGAGCATTAAGTAGTCTAGTCAAGTCAAACTTCACTTGTATAGCACATTTAACAACAACCACAGTTGACCAATCTGCTGAACCGGCACAAAACACAAATGACCAGAAAGCAAGAGTTCTGCTGGTGGAGATAAAATATTCAAATCAATCCTGAAACGAACAGGAAGCCAGTGGAGGGAGGCCGATACTGGTGATACGTGATCCCATTTTCATTCCCAATAAGTCCAACCGAGAGGTAACAAAAGCATGAGTAAGTTGAGATCTTTGGGAGACAGATAGGCCTTTACCACGGCTAAAATCTTAAATAGAAAAAGCTACTTTTGACCACTGAAGTAATGTATTTGTCAAATTCAAAGGAGCTGTCAAAAATCATGCCAAGATTCCTAACAGCAGGTTGATAGTGATAGTAGGGCCCAAGAAGACCAACAGGGCCATGCAGTAGGTCAGGTCATAAACATATAACGAGCTCAGTCTTATTTTCATTAACAAAGATTAAATCCCTCCACATTACAGTTATTTAGCAGACACTTCCATCCAAAGCGACTTACAAATAACATTCTATCATACCGTAGGCACAGCTACGGGAGCAATTTTTTGGGTTAAGTGTCTTGCTCAAGGACACATCGACATGTGACTAGCGGAGCAGAGCCTGGGATCGAACCACCGATCCTCTGATTGAAGACGATTGAAAGACGGCCCTGCTCTCCACTTACCCACTGTCGTCACCACGTTTTGATATCATTTAAAAAGTTCAGCAAAGGCTGAAATTAGTAGTTACTATTTGATTTTACAGTCAAAAAATGTTTTAATTTATTTTGACCTCAATGGCAGCATATACAATGCAAAGATGATAGGACCCAAAATGGAGCCTTTGCGGAAGCAGCTAACAATCTTCGCCCAAGTGAACCCAGAAACTCTTTTCCATCAGACTGGAACCATTTGAGGGCAGTACCTTTAATGCACACACCATGTTTAAGGCACCATAAAAGGATCCTATGATCCAGTGTCAAAGGCAGTGGTCTAAAAGCACCAGCATTATAGAGTTCCCTGAGTCTAGAATGTCATTAAGAACTCTAAAAAGAGCTGTTTCAGTACTAGAGTGTGGTTCAAAGCCACACTGAAAGTTTTCATAAATACCATGGTTCACCACAAAATGCTTGCAACTGAATAAAAACTACTTTGTCCGGAGCTTTAGACAGAAAAAGGTAGCTCAGAAGTAGGCCTGAAATTAGGGTGAACAGACGAGAGGCTGCACTACAGCATGTTTGAGCGCAGCTGGAACACACCCTGAGATAAGAGAGGTGTTTATTAATGAAAGAATACTTGACCCAGCACTATTAAAAACTTTTTTACTAGCTGAGAAAGAATACCTTAGGGGGCAATTTGAAGACTGCAGATGATGCACTACCTCCGATAATAAGGAGAATGATACTGGCAAATAGTTTTAGCCCGCTGGGCACAGAGGAGACACAAAAGGGTCTGGAGCGAAGGAGGTGGGTGAAATGGAAGTTCACAGAGAGTAGGTGTTGGAACAATACAATCTGTATCACAAGGATTTAGAAGAGAACTGGAAACACCAAAAAGAACGTCCACCTTTCTTTTGACTCTCTCCTCCTCCATTGGTAAGTCTTGCATGGCGTAATCACTTATGAGACAATGTCCGCCATCTTTCTCTTTTTCTCTCTCCTCCCCCTCCTTCACACATAAACTCTCATACACACACACACACACACACACACTCCTCTCACCACGTGATTGCTTGTTGCTTTTAGGTAGTATGCTTGGAATTGTATCAAATTGTAAATCCTCTGTTTTAATTTAAAGAGCAGGTTCTGTGAATATGTTGTGCATATGTGTTCTGATGATAGCTGGATGTTATAGTCAGTGCCCAAATCCAAGATGGCAACATCCAATATGTCGAATTCGAGGCTTCAAAACCGTTGTCAACAGCCTCCACTTCTTATATACAGTCTATGGGCCGGCTGCTAATAATCTCAGACTGTTTTGGGATTTGTTTGCTTCACTGACTGCCTACCTGTCTGACTTTGGTGACTCATTTGGTACCCACTCCCAAAACTGCTTCTGCATTCAGAAAAATTCTAATAATTCTATAATCAGATACAAATTCTATACATAGATTAATTAATCTTAATACTTAATACTGCATCGCAACATCTTCGGTGTACACTGCTGTAAATTACAGACAAATAAAATGGAAGAGTCTGTATTTTGTTCCCAAGTTAGTAGTTATTTCAGCAAGACATGAAAGACTAAGCTGAAGAAATGTCAACATCAAGTGTGTGCTCTCTTAACATGCCCAGAAATAGAAAAAAAAAGAAGAGGTTGAGGAAAACCAAGTGAATTTTCTCTGATCTATGAAATGCATTTATCTATGAACAGCATTGAAAGAAAAAACATGTAAAATGACAAAGAAATATCTTACCTTTCCAACGTATTGAGGTTCAGGCCCGATGTGTTCCTCCAGAACAAAGAACTGGTTCCAGATCCAGCCTCTCTTGGGTCGATAAGGGGAATCCTTGTCAGTCCCGAGGAACTTGGTCTCGTTATTCTGTACTCGTATGGATGCTCTGAAGTTTGGGTTGGAGATCTTGTAGTTAGATTTAGAATTTGTATTTATTGGTGAAATTCGGAATTTGGAATGAGATTTAGGATTAGATAGTGTAGGAGGGCTGGCATTGTAGTAGGTGCTGGAGTTGCTTGTATCAGATGAGTCAGATGTTTGATTAGGACTAGGTAGTAAAGATAATTTAGTGTTGGGGACTGACTCAGAATTTGTCTTTGGCCCGGACACTGCTTTAGAGTTGGAGAATGTCTTGGGCTTTGGTGGTGGATTGTTTTTTGGGTTGATGTTAGAAAATTGCTTGTGATTATCTTGGGTATATCTTGCCATCGGATTAGAATTTGACTTTTGCCTTGAATTAGAGCTCGGTTTAGGTGCATGCTCTAGCTTGAGTCTTCCGTTTGAGTTTGATGTGGTCGGGGAGATTGATGATGGTAAGTTTGAGTTGGCCTTATGCTTGTCACTAAGATAGGACATTGTTTCAAGCCAAGGCTTCAGCTGAGTCTTGCTCCAGTGGTTGCTGCTCAAGCTTGAGTGCTGGCTGGGATTTACTGGAGACACATGTTTTTCAGGAATGGAGCTTGGCAGTGGGGTTGGTTCTGGCAGTGACTTGAGCCGCGGGTTAGGATACAGGCTGGGGTTAGTGTGGGCACTCAGATCGACCCGGGTCCCATAACAACTCTGGGAGACAACACATAGGAAAACCACAAGAGGACAAAGACAGGAACTTGCAGCCACGCCTGCTGGAAGTGTCATTGTCAAGAAAGAATGGTCCGGAAATGTCTTCCCCTCTCACTTCCACGGTGTCATGCCGTTGTGGGCATACACAAACACTCGCACAAAGCCACAAATACCCTCAAACACACAGGTATACGGTCCTTTTCACAGTGCAGGGTAGTCATGAGTGTGCATATGGTGCGGTCCAACAAATCATTTTGTACAGTTTCCTCAGAAAAACAAAGAAGAACGCCATAATCTTGTTCAATCTGTTCAACTTTGTGTGGACAAGAGATGCTTCTTAATATGTTGCAGTCCGCTTCCTTTCAATATTTTTCCAGCAGATGATGATCATTTGATTTTTTTTTGTAAAATGAACATGAAAGAAGGTACAAGCAGTCCATATAATTGTAGCAAAGTCCATGAAAATGTTTTGCTTCAACAGCGTATATGATATCCACTAGGGCCGAAAGCTGAAGTCCTTTTTCTTCATGTTGAAAGCAAAAAAAACAAAAGCTGGTTGGTTTGAGGCTCATCAAAAGGTCTGCACTTCCTGAAACAGAGAAGATGAAATCCATGAACAACGGGTTTTTTTAGGTACCAACAAACTCTGATTAGTGCTGAACAAATAAGAAAAAGCTAGTCTTTTGAAACCTCCCTGATAGCCTTCTATAATAATCAGTTTTTCAGATTGGAGACCAAGTGTCAGTGCCAAGCTTTGGTTGAAGACAATTGTATTGATTTATCTTCAGCCCATTCATTTTTAGCGTGTTACTAATTGCCAGTTTGAACATGATGACAGATCTTTGTAATCGCATTCCAAAATCACACAGATAGGAACGTGTACTCAATTTATGTGTTGCTGTCATACCTAGTGTGTATATTCTTGCCACTGACATTGATTTGCTCAATCAATAACAGAAAAAGTGACATATGCTTCCAAGTGCCATTTTAGTAGATGTTCCACAGTTGGGTTGTTCAATGTTAAGTGAATAACAATTGGACTTCGGGGCTCTACAGACTGAATCAAGCATGTTGTCTGCAGCGGATTGTTTATTTTTGCTGCTAGATCCATGATATACTAATGTTAAAAACTCTTCCTCACTTCCCAGCAGTCAACAAGCGATGAGCAGTTCTTGACAAGACTGCAAGCTGTATTCTGACACAACTGACAAGGCTACAAGCAGCATTACCGGGAGCCAAGCAGTCAGCCCACTCTGAATGGCTACGTGCTTGAATCTGCTTCAACAGATTTTTGGTCACAAGCTCCAAGACCAGCATGTCAGAAGACAGCTCCAAGACTAACCTGTCGGGAAACAGACCCAAGACAAGCTTGTCAGGAACCAGCTCCAAAACCAGCTGGTCAGCCTGAAGGAGAAATATGTGCCAGAAATTGTGAAATTGGCTCATACATAATAGGGATGAAACCAGAGCCGACGTGGTGATAAAGGTATTGGAAATAAAGTATTCTTTTGAGCTTTTCATGCCAGACACCATCCTGAAAATTGTTCTGGACGGCACTAATTTGGAAAAAAAGTGGATTGTAATTGGTTGAATTAGTAAGACCAAATGGAGAATCTATGGAATCCCTGTAGGATGCAGAAACTGAATGAACTGGAACTGGAACTCTTTTGGGCAACATTGTCTGTGGGATACTTCCAAAACATTTTCAGGTTTATCTATTTCCATAACCACGACATAAAACCACCTCAGTGACAGAGAGACAAGCTCGCTGCAATCAAGTTCATTGTTGGAAAAGTGGACGGAAACACCTTCCTCTGTTTGACAACTCTAGGCCTAATGTGACGGTTGATGAGCAGCTTGTGTTTTTCTGGGGCTGCTGCCCCCTCATACCATCTAAACTTGTAAAATATGGAATCAAGATCTGCTTCATCCATATGCATGGAACTTGCAAGACTAAACAGGGAATCCAGAACAATGAGCCCCTGAAAAGAACCAAGGGATACAAGTTGTCTTGGATATGAAACAGGAACTCCATGCTCACAACATGTGATGCCTTTTTTATTAATAAACTGGGACAGGAGCTCCTCAAGAGTAAGCTGACGGTAGTAGGAACACTACGAAAAAACATGCCAGAGCTCTCACCTCAGCTGTCGACTATATGGAACAAGCCTGTAAGTCTCAGTTTGTATGTTTACATGTACGCGTGAGTAAGTAAGATCTCTGAATTTGTTTTCAATATTCTATGAATTATTCCTCCATGTCTTTATTATAATCACATTTTAGCAAACAAACAATTTTCATTTGTACTGATAAATGTTTAAATCAGTGATAAATGGCAAAGATTTACCATAAAAGCTGTCTATATAGCTTGTAATTGAGATTGAGTGACTATGTTCAGCATTTTTTGAAACCCTAATGGAGCATGAGAATGGTATCGTCAGATGCAACTGTACTTTCCCCTGAATAGGTGTTAAATTAGTGTATCTCTGAGTTCTACACGAACACACACTATTGACTGACTCTTCCACCTTTCTACATACTAACTTATCCACTTGCAAGCAAAACCTTTTCATCAAACCATACTTGTCTTCAGTTTGTCAACTCCGTTTGTTTTTGTTCTGTACTGTTAACATGAATAAATTAGCATACTCCAAGCTAGAAAGGCAACTTGATAACAACAGCATCTACCGAAAGCTTCAAATCCTCCCGTCAGAGAACGTGCTGCTCTGACAACTGAAATATGCTGCAAAGCCGGCAAGCCTGTTGTTGGGCCTGTTTAGTCTTTTCTGTCCTTATTGGCATGATGTACTGCACATGAAGCCTGCTGGATTTATTTGCATTACCTTCAAGGTATATCACTCCACCTGGCAGCTAAATCAGCTTCACCTACAAGCAAGCATAAACACTATGCAAGTGATAAATGTTTCATCAGTGAGGGAGCCTGGCCGAGGAAACTTCTGCTCCTTTTCTCCCTTCTCTTTTTCGGTTTTGTGGGAATAAAGTGATTGATAGACAAAATTAGAAGAAAAGGGAGAGAATACATCATTTATGACCAGGTGCCAATTAAACGAACATGTGATATATGAGATGAATCTCCTTGAAAGGAAATTGTTCTTGAAATGATTACGTGTAGGTTGTGTAGTTGTTCCCCTCCATGTTAAATTAATACACACCATTAGATTTGCAGTTTCACACTAAAATGAATGTTGACATTTGAATTGAATTATTCTCGTGACTATTATGAGATGCATTCTATTCATGATACGTTAAGGTCCAGAAAACAAATGCCCATGGTGGAATTGCTGGATTTTCTCTTTTAATTAGCTAATATTCTAATATTAAACCTTTATTTCCTGTCAGTGTGGTTGAACACATTATCTCTAAAAGATAATACTACTTCGAACCAGTTATGCGCTTTTATCCTGTGATGGCTGACATTCTGTCAGAGCCCATTCCTCTGTTCCCATTGTGAATGCATTGTGAAGTGCCAAATTACTGCAATTACATAAGTGAATTTGCCAGTCCAGGGGCTAACCTGCCTTATCTGTACATCAAGTTCAATTTGACATTTCAAGGATCTAATGGGTTCTAATAAGAGGATAACCCGTGTGTACTTAGTGTCCATGGATTATTCATTTAAGGAGGAGAAAGGGTGAAGTAAAAGGTCACATTTTGTTACTCTTTTGTACTCTGCATATGAGTACAGAGTGAGCCGTCAGAGTCAGCCAAATTAATTGTCAATATTGGACAATTCAGCACCTCATGATTTACTTCCACTTCCAGCTTTCAGTGCCAATGCAGTAACCCATGCAGCACACGCACACACACACACACACACACTTATTATTTATCTTATATATCTTCGTATATATAAGAAGACTAAGCAGGGGCTTTCAGGCTGTGGATACTGCCACATGATCCAAGTTTGTCCCCGTTGCCAAAGGAAATAAGCAAAAATGTGGCATACACTGAAGATGAGAGTGCCATGTGTCACTGTAAATTCCTAAATCAGTACCCCTCTGTCCTCGAAGGGCCCTGTTGACTTTACTTCCACTGCTGCAATAATAAAAGTCCACTCTCTCAATTTACAGTGAAGATGCACTTCTGGTTTTAGCTGCAGGTATTTAAAACACCCAAAGGAAAGAATCAGCCAGCAAAGCCAACAAAACATCACTACGGACGTCTCTGTGAAATCATAGCTATTCAGTGACGCCTGAACGACAGTGTTGTAATAGTTACAGTAAAAAAATAATAACCAATCATATTCAATTATATTTAATATCACATTTTAAAACCAATTAATAGACGTTAGTCTCAAACATTCAAATGAGTCACCAATACAGTAAGTGGAATAGGCCTACACACTAGGGCTGTACCGATGGTTGTTTTTTTTCCATTGCTTTATTAATATAGTACAATTCAATGTATAGTGTACAGTGCACTACAGAGAGAGACTGGTATTGTTCTTTTTAAAATAATTGTGACCTTTTGGATTCATACTGCACTTTAAACAGTGGACTTAATTTGACGGGATCAAACACTTTGAACGCTCAGAGATATAAAACAGTACAACTAAATGCCCTTCGTCTCCAGTCCAAGGGCAGAGGCTGCGCTACGTCTATTGGTTCCTGGAGATCTATCAAAACCAATTAGCCATGGATTAGCATCCAATGTTGCTAATTATGATGCTAATTGGAGAGGAATACACAGCAGACCACTGAAGGAAGGCTGAGACTGTGACTTGAATACTGACGTTTCTTCCAATTTAACTTGAAGTCAAGGTTTTCCAATTCATTTTTGGATTTAGTTTAACTAGTGTGAGTTTACCCTGAGTCACTTCAGCTTATTCGTAACAAAACATTGCTAATTGCTGCGCGTCAGGGCTTATTTAAAAATATTCAGGTGAAACACCTTCTTTTTGTCCTTTTTTTCTTCAATGACATTTTATGTATTGATTTAGTCGATAAATAGACTAACACTGTGAACTTTATTTTTCAATTCATTTTCTATACACAATAATGATGGAGTGGTTTCTTGGTTGTCACTTGTTTTATGTTGTTTCATGTTGTGTTATAAAAAAGTTGGATTAGAAGGCACACATACATAAATACATACAAACATACATACAATCTCCTACGACAGACTGTTCCTCTACCAGTACTGCTACCTCCTCCCAGGAGTTCTTTCCTGTTATTATTTCAAGAGCCTACTCGTCCTTTCTCCATGAGTGCAGGAGTACAGAACACAGTGCACCGCTACGCCGGTCCAAGTGGTCATCCTTTACACAAACACTGCAGTATGCTTCTGGATGGCCAAAGATGTTACTACTCTCCTGGGTCGGGGGGAGTGATAAAAAACAAGAGAACACAAATACCTCATTGCCCGAGGAAACAAGTCTCCAGGTTATGGTAGCTTGGGATGAGTCTGTGAGTTTTAAGTGGCACTTCTCAACAGCAAAATAGTCAATAGCTTGGGTGCTAAAAGAACTATGTCTGATTCCAACAAAAGGCTTATAGTCAAAAGAGGCTTTTGTCTCCACGCTATTATTTGACAATGAGCTATTGTCTTTGAAATAACTTATGTTGCATTATGCAAAATAGTGAAATGATTGGTACCTCTACAATCTTTCAGAGGAAATAGTGGCTGTATTCTACAAGATCCCCGTTTCCCTTCAAAATCCCATCAAGTATTTGGGACATAGAATGCCATTGTTACTTTTCTCTCACATTTTCCTATATCCTCCATTCATTAAAGGGATAGTTCGATACTCATCCATAGTCGGAGTGTAGTATTTACAGTGGATGGCGGCCGGCACGCCCCCAGTTTGGAGAAGCAGACAAACAAATTTACATCAGTTTAACTGTACACTAAATTTTGATTATTTTTACCGCTTTAATTTGCTCTCAGACAGCCCTTTCTGACGGGAATTAGAGTTAAAGTGAAACCTATCTACGCTCTCTTCAAAGACTCCATTGCCAAAATCAGTATAGATAAGTTTCATTTTCAGTTCAGTTCCCTATCAGAATATATTCTAAATATAGCGTACACTTAGATTCTTTCGAATGGGACTTTCTTTTAGGTGTCTAAAATATGTTTTGCTGCTTCCCCAGTGTCTGTTTCTCCAAACGGAGGGAGTGCCAACCTTTATCTACTGTAGGCTATACACTGAATGGATAAGTACCTCATACAACCCCACTTCTAAAGACTTGAACTAGCCTTTAACCTTTAAGACAATAACAAAGTCCAATAAAAGAAACATCTGACATGGAAGCCCATCTTTGCACCAGAACCAGCGGTTTCAGGATAATTGCAAATAAAATCCCCTTCATTTCCCTTGAGTCAGCTGCTACAGTAGACTTTATTATTAGTAGAACTGGGACCACAGGCAGGAAACAACAGACCGTCTTTCTATATTTACTCTGAGTTAAGTTTAACATTGAAATTATAGGGGTCAGCTCTTAAGTACTCTTACCCAAGCTCAAATACAGAAAGACGGCAAACGTGCTCAGAAAGGTTAGCCGCACAGCCGTTTCCAATGTTAGCTATGGATGAAGGGTAAGATGGTAGTGAACCAAAAGCACATTTCAGTAGTACTACCACATAAATAAACTGATTTTGATGTGGTGCCGAATAGTGCGCCCAAATCCCAACAGTATCTGAAAGGCAGTTATAACATAAATAAAATAGCAGTGTGGCTAAACAACAACTAGAATGCTGTAAACACCCAGCAGCACTAAATGAATCAACATGATCAAATGTGTCATAGACAGTAATAGACAAGCATATGAAAGCATCCGTTACAGCAAACATTCAGGGTGAGTGTTGGCCAGACAGTTACACTGTTAAACGCCTTGCTCCAGGGCACAGCGCTGCAAGTTGTTGAAGTTCGAGGGCACAACTTGAAAGTAGTTCTGCTCGCTCACTTTAGTGATTCATAACGTCACTCATTAAAGCAAAAGCTGCTGCTGTCTACACGTCAAGGACTCAATCCTACAGGGGCCGCTAATGCACTACCTCTGCTCCTCGAGGAAACACTTCCACAGTAAGTGAACATTTTCGTAAGATGTCCCTTGATACTGGACATAAATGTGAGCAGACGTCATTTGTAAGGCATTTTTTATTCATATATACTTCCCCTGCAAAGTGCACCCCCGTAAGAATCAACTACTGGAATCATAATACTTGTAACGTGTTAAGAACTGTCACCTTATTGAAAAAAAAGCTAGAGCCTCGGACAATCCCATACAAATATAATATAAATTGAAGATACTGTTTAATGTTAAATTTATTGATGAATTTAGCATAATATACATTTACACAGAACTAAGTGGAGAGCAGGGTCGTCCTTCAATTAGAGGATCGGCGGTTCGATCCCCGACTCTGGCTGGTCGCATGTCGATGCGTCCTTGAGCAAGACACTTAACCCCAAAATTGCTCCCGGAGCTGTGCCTACGGTGTGTGTGAATGAGTTAGTTTGATAGGCAGGTGGCACTTAGCCCATGTCATCAGTGTGTGAATGGGTGAATGACGACAAGTAGTGTGAGTGGTCGGAAAGACTAGAAAAAAAAACGCTATACAAGTACAGTCCATTTACCATTTATTCATATCAGTACAATAAGTGTGATGTCTTAACCACCACTCTCATGCTCTCAATCTCTTTTACAGAAAGAAAATCCAGTGTTTCGCATTAAAGGCAGCCCAAAGGGCACAGTCCTTATTCCTGGTATGCTTTTAATTTGGAGAAAAAAGCATGAAAGGTTGACTTCCACTGATGATAGCTTAACAGCAGACAAACATAATTCCTGTTGAAAAGAGAAACTTACTGTCTCTGAAACAGTCCAAAGCCTTCCCAAACTGATGACCCAAAGTTGGAGGCATACTATTGTCTCAAATATCACCGTACACTGCGGCTAAGAGATTTACTTTCATTGTAACTAAGGCTCCTTGACCACACCTCGAAAAACCAACCTGGATCAGAATATATTAATATCTGTACTAGTGCTGGGCGGTATGACCACAAATTTGTATCACGGTATTTTTTTAAGATTCTGGCGGTTTCACGGTATTTTTTTCCCCCCTTGACTGTTTTTATATAGGTTTATAGTGGCTTACTCTACTGTCAGAAGTACATAGAATATACAAATATTTTAATGTCATCGTGTATAAAGGCTTTGCTTACTACAGGGTGTGCTTGTTTGTTCGTGTAATGTTGGGATAGCAGTTTGGCTGAAGTATTTTCGCCCCAGTAAGACAACTTGAATCCAGTGTTTTAATCATTGCTCTGAGTCTTTCTGACTGTCTGTAGTGGGACCATGTCCTTGCAGAGCTGGATCATTATTGCGTTCGTAATGTCGCTCTGCCGCTTGCTTTTCTTGTCATACGCTTCGAGCAAATGCCTCTTCAAGCGATGTGTGACCCTTTGGCTTCACTGTTTCACTCGCATTAACGTTACCGGTTGACGGCCGTAATCACACTCTTGGTATTCCAACACATGTTTTCTGCTGAGGCGATGGAGAAAGTTGCTTGTGTTACCACCAGCGTCAACAACAGTGGCTCGACACACTTTGCAATATTTAGTCTTTTGGACGTTGGACTTTTTAAAACCAAAACACTTCCAAACAGCAGACACAGCTCCTCTCTTGGGCACAGACTCTATCGGTGCATCTCCGGTCTGTCTTTGTTCATCCTGCATCGCTCTGTTCTGTTCTTTAATGTAACGTTACTATAGCGACGGAGCCTCTCCAGCTGTTAACAGATTGTTGTGCTACCGCCGGACTAGCGAGCGAGCTGTACACAGCATGCCGTTCGGCGGTGTAATTTTATAAATGTACAATCATTAGTGTTACAAATTGTTTATGTGTCACAAACTGTTGTGTCGTGGTGTTTTGCCCTGTTAAAGAGCGTTAGTTGTGGGTTATTACTAGCTCGAACCGCAGCGCCCTTAGTGGCAAACAATATATTTAGCTGCGTGTTGAAGAGTGACAGCAGTTGTTTCAGCTATGCACCGGTATCATGCGGAAAATTCAAACCGGTATACCGCCCAGCACTAATCTGTACAGCATACTGATTAAGCCACATACGTGAATTGTGATATTTGGCTAAATAAATAATATTGACAAGACACAGACGCTGACACAAATACACATTCTATTGTCATGCCTTTCTTTGTTTGGTGTTAACTACAAGTCGGGCTTAATTTGGTTAGTCTGAATCATTTTCAGTTGATTTGGTTACTAAAAGCTAATTCAACATCGTTACGGGGCAGGCTAGCTGTCCAGTAAGCCAGAGATGTTCATGAAGGCAATGATTTTACCACTGACTTTCTGGAGTGATGCCATATTATTTGACTTTATTAACCACTATCAGTCAAAAAATTTAAAAATCAACTTAAGTAAATAATTAATCAAATTGAATTATAATGAATATAATTTAATTATGATTCAATAGTTTACAAGTGTGAGGAATTGAAGTATTAAAAGCATTATTAGTAGGATTAATAGCATCCCTAGTGGTGAATAATAAAATGTCACAATAATAAAATGTCAAAATATGTTAAAAAACACAATATATTTACTTATGGAACGTATTATATGTTTACAGTATGTTTACTTATAGAGGATATTATATGTTTACCTGTAGAGGTCTTAAAACATAATCATTGAGTGTATTAAGCTAAAAGTAAAGTCACATGAAGATAGAGTCTTGAGCCAAGAGGCAGAGTCAGGGAAAGTGAGGTTTCTTCAGATACCATATAAGGAAATAAGTTGGAGAGCAGAGGCAACGTCATCGACAGGAAGTGGCCCGAAGGAGAGCTGGACTGATGACCAGGAGGAGTCCGGAGAAGACCTGCCGAAAACCGAGCGAAGACTGTTCGATGCGCGGAGGGGACAGTACGATTGCAGCTAATCACTGATTGACACAGACATCTTTCAGACACTTTGGGACAACTTCGGATGCTTTCCGACCTTTACAGAACATAAGAGACAATGTTCCAGAGCGTTTTCTTCAGATCATATCCTCTTCCCTTTTCAGTTAACCAGCTGGGCTGGCCTGTGAGTGAAGTGTGTGTATGTGATCTCTGCTCCCGGGAACATATACTATATAGTGTAATTCAGTTTGCAACTGTTTTAGCTTCGATCAAATCATGAAATACTGTTTTGAGTTTAAACCGGATCCAACTCATGTTTGGTGAGACTTCGCTGCCGAAAGTTAGCAGCAGCGAAAGTCCAGCGGCCTTGCTCTCTCATGAGAAGATTCAGCCTCAACACAAGCCATATAATTATAAAGCTTAACTTGTTCATGATTGGTGTAAAATGTTTTAACATACTTCATCCATTGGATTACAGTTTAATTGCATTCAATTACACTTCAGACTTTGCCTGGTGTGAAGCATTAATGTGTCTATTCAGGCACTTATTTGGAGCCAAGTTGGGAATTTTCAAGTGTAAATTATGATGGGAGCCCTTTACACAGCGGGGGCGTGACGAATATGGAAAATAATCACTGCAAATATTTGTCAGTCTGTCTGAAGTGAACTGGAATGCAAGTTTTCTCTTGTAAAGTTACACAGGGTTTTTATTGTGAAAGGTCAGAACAGAAGTGGGTCTGGTCTGTGCTGTCTTTGTCAAGGGTGGAAGTCTTGGCTCAGGCTACAGAGCCTCCGTGTTGTTGTACACTGTAGTGTGATTGGTTAATGTCTTTATTCACTGTGTGAAAGCTCAGAAAAATCTAACTTGTTCCAAAAGACAGTTTGAAATATATTGACTGTCAAAACAACGGTCCCGGTATGTAAAGTCCTTAACATAATAATGATACAAACTGTATTTACATGTTGCCAACAGGTAGTAACAATAATGCCTCAGACATACTTTCCGTGTCCACAGACAGCTGTGCACTTGCACGTGGCTCCATTACTGCAATTAAGGATCTGCGTTGTCTGATGCATGTGCATTTCTCGATGCATACTCCATTCGAATTGGTAGAGGTAATGCACCATAATCTTGTTTGCCAGGAGTTGTTTCTTTGTATTTCTTTAAAGAGAAATGATATACATGTGGGTGATAGCGGATCTCCACACACAATCTTTCTTCAAAACAAGCATCCACTTTCTTTCTTCTTCTTCTAATTGGCATACAAGTTAAGACGTGCAAATGTCATCAACTGAACTTTTACATTTACGGTAAATGTTAAATAGACTGTGCTTGTATAGCACTTTTATACTCCTACAACCACTCAAAGTGCTTTAACACTACATGTCATCATTCATACACATTCACACACCCTAGGCACAGCTTACACAAGCAATTTGGGGTTAAGTGTCTTGCTCAAGGACACATCAACATGGACTAGTGGAGCCGGGATTGAACCGCTGATCTTCTGATTGAAGGGCGACCCGCTCTAACTGAGCCACAGTCGGCCACAGAACGAAAATGGATCATGCGCAGTCGACGCGCATGCTACACGTAGAGTCCGTGTTGTAGTCCTCTACATCAAGCGGACCAAAGCAAACCCTCATGGACACGCAGACGTGGAAAGAATGAATTGGCCTTTTCTACCATATGACTTGAATATCAGATTGGGTTATGACTAAATATACAAAACCAATTGCTCTGGCAACCATCAACAGGTACAAGTCAGTCGGTCCATATAAATACAAAATATAAATACATTCGTAAAATACAGAAACCTCATGTGCACATGTGCCATTACACACAGTCTCTGCTCTGACTTTATGCGTCACAGCGGACATGTTTATTCATGTTTATGTGTCTGCTGGGCACAAAATGTGAGCTGGATGGGACCCACATGAAATGTTTTGTCATTAACTCTTTGCATTCGTAAATCAGTTGATGTAAACGGACAAGTCCGACAGCTAGATCATGGTCTGCTCTTAGAAATCTTTGGTTTTGAGTTTCATGCTTTCTGCTTTATTATTGAACATAGCAGCAGCAGCAGCAGCGGACGTGTCTCCTCACACACTAAATAAATCTCAGCAGAGAGTCAGTCATGCATTAAATGCTTAACATGGGTTTTACCATATGGTTCGTCACGTTTTTTTGTTCTGTCACTTTTTGACAGAATAAATCTATCCTCTCGAAAGCAGGCTGCGTGGCTCCAGAGATAGCAATGCCTGTTGATTAGTCCACCACTTTGGATCAGACCAAAATATCTCAACAGATATTGAATGGACCACCATTCATGCCCCCCAGAGGATGGATCCTAGAGGCCAGGTTCCCTTTGAAATGAGCTTTTTCACTAATCCCAGCATGAAGTGTGTGAAAAAATTCAAGAAATAGTCAGACACTGGCCTTCTCAATTCTGACGGCAGAAAGGTCAACTAGTATCACAATTTAATCTGATTAGTCCAATAAAATAAACTACATCAATGCTAGTGGGAATGTGAGGCTGTCCTTAGGCACAGCTGTGCTTTGAGCATATTCTAACATCAGTATGCTAATGGCTAGCATTCTTACATGTGCTAAAAAGCATTAAACACAAAGCACAGCTGAGGCTGATGGAAATGTCATGTGTTTTGCATTTATTATTTATTTATTTGGTCATAACCCAAAGTATTGGACAAATTAAAACGTTGACCTGATAGCGCTAGATGAAAGATTGATGGATGAACAAAGTTTAAAAAATATCCCCTCAGAATGATGTGAATGCGTTTATCAAATTTCATGGCAACGCAAAACCAATATTGTGCTGCTGGTGGTGCTATGGGAAAAAGTCAGGGGAACACTAAAGGTAATTGGGATTCACCATAACTGTCTGAAACACATTTTGTGCAAATCCACCCACTGGATGTTCAGATGTTTCACTGGGAGTGGCAACTTTGATATGCTGCTGGCACTAGAGGGTTAAGTCTAGCCAAATAAACTACCAATAAAAGTAAGACTGGATGACTTTTTAACGTGACAAATCATTTACATTTAGTTGATGATGCCTTTACACTGATGGAATGAATTGTCAAAAAGTGAAAGTGAGCAAACAAGTGAGTAGCACATGACATGTTTTGTTGATGAAGTTAGTGCCACGGAAATCTACATTATGATTTTTAATGATTTTATCACGACAACAAGTAATGTGGAGAACGTTTAGAGTTTGCATTAACTGGGGAACAGGGGCAACTAGAAGTAAAGGCTCATATAAAGCCTGTTCCAAATAAAGGGCTTCTTCTCTCTGCAGTTCAGGTAAATAAAGATCATATCCAAAATTTGAGAATTTTTTGGTAAGTAGGTCAAGGTGTATACATTGGATGGATGGGTGTATGAATGGCATAGTTACATTGGTCATTTTAACTGTTACAATGACCAATGATACCCTTGATGGCTGAACAAACACAAAGAACAGTGGCACCCATGGAAACAACAAATGGAGATCATCACATTGACTCATCAACTTGTTAGTTGGTCTTAATTGGCTGCATTTGCACATGGAAAAACAAATCTTGATTTACCAAGGGATTTACACATTGTACTGCTTTGGGTCACTGAGAAAGTCCCATTTCTGACAGAAAAGAGTAGAAATACTGCACTCTTAAACAAATCCACAATTAAGGGTGAATGTTTAAAAAATCTGCATTCATCCAGTTTCCGAGACTGCATGCAAGACTGCAGAGAATTGATCACAGTCCTCAGTGAAAATGATTCCTTTTAAGCTCTGCTCTGCCTGGAGTCAAACCCCACCAATACACTGGCTGATAGGGCTATAGGTGTGTGCGTGCGTGTCTGTGTGTGTATGTGCTAACAGTCAGCATATGTGCAGTCCTACAAAGAATATGCTCTATGGCCAAAACCACCAGCTTCACATATGGAGCTAATTTCTATTCAACACACATACACACCTTCTCAAATAATGCACACACACACACACAATGGACACATCTCTGTCACACACACACACACACACACACACACACAAGTGGAGAGTATACTGTACCAATTGCAGGGACTTTTTCTGTCACACATACACACATGCACAGAAACAGCTGCAGTAGCTAAATAGCTTTTTCTCAGCACTGAAGCAGGAATATTAAAAAAAAGATACAGACGGAGAGAGGAAAGAGATGAGTGCAAAACAGAGAAAGACAGGTAGAGATGAATGGAGTGATGGTCTTTACCTCGAGCAGACGGATGTGTTCGGACTCCCCCTCCTCACGCTATGTTACTCTCATCGGTCTGTTTCCCTCTCTCTCGATTCCGCTCACTGCCCGCCACTGTGGACAAGCGAGTGTGTATCTCTCGCTCTCCCTCTGACTCTCTCTATCTCTCTCTCGCTCTGTGGTTATAGCACTGAGAATAAAAGACTACCTCTGTTCAGTCTGTCACCACCTCTCTCTCTCTTCACTCTGTCCCCTCCTTCTCTGCTCTATTTCCTACTCTCTCTCTCGCTCCCCCATTTGGTTTAATCTCCCCTCTCATTCACTCTCTGTCTTGGTATGGGTGCATGTATATACATATTTGTTTTTTTCATACTCTGCTAGCTTGCAGCCTCTGCGTCTCCAAAGTGAGACCACGATTGGCTGCTGAAACTAAATACATACATACATACAGTATGAACACACACACACTGTAGACCAGTAAGCTACACACATAAAAACACGTAAAGATTTTTATGATTGGTTCCACATGCTCATTTCTGCAGTTTGCTCACACTCCTCTCTCTTCATCTCTCACTATGTTGGTGGGTGATGAATGGCAATATTGAAGATCTGGAGGGATGAAATGTTGAGCTGAACTTCTGATGAGCTCACTGGAAGGCTAACTGGGAAGAATGGTTGTGATGGAGATGGCGGTGAATGGGTTGGAGGAGGCTCACATCGATCTGACACTGAAATGTCAACTGACAACAGCAGAAAAAGGAACAGTTTTTAACTTCAACAGCAATGAGATGATTGGCTCACAGAGGCCGTGGTAGAATCTGATGTTTTAAGTGAAAGAGTGAACGGCCTCAGTCGTTAAATTGATTTAGCATGAAGATCAAAGGCGTAGGTTTGCATATGGTCCATACTATGTTCATACTAGTCCCAATGGACTCCATAGGGACTCCATAGGGACTAGTCACGACCAAAGTTTGGGAAAGACAATTATCCCCACCAATATTTTGTTAACTGTAATTGCCTGTTAAAAGAAATATTTTGCACAATATATTTGCGAACTCATTCGTATTATTATTAGTGCTGGGCAAGTTAACGCGTTATCGCATTAATTAACTAACGCCGACAATTATTTTATTGCGTGGTTTTTTTTATTTTGAAAGTCCGTTGCTAACTGGCAGCGGTGGAGGAATGGAGACTACTGGACATCGCTGCGGTAAAGTCAGCAGACACTCAAATCTCCGTGGTCAACTCAGCAGACCTATATGCTGAAATTCACGGTAAACGCATTCAAACGGCACAGATCGGGAGCGAGTGAAGGATTTTGAAAGTTAGCGGAAAGATTAACGTGAGACAACATCCGGTTTCTTCAGAGGAACATCCGGTTTTCAGAATAAGATGAAAGGTATGAATTAAATTCACATTAAGTATAAAACATGCTGCCTGCATCTCGTGAGTTAAAGAGAAAATACACCTAAATTGTGCGTAAAGTGTCTTTATTCTTTGATCGCTGGGTAACCATCATCATCTCGGAGTTACAGCATTATATTGATGAACAGTAGAGCTGCATTCACATGCTCTGTCATGAAGACACAAGACACACATTTAAATGACACGTGCTGAAACATTGTATTCCTGTTGCACAGCAGTGGAACGTTTCACATAAAGTCACACACTGAGCACAGATAGTGAAGAGATAGAACTGCTACTGTGTAAAGAGAATACTGCTGTTAAAAAGAACCTGATTTGTTTAAAGTGTTTGCAAACCAAATGTTATTGCACTTTTGCTCATATAGCAGTACTTTTAAAATAAAAGTGAGCAATACACTACTTTTGAATTCATTATTGAACTTTGCGCATAACAATGCGATTAATCATGATTAATTGCAAAAAATCCATGCGATTAATCAAGATTTAAAATGCTAATCGTTGCTCAGCACTACTAATAATTGCATAAAGGAGGAAAGCACTTTATTTAGTGTCCCTACCAATGCTGAGACCAAACCTACGCCCTTGATGAATAGTAACTTTTCATCATTGAACTTGTCACGATTAGGCTTTGCCTCTGTGTGTCTTTGTGTAGCTCCACACCCTCCTCACTCTACCTGTCAGTCACTCCCTCAGTCTAATTCCCTTCACCTGCCTCTGATCATTAATCAAGCACTTCCCCCTCATCAGCACAACTCCCCTCACCTGTTGAAACCTCTACATCAGGGGTATTCAATTAAAATTCCGAAAGGTCCAGATTGAGAAAATCTCCTTGTGCAAAGGTCCGGAACATTACAATAATATCTAACTTTCGCTATTTAGTGCAATATATATATTCAAGAAGCCTAGTAGTAGTAACTAAGTCTCTGTGTAGTCAACAACTGTCAAATCAAATAAAGAAAGTACACATCAATTATATTTTACATTTTAAAATTTAACTGGATGGATTATAAATAATACATAGAAATACAAAAATAAATGTTCTCTCATTTCAAGTAAAATAAGGGATCCATCTAAAAATAAAATACACAAATTAATTTTTGAAAAACTTGCATCTTAAAAGAAATTGCTTGATTTTTGAAAAATGAATGAAAAGGAAAAAAGGAAAGTGTGGCTGGAGTGAACTCTTTTCTTCTCTTTGTTAAATCCATTTCACATCATAACGGTCTCAGTGAACTTTATAATAAACAATCTCTACACATCTCAACATCTTGCCCTCAGTTCAGACTGGAGTGTTTGGTCTAAAGATGTGTGTTTGGTCTCATAGTGGCGTTTCACATCGGCGCATTTAATAATGGCCACGGTATCTGAACATATGAGTCGTTTTGTAGCGCCAGTAGGAAGAATGAACAAATAAGAGTTCGTCCATTCTTTGTTAAAAGCTCTGTTTTCGTGGTCCACTTCTCACCACACCATGTAAAATTCTCTGACTTACTTTTCCCACTGCTCTCTCTCCGTCTCCCGGGTCTGTGTCCAAATCTCACTCGGCTCACGATGCGTTTCAGAATACAGATATTCGATTGGCTGAGTAGCGTCACGTGAGATGATTTACAACGTATGTGATTGGTCGGTGTATTTCCTGGACTGCTGAACGAGTGCCGTAAAGGCTGGAAAAGCTGTGCAGGTTAAAATAGAAGCGCTCCGCCAAAATGTATAATTCTCAATTATCCATCAGTTACACGTCCGGGTCCGGATAGGACAGCGTCTGGGTCCAGATCCGGACCGCGGTCCGCCTATTGGCGACCCCTGCTCTACATAAACTCCTGCCCCTCAGTCACTACTTGCCAGATCATAGCTTCATGTCTCCCGCCCGTTCTGCTCATCCTGTTCCCGGTTTTCCCGTCTGCCTGCCCTGTCTCGTTCCTGCTGGATTTTCCCCCTCGTCTATTGTCTTGTCCGTGGATCCCCTGTTGTGTCCTGTGAGTTTCCTGTATTGGTTTCATCCCATTAAATATCTGTTGCACGCTACTCTGCCTGGTCTGCGTTTGAGTCCTCCACCATGACCTGTGACAGAAGGATCTGGCCAGAAATGGACTCAGCAGGCCACCGTTTGGAGTGTCGTCTCCCTGGGTGGTGTGAACAGTTTTTGAGAACCTTGCCTTTGGAGGGCCTCGGAGTGTCCAGAGGGCAAACCGTGACTTGTGGGAATCAGCGGACCAACGTTTCGAGCGCTTTTCCCCTGAGTGACATGAACAGTTTGCGGGAACCCGCCAGGTCTTGGGAGGGCCTCGGAGTGTCCAGAAGGCGAACCGTGACCTGATGGACTGCAGCGATCTCCCGTTTGGGCCGCAGCGATCCCCCGTTCCCGCTGGGCCTCAGCGCCGCAGCCTCTTGCAGACCCGGCCGCCGCCGCCTCAGCGCCTCAGTTGAGCCTATTCTTAGCAGGCTTTGCCATTTGGTTGAGCCTCGCCGCCCCAGAGCCGCAGCGACCTCCAGCCCCGGCCGCTGCAGTCTCTGAGCAGCGGCAACCTCCAGTTCCGACCGCCGCCGTCTCCGAGGGGCAGCGACCTCCAGTTCCGGCCAACCCCACAGCTAGCAGCCTTGACCCAGCCATGAAAAGGATTTGTACAAACGGTATTCCTGGAGCATCTTGCAACTGAGCATCTTGGTGTTTGGAGCTACGCTAACCTGAGGTGGCTAAACAAGGCAGCAACACGACACCATAGCACAACAGGACACTATGTATCCTAGATGTAGGCATGTATGGCTGCCAATGGAACTGGTTCCCTTGTATTTATTGATGATGTGACTGCTGACAAAAGCAGCGGGATGAATTCTGAAGTGTTTTGGGGAATATTATCTGCTCATATTCAGCCCCAAAAAAATCCACACCATTTGAACATTTACATTAGGACAGACAGCAGGAGTAGTAGAAGTTATTAAGTCTCATTCACTGTGTGTATGTTATTAAACCTATTAGCATTAAAACAACAGACACACTTGCAGTCAGCACGGTGCTCTAATATACTGTTTATAGATCAACAGCAGCCCTCTGCACAGTTAGCTGTTGATTCATCTGTAAATATCAGCTGCTGCTTGTGCACTTAACATTAGGGGCCGCTCACAAGTTGTCTAAAAACGTGTAGATAACACCTGCCGTATCTTTTTCCTCTTCCCTTGCCTGGTATTTGATTTCATCAACTATCTTTTATTTTGAACTGCCTGTCTTTGAGTTATGTTTCTGTGTCTGCCTATTTCCTGAGCCATTGCACAGCTGTATTTGTGTTTAGTGCTTATAAGTATGCTAACACACTAAACTGAGATGGTGACCATGGGAAGTATTACTTCCCAAACATCTGTATATTAACATTGTCATTGTTAGCACTTCTGTGTTGACATTAGCATTTCAATCAGGAGTGAATGATTAGTAGTTAACATGTATTATGACAGATGCTGCGTTAATGAGTTACACAGAAATTCTTTGGCACTTGAACTCGATGAGGAGATTTGTGATTGCCCTGAGCGGCAACAATATAAATCCCCCCGTGGAGTCCAGTCCGTGAAGTTGATGACTCCGCGGAGATGGGGAGGTGGAGGGTTGCGTAACAGCAGCATGAACGTACTGAAGGTAGAGAGACGATCATATTTAAAGAAAGACATCAGCAAGATGATAGGCTAACGATGTCCTTGTGTTGTGCTATTGGTTAGAGAGACCAGCTGATCTAGACAGCTGATATCATGATTGATAGCCCCGAACAATAACAGCAAGGAAATAATGAGTGTGCCTGCATGAGGAGTGATGGCAGATGTATGGTGAATAAGCTATGGGCTTAGGCATGCAAGAGTATAGTCTTCCTGTCTGAACTTATGCTCGAGCTTCATTTAACGTGGAACCTGACAGCCGCTGCAGAATTTTGACGCTTGGAACCATTTTCCATAAAATTAAATCACATCAGTCGGGAAGTGGGCATGCCAATCAGCTGATGATGGCCACAAAGAAAATTAGATGTTAAAGAGTCTTTTTCATTGTGTTGCTCACAGTGGGAAATCTGCTGCCTACTGTTCACTGATAGTGTCAGTTACTCATTAGTAAATCAAACATTCATTGCTAGGACAAAATGATTAGGCACAGCTAAAATAACAAAAACTAAATTGTGCGAAAATGGGCTTCTCTACAACAAAAATCGGAAGAAGTCATCGAACAAAGTAACATTTTACTGAATAGATATTATGTAGTCACTCAAGTTTAGTAGATCACATAAACTGGTGAAGCCATTTTAAACAACAATATAAAACTTTCAGTGGTTTTACTTTCATCCTGATATAATGGTGTGAGACACAACAAAGATGGAATCTTCCTCCACAGACCTCATAGTCACCCTATTTTTCCTTCCTCATTACTCGTATCTCGGTCATCTCAAATGCAGCATTGTGGTAATTGCTGTCTGATGGCAGCAATGATGCAGTAACACACCATATGCTGGGATAGGAAGTTTTATTTAAACTGGGATACAGATGTATCATAATCACCAAGTCTAAATGGATAGCATGTTTGATTAAACACATATTTACAGCTAAAAGTCATTCATCTAAATTATTTATTGTTGAATCCATAATCTTTGTATTTGGCGTTGTGTTCTCACTGTTGTTGGCGACTGTGGCTCATTAGTAGAGCAGGGTCCTACTTCAATCAGAGGATCGGGGGTACCATCCTCCATGTCGGTGTCTTTGGGCAAGACATTTAACTCCAAATTGCTGTGAATAGGTGCATTAGAATTCTGATGGGCAGGTTGCACTTATGAATGGGTGACATGTAGTGTTAAAACGCTTTGAGTGGTTTGAGAGAATGGAGACTAGAAAAGCGCTATACAAGTACAGACCATTTAACAATTCATTCCTATCCATGCAAAAGGTCAAATAGGTGGACTCATATCTTACAGACTATTTGGCATCAACTGGACCAGCCGGCCTTTGTGCCAGTACTCTTCTGCGAGGAGTTTGTATATTCTCTGTGTGTTTTTCTCCAGTTGTCCAGCGTCCTCTCACTGTCCAAGAAATGCAGGTTTGATTAAAACCTCTTAAACCCTCGGCCTATTTTAAGACCTCTGCTCGAAAATGTCATACCCAAACTCTAGAGTGTAAATCTCTAACTACAAGGTCTATTTGAATAATTTAAATGGAAAAATAACACAAATAAATGTGAGCTTTGTTAATATGTGTACATATCATTGTATATGTTACTGGTAAATGCTGAAACGAATGTTACACACAGCTCAAATTGAACATTTTCAGGTTCGCCTTTTTTTTTGTTGCCCTAAAAGCACTTTTATTGATTTGAAATGATGCACACGAAGGCCTAAACTCTCCCAAATCATATCACAACATGTCAGCAGTCAAATTGGCTTTGATAGAGTGAAGTATGCCTGAGAAATCAATGCCGGTGTACAGGTCAGCTGAGGTTAGCCAACGTCAATTCTGATTTTGGATGGAGCAGATATAGCTGTTTTATTGTACTTTTATATACTATATAACTATATATTTCACTTCTTTTATCACTAATGGTGTTCAATCTATCTAATACAGCAGTCTGGCATCATTTTGAGAGCCTGGGCCCTATAATAACCTGTAAAACATGGCTCATTTTCGTCAGCGTTTCAGTTTTACCTGATGTATTTGAACCTAACACAGCCTGTGATCGGCCAATTTGCGCATTTCTCACAGATCTGACTCCGGAAGAGTCTGGGCGGTGTAGTCATTCGTTCTTTGAGTTGTTTGACAGAATTTTAAGCCAATAAAATAATCAAACTGTGATCCACCCCCATGGGTCAAACCCATTGACCAAAACTGAAATTATTATTCATTCGTCATAGAAGCTCTAGATGCTCACAGAACGAGCAGAGAGACTGCTGCCAAATTGCTGCAGGGATTATTTTATTGCCGATTATTTTTTGCTGATTTTCATCCAGGAAACATCTAAAAGGTACGGAGCGTTTCAACTGTTATGATGATGGGCTGAGTTGATATCTGTGGCAGATCAATAGTAACTTTCTAATGGTTTAAAGTAGAATAATTTGGAGGCGATAGTTCGATGCAGTTTGTTCTGCTCGTCCTCCTGGATATGCAGTGTCTGAGAAAGAGCAGTAGATCGCGGCAGGGAATGATAACGGAGAACATTGTTCGCCTTCTCCTGGTGAGAAATAGGTGAAATTGTGGTAGTACTTGTCTATATATATGTTTTTGAGTGATTAAAATAGGTTACATGGTCCATTTTATCAGAATCTCTTCGTCATGTAGGTTTTTAAAATATCATTTCATTCGTTCTCAGAAGTGATTTGTAGTACATGTGTGTACTCTTCGTCCCCCCATTGGGGGGCTCTCGGGTGCAAGTGGCCGACTCTGAACTGCCTTTAGTTGTGAATGGTTGTCTGTTTGTGTGTGTGAGCCCTTTGATAGACTGGAGACCTGTAGCCCAATGCTAGCCTCCTGTGATTGTCATGGTCTAGGGTTTTGTTTAGTTGTTTTTCTGTTTTATTTTGAATTTCCCTGCCTCTTGTGTCCAGTGTTCTCTTCACTTTCTGCCTTGGTATGTTTCCCCGCCTGTGCGATTGTCTGCCTCAGGTAACCCTCATTGAATCCTCCTGTGTCTAAACACCTACACATCCCCAGTGTATTTAAACCCTGTGAAGTCCCCTGTCTGTGTTAGTTTGTCTGTTGTGTTTCCTGGTCTGCTGTGCTCTGTTCTGCCCTGATGTGACTGTTTATGGCATGTTCCCTGTGTTGCTCCTTGTCCTGCTCAGCTCTGTGTTTTCAAGTATGTACCCCTCATGATTGTTTTGTTTTTTTTAGATCCTGTTTTGCTTGTTCCTTGTTTTTCATTTGGATTTTTTCTTTCTTACTCTGCAAGTTTT
Organism: Pholis gunnellus; assembly: GCF_910591455.1. NCBI lineage: Eukaryota > Metazoa > Chordata > Actinopteri > Perciformes > Pholidae > Pholis > Pholis gunnellus. The sequence goes on along the minus strand of NC_136541.1, from coordinate 23,785,029 downwards.
GTTTAGGACTTTTTTCATTTAATTATTAAATCACCTTCATATATCTGCTCCTGTGTGTCTCTGTGTTTGGGTCCATCCTCTACTACCAGTTTGTCCTACACCCCTGACAGTGATACTCTAAAGGATAACGAGGTGTATCTATATATAGATGTGTAGTACGACATCTAAAACTCATACAGTCTGACACAAAATTGCCTCCTGCCTTCATAAATGTTCCTAAATTCGGAATATTTCCCATAAATGTGACAACTATGACTCTGTGTGATATTAACTTTGAACTCTCCTCCACTGTGGAGATTAACATTTATATCTGGGTAAGCATCCTGTTGAAGCTAAATTGATCTTCTTGTGGACCAGGATCCTGCTGGTCCTAGTTATCACTAGTTTAGTAGTTCTCAGGGAGAATTGAACACTACATATTTTCATGCATTTTCTGCATTACAAACTGGGGTGTGGCGTTTGAAAGATATGGGCATTTAATATACAGACATTAAGGATGTTTGTTTTTGACTATTTCATAAATGTGTTTCTTGTTGGTCTCCAAATGTCATGGAAGTACAATACTAAATCATTGGAGTACCACTTTCAGTAATAAGTCTTTGAAATTCATTTCTGTTATTTATTTAGGCATGATAATTGTCAACTGTAATACTTGTTATACTTCATTCAGTTTACCATCCTCACAAAATTCAAGCTGCCTTTTCTGTCCAAAACTAAAACTGGCTTTCAAAAATCCATTTGAGCCAGATTCAATTGTAGTGTCTGTCATTGAGACATCTCATCTGACTGCTGTTGACAGCCAGTGAGCAGACATTTATAAAGTGGTGGGAAGAGATAGTAACTGTCAGCACACATCAATGTCAACAGCTATCCTCCATGTTAAACTGGGCAGAGATGGGTCGAGCAGCCAACAAAAAGTGTACTCGAAGCAAAGTACTGTTGCTTTCTAAAGTACTCAGGTAGAATTAAGTTAGAAAACTTGAGTACAAAAGTATAAGTAAAAGAACTCAAAGGTGACAATTTATGGCACAATAATGTTGCTTGATCATTTTCTCATTGGAAATAATGACATAGCTGTGACTTAAAAATCTGGCACTGACATGAGCAAAGATACTGCTGAAGTCTGGTGGTTCCTCAGCCGGCCCAGGCTTCAGTGAGGTAAAGATATCCTTTGAAATGAATGTAGCTCAAAGCTGTAAAAAGCTTTCATGTAACTTTTGATTTCCTGTCACATCAAATCTGGAATCCCAGAAGGCTAACATGATCATCAAAGTGCAACTTTAGAATATTTGTAAGATTCAGTGGCGGGTTGTGGATTTTATACCTGGGCCTTCAGTGCTGTTCTACACTTCTAATAACCTCATTATGACGTCACAGCTACGGGTTATTTGTTTCGTGTAAAAGCCGCATATTCACATAACACTGCAACATTTGACAAATGAAATAAAATGTTACATGAAGTTCAACACCTAGCATACAAAACACGAAATGCAGAGTGCAGATACATGAATACGAGCATGACAGGACGCTGCGTCATTAACGGACAATATAGTCCAAATCAATGTAACACAATGACAAACTCACAAGAGCGGTCGCATATATTCGTATGACAACAAATCAATCCAGCAGACCTGCAGCGGATCCACGCATTCCACCACACGAGCACGAGCCATTCAAATATTATTCATAAAAACGCCACGATAGACAAATGAACAGTAGAGGTAAACAAACGAACTTCACTTACAAATGCTGTCTATCCTCCTTTCTTTGTTGACAAAGAGTTTAATCCCAGTACATCAGTTCCAGTTAGAAGTCCTTCTCGATTCATCGATGCTAGTCGAGCCTCCCCAGTTGTATTTCGCCGGTCGTCGTCGGTCTTCCGCCGCCGGTCGGTTGTCCGTCTTCCGCCGCCTTTCGGTTGTCTTCCACTGCCGGTCGGTTGTCCGTCTTCCGCCGCCGGTCGGTTGTCCGTCTTCCGCCGCCGGTCGGTTGTCCGTCTTCCGCCGCCGTTCGGTGGTCGTCTTCCGCCGCCGTTAGGTGGTCGTCTTCGGCCGTGGACCAGCGAAGGGCAGGCCGCGGTTGTGGAGCTGATTCCCTGCGAACGTGGTCGTTGAGTTGTAGATCCACTCGAGTCTCTCCAAAAGTACCGACGCTCAGTTAAAATGAAACACATTCACAGCCATAACATGTGCAACGCTTCTCCGACGCTGCATACAAATCCTTTTCCTGGCTGGGTCAGGGCTGCTAGCTGTGGGGTCATTTCTTACTGTCCAGTTTGTTCAGAAATGTCCTTCTTGAGAAAAGCGTTCCCAGTAACTCCGCCACTAAATCCGTTTCTCCTCCTTCCGCCATTTCATATTAAAAAAACAAAGCTAGGTAAAATGTCTTTCAAATATTTCCACTTGAACTCTGTCTGCTACAACCAAAGCTCTGCTAGCAAACATTATGTTTCGCGGGCAAATAGTCACGTGCCCGCCTACTGACCAATCACAGCACAAGCACACCTTGCGGCAGAGAGGCATCTGGACTCTAAGCTGCAGTAATGCTGACGTAACTGTAGGCCTGTAAACCGCTCTGGTGCGTCCATGAATCCCAAACTCTGATTGGTTGAAGACTGTCAATCAACAATATCGTCCCCATTCAACTTAAACTGCACATGGAAGCACTGGGTGAGTCTGCAGGCCTGGGGCCTCTCTTCTTACCTAGAGACACAGAGGTGAAATCTGATTGGATAAAAGCTCTACTTAAAACAAGCTGCACTGGAAGCAGAGCAACTGAGGAACACAGTAGCTGTGCAATGAGAAAATAAGATAATGGGAAAAATATTTTTATAAATTATAATACATATAAGAAAAAATGTAATGTATTTAAGAAAAAATATTAAATTATAAAATAGCTATAACTTTGTGATTCTGTTTAGGCCAGCAGAGAAGGCTTTGCAGGCCCTGATGGCCCGCCACTGGTAAGATTCAGCTGAATAGCCGTAGAATACTATAACTCTACTTTGTGGTGATGACGTGATAATCTAATTTTGTCGAAAAAAACCTAAAGAGACGGATAATTCCCTTTTAAATTTCTTGTCATCTACAAACAAATCCCAAACCACGCATTTATGGCCAAACTGACAAACACTGTTTGTACTCTTAACTGACACAAGGTAGGTGGAGGGATCCAGATGCCGATTCAGACGATGGAAGGTGGAAATATTTTACTAAAGAATTCTCAAATACAGTACAAAAGACACTGAGGACTCAAGCAACAGAAGTTGCATAAAACTCGCAAATTACTCAAAACTCAAACTAGGGCCGATGATCTAAAGCAAGGAATTCAGCATTCCTTGTTTTAGACCATCGGTGTATATACATACTTACTACTCGGACAATGAACTACTCACAACCTATAAAACTACTAATGAAGATCATCCACAGGTGTGCTCTCAGCGGGAGTCCACTGATGGCATTGCACACAGGTGTGCAACTCTTTCCATGGAAATCTGTCACCTAGATAGAGAGAAAACAAACCAGGCACACAGCATTCATTCTACTTAAAAAAAACATTAAAAGAAAACACACTCACAGGGGTGAAACCGTGACTTCAGTAAATAAATACTTAGAAGTCTATGTTTTGTTAAAAACTCTACAATCTGTATCAATCTTTATTTTTTTAACAAAGGCATTTTAGAGGGTGTGGAGAATTAAAAGCATTATTTAGTAGAATTTATAGCACCCCTAGTGGTGAATGAAATTGTCACAATGATGAGAATGTAAATTATGTTAAGAGTCACAATATATTTACTTATGGAATGTAATATAGGTTTACAGGATGTTTACTTATAGAAGATATTATATGTTTGCAATAAGTTTACTTGTAGGAGTCTTTTAACATAATCATTGGAAGTGTTGAACCAAAGTACAGTCACATAGGTATGTGGGTTCTGAGCCATGAGGCAGAGACATCAAAGGGGACACAGAGGTGCTGGACAAATGGCCAAGGAAGGAGGAGGAGAACCGGAGACAACTGATGAGGAAGCAGACGGCCATAAAATAACAGAGAGCACTCCTGGGTAACACCATGCGGCCGCAGGACAGAGGGCAGGTCAGAGGTGATGTCAGAGGTGATGTCACAAGGGGTCCAGCCATTGAGATGAGCAGTGGATCGATGAAGGAGGCGTCAGAGCGATTGGAAGCCAATCACTGACCCCAGAAGACGGCCTTTGTGTTTTACGACAGATTTCGGACACTTTCCGACCATCAAAGGACATAAAAGGACTGTTTGCGAGGACGTGCGCCAGGCCATGGTAGTTCGCTTTGCAGGATCCGACTTGGTCGGGCCTGTGAGGGGAGTTGCACGTGGTCTCTGCTCTCGAGATGCATACTATCGATAGTGTATTATAGATTATAATTGTCATCATCAGTTTACAGTCGTCATTGTTTAATTAAATACTGTTTTGAATTTGGACCGGTTCGAGTTACTTTATGATGCGCCTGCGCAGAAAGAAGTAAACACAGCAGCGGCCTTGCGCTTCCTCCACCAGTTTCAGCCTCAACAAGGGTTAACACCGTACTCATATCTCCCTTAAATTCAGTTTGACAACACGTTGCAGTAACGCTGCTGCTCGCACACATTCTACATACTACCTTGCGTAAATTGAGAGAAAAAAAACAGCAACAGTTTCCTTCAAAATAAAAGCAATGCAGCTGTATTCCCTGCATGATGTACACTTATTTACGTTTTATTCCTAATTTCCCATTGACGTCCCGCGGGCCGGTCGGCGACAGCTATAGCGCCGGCTATGGCCTTGGGGGCCGTATAATGCCCAGGTCTGTCCTAACCAGTGCCGCCAATCCTCTAGTGCCATCTTCACAGCTAGCAGCTCCCTGTCCCCATTATCGTGGTTCTTCTCTGTAGGGGTGAGACGAGTCTTGGGACAGGATTGCCCCCATTCCCACATCTGAAGCATCAAATTGAATTTGGAGAGATCAGGATGGGCTCCAACGAGAAGAGGCTCATGAGCCTTTCAAACGCTGCTTCAGCTTCCAAGGACCACTTGAAGGGTCCTGGTAAGAGCTGTCAAGGGGGCTACCACCTTACTGTAAGCTGCTTCCAACCCTGAGGGCGAGGCCAATCTCTCATCGCTTGGACTGTGGCAGGATCCATCCTGACCTCACCTTGATTGAGCATGTCACGAAGCACATCATTAATCTGGGCTTGAAATACAGCAGGGGTGTTGGTAAGTCCAAAAGGCATGACAAGATACTCAAAATGGCACAGGGGAGTTTCAAACGCCGTCTTCCACTCGTCAAAAGCAGAGTCAATGGCCCAATCCCAATCTCCCCTCTAAGCCCTGAACCCTCAGGGACTTAATTGATGTCGCCTGGTAAGTGGTTGAGTGTGAGGCTGCAAGGGCTCGAATGGTATAAATAGGAATGGGACAGCTCTTTGTGTCATAGGACTTCATCTTGACAGCATCGCAAAACATGTTGCATACCATTGTGAGTTTGGGAATTTTTATTTACATTTTTTTTATGCCTTACAGAGTGGACGAGAGGTCATTTTCAAATCTATTTATTATTTCTGTCAAAAAAAAGCTAACATTTTTAGACATTGATGAATAAACTTAATATATGCTTGCATTAATTTAATTTCATGTGTTTTATGTACCATCTTAAATCCTTATTAATGTAGTGTTTCTGTGTAAATGTAGGCATTCCACTGCACCCACTATGCCAGGCTGAACAGCCATGTGCCAGTCCTCAGGATGTACATGAATGTGGAACTAGGATTGACTTTTGGGTGTCAAGAGAGGCCTTCTAACCATTTTGCACCAGGAGAGGGATCATGGCTGGGGACATAATTTAGAGGGCCTTATTTTTGTGTTTTGGCTGGCGTCTTACCAGGTGACTACACAGGCTTTTGATGTGCCAAAGTCCACAATTTGTAGAGTTGTGCACAGGATTGCTAAAGAGATTCGTCGATGAAAATCTAAGGTCATCTTCTTCCCCAGTCCTAACACTTTGGAGGAAGTTGGTCAAGGATTAGGACGGTTGGCACAGCATGAGGCCTTCAATAAGGCTGTGGGGGCAATATATGGCTGTCAAATAAGAATTAAACCACCCAAACATAATCAGTTAGATTATTTCAACTACAAGCAGTTTCACTTCAACTTCAAGGCATCTGTGACTCTGGGAGATTTCTGGACATTTTTGTTGGTTATGGAGAAACAACCCCGTTTATTTCAATTCATTGATTATTTTCTCTTGATAGATGGAGGTTACCCTTGTTTTGAGCTCCCTATTGCAATTATTACTGCTTTCAGACACCCATTACAAGGAAGGATGCAGGAATACTTTGATAAAAAGCATGCCAGAGCCCGTTCTGTAATTGAGAGGACATTTGGGGTCATGAAGGCACGGTGGCGGGCTACCTTATAAAGGTGTTGGAGGTTAAGCCCAAGTTTTGTTCTGAAGTTGCCCTGGCCTGTGGGTTCCTCCACAATTTGTGCCTCAGACATGGGAATATCCTGGAAGAGCCAGAGCTCCAGCCTGGTCCCCCTGCTCCACCTGATGACATCCAGGAGAAGAGTGGGGCCCACTTGAGGGACAGGCTATGTGTTCACACATCAGCACCTTTAAGCCCCGTTCAGGGATCATGACTATGCTGGCAGATAAAATGTTGTGAAATTATGAAATTGTTGTGTAAATTTACGTTGGGCTATCTTCAGTTTAAATTAACAGCTACCATAATCCTGGTTTACCCTTAAAACATGTCTGTTGAAATGATTTAATTTTGTGGTCATAAAGCTATAAATACCTACATTACTGTCTACTTTGTTTCTTGTTTGTGATGGATCTAAAAGTGTTTTGATACTCAAGAATGACAATTCAACACACATTTCTGTTTTGCACCCAATCTCCCTTAAACTCATCCACTCCCCCCCTATTTTGGAGCAAAAACACCTAAAATGTGTTGAGGCTGAAGCTTCTGGAGGAATTGCAAGGCCGCTGCTGTGTTTACTTCTTTCTGCGCAGCCGCATCAAAAAGTAACTCGATCCGGTCCAAATTCAAAACAGTATTTAATTAAACGATAACAACTGTAAACTGATGATGACAATTACAATCTAAAATACACTATCGATAGTATGCATCTCGAGAGCAGACACCACGTGCAACTCCACTCACAGGTCCGACCTAGCCGGGTGGCTGAAAAACGGAGTCTACCGTGGCCTACCGCACGCTCTCTCAAACATTCCTTTTATGTTCTTTGATGGTCGGAAGGCGTCCGAAATCTGTCGTAAAACACAAAGGCCGTCTTCTGGGGCCAGTGATTGGCTTCCAATCGCTCTGACCCCTCCTTCATCGATCCGCTGCTCATCTCTGTGGCTGGGCTCCTTGTGACATCACCTCTGACCTGCCCTCTGTCCTGCGGCCGCATGGTCCTACCCAGGAGTCCTCTCTGTTGTCTTACGGCAGTCTCTGCTTCTCATCAGTTGTCTCTGCTTCTCCTCCCCTGTCTCTGAAAAGCCTCGCCTTGAATAATCCCTAACTTTGTGTTTAAATCCTCCAGTGATTATGCATTCATAATTTCAATACATTCAATATGTCAATATACTGTAACCTATAACATCCTTCATGTAAACATATTACAAACATATAATTCATTCTTCAGTAAATATTTTGTGACTAACATATTTTACCTTTTATTATTGTGACACCTCTATTCACCACTTATGTTATAAATTCTACTAAATAATGCTTTTAATTCTTAAATTCTCCACAAATGACATACCCAAATTAAAATGGCTGTAGCTCTGACTATATGCATCAATGAGGTCTTGCCAGAAAGAAAACCCCCTAAAGTTTCTTGTGAAAGTGTCAGAACCTGTAGGTCATACAGAAACAGAGCAGTGGGCCTTTGAAGTCAGTAAAAAATTGAAGATTTTTGTCCGCCTAAAATAAAAAAGTATCTTTCAGCATAAATAACTGCCTGTGGCTGTATCTGTACCTGCCTCAAATTTGAAGAAGATAGGACAAAGTATGACCATTCTACAGTGTTTTTTTTTCATGAAAGGATCCAGGCGGAGCTTTAAAAAAGACATTTGGAAACTCCGAAGTTGACACACTTCTCCGACCTGTGCTCAGTGCGGGTGTGGTCAATGGCTTTCCTATTCGTCTGGAAGGTGTGAGCTTCGGGGTGGGTGCTGGAGGTGAAGGTCTTCTCTTTGCCCTGGATGGTAGTGGGGGGGGACTGACGATGATGGCCCTGGTTGTTGACTGAGCCCAGGTGGTTCATCTGTGTCCTCCCCATCCAGACTGTTAGAAAAGTTTTAGAATGAGTTGGTATCACTACTGTAATAATAATTCTATTCACCAATTTGTAGCTTCGTGCAAATATGAAATCTCCATGGGACAATACAGTAGAATAACAGTAATAGTACAATGATAGCATGCAAAATACAGTAGTATTAAATATAGTAGTCACAGATGAAACACATACCGTGACTTTCTTTTCTTTCTCGGTTGGGCGGCAGCAGGAGAGGCCTGTGGAGGCTCCCAGTCCTCATCATCATCTTCCTCATCGAAACTGAGAAAAAGAATAAACAAGATTATAAATAGTTTATGCAATTACCAATACAAATAATTGTTTCAGCTAGACTGAAACAATTATTTATTATTAAAGTGAAAATGATGACCCCGTTGATTGACAGCTTATATCAGAGAAAAAATAGGTTTCTAGTAAAAGTACTTGCCTTTTCTGAAGCCACTAGCTTCATGCTAACATCCGCTAGTACATCCACTATTAAAGTCGGGTGTGTCCTGTAACTTTTGCCGTCGAAATACTGAAAGACACAACTTGCAGCAGTGTGTTTAGGCTCCTCTTGTGAAAAATGCTTAAGAAATAAAAGAAAATCAATGTTTTCTTTACAGAGATGAGGATTTTGCGAATGCTGGGATACCAAACATGTCCAAACATTAACATAGTGTGCGTCAGCAAGCCGTAAGATGGGGAGGGGATCGCAGGCGTCCACGAGGAGTTGAAGAGGTAGCAAACTCTTTAGATATTCATGTGGGAAATCTTAGTTTCAAAAATCACTGCACTGAGACAAATGAAATGCAACTCAGGTTAAATGTCATACAGCTTAAAAAAGAAACAAATATATAATTTATAGCTGTACATATTTTCAAACACATGAAATTAAACCAATTCACAGGGTTAACCACAAATGAAAATATTACAACCAAAGTAACAAGTCACTGCTTCTCCGCCAACTTTCCAAAGATGCCAATGAGGGTGTCCAGCTGCTCTTGTTTTTTTTCCTCTCTCTCTTCTACTCTTTTGTCCAGCTCCCTCTGCCTCTTCTCCTGCCTTTCTGTGTGAAGGTACTCTAAAACCTTAATTTGTCTTTTTCTGTGTTTTGGCCTTTTGGAACCCCCAGACAGTAGTTTTGGGATAGATGGCCCTGGAGCAGAGGTACAGGAGTCTTCTGCTGTGGCAGTGATGTTTAGAGGCTGGGTGGAGTCTCTCTTCCCCAGAGCCTTGTGCATTGCCTCGAAGAAAGGCCAATTTCCAGCTGACATCTCGCCACCCTCGGTCCCTGATCCGGTTTTTGGTAATATCAGATCTGGAGTGTACGGAACACAAGGTTAAATCAACATAGTACACCTTTTTACCTTACTTATTAATAAGACTGGAGCCAGAACGTTCATGAAGATTCGCTATGAGTGCAAAGTAAACCCACACACAGAAATAGCCTATGTGATCCAATAGCCCATTCAGCAGGTATAAATTAGGCTCATGCTGTACTTCTTTAAGTTTTCCCATTTCTTAGTGCCTTGAATGTTTGTGAGCTCATTCTCCAATCCCATCTCTCTTATTAACAAACTGATGAGAAAAGCAAAGTTGGGGGTCCATTATGTGTTAGGATTAAATGCAATTTAATGTCAGAGAAGAACATGTACCACAGCAGCAGTAGACTGTCAGCATTATATGCCCCTATCAAAGGGGTTGACTTGTGGAATGCTGTGACAAGGCAGTATGAAAATAACTAATAACAAATTAAGATATGATTATTATTTAGCATGAAACGTTTGGAACTCTATTTTTGATTCGGTTTTTAAAATTAGAAGTGAAATGGTTGCCTATTAGAATATATGTAAAAAGAGTATATCATAAGCCTAAGCCTCAGCTTTCCTCTTTATTTAATGTTTTATTGTTATTAATTTATATTTTTTGTGAAAAGACTCAATGATTTGACAGTGGGACAGCCCTAAACCCTGATGCACTTTACGGGAGCGCGCCTCAAAGTCTGTGAGTCCGTCAGGGTGGAGATTGGGATTGGGCCAATAAGTGGGATGGGATACTTGTTCTTTGCAGTTATGCCATTGATTCCACAATAGTCAATGCACGGCCGCAGAGTTCCATCTTTTTTGCCTATGAAGAAGAAGCTGGAGCCCAAGATGATGGTCATATGATTCCACCCGCCAGGGATTCATGGATGTAATTCTCCATGGCTTGTGTCTCAGGCTAGGAGAGGTTGTACAGCCGACTGGAGGGGAAGGTGGCACATGACTTTACATACCTGCAAACTTGTCACTTTTTGGCGAAATTCACAGTTTTCACGGCGAAATTCACGTGAATCGTGTAGATCCGAAGAGTTGTTTTTTTTTTGGGGGGGGGGGGGGTCAACTGGCCGGCCAGCGTTTCTCAGATTGGAGTGAGATGAAGAGAAAAGATGATGTTGTGATCTTCGCAATAAAACATTGTGTCGAGTCTTGGTCAATCAGCATTAAGATGTCTACAGCGTCTTCATTTCGCTCCAACTTTTCATCCTTTCACTCCAAGTTGAAGTTACCGCCGATACTGGATCTACTTACAGCAATGAACACTTGTTTTGGGGTAAGTCTTGTTTGCTAGGAACGATGTAATATGCTGTTTAACTAACTTAACGAAGGTAACTAGCCATCCAAGTTGTGTGTCGTAATATTTTTGTCACGTTACCCCATCAAATCTTTCCCAACCTGTTTTATAATGGAAAGCTAGTCAGCTTGTTCCCCCCCCCCCCCCCGTGGTCTGGGTCAGTTCACGCCGTCACTCGTTAACGTTAAACCGGAACACCGGCGGATCTGGTTGCAGGTTATTTTTTTTAACTCAAAGTAGAATGAAGCAAATCACGTAGTTGGGCTTTGCCAATAATGTGATTTCGTGGTCATAAGAGGCCCAGATATTTATAAGATGATGTGGTCCATTTTTCAGAATGAAAGAGCTTAAGGAAGAGGACGCTATTTATGTAGCGCAGCTTGATGCAGGGCTGAGATGCAAGTGGAGCTGGGCCTGGCTGAAGGTCAAAACAAAAGTGAAGGGAGTGCAGTACAGCTTCCCGCTGTCCCAGTATTTTATAAAAATTGATAAAGCAGGGTATGCTAAATGCAGCCTCTGCTACAAGGAGATCAGTTACAGCAAAAAGGGCTCACATGCCCTCTAGTCACACTGCCAGACAGAAGTGCACCGGCAAAAGGTGTACACTGTAATGACCACAGCCAGTTTACTTCCAGTCCTAACAGTCGCAAGTACAGTTGCTCCCAAGGGCCCTGAAGGAATGAGAGAGAGAGTTAAGGTGCCTGTACTTTCATTTCAGCGGGTTGCAAATGCAGAGGTGTGTATAGATTGGAAGCTTGCAGTTAAATCACAGCTGTTATTTTACTCTGGATTAACTACTTTAGCCAGAGTAGATTATAATTTTAATTTAACTGGATGGAATGCATATTAATTGCAAATAGAATATAGGCCACAATTCTAACAGCTGTACAGTAATAGTGGAAGTCCATTAATATTAAGTCATACAGTAACAGGGTTTTACCAATGAAAACTGATATTTTTTTTTTTCCTCGCTACTCTTGCTGAACATTCGCTGCCGTTTACCTTCGCACCTGTGATGGTGAAGCTGGCCCTGGCTCTAGCTTCAGACAAAGTAGCGCTGAGTGGATTAAAGCTGTCACGCACATCAGCAGCTTTCAAAATGGTGCATGGATTGGGGTATACATTTTCACAGAGGATCTTCAGCAACATACAGAAGTACCCATTTTCCATCAACCTCGATGAGAGCACTACCAATGGTAACAAAAAAGTGCTGTCCATCCTGGTCTTCAACCCAGACAGGTAAACAGTTAATGTGGAACACCTCAGCTCTTTAGAAGTCTTGAAAGTGTGGAGAATTTAAGAATTAAAAGCATTATTTAGTAGAATTTATAACACCCTTAGTGGTGAATAGAGGTGTCACAATAATAAAAGGTAAAATATGTTAGTCACAAAATATTTACTGAAGAATGAATTATATGTTTGTAATATGTTTACATGAAGGATATTATATGTTACAGTATATTGACACATTGAATGTATTGAAATCATGAATGCATAAACACTGGAGGATTTAAACACTGTAAAGAATAGCCATCAGGGAAAGTTAGGGAATTCAAGGCGAGGCTTTTCAGAGACGGAGGAGGAGAAGCGGAGACAACTGATGAGAAGCAGAGACTGCCATAAAACAACAGAGAGGACTCCTGGGTAAGACCATGCGGTCGCAGGTCAGAGGTGATGTCACAAGGAGCCCAGCCACAGAGATGAGCAGCGGATCGATGAAGGAGGGGTCAGAGCGATTGGAAGCCAATCACTGGCCCCAGAAGACGGCCTTTGTGTTTTACGACAGATTTCGGACGCCTTCCGACCATCAAAGAACATAAAAGGAATGTTTGAGAGAGCGTGCGGTAGGCCACGGTAGACTCCGTTTTTCAGCCACCCGGCTAGGTCGGACCTGTGAGTGGAGTTGCACGTGGTGTCTGCTCTCGAGATGCATACTATCGATAGTGTATTTTAGATTGTAATTGTCATCATCAGTTTACAGTTGTTATCGTTTAATTAAATACTGTTTTGAATTTGGACCGGATCGAGTTACTTTTTGATGCGGCTGCGCAGAAAGAAGTAAACACAGCAGCGGCCTTGCAATTCCTCCAGAAGCTTCAGCCTCAACACATTTTAGGTGTTTTTGCTCCAAAATAGGGGGGGAGTGGATGAGTTTAAGGGAGATTGGGTGCAAAACAGAAATGTGTGTTGAATTGTCATTCTTGAGTATCAAAACACTTTTAGACACCCTTATGAATCCGAGTCCGAGAATACCGGTTTACCACTTCAAAGTGTTAGCTCTAAAGTAGAATTATTTATCACTGGGTGGGATTCTTTTTTCCAGTTCCAGGATCGAAGGGGCAATCTCGAACTCCATCTTGAGGACAGCCTTTCACCGTCTGGGAGGAATCAACTATTCTTTGCACGCTTCTGTCGTCCAGCGGAGTCCAGATTACTCGTCGGATCCCATCCTCGTAGCCATTTATGGCCGAAATTAATCTTTCTAATTTCCCTGTGGGAAATAAACGTGATGAGAAAGCTCTCAAATGTCTTTACGTACTTTATTGAACAGACAGAGCTTTCTCCACGGATGGTTCGGAGGTCTAACAACATGTCTAACATTTTACAGAGCATATATGCTTCTCACAAACTGCACATTATTTTGTCCCCCCACTGCTGTTTTTCATTAATGCAACACTACCACAACAAAGTTAATTCTCAAAAACGACCATATAACTGAATCAACACACAAGTAACTCAAGCAGCATCAACAACAACTGAACATTACTATATTTCCCATGCCACTGAGCACTAACTCAAACTGAACCAAACACAGGACCAACAATATTCATTTTTGCAGCTTTATTCATAAATACAGTCAGAAAGAAGTGCTGCAGGGTAAGTCCAAAATAATCACAGATACAAAAATGTGTGAGGTCTTTGGTCAAAGTTTCCAATGAAATCAGTGCAGAAAAGCAAAATAACGTTATCCTGCTGACCGTACACTGTTTTTGCACACCAGCTGGAGTTTTCCACTTCACGATGGTCTGCACCATTGTTACGTTCCCCTTTTGGCGTCTAAGGTATGCGGGGAGTAACGATATTAAAACCCCGGGGAAGGAGAATCATGAGCAACTGATGAGGGTTTAACAAAGAAGTATTTATTATCAAAAAGGGTTAACTGCTTACACAGCAGCAAATGAAAACAACTTTCTTATAAAAAGAAAGAGACACTAGTTGACGATATACAAACAGCATACACGGCTTAAACACATGCTGGAACATACGCTGATCCACACACTCACACACAGACACAGACGCACACGCAGCTTCACTACTGCGCATTGCCCAAGGGGTCGTCCTTCTGGAGCTCCTCTCCTTTTAACCACCGCTGATTTGGGATCGAACGCAGCCACGTTCAATCACCTGGCAGCTGGCATCTAGGGAAATGGGCGGCACCCGAGAGGACACTGGGGGGGGGCAGAGGGAGAGCAAAACACAACACGGCACGTAACACCCCCTCCCATAAGACCAAACACCTGTTTGGCCACAACCAACCCACATCATACATGTATCTACATTATAACAACAAAAAACACACAAGACAACACACAGAAGGGGACCTATTGCAAATGTCCTCCAGACTGATATAACTGTTGCCTTACCCGATTGTGCAACCCACTTCTGCATCACCACCCGCTTTCTACTAGGAAAGACCGCCCACCACTGCACTCACTGGTGCCCTCATCCACTGCGGCAAAACACCATGCCAAGGCTGGATCACCTCTCTGGGCGCCGATGAGCGCCTCACGCGTCAATGGCAAGTCCATTGCTGGATCAGCAGTGGACTTTGCTCCACTTTTAGGGTCCTTTTTGAGGTGCCGTTCACCGACCCACCAACAGGAAGAGACCTATCCTCAGACAACACAGAAGCCAACAGTGAATCAGGTATGGGGACATCCACAACTTCAGGGTCAGGGAACACTTTACCTCCCGCTACATCGTTATCATGATGAACTCCACACCATCAACGGGAAAACATGAGCGGACGGCCACTGGGAAGAAACCACTTATTAATTTTGTCTGTACATAGATCTGGTGGAGAGGTGCGGGAACGAAACCCATTTCAATCCCTATTACCACCGTACTCACGTCACAGGCAGACTCGTCATTAAAAGGCAGATCACTGGCAAGAATTAAGGACTGCGAACCACCAGTGTCGCGTAGCACCGTCACTGGGCGCTGGTCCTCTGCCTCTCCTGTGAGCGACACAAATCCTTTCATGTTAAACGGTTTAAAACACTCAGGCACTTTTGGAGCGGCAGCCTGGCCAGCGGGAGTCACCGTCGTCATTAACCCAACTCCCTGTGGCTGCTGTCCGGAAGCTGCGCAGTCTACGACCAAGTGACCAGGGTCATGACAGAAAAAATACAGTTTCTTAGCCTTAGGACCCGACCGAGAAACAGTTCGGTGTCACGACCCGGCTCTTGAGCCATGACAAAACGGGAGACACATGGGTTGTTATACCAAACAGTTTGCATTTATTGCTCAACAAAACAAAGGCATGGTGCTGCAGGAACAGAGAGGCTCCGACTGCGACAGGGAGGTCCTATATACCCCTGGGAGACTGGCCAGGTGCTCCCAATTGGACAGAGAGGCTCCGCCTACAAGGGACCTGCAAGACAGCACAGACAAGACACAAAGGAACGCCCACTGCAGGCCCTGCTGAAAGCCAGAGGCCGTCACATCTGCGTGACCCATATGTGCCACCATCCTCCTGAGAATACTCGCACTGCTGAGCATCTCGCCTTGAAAACACATTCCTATGCGTTAGAGGAAATGCGTCTGCTAGTGTAGCGGCCTGCTGCAGGGTGGTCACTTTCTGCTCATTTAAATACACTACAGTACGCTCAGAAACACAATTTTTTAATTCTTCCATCATCAGGAGCTCACACACCGAGGCTAGATCATCAGCCTTACTGGCTTTACACCAACAGTCAAACTCAATCTTCTTATCCTGAGCGAAGTCAGTGAAAGTCTGGTTGTACGCCTTCTTAAGGTTTCGGAAACACTGTCTGTAAGCCTCTGGTACCAACTCATACGCTCGCAGAATGGCCTCTTTAACCTTCGTATAAACTAGGCTATCTTCCACAGACAGTGACGAGCAAGCTTCCTGAGCTTTTCCAACCAGCTTACACTGCAGAAGTATGGCCCAGACGTCTTCTGGCCAATGAAATGCAGCAGCGATGTGGTCAAATGCACCAAAGTATGACTCTACCTCAGACTCACGAAACACAGGGACCAAAGAAATATTCTTACTGACATCAAATGCAGCCGTAGAACCTGATGTTACGTGCATAGCTGTAGGGGTGCCACCAGAAACAGAATGCAGCTCTAATTCACGCATCCTAACAGCTGTATCTGCCGCCAACTTACGGAACTCTAATTCCCTCCGGAGCTCAAACTCTCGCTCTTCCTTTTCTAACTGAAGACGAGCGGGGCGCACTTTTAACCGAGCATCCACCCTAGAACCAGGAGTTGATCCCGAAAGAAAGGGATCAAACTGAGGCAATGTGTGCGGCTTCGGTTCCGCCCTGCGCAGCCGGAGTGAAATGCTGCTCGGTTGCATCCCACCCTGGAGCATCCGGAGATACCGCTGCTGCGCCCCCTAAGCCTCTACCGGTGCCGGTAGCCTGAGAACACCCCTAGTACACAAATTGTTGAGAATCACTGCTTTGAGTTTTCCTTTCGAAAGTGAACTCGAAACAGGGACACTATAATACGATGCTATCTCCCGCAAACCACTCTTCTTACACTTCTCGAACTGAGTGAGAAAAGGATTAGCCACAAACTCCTCCATATCAAAAGCTGCCATATTAACACGGTGAAGAGAAAACACACAGCAGCACTAGCTCACCACTAGCAACGCTGCTAACGCTAACGTTAACTCACTCAGCTGAGTTAGCTCACTCGCTACAAAAAGCCCAGCTGGACACTCACCTGTCTAACCTGAGGAAGCTGTTATCCTATAACAGAGACTATACCACAGACATCCAGACATCAACACTTACCACGAGACACTCAGACACGCTCATTAATTATCCAGTCAACTCCTTCAGATCCCGGACGAGCCCCCAACTGTTGCACGTAACAACCATGCATAGCTACTCTCCAAAATCTGAACATCTCCAAGTGGGAGTGGGCAAGGTAGGAGACATGGTTACCTGGGCTACCAGCTGGGGAAACTGCAATCCACCACTGACCTAGAAAGTTATACGGTCCTTTTTTGGAAACTGCTAGTTGGTACCACCTGTTTACAACCATTGCAGCTCCATTATAAGGCCCTGACCAACAAGGACCAGTCGCACCATGTCCTATGGAATGAAGAATGTGAGGCAGCCTTCGGAACCCCAAAATCCTTCAGTATTCATCATTAGAGTGAAGCCATGTGGAAAGAAACCATTCTGTCTGATTATTATGGCGCACACTGCTCTGTAGCACCTTCCAGAGGGGAGA
The DNA here is from genome assembly GCF_910591455.1 of Pholis gunnellus. NCBI lineage: Eukaryota > Metazoa > Chordata > Actinopteri > Perciformes > Pholidae > Pholis > Pholis gunnellus. Next base: position 23,767,619 of record NC_136541.1, on the reverse strand, counting down.
TATTGAAAAGGTTCATGTCCAGAGTGAAAGAGGTCTACAGTCATAGAACATACTAAGGATTACAAATATTCACACCATTATATCTAGGAATCAGGTTCAAACCTGACAATTCTGCAGCACCCAATGTTATCCACTGCCAACGCTCAGTAAAGCAGGAACTTGTGAGTCCTTTATAGTGAGTTTCAACATGCAGAGTTAAGCAGTAAAGTATAGTGTATGGGTGTGTGAGCATGTTTTCCTCAATCATGACCAACTGTGATTTAGATATGGTATGAATAAATAATTAATCGAATGTGCTTATTGAATGTAACCCGAGGTTTTGCAGAACTGTCTTCTATCAGCTCTCTGTCTACTGTTGGTTTGATACATTTGGTGTTTCCGGGTTCCAAGTAAGCCGTTTTCAATCCGTCTACAATTTCTAGGTGCATCCTTGGCAGACTGCATCCATATTCAAGAAGACACACACACACACACACACACACACACACACACACACACACACACACACACACACACACACACACACACACACAGTCCACCTCAGCTCTGTGCAAGTGCCACAAATACCATCAGATAGCTCTTTTCTAATCAGTGATGAGTGCAGGACTCTATCACCCATCCAAAGTGATGTTGACCATCCTCCGTAATCATTGCTAATATTATGCCAAACACCATTTTTCTTTTCTATTGCTGAAGCAATATGTCGTTCTGCCCAAGATTCTGCCTCTAGAGGCACTGCTCTGTGGATTCAGGTTTTATACTGAGTGCATTGTCACAGTAATTGGCTGAAAGACTCCTGAGAGAGAAAGAAAGATTTCTAAATAAATTAACAAGCCACTCAGGGTATAAATGCCAACAGCAGTGCCAAGAAACGCTGAGAGGGACGAATCACTGCGGCTGAGGACAGGAGCAGCACTGTGTCGACAATACATCCTCATATCATTATTTCATATATACACTGTGAGGCACAGATTACACGTGTGTGTGCACACACATTGTGTCAACATTACTTTAATTCAATTCACTTTTTATGTTTTCGTGTACTGCCTTAATGTAAAGGTGTTTTTCTGCTTGTACCTACTTTGTTGTAGTGCTACTGTTCTACAAATGGTTCAAATCTATCCGAAGAGTTTTTAGACGCAACATCTAGAGACGTTGCTTTTCCAGCTATATGAACAGTGAACCTGAGATCATCAACTTCTTCATAATGTATTGATGTTTTGTCTGACATGTTGGTGGCCAACATCACCTGTTTGTTTTTTCTTTCCTGTTGAGAATCATGTAGTTGTTATTTGTGCTGTGTGAGTAGATGTTGCCAACCTAAAAATCCTAACATTTCCTCAATAAAAGGTGTAAAGAAGCACCTACATTAATCTGATTCATGCAACTTTACTTCCACTCCATATTCCATTTTAAATTCCATCACCCCAACACTCCAAACAATAGTAGGCCTTAACGGCTTATCATAAAAACAGTGTTGGTCAAGGAGTGCATTAAAAATACACCAAATAATAACTGTTATTAATGTCCATACAAAATGTGTATATGCATATACTTGAAAAGGTGCCTATTGCACCGATCCTTTTCATACCTTATTACATGGCAAACCACAGCAGTGGATCTAAGCCCCAAAAGGCTTTCCCCTTGGAATCCTTTTACACCTGAGTACTGCAGATCAGAATAACCCAGATACTGAGAGGATCAACTCAAGAGGAGGCTAAAACATTCATAGCTTCTTCACAAGAACAGGAAGGGCTGAGAAGTGGATAAAAATGGAGAGCAGAGTGAGAGGCAGGAGGGTAATGAAGAAAAAGAAGATGAAATGAGTGAGAGGTGAGGGAGATATGCGATAAGAGGACCAGAGAGAGAGAGATGAAAGAGTCAGAGAGCCAGGGAGTGAGAGAAAGGTCTTGTTAAATAAGAGGTGAAGAGGAAGTGACTCACCTACATGTTTTTACAAAGCCTTTCACTGGAAAATGGCGGTTTAAGTTTATGCATGGATGTATGCAACAAAGTAGCCATTATCATGAAACTTGCTCGACTAGTTAGCGTCAAAGCTCATTTTAACATTGATGTCAATAGAGAAATGCTAATCGCGATTACCATCTATTAATACAACACGCATGTTATACTAAAACAGCAAATACACAAAGAATATATCGTAGTAGATCATTATATGCTACATACAGAAATATTTACAGACTTAGACCTTTAAAGGCTACCAAACAGGATAAGTGAAAAGCTACTGCAGCATGTCCTCTCAGGAGAATCAGAAACAAAGAAGGAACTAACTATGGCAAGAGAGGAGGGATAAATATGAGAACGTAAATGCAATCACATTCTACACCACTTGGTGTCTCTAATGCAACACATTGAAATGTGGGGGCAGATCAAAACAGTAAGAGGATGTTAGAAATATATGGAAGCCCATTACCGCGACTGTGAGGAAAATATATATATAAAATATATATAATGAGTTACTGACTGAGGGCGGGGCGTAGCAGAGCAGGGAAGCCATGGTGGGGAGACAGTGAACCAGGTGAAGTAAGGTTTGAGTTAACGACAACTACGCTCGTCACTGTAACTACAATACAAACTTGTTCAAGTAAAAGCCTAGGAGAGGGGGAAAACGGCTGTTCAACAACATGTAGAAAAGCGATATTTTCTGCTGTTTTGACCGAGCAGCAAATCGTTGTAACATAAGCTAAAGCTAAAGCTGTTTGTATTTAGCCTACCTGTTCAGCATAGTTTGTAGCATAGTTTATATTAAAACATGGCAAATTCTTGTAAGCTTAGCTACCAGCTGAGACGGCCCCTCCTCTCCTCTCGGTACCTGCACGCAGGTTAACGCTAAACACAACTCAGTATTTTGATTTCAGCGATATTTGGTATTGTATCGAAATTTAAGATTTGTATCCAATAAGAAATGACTACGTTTTATATAGGCTGTCTTGAGGTAAACATTGCTGGTGCTACTCTAGAAACTGTTCGTTAGTTATGTTTGAAATATATCCTGTAATGAATTTATTCTTTTTAAATTTAAAGTGAATCCTTAGCTATGAAAAAGAGATGTTTACGGGAGGCAAATTTAGACAACTATCATGAGCCATAACAATGGCATGTTTTTTTTTATTGAAAGGTGAAAGTTATCCTTATAAAACTACACTTACACTATATATAGAGTAATTCAGTAGTTCATACTACACCGTTGATGATTGCATTTACAAATGTTGGCATGAACTAAGATTAAGATGATAAAAGCAGACTGTTATTGTTTAGTGACTCGCCTTTTATATGCTACATTAACAGTATCCAACCTGTATGTTTCAATGACTTTCAAATTCACATCAATATTAGCCATGGTGCATTGCAGAACACAGTAGTGGTGTCACAGATTTGAAAAAAAACTGTACAAATGCAAAGTGACAATGCCACTTCCCTCGCAAAATCATAGCTCATCTGTAGCCCAGACTCTAGTTGTGTATATATGATGTATGTATGATGATATGATGATATGAATAACTTTCCTTGTAATGCATGCTCACAGGATGGATGATCTAAGTGACTTCTTGAGACACACAAATGTTCCTGAGGAAACACTAGAGACCCTGGAGCATGAGAAGGTACTTGACTGCAACTATCAACTGTACCTTTCATAGACACTTGTTATTGCTTCTAAATTATTGTTTCTGAAAATAAACATGAGCTTTGTTGTTTCGCTGTTTCATTAAACTGTAGACAACTAAATATTAGCAAAAATGATTAGGTTATCTAATCAGGATTGCTATTTTTTTTAAACAATTCCACTGTCCATGTTTTGGTTGATGCCAGCACCATACAGCTGATGACAGATGAAGAATTAAAGACTTATTTGCCATCATATGGTGATCACCTAGAGATTGCCTAGGATTTTGTAAGAACACTCGAAAAATCAAAGCTTTTTGAGTGTCTGAAACACAAATTGGCAAAATCAAAACCTTGTGATGAAGGAGGCAGCAGTAAAAACCAAGGAGAGCACTCACCAGCCCCTCAGAAAAGAAATGCTCTGTCGACAATGACAAAAATAGAAATAGGATGGATGCATTATGCTGATCAAAAAGAGGCTTTCAAGCAAGTGAGAGGCCAGAGGTGGAACAAGAAAAGTCAACGTTTCAAAGGATGCTCAGAAAAGGGATTTAATTCAGGAAGCAATTGGCCTGTTCTTTCCAGATAGGAGAAATAGTCTGGGGCCCTTAACAGATTTTGAGTTAGATCTCAAAGATTATCCAGAGGTGACAGTTGACAATGTAATTACAGTTGGACAACTGTACACTGACACAAAACTCCCTCTTATTAGGTTTTATTTGACCACACAGAAAAAAACAGTCCACACTGTCACAGTGCGGGTTTGGCTCCATCTTTGGAGAGACAAGCTCTCAGAATCAGTCTTCCACTTCTTTTCTCAGTGTTGCTACAGCCCCACCATCTGCTACATTTGAAACATTCAACCCTGATGTGATATTTCTTGGAAGTACTACAAGCAATGACAATTTTGACTTTGCACTATATTCCACACAGGGTGGGAGTGAGGATGTTTTTGAGAGTAGCAACGTTATTTTTGTATGAGACTTCTGAAAATGACCAACAGAATTTGGATGATACACTGCCTGTTTCACCACAAACCGTGCCATCCAGTGAGAGAGTGAAGAGAATATTGGTTCACAGAGGGCAGGTACTGCCAGAGCTCATGGCACATTTCTCTGATGATGGACATCAAGATGTTGACATCAAAATCCAGCTTGTACTGCCAGATGGAACATCTGAGATGGGAACTGATGATGGAGGAGTTGTGAGAGATAGCCTTTCAAAATTCTGGAGTGAATTCTACGACCAATGCGCAACGTGAAATGCTCTTAAAGTGCCTTTTCAAAGACATGATTTTGGGCAGCAACAGTGGGAGAGTGTAGGTCAAATATTTGTTTTTGGATGGGCAAGGGAGAAATATCTTCCTGTTAAGATCGTGCCTGGCATATTAGAGCAAGCTGCCTTTGGATATGTGAAGAGCAATGTAGTGGAGATTTCCTCAAATACATACCTGAGTCTGAGCGTACAGTGTTTAAATCATGGAGATCAGATTTTAACAGCGTTGACGAAGAAGAATTAGTTGAGATCCTAGAAAACCACAGCTGCAAAAGGATACCAACAGCCAGGAGCTTGCCCACTAAAGGCTTGTCCAAGATCCTGCCTGTCTGTGTTTGCCCTGAAGGTAATCGGTGCCTGCTGTATCCTCCATAACATTTGTGTGGCAGCAGGTGACATCCTGGAGGAGGTGGAGGAGGATGAGGAAGGCCCTGGCCCAGATGACATCGAGGATGACACGGGCAACACTGATGAGAGGGACCTGTCTGGGAACGGGATCCGAGGAAGGCTTGCTGCCCAGATTTTTGCTCGTGAAGGACTGCTTGCATTTCTGGGTGAACATGACTACATGTAGACAGTAAACCTTTTTGCAATGTTCTGGCTAATATAAATGTAACTGGATGACTGTAAATAACTTTAACTGTAAAAAAATAGGACTTTGTAATTGTTTTTTGTTGTAAATATACACAATTGCTTTCAAAAATGAATATCCTGGATAGAATTTCAAACATAACATTTATTTACAATTGATCTACTCATTTTTCAAACAGAGACAGGAAACGTTCATCTCTTTCTGTGGCAGCCCTCTGTCTCTCCTCTTCTCTCACCACTGCCTCTCTTTCCCTCTCCTCGTCCCTCTCTGCCTGCTCTTTCAAATAGTCCAGGAGACCCTCTCTATCCCTGGTCCTCTTCCTGGTGGGCTGGTTGGCACCGCTTGTTTCTTCAGCAGAAGGGGCAGAGGCCGGAGCACTGACTGTGTCACCTGTAGTGGCAGTCAAGTTCGCTGCAACGACCAGGGGCGGACTGATTGAATGCTGTCCCTGGAGTGCAGCATCCATGACTGGGTACCACTGCCAGCTGGCAGCAGTCACACTACCAGCCTCCACCCCTTTGCCTGTTGGGGGGTCCCTAAGCTCTTGAAAGTAGGGTGTTATTTACTACACTGTGAAGCTGACTGAATTTATTCACAGTCCCAAAGAACACCCACTGCATTCCTGTTATCTGTGTTAGGTTTCACAATTGACCTGGCAAATTACTCTTTTCGGGGAATCATATTAAGGCTCTCTCAGTATATAATACAAAGCAGAGATTACCTTGTATTTGTCCTTTTCTGGCCTGTTTGACAGTTACTGTCAGGCCTGACATGGTAACGAAGTCCCTGGGCAAAACATAAAACCACAGTGACATGTTACCACTTCAATAACATATTAATTATTTCAGATGGAGACTGAACAAGGCTCCAACTCTTTCCTAGACATGCACGCAATGATAAGAGCACTCAAAATCTATATTCACTCCCATCCAGTCTTGCTGGAGTAGCGCCGGCCTGTAAAATGGCTCTTGTTGGCCGCCCACCAGTCAATAAGGGCCCGGGTTTCCTCAGTTGTCCCTTAATTAAAATATTGCTTAAATGTTAGTCCCAATGCACAATGACAGACAGTATAACAAGCATGCACAATATGGATAGACAAGCAAACAAGTCGGTCAACAGTAAAAAGACGCTCTAGTTCAACGTTAAATGTAAATTAAAATAACAAGTTATGAATCTTAACTTTGCCCTCCCCCAAACTGATTTAACGTTACCTGGCTGTACCTCTTGAGACCAAAAGACTGTTTGTTAGATTCAACCAAACCGAATTATAGCTCAGGTTTACTAACGAGGTAAGGCTGTTCTCGGCAGGTACCTTGAGCGCTGACCCCCCCGGTGCTGGTGAGGTTTACTGCAGGTCCCGCTAGCAACACCTCACATCTCCGAAATCGTCGGAGCTCATTTTTAAGTCGGCTGAATCTTGACAAACCGACCACAGATTTGATGCTTAAACAACTAACTTCTCGCCTACCAAGATCCTAAAATTACTTTCCATGACTCAACAACAGTAGTATTTAGAAAATGTAAACTTACAGTTGTGTGACTTCTCCTCCGCCATTGTTCCTTGTTGCTGGAGCGAGACACAAGTCACATCCGGGCATTTGGACCATGCTTGGCTCGATGCAGATTTTTGAATTGGAACAGTACTTTGGGCTGCGACTGATGACGTTTCACAAGTCCACAAATACAGACAAGAACGCATATTGAGAAAGGCCTCATGTCTTGTGTGTGACCTTTCTTATGTGTTACACACAACACAAAAAAGAGGAGATTAAGGGTTCCACAAGGCATAAAAACTCCTTGCCCATGGGTTTGGATGGGCAGCAGATATGCATGTTAAAATCCTCTAAAATCAACATTCATCAAAATGAGAGATGGGTTATGGAAACCATCAGCAGATCAGAGATGGGCAAAAATACATCAAAATGTATTTTGATACAAAATACCCCTCAAATAAATGTATTAAAATAAAATACAGAATACTGGTGCCAGAAAATGTAACAAAATACAATACATGTATTTTGTATTTAAAATATAGGAAATACTTTTTTCTGGATTTTCCGTTTTCTCACAATGTATCAACAAGAAAATATTCATCACACATGAATAGCATCACACATTAGGCCGATGTATACTATAAGAGCAAAATATAGAATTAAGAATACTTTCATAATATTCCTTTTAAATAAAATAAATTGGATATTTAATATTTTTTGTGTTTTTTTTTAACAAATGGACATCCACTGTCATAGCCTGGCTAACTGTGAACTATATTATCTGCCAGTAATTGATATGGCATTATGACATTCACATTGAGAAGATACAGCATAACTTGTAATACAGTGCAAGATTAGATGGTCAGACGTCTCTTGATAAGGTTATCATGAACATACAAGTTCTCAATCTCCCTCTTCCTATAGCTAGCTACTCGACTGATAAGTTAACTTGCTAAACACTGGCTATGTATGTACTAGCCTAGACAGCATGCTAGCGTCATTAGCATGTTAGCATCGATCGCTAGCTTGATATTATAACCATCACCATGTATATATAATAGGCTATGTAGCCTACATGTAGTCAGCATGATTATGGTATACAGAAGCTTCTCAGCTTCTTGGAGTTGGTAGTGTGGAGATTCTCCAGAATAGCATCCTCTGTAACAGCCGGTGAATACAAGCAACAAAGGGAGGACCTAAATGCAGACAATAGAGGCAGAATAAAAGTTAGAGCATTATTAATCAAATACAGGTACCATTGTGCCATGGTCAAAACCAGGAAGGCAGTCCAAACAAGCAAATAAATTAGGCATTGAATCATTAGTCTGCAAATATGGCAGAAGGTCGGGCAGGTACAACAGAAGCCTAAAAGCATTGAAACTTGCCAAAATGATTGCGTCAATACTCAGCGAGCATTTTTCCGTTGAAAAGACATTTAAAAGACATCTATGGCCACTGTTGAAAAGACATTGAAATTGGTTCAAATGTGAAGGTTTGTTCACTATGGGGTCAGATCAGTCTCAATAATCGCAAATGCACACAGATAGACTCACAAATGCAAACAGAAAGATTCACAAATGCGCACAGAACAATTCACAAATATATTCGATTTACAAATGCACACAGAAGGATTTACAAATATATTCGATTTACAAATGCACGCAGAACAATTCACAAATACATTCCAATGCACAAATAAATAAATTACGATTTATATATATGTAAAAAAAAAAAATCACAAATATATTTCTGCATTTGTATGTATTTGTGTGTGGATTTGTATGTATTTGTGTGTGGATTTGTATGTATTTGTGTGTGGATCGCACTGCATTCATTTGCAAATCGCTTCACATTCGTGTATGGATTTTTGAGACTGTTCTGCCGTCGCTGGATTCACAAATGCGTTTTTTTCAACATAGACCTGTCTGTAGCCAATCAGATGTCAGCCTCATTTTCAACCAATCACATGAGCGCAGCTTCATACATATTCATACATATTGTAGCCGTCTGTGTTCACCCAGAGCTCTACGATACCTCATATCAGTAGAGACCGGACCAAACTATGTGTGTGTAAACCATATGGTACAAACAATGAGGCCACTAGGCTGCTAGCGTAATGCTGCGGTTCACACCAAACACGATTCGCGCCGCGTTAATCGCGCCGCCGTTCTCGCCGGGGGACTATTTGTGTTCATTCGCGTGAATCGGTGAATCGCGCTGGACACGCCGGTGAGGGAGCGCGGCTTATCGCCCTGATAGCCGTTCAACTGTCCGCCGTCAACTGTGGAAAAAATAACCTCTATTTCTGCTTAGTATGTGTTGTGGAAGTCCCAGATATCACGGGGAACCAAATGCCGTCATGTCTGGTTCATAACATAGTCCGGAGGAGCTCCGTGGATTTCATCGAACTGTATTCTGTATTCCTCATATCAGTAGAGACCGGACCAAACTATGTGTATAAATGTTATTTCGGAGTTCCTTTTTGTTGGTTTATTGCCGTTAAATCATAGCCAAATCAGTTTATGTTGTGTTCATACAGCTGTGGTAAACAGCCGACGTGTGGCTTGCTAGACACAGTGAATACAGTTCGATGAAATCCACGGAGCTCCTCCGGACTAAGCCGCGCTCCCTCACCGGCGCGTCCAGCGCGATTCACCGATTCACGTGAATGAACACAAATAGTCCCCCGGCGAGAACGGCGGCGCGAATCGTGTTTGGTGTGAACCGCAGCATTACGCTAGCAGCCTAGTGGCCTCATTGTTTGTACCATATGGTTTACACACACATAGTTTGGTCCGGTCTCTACTGATATGAGGTATCGTAGAGCTCTGGGTGAACACAGACGGCTACAATATGTATGAATATGTATGAAGCTGCGCTCATGTGATTGGTTGAAAATGAGGCTGACATCTGATTGGCTACAGACAGGTCTATGTTGAAAAAAACGCATTTGTGAATCCAGCGACGGCAGAACAGTCTCAAAAATCCATACACGAATGTGAAGCGATTTGCAAATGAATGCAGTGCGATCCACACACAAATACATACAAATCCACACACAAATACATAGAAATCCACATACAAATGCAGAAATATATTTGTGATTTTTTTTTTTACATATATATAAATCGTAATTTATTTATTTGTGCATTGGAATATATTTGTAAATCCTTCTGTGTGCATTTGTAAATCGAATATATTTGTGAATTGTTCTGTGCGCATTTGTGAATCTTTCTGTTTGCATTTGTGAGTCTATCTGTGTGCATTTGCGATTATTGAGACTGATCTGACCCCATAGTTCACCAACTATATGAAGACGATTGAACGTTCAAGTTTAGACCTGATTTCAACGGGATTTGCAAGGCTACAAATTGTTGTCCTCTACATTGTGCTAATAATAGTATATCATCATTTTATAGGCAAGAAACCACATCCACATTTCTCAGTTGAAAGCCAATATTGCAAATCCCAGTGAAATCTGGTCTAAACGTGAACGTTTAATCAACGTCTTTAAATAGTCAGTGAAAAAACTTTCACTTTTGAACCACTTTTAACCGTCTTTTCAACATCACCGTATTTTAAACGCTCACAGTAAAATATGTAGCAACTAAATAAACTTAGCACAAAAAGTAAGGAAATGTGTGTTTGGTAGAATTGTTGTAACAATACTTCTTGGCAATACATCTTATACTATTGGAAAGCCTGTTTATTTACCTTTTAAATGTTTTTTAAGGAACAGGCATTCGTGAGATGAGCAGCAGAGCTGAGTATGTGGGTTTACGCCCATGAAAAATGTGCCAAATCTTCTCTGCCTGTCTTCAACAGGGGAAATAAACAGGATCACTATGACTAGCTTTATTTCCACACTTTGTTCACTAACACTATCCACATGTGCAGGTAGTGAAGATGAGCAGGGTGAGTTGACCGGTGAAGGCAGAGTGTGCGTTGTCGAGGCTGGAAAACTTCACGAGAGGGAGCAGGCTGCAAAACTTTCGCCGCTGCTAACTTTCAGCAACGGAGTCTAACCAAAAACAAACTGGATCCAATTTAAAAAGTCAAAAAAAGTAATTTAATAAAAAGATAGCAGATACAAGCAACCACGAAGGTAACAATGCTAACAAATGCAACCTAATGTTTTTCAAATGCAAACTAAAATACACCATGCATGGTGATATTCTCGAGAACAGAGATCACGTGTAAACTTCACTCACAGGTCTGACCTAGTCGGGTTCTGAAAAACCAAGTACCGTGATCTCAAGCACGCTCTCTCAAACATTCTTTTTATGTTCTTTGATGGTCGGAAAGCGTCCGAAACCTGTCGCAAAACACAAAGACCATCATCTGGGGTCAGTGATTGGTTTCCGATTGCTCTGACCCCTCCTTCATCGATCCGCTGCTCATCTCTGTGGCTAGGTTCCCTCTGTCGTCACCTCTGCCCTGCGGCCGCATGGTCTTTCCCAGGAGTCCTCTCCTGTTGTCTTACGGCAGTCTCTGCTTCTCATCAGTTGTCTCTGCTTCTCCTCCCCTGTCTCTGAAAAGCCTCGCCTTGAATAATCCCTAACTTTCCCTGAAGGCTATTCTTCACAGTGTTTATGTCCTCCAGTGACTATGCTCTTATGGTTTTAATACATTCAATGTGTCAATATACTGTAACATATAATATCCTTCATGTAAACATATTACAAACATTTCAGTCTTTAGTAAATATATTGTGACTCTTTCAACATATTTTACCTTTTATTATTCTTCTATTCACCACTAAGGGTGCTATCAATTCTACTACTAATACTTTTTAATTCTGCAATTCTTCACAGCGTCCACCGCGGTGTCTCCAGTGACAGCACAGTCGTGTTCACTGCAGTGATTTTACTCACAAAAACTATATGAAAACTAAAATCATTGGTGATACATGGACAGTATTGGAAGATATTTCTGAAAACTACTGATGCTCTGTTCTGCAATTCGTTAATGCTATTTGATGATATCTTGGATTTCTACAACTGATGATGATCATTTCATCAGTTAGTACCCAGACAGTCCGGTCCTCTCTGTGCTCTGAGGCTGAGCAATGTGATGAAAATAGAGCGGAACTTTCTTTTGATTTGAGTTGGTTTATATCTTTGATAATGGAAAGGTGCTTATTGAATAGTTAAGGATCATTAGCACAACACAAGTAACACTGCTGGTTTAAATGCTTATGATGAAGCGGATCTATAAGTAATGTGTGGTTAGAAGTGAAATTAAGTGAGTGACAGGCGTCATTATACAATGTGGTTCAAGTCACCACCTCACTATCTGTGTCTACAAAATGTGCGTACGCATGAGTCTATGTTTAGGTCACACATTTGCCTGTCAAGTTAGTTTGTAACTTAAGTTTGGGAAGTGGCATAAGCTTCTTTCAGGTCCCGTTTTGTGCGTATGCAAGGCTTATAAATAAGACCAGTGAGGAGAGCCATGCAAGTCCTCATGACATCCTCAGATATTTACCTCATCTAAGAGATTAATATATCCTAATATACTGAAGAGCATACATGTGGTTAGGGTTAGGGTTACATAAACAATGTGTTAGCTGTTTGTTTTTGACATGGCTGGATGTACTGCCTTAATTGTTTTAGGATCTAATTATAACTGTGCAATTTTAAATGTACTCAATGAATTTTCAGATTCAAATGAGAAGTGAGTTGTATTGAACCAGAAAATGTACTGTACCTCTGGGATGTCTCTCCTTGGAAAAACACCTTCCCTGCTGACAACTTTACACAGTCTTTATTCCATGCCCAATGTTGTTGGCATTTCAACGAACACTATTGCATACCAAAAGATATCGACTGGAGATAAGTATCCTGCGTTCTAATGTTGTGCATGTTTTGAGTTCTAAACATCACAGAGAAGAGCGATACATACCTTTTAATCAGAGAAGATGGAAGTGATACAGATGTCCAGGTGAATTCTTACCACTGGTCGAGTGAAGAAGATGAAAGCCTGTCCACAAATCAGTCTGTGGCATGAGAACCTGTTTCATCATGAGTCTTCCTAATGCTTGAGATATACAGTACTGTATGAGTAGAAGCCAGCACTGTTACTTTGGCTGTTTTTATTTCAATACAGTCCTATTTTTGTGGCTTTGGAGATGCCGCCTATGTCAAAGCTTGTGGAAAAAGTCAGATTTGTTATAAAACCGTAGGAAATTCATACATGATTGTGCCTCCTATTCCACGATGTAGAAGTCTGTAATAGAGTCGATGGCTTTTTTTAAATCAATGCAAGAAATTAATATCTTATCTTTTTTTTTTTGGAGTACAGGTTTGTTAATTTAAGTGTGAAGGGTTTATACAGGATCGGTGGTGCAGGGTTTTGGGAGGAAACCAGTTTGATTTTAATGAAGATGGCGTGAAGGAAGTGTTATATAAGCCATATATTTAGTTTTGATTACAAATCATAATTTCTAATTTTGCGACCATATTTGTATGACCTAAACACATTCTTAATTTGTTAATGAAGGTTAAATGTGCATTCTGTACAATTATTTTTGTTTCGGAACTTTTGTGATTAATCAGATGAGGATCAGCTGGTATAAGAGGAAGAGGTGGGACTGAGTCTCGAGTGAGGACAACTTTACTACGTATTATCACACTATACAACACCATATGCACTGATAAACAATATACAAGCAACAAAGACCTAATCCAGAAGCTGGAGTCAACATGTCAGTAGTGATCAGAGCATGGGAATGCTGGTGGTTGCTGTGGCTCCAGCAAGCCCTGCAGATGCTGGATCCGGAAGGAACTGGATTCACTAATCGGTCAGCTCAGGGATCGATCATTGTTCAATTGGATCATCCGCCAGTGCTGAAGCCAAACACGGACATGTTCCAAGACACACCACAGTTGTTAAGACCCTCGTGGATATAATTAATTCCACTAACACTAACCGCTCTAGTGTTTTAGCGTTGGACTCCTTACACTCCATAGAGTCTCTGGGGGATGTTGTGACGTCACTGTGTCACTTTGACTTAAGTGCCTACTGAGTTCAATGGACCTAAACCACACCGCTAGAAGAGAAACGGACTCTGGGTATTTTCACTTGCCCCACATGTGTAAATTGCACACGCTATTTGATTCTCTTACCCTGTTTTGAGTTATGTAATCATGTAAACAGACATGAGAGAATCCATCTTTGGGCCAGTCAGACTTATTTTTAGCTACACTTCACTGGACTGAACACTGTTAAATGCAGAGCGGCTGTCAGCTGTAACAGTTTAAATTATCCTTCAGTCTCATTTACACATTTTGAGACTTGCTTTAGAGCAGGGGTCTCAAACTCATTTTGCCCTCAAAGGGCTGGTTGTAAATGTAAGACTGTAAATGTAACTACTCCTAACATATTGGTAAATAACTGTCTCTGCATTTGATTATTGATTATTCAAGTGTAAAAATATTGTACATGCAGTTATATCATTTTTATCCCACGTGAAGTATTTCATGTGTTGTAAAGCCACGTTTAAAGTAGTCTTCAATGTACTCACAATCCATTTCCATGTCAAATGTAGAGTAACCAGCCAAAGAGCTGCTTCTATGTTGTGTTTAAGTATCTCATCATTTTGACTTTCTATCTCATAACTTCGACTTTCTATCTCATAATTTTGTCTATGGGGATATTTTTATTATCAAGTCTAACTTTTAATTATTATTTTTTTAACTTAACTTTTCTCTTTTTTTTCGCTGGCGGATTCGCGGGCCACATGAAATGACGTGTCGAGCCGGATTCGGCCCGCGGGCCTTTAGTTTGAGACCCCTGCTTTAGAGAGTGAGTTAAATACATCAACCTGAACTGCATCCATTTTTTGTATGTATCTTGTTCATTACATTAGTCAATATTTAATATTCAGCAATTACATTGCTTGGAAAATCTCATGCAACTAACCTTGCAGACAAGCATGAAAGTAGGCTACACTCTTACAGAAGTGTTGTACCCAGAATCGCTGTCCTCTGAGAAAACCTTGTCTAATTGTCTTCATCAAGGGTCCTTAAAAAGACAAACAGCTTCGCTGAATTTGATTTTGCTGCACCACCATCTTTTCAGACAATTCTTTCATCATCTTTTGGAAAATGGGTAAGCAATGAACATTCTTCATTAGCATATTTGATTTTCTGCAGTGATTTGGTTCTAAGATTGTCATCAGACAAAAACAACAGCAAAAAGTCAAGTTAAGAACTTTTGGAAGGGGGCACCCTCCAATACTAGACTGTCCTCACCAGAAAACTACAGCAATGGTCCTTTGTCCAAACACTTTAAACACCCTTTTGTGCTAATCTTCTTTCAGAAGCCATGGCATAGATACTGTGACATTGCTTCCATGGCAAAATGTCTCAAAGAGGACGCTGGGGTGAGTGGTTGGGAGCACAATGCTTCTAAATTTGACAGAGGACGACTAACAATCATGATCACAAACTTTATCTAGCCTTATATGACATGATCCTTATTCAAGTATGAAAGTCTTGGGCCATCATAAAGGGCACTTTGTCATATTCTATCTTCTATAGAGGCACCAAGACGGCACCTTTGCTGCGCTTTCGTGTAACATGGGGGCGCCAGTACACCTGTAATGTTATAATGCACATTACAACATATCGAAACAAGTTCTTTCATTGTAACTTCATCTCAACACTATGTTGGAAGTTTATTTTCAAAAGAGACTGTATGGATGACACGATAGGAAATGATATGTTTCCTTTAAACACAGAAGTTTATTTTGAAAAAACATTATGCATATAACTGTCACGGGAGGGGACTTCCGGTGGCGTTACAACAAGATGAGCTCCTCAGAGTCGGTTACTCAATATACCTCCTATCAATATACATCTGAACGAATATTATACCAAGTTGAGTATGAGAGGAGGAAAATCGCAAAGGAGGTGTAAGTCTGACAAGAAAATGAACAAAACACAAGAAAACCTGGGTGTTGACGAGGTCAGTAATCAAGAAGATGGCGGCGGAGACGACGCTAAATCAACTGCAGGTGATGAAGCTAACGTAGCTAACCAAAACGTATTGCTGGAGGGCTTCACACAACTGTCTAAGGACCTGAGGGGCTTCAAACAAGACGTGAAATGGGACCAAGATGTGAAACGAGACCTTAGTGAATTTAGAAGCGATGTCAAGAAAACTATAAAAGAAGACTTTACTGAGTTTAAAGTCAAAGTCATACGTGAGCTGCAGAGTCAACACGCAAGCATCGCCGAGGCACAAACCCATATAGCAGCCCTGGAATCAGCCTGCCTGGAGATGAAAGACGCGCTGCTAATGGTAGTGAAATTAAACTTGAACATGCACAACAAAATTGTTGATCTGGAGAGCAGTTCTAGGAGAAACAATCTCCACATTTATGGAGTCCCAGAAGATAAAGAAGGGAGCTCGGTCACGAAATTTGTAATTGAGTTGTTTAAAAGCCATCTTACACTTCCCGATGGCGTTGAATTCCAAATCCAGTGGGCTCACTGAGCCCTGATCCCAAAGCTGGCTGCGACTTCAACCCAGAGATCAATAATAGTTAACTTTCTACAGTTTAATGTTGAAGAACAGAAAGCATGGCAGCAGAAGATTGAACTTGATGACAAGCAACTGTTCTTTGACGACTATGCAACTGACACAATAAAAAGACGCAAGGAATACATTACGTTACAGTCATTTAGCAGTCGCTTTTATCCAAAGCAACTTACAATTCAGATTCCATCATATTTCTGCACCGTAGGCACAGCTACGGGAGCAATTTTTGGGGTTAAGTGTCTTGCTCAAGGACACATCAACATGCAACTAGCGGAGCCAGAACCGGGGATCGAACTGCCGATCCTCTGATTGTAGGATGGCCCTGCTCTCCACTTAGCCACAGTTGCCCTTACGGGCTGATCAAAGCGATACTGAAAGAGAAATGGATCCGGTACCATACGGCCTATTCTAAGATACGAGTGTACTGGGACGCCGGACTGCGGATCTATGAGAGCACCGACGAGGCTGCACGGGACCTGAATAAAGTTGTCTGTGACGGCGAAGGTGAACACCGCAGTTGCCGTGGAGGAGAGGCTGAATGAGGTGTTGCCATGGAAACGTACCAACGCGATAGACAGCCCAGCGTGCCAAAGAGAGGCTCACCGAGTTCAGACAGAGCCCACCGCCTTAAAAGAAGGGATTGAAATGAAGTAGACAAGATAAGTAAGATCTGAACCGGGTTGAGGATCCTTACTCTTATACAGGTTTGTGGTATTCCATCTGAAATAATGCAAACCCTGGACAATATATTTAGAAAGACTTATGACTCATTTGAATATGTTTAAGAAACCGATGGAGGGAGCACTTTATGTATGTACCACTAGGGAGGGCCCCTACAGTAGAGAACTCTACCGTCCTCCCAACAGGGAACCCAAGGGATGGCAAGCTGCATCCTTTTTTTCTGAAGTCACGTTGTTCTATGTTCGATTGTTTTTTTGGTTCGGTAATATTCAGATACTGTCGTTGAATGTGAATGGTTTGAATAACCCTGTTAAATGGAAGGATAAGGTACAGATTATATGTCTCGGCAGAAACACGAGCAGCTTAAGAAGTTTGGCTAAGCAAATACATGTTATAGTTCATCATGGTTGTAGAAGTGGTGTGACTTTTCTCATCTAAATCTGTTGAAAAGTTTGCTAACAGCTTGTAAGAAGGCTATTACTAAGAGATGGCAAAAGGCAGAACCACCATCACAAGATGGATGGCTGATAGTTGTGAATGAAATATATAATATGGAACCGTTCACTCACAGGATAAGAGTTCAAGAGGACTGGTGTCGTGAGAAGTGGGAGAAATGTACGATGTTTACATGTCAACCATCAGACAAGATAAGAATATTTCTCAGAGCAATCCAGATCCTTTCTGTTATTATTTTTATTTTATTTAATTATTTTTATTCTATGTTTTTGTTTTTCTCTTTATGTATGTATGTGTTCTGTATATGATGAAAAGGGGAAAAAAGTGTGAAAAAAAAGAAACTGTCACGAGAGGGGAACATAGACTAAGCGTCGCTATTTGACCAGTTGGGAGTGAGAATCCTTTGGTCAGCAAAAGTTACAATGCTAACATGGTAAACTAATATAATATATACATTGTAAACATTATACCCATCTGCTTCATATCGGCATGATAATGTTTGGGATGGGGAAAGGGAGGTGCGATGGGTCTAACAAAATACAGGGCTTTCACCCAGGATACCTCTGTTCATGTCCAACCAAGTCAACATGGTATTACATTTGTAGTAATGGTCAAGCTGCTGTTTTTGATGAGTTGGGAGAGAGACTGTGTTGACATAGGAAGTCATACGGTTGTGAGAAATAAGTGGCTGAAGCTTCCGAAAGCTATACAAGAATATCATAATTTTTCTACATTCTTAAAAACAGTTCAATACATCCATTAAGAATGAAAAGGGTGAAAATACATATATCCTTCCCTCCTCCCTCACAGCTTCCTTCTCTTTCTGCCTCAGGCACTATCATTTTTTTTGTATGTGTGCCCTACATTTGTTATTCATCCATTGTTCATTAACCCAAATTCCTTCATAGTCTGCCTCTACCACTCATCTCTGAGCACGCTCTCCCACTCTTCTGCAGAATAACATCCCCCTTCACTCACAATGAAGCCCTTCTTTATTGCATGTTTATATATCTCTCCCTGAATGGAAATGTCGTGCGGCAACAGCTGCATATGCAGTCACGCTTCTCCAGTGAAGAGTGTGTACCCAGAAAAGCAGCAGTGTTGCTTTTCTCTTATAGATGGTAAATAGACTTGTACTTGTTTAAGTTCTTTTCTAGTCTTTCGACCACCGTCATCATTCACCCATTCACACCCATTCATACACTGACGGCAGGGGCTACCATGCAAGGTGCCACCTGCCCATCAGGAATATCTAACATTCATACCCATTCACCGATAGTACAGCCTTTGGTAGCAATTTGGGGTTAAGTCCCCAAGGATACATCGACATGGACTAGAGGAGCTGGGGATCGAACGCCAATAGGATATAGGCGTTCAATTAAGATCTGGCGTCAGTAACTACGTAGCTACACGACTTTTTAATGTGACAGTCTCAGTGCAGAACATGGTTGTGCTTTATAATAAAAGATCATTAGGGTATCCATGTCTAGCTACAACAAAACAGACTTACAATGTATGGAGAAAAGAATAAGACTAAAACACACACACAAAATAACTGAAGTGTAACTAATGAAGTGGCCGGTGAGTGTATACCATACTGTATATATATTATATATGACTTTTATATTTCTATTATATGCTGTGTTATATTTTAATATCATTTCTGACTTCTTAGTTCTTCGGTTTTGCCGCTGCCTCATGCTTAAACGCTGCGGGGGAGGAGGGCTGCTATGCGGGCCACACACTTGTCAAGGCGCAGGACGTGTTTCCTGAAGACTTTGTGCTTTTGTAACTTTTCAATTCAGACCGTCGATGCTCCAAATGTCAAAAGCACTGTCCCCAGCCATGCTTTGACCTCTCTCAGTGAGCAGGTGAGAGTAATGAGCTGATGAGGTGGGTGTGACTGGCAGGTGCACTGAATAAACTGATTAGGTGAGTGAGAGATGGAAAAAACAGGATAGTAGTGGCAGAGCTGTGACAATAGGTTGATGATGGCTCACAACAGTAACAGACACACCATTGTTCTAGAGGAAAAAACTGTCCACTTTTGTCATTTTGTAAATTGTCTGTGTTTTAAGATTGTGATATCGCTGAGAGAGGAGTACAGGGCGTTGTTTTCAGCTTTTATGTTTCCTAAAATAGGCGGTTGCCAACAAGTGGCTAAATGAGACTGCAAAATCAACATGCCGACTAGTCCACCTTTACAGCTTTACCTTTACTTTGTACAATTAATAATTGTTCACTTGCCGAATGCATTCATGCTTAAAACAAATCATAAATGGTCGTTTATTTGTGAAGATTATCTTGCTAAACAAAACGTAAAAGTATCATAAACGCTTGTTTGCCACAGAGATTATTTTCTGCAGTAATCCCAAATCCAATTAAGAAATCACATTGTCTTTTTGTCGAGGGAACCAGTGCAACGCTAACTTCTGTGTTGCCCTACAAAAGTAAGTCATCCCTGCAGCCTTGTATAATAAGTTTAATGTTTAATAATAAAATTAACTTAAACTTAAATCCACCACGGACCAACACACTCAGAAAAGGTAAAAATGACAGCCAGCTAATTTATTCAGTCTCAATTCTGAAGGAGTTTCTTGACACTTTTAACTACACAAAAGACAAATAAATGACTAAATGCAAGGATGAATAAAGGAGCACAATGAATAGGGATGAAGACATAAAAATGTGGGGGCGGCTGTAGCTCAGTAGGGAGAGCGGGTTGTCCTTCAACCACAAGTGTTGTGTTCACATGTTTTAACTTGTAACACTTGTGACCAGTCAAAATGAATCAGTGCACCATTCAGCAGTTGAAAGTTTGGGAAGCTCAAGGGAGGACTCTTCTCTCAATGCAAATATTTCTATTTTGATCCTACCATGACCCAAATGTTTAGTTATCTAAATATCATCAACTCCAACGGTATAAGTTTTACCTGGTGGTTGCGATGGCCAGGAGAGGCGTTGTACTTGAGGTTATGTGCAGATCTGCTGTTTAAAAGTTGGCTGGATGCCGACACAGCAATTGGGCATTCATTTAGCTGGGCAACAGGTCAGACAGATAAGAGCCACAACAGACGTCAAAGTAAGGATAAAAGAGTTTTCTCTCGAACCCTAAACCTTTTTTTCGGCCTCTTCTCGAAAATTGTAACCCATACTAAAGACACTATAATTCTGTAACTACAAGGTCTATTTTAAAAATTTTGATGGTTGAATAACACTAGGAATTGTGAGATTTGATGAGAAGAGTAAATGTTGTGTATATATTACTGGTTAATAGTAGCTCAAGACTGAACACAGCAAACAGGGGAAATTCCCAGGTTCGCCTGAAGAAAAAGCACTGTAATTTATTAAATGAGGCCCTGGCTAGCCTAAAAACATTCCCAGTTCATAGCAAAAAGGGTGCAGGTGCCTCACAAAAAGATTTGGTGTAAATAAAATGAAGTAAACCCCAGTTATAGCAGTTTGAGTACGAAAAAACATGCCAAATTCTCATTTTTGAAGCTGTTCCATTGTACTTTTATATACTGTATAACTATATATTTCACTTTGTTTATCACTCATATTATACAATCTATCATAACAGCTGTTTGGCATCATTTTGAGCCATTTTGACCTCTGGGGGTCATCATATCTCTCCGCCATGCATTTTCCTCGTCTCTGTGTGTATGGAGCCCTTGCTAAGCATATGGTGGGCGCAGCTTACCATGTGACCACTCGTTCGAACCGGGTGGTTATTTCAAACACACCCATATGTTCCATGAAGTGATTGACAGAATTTTCAGCCACTAAAACTCCAAAACCGTGCTGCGATCCCCCCCCAAGCCCCTGTATGATTCGCCGGCGGCATAATGACCTCCATTTTGGCTCAGATGAACAGAGAATCACCATTTTAAGTTTCAGACGTGCTCAGTGACTTAGCGAACATATTTGTCATAAGGAATAATTTGGGATTCCTCCGTTTTCGTCCTGAAAAGCGACTCAAGGTATGATACGGTTCTAATGTTTGCCAGTGTTAGAGTTGTGCTTTCTGTGGCTTGTTGGCTGTAACTTTTGAACGCTTTCACGGAGAGAAATTCGGATATTATCGCTGAAATCTGTGGGAAATCCTCGTGCTGTTTGCTGTGTCATTTGCCGGGGGAGATGCAATGGCCCCCATGTTGGAAGCATTTTCTGAGTAGTTGGATCGCCAGCTGTGGCGTAAAATGCATGATATTGCGGCGGATCTTCTTAGTTAGTTAGTAGAATTTACATGATTAAGTTGCTGAGACTTTTTTTTTCTTTCTTTATGAAAAGTCCATTCTACGACATTCGGAACCGAGCCTCGGAACTGAATGGAGACCTTTTGGGCGTCGTTCGGGTGCAAGAGGTTTTAATATATTCAATCAACAATCTAATCCTCCCTGATGGCAGTAGCTGCTACTCAGTGTGACGGGTTGCTTAGTATCTGGTTGGCTGGCGTTAGAACAGCCTGTTTGTAGGTAGACTGCTGGAAGGGATGCTGTCTTACACCTATTATCTGTCGGGCAGTCTGCATGAGTCAGACTAGTTTTGACTTCAGTGAGACGTTACCAAACTAAGCTGTGATGCCGTATCTAATCAGAGACCGCCTGACAAACGATACCATGAACTCTGAATTTCCACATGGAGTGCAGACGTTGTACTCGTCTGTTATAGAGAGCATCAACACCACCAGCAGCCTGGTCGCAGCAGAGCAATGCCACATGGAAAAGAAACAAGATAGCAGCAGATTGTTTTAGCTCGTCAGGAAGACATCCAATTTGATAATTACAGTTTATTAAAACATATTCTATTTTTGTTGTTTTGGCCATTATTCCTCACATCTGATACTCACCAAGGCAATTATGAGCTCTGGGAACACGGTGACATCAGGTCTACTGTCCAACCCAAGCAGTCAGACGATCAGACAAACAAGCCAACAGTATTTCCAGATGAGTTTTTAGGTCAAACCGAAAGTGAGAACTGAAATGTCAAACATATTTCGTCATTGCACAGGAACACTGTGTGCATGCAACTACAGTCAGTCCAAGTTAAAGCAGGAAGGATGATTACAACAGACAGTGTGGGTGATCGTTGTACTATTCTCAGTAATTACCTGAGGGATTACAATGTTATCAAAACTAATACAAAACTACTCCTTGATGCTGAAACATATGGAGACTGGCTCAGCGGTAGAGTTGGGTTGTCCCGTAATCAGAAGTTCGGCACTTTGATCCCCTGCTCCTTCAGTCTCCATGTCTAAGTGTCCTTGGGCAAGACACTGAACCCCAAATTGCTCAGTGTATACATGTGCATGAACATGTACAGCTCTCTGAGTGATCAGTAGACTAGAAAGGCTCATGCACCCAGTTTATGTGAATCCTCAGAGGGTTTGGTGCTTCTGTGAAGTGCTGCTTGTATTTTGGAGAATGGGGGGGGGCTCTTTTTGTATTGTGAACCTCTGCAGCAGCATCTCACTTCATGAAAGAGATTACTTAAGAAGCAGAATACCAGGCTTAACTGTTTTAGATGTTTTTTTAGGAACAGATAAATCATCATTTCTAAGTTCTGTTCAGCTTTTCATCAAAGTGTAGCTAAGTGCCTCGTGCTTCATCTACTCCTCAATGAAGTAAGCTGGGAAATTGATTTTCCATTTTCACTATGAATCCAAAGGAATTTCACAACCCATTTATCAACCGTTTCCCCATCCTGGCATGTTCTGATGGTTACCACGGCCGTAATTTACCTTCTAAATCAAAATGAACTCAGGAGTGAATTGACTCTGTCCTGTCAAGCCAAGTGTATTGTCCCAGCTGAGATCAAGGCTTGATAAAATGAAGGTCATTCCAGTGTCTGAGGCTATCTGTTACACCGTAGCAATCAACTAAATCTATTTTCCATCACAGCAGCTGCACAGGAGAAGATGGATTTGATGCACATAGACAGGTATTGAATTGCCAATTTCTGAAGGACAAACAAAATGGTCCCCCAACTGTTCATATTTGCCTCAGTAATGGCTGGGTCCTGGTGGGACTTTCACACACTCTTTAAGCACAAATAAATCCTCCTGACAGGCTTTTTCACAGTTTTGAGATAAATGACAGCATATAGAGACTGTAAGCTGGAGTATTAGGGCTAAAAGTAGAGGACACATTTGTCTAGAATTACCGTTTAAATGATTTAAGTGAGATACAGCAGCAAGCCAGCGGACTAATCAAAGCATTCAGTGCTGTTTCTCTTCCTCTTTAAGTGTCACTGTAATGCAGCTCTTCATTTTGTTTCCTGGATATAATGAGTGTAGAACAGTAGCCACATGTGGTTCTGTCTATATTCATGTGAATCATTTAGCATTCAAACCTGTTATGATAAAAATGAGTGAAACTAAATTTGAAAGAGCAAACGCATTTAGTGATGCCACACAATTTGAATTAGTTTTGCATAATGTGGAAAAGTTAACATTGGAAATAAGTACAAAATGTTTACTATACACGGCTTTATGTTTAGGTAATTCAAAGAACTTGAGTAACTTCCAATGAAACATGGTGGTGTCGTGTCACAAAGACCAGCCTCGATCCGCTGGCCAGCAAGTAAATCTATCTATGTAAAGTATGAGAGCAGCTCTTTCTCCTGTCTTATTACCACCACTGAGGTGACCTTAAACAAGACCCAAACCCCAAGATGGCTTTAGTGGAGCTGCTCAGTGACCATCAGATAAGAGTGTGGTTGTACTGAGCCACTTCCAGCTGAGAATGTGCAGAAAATAAATGAATGAAAAAGCAGCAAAAAAAGTAGAACCCAGTGGAACAGTGTTGCTGATTGTCATTTATCGACATCACAACAGTGAAGAGGGGAGTAAAGGGATAATGACAGCTTAGTGCTCGTCAGGTGGTCCAACAAAGAGTGACCAACCCTCACCCTATTGGGAGGCTGTTTCCAACCATTTCAGAAACATTATAAAATAGACAACCCGACCATCACGCCTAATTGAAGCTCCGTTTTTCGTTCTGCACACAGCTACCTGTGTCACACTCATGTTCAACTGAGAGTACCTCTTCAAAAGTGTGCACCATTATCCCCATGTGGAGAACGATCAATGATCAGTTTGGCCTCTCTCCATGACGATAGGCTTTATGTCAGTTATGACAAATATTGTCTAAACATAAAGAAATTATTTTTTCTTTTTTCTTTACAAATTTGAGAACTGGAAAGTAACACCAAGTAGAGTACGGTTACTTTAATTTTACATTCCAGCAAACGCTGATCTCTGAGTCAGGAACAGCCTGCAAAGAGTCTCAAAGGACACTGCTGGACACATGATGGTACCGACTCCTTTTAGGGCCATTATCCCACATTCCCAAGTCACACACAGCACTGTGGAGCAGAGGCACTGACCAGAATGCAAAATGAAATGAATCTTATCTTTAGCTATAACATTCACAGCGGCTGCTAAGGTGCAGCAGAACTCCCTCTCTGTAGCCATTTTTCTCCTTCGCTGAGCTGCTGCTGTGAGTGTGTGTTGCGCAGAGTGCCCACAAAAAACACGAGTGACCACCCTCATCGTCATAGTGAATGACATTATCACGAATATCTCACGTACTGTATATCTCATATCCTATAATTTACCATATTGTATTATGTTACACAGATATTTGCATCATATTCTATATAACATTTAGATTATATCTCTCTATCTGTACAGAGAAACGCTACGTACTGTTACTTCATCATTAGTGTGGTGTACACTGTTGACACAGGCTTGCTGACTGCTGCTATAAATCACACCACTGTCACTTTTCCATATGCCTATTGTGTAGTATATTTTCTTCATTCTTTTCTAATTTTTGTTTTATATACCTCTTTTTAGTTTGTATTTAGTTTACTGTCTCTATTCATCTGTACCATTACTGTCACTGTGCTGCTGCAACAACCAAATGTCCCCCCTGGGTATCAGAGCACCTGCTGCGGTCATGTTTATATAACGTGGTAATCAAAATGTTGGAACTTACCTGTGATGGAGAGAGAGCCACAGAAGACTCATGATGCAACAGTTGTCATGTCACGTGTGTCCACCTGATTAAAGTTAGTCCAATATTCACTTTGCTTCTAGATCTGATTTTGTTCTCCACCAACTCCTGAGAAATATCTGTCTATTCAGCTGTTATGCTCCACTCTGTTCACCAGCCTGGAGTTGATTTCTCATACGTCTACCATTCTCTCTCTCTCTCTCACACATGCTCACTCATACTTTCCTGCTTTGATTGTTTGGGGCCGTCAATCATGATGTCAGCTGTTCTCATCAGTTGGTCTGCTCTATCCAATGGCACAGTGACACACACCGACATCGTTAGCCCATCGTTAGCCTATTGTCTCTCCGCCTTCAGTGCGTTCACGATGTTGTTACACACCCGTCCACCTCCCCATCTCCTCCCAGTCTTCACAGCTTCATCATCATCTCATAAGCCTCATCATCCGCCACCACCAGTGTCTGGACTCTGGGGGTTTATCTCGCTGCTGCTCATGGCAGACGCCCCTCCATTACAGTCTCTACTGCAGAGTCTCAGCAAAAGACTAAAACTTCAATCACTTGTCTCTCCGGATTGAAATTCAGTACAGGAAGGAAGGGATGGGGGAAAAAAGAGGGAACAGAGGAAAAGTTAAAAAGTTTACTTTTGTAGTTTTTAACATTAACCAGTACAAAAATCTAAAGTTAAAATGTTTTTCTTGAAATGTCTGTAGATATAGCTACTACAGAGTGGGCTCAATACAAATATATATTTTTTAAACTGCCAATTAGATAACTAAATAAAAAACTTTTTGCCATATAGCTTAGCTTGCTACTTGTCTCTGGATTAGCTTCAGTGTAGCGAAGCATCATTTAATGTGGTGTACCTGTGTAGTGTAGCTCACTGCACTTTCCAAGTAGCTCGCCCAACACGGTCACTAACTTTGTTAATGAAGACAGCTGCCTGCTCCTGGAGGCCAGGTGGATCAGAGCGAGACCAAACCGAAACAATACAGCTGCAGAGCTGTCTGTGGGCTCATCACTGTGAGACACCTCTCCTGTTAAAGGTAGCAGCTTTACAACAGCATCATGACCAGTGTGCACACTGGGAACAATTAGTGCACGGCATCACACATCAGTGTCGACATGTGGCAATGTGCCCCCTCTCCCTACTGAATTAATGTGCCGGACTGATGACTCAGGGTTTATAAAACAAAGTCCATCTGTTTTTATTTCTGTTCCACATTCTGTTGTATTTAGCTTGGTCGCCGTTTGATAACTGCAAATAAAGTGTATAAACAATGGTTCACAGAAAATGAGAGCAGGAGTGTTAAGAAATCTGATATCAGAGTTCTTTCAAGACAGTGAACCTAAATGTTTCTCTGAATCCTAAACTGGTCTGAAATCAGAAACAAGACCTTACGCTGTCCTGTACAGCACTGAGCTGAATGCTGGTATCAGCATGTTAACATCCTCACAATGACGGTGCTAATATGTCGCCACCTTAGTTGCTAATATTTGGACAAAGTATTGATCACACTCTTATATGGACCTGAAGATGGCCCTAGAGGGCTAGCTATCGATTCATCCTGAATGGACTTGTATGTCCGTACCAAACTGCAGAGTAGCTGTTGTGGCCTTTCTCTCTGAAACAAAGCAGCAACCTCATGGACATGCTAGAGTCAGGAACCGGCCGACCACTGTTGGAAGTGTTTTGATGAGACTTAAGGATCTGATATTGAAATCAGCACTTCAGATGGAGATGTTTTTATTAACTATCATGAATTAAAATACATGTAAACATATAGTACCTCAGGCACTTTGAGGAACCATAAACTTCTGTTTTCTCTAGCTAACCGGGCCACAAGTCTACTTCATCTGGACAGTGTCCTAAAAAGTCCTCACATTGTTCTAGCCAGTGCCCGTCACAGTAAAAAAATCATGTCTAGAAAAGTTGGCAATAGTCTCTCTGCTGTCCAACTCCCTCTCAGCTCTCCTCAGTCAGAGGCGGCGGCTGTCTGTCCAGGATGCTGGCCAGTGTTTTAAACGGCTGTCCCCAGTCACCAAGGGAGCTAAAATCCCCTGAATCGTCAATAACCCATGGCTCCTCTATGGAGCTGAGCGAGCCGGCCACCGAGCCGTCACCCTCGTAGGCGTATGTCGCCAGAGAATCATAGGGCGGGGCGGTGTAACCCTGCTGACTCTCCTCCAGCCGCTGTGCAATGAAATCCCTGATCATTCCAGCGTCGCCCTCAGTCCCCCGTTTGTTGTTCACGATCACGCTGGCCGTTTGACGATGGATGTCAGGGGACCTGACCTCGTCGCAGCGGCTGCTGCTGAGGTGCAGCAGAACTCCGTCTCCGTAGCCATTTTTCTCCTTCTTGGAGCTGCTGCTGTGAGTGCTGGTGCGCTGTGAGTGTGTGTTGCGCAGAGTGCCCATGTCATACGCGCGCGTGTCCGCCTCGCCGCCACCCTCGTCGTCATAGTGAATGACGTTATCACGGATGTCCTCTTTTGATGTCATCAGTGTGTGCTTCTCTTTGTGGCGCCTCTGGCCCATGTATAATGCTGCCATGACTGCAAGACAAAAGGACAATAAATGATGAGTTATTTGAAAATGAGCATTATAAATATTAGTATTTTCTGCCTGATTTTTCGTTTTTTTAAAATCTGTATGTTGACAGTTTCTGTGATTATAGCATCTTATAAATGATTCTGACTGCGTAGGTTTGGATTCTGGTCTTGTATCTGTAATCTTGGAGACAAGGAATATACAGAAGAAACTATTATAATGAGCTCATCCACAGACATGTATCCACACGTATCGAAGACAAGCGTCAAGGCACACCACTGCCACAGCATGTTCTCCTTTTTCCTATCGTAGAGCTTCCTGGCCAATTTCATCCTGATTTGTTTTAACTTGAAATTGTTATTCTTTTGACTCACATCACTGGCATCACTGGCCTGCTACATCCAGCCAATATGGGTGAACTTCTATTTGCATCACACTGCGTTCAGTGGGTGACTAACTAACAATTTCTGGTTAAAGATCTCTACTTTAATAGGACCACTTACATATCCTGCTGTACTATCAAGTATTTCCTGTCAGTAACAATTGGAAAAGCGGATGGATCCCCGTGTGAAGTATCCAGATGGCAGGCTCTAACACGTGACTCCCAGGTCAGATCCGGGCTAACATGCTCTCTGTTGGAGTCTGTATGTGAGGGATACAAACTGCCAACGCTGACCGTGAGCAGCTTTGAAGATGGTGAGAAGAGGAAGCCCTGCTGCTCACTCGCGTCTAAATTCCTCTTGGTACAAAGCATTGATTACTCTTTTGTCCCGGACTGCCCTCTACAGTTCTGCTGTGTTTCTTATCTGATCTGTGAACCCACGCTCACACATTTTGACATTAACACACAAACCTATGGACAACTTGAGGACATGTATTCCTAATATTTCTGATGCAATCCTAGTCATGCTGTCTCCCCAGGTACACCTATTACACAAAAACATTTTCTTGTCGAACATTTTCTTTTCAGAATTACCAATTAAAATCTAACCAAATCTAACCAATTATGAGTCATATGTATATATGAGTCATATGTATATATGACTCATAATTGGTTAGATTTTAAATCCCCAGTTTATCTATAAAAAATCAACCACATCACATGGTTTTCCTCAGTGGATGGAGATCACTCAGTTGTCATGGAGATAGCTCAGTTGTCACAATAAAGCTGTTGACCTTAGTTCCATGCTTGGCTCACACAATGACAACAACTCCATCCACGGAGGAATCCCATGAAATGAGGCTGAAAGCTGTGGAATTAGACTAAGTGGAAGATTCTTTTGTCAAATCTTTAGAACCCACAACTATGGCAGGTGCTTTAGTAACAGCTCTGCAGACGCTAGGAGACATTGACAAAAGACAGTTGAGTAACAACATGAATGGTAGTTAAACATTTGTGATTAAGATGAAATACAAGATAACCAATAGGACACCAGCTCTCTGCCAGTATTATCAGCTTACTGGGTATTAGAACATTAAAGATGCTGCCTCATGTTAAAGCAGACCCAAAAGAATCACATAGAAGTGAAGCAGTTAGTAACAGAAGTGACCTGAGGAAAATGTGAGACAAGCTTCAACGTGTCTGCAGTGATTGCATATCTCAGTTATTTGGATATCATTTGGCGTCTTTACCTAAAATGACTGATAGCACTGTTTTTGTTTTCATGTGGGAATACTTCCTGTTTATTACTCAGTGTTGTTGGTCATGAATCTGAAGTTAGCTCTGGTGTCGTCCCATCAAAATAGTACACATACATGTAGATTATAGGGAATATATTGATGCTCTCTGTCCTGGTTGATTTCCCTACCTCACTCACTTCATCCGTCCTCATTGTGTCCTGTCTACTACTGTATAATCAGCAGGAGCAAGGAAACTAAGGCCGTTGCTCTAACCAGACAATCAATGAATCTAAAGTGTCCCGTGAGGCTGCCTCCACCCGGCTAATGCCACCACTGCTGCTTACTGCAATACACAGCAGCCCCATTAAACAGCTGTCTTCCTAAAGACACAACGTTTCAGATGTTTGAATGCTGTATTTCTGTTGGTCTCAGGTGATCTTTCTGTTTTATATTCAAATTACATCACAGCACAAATTGTTGCACTTCGGCAAAGATGCCTTGGTTGGTATAACGATGTGCATTTTGTTTATTGCTGTCACGATGTTGTTGGCACATAACTTGTTATGCTTCTCAGACGTTTGTACTTCCTGTCCTCTTGACACAATAAACCTAGCCAGCGGTGGATTCTACAGACAAGACCTTCAGTGCTAAATCAATGTGAGGAATCAATCAAACAGCTGACAAACAAACATGGATAACAAGTCACCTGACTAATTAAACGGCTCACCAACTTATGACAAACATGTGCAGACTTAAGAAGATCCCCCCCCCCCCACACACACACACACACTTCCATTATAAACCAACTATCTGTGAGGCAGATCAGTACATTGAACGACATCCCTCAGGGTATGTGCTATAGAAAGTAAACAAGGTCACAGTGTAGACTAGGAGCTGGTTAATGGAGGCTGCTGGTATGTGCTAGAGCATGCGATTTCTGCATGCTCAGCTCTTTGGGAGGCTTAATAGAAAACCATCACATGTCTGCATCAGGGCTTTTGTGCTGCTTGCTGCAGGAGGAAAGAAGAACTTACAGTACGGTACACCTGAGGACTGTAAAAAAGAACCAACACCCTTCCATAAATAATAACAGGCACTACAGTCGGTCAGAGGGGAATTTAAAAGAGAACACCCAGTCTGCGATCTGTCTGTGAAAAAATGCTGTTTATTAGCTGCCTTTGTGATTGAAGTTACAGACAACATTCTGTTTGTTGTAGCGTGTCACAAAATAGTTCTACATGTGCAAGACATTTACACAAAAGGGACAATATAAAGAAGCATACAATCCAATATACTGTATGATAATAAATGTCAGAATAATGTGAAATCATTAGTTTGTGATTCAGCAGGATCAGCAACAGTACTGTATCCTGCTGCAGACGGGAGAATAACGCTGTGTTAGCATTAGAGGAGGAGGGGAGGGAGATCTCTCCAGGCTGTAAGGAACACTACTTTCTATCATTACAGACAAACATACAGCCCTTCTGAGCCCCACTCAGAATACGGCATTCTGAAACAGAACGGTAACACTTTACAATAACTACACTCTATGAAGTGACTGCATTCCTTCTCCTTATATGGTACAAATCAGTATTTATAGTTAAGTATGAGTAAACACTTAATTCATCATTTATAAAGCATTGTTCCGAGATTAATAATTCATTAGTATGCAGTTCATAACAATTATAAATGTTTTATTCTTGATTAATAAGCTCGCCTATTATGTGTTTCATTATTGTGTTTTCTTTGCTTTATAAATGATGGATTCCCCATTTGTAAATGAAGTATTATATATTTTACAAACCAATTATTAAGGAGTTGTAGATGATTAATGAGATCTTTTATAAAGTGTTAGTAAATGATTAAGAACTTATTTAGATGTACATTATTCATGCATTTATATATATAATGATTTAGATATGCACTAATGGTTAGAGGCTATGTTAATATATGCTTTATAAACGTGTATTAATACTGCAATTCATGGTTAATTCATGATTCATTAAGGTAGTTACTAGTCCTTAGTAAAGTATTTTGTGTGACCTCATCTAAAGTGAGGACTATTTATGCCTTACAAAGCTTTTATAAGTGACATTGAAAGGCCAGCAGTGCCTCAAAACCCATAGTTTTTAACAGAAAAGTCAAATAGACAAAACACAAAGTGATAAAGAACATACCAATATTTATTGCAAGATGCAAACAATATACTGTTACATACAAACCTCTCAGCCATTCATTCATGTAACAAACAAACAAACAAAGACATTCTCCTTCAGGAGAACATGGCTGGATATAAAACATTTGTAAATATACAACTGTTATATATACACTGTTCTAATCGAGGAACCTTTATGTATTTATGGAAGTATGAATCACTGAAATCCATTTTTTCTGTAAAATACTTAAATTCCTGCTGGGACCATCATCACGACCTGCAGTTCCAATGAGAACTCTTCACTGGTCCACTTAGTTCCTATAACTGTGACCCGAGTCAGGCAGGCTCCTAATATAATATAATATAATAATAAGTCTCTGATCATGTGATCCATAATATCATTGCAGGAGGAAAAGTGTTTTCTGAGGCGTGAACTGTTCAATGCAGGATCAATGACTGGTTTCTCTACTCTGGGCATTAATTGGTGACGATCATGCTGCGGTCTTACTTTTGATACTTTACAAATTATAATCCACTCTATTTTCACCATGTCTGACTGTCCTCAGGTCAGCTCTCTTTGGATTGTGGATGAATGCACATCCGGTTCAGGGAGGCTTTCCACAGACCAGTTTTGCTTCGGCTCAAAAGCCTTTACCTTGGAGATCACAAATACAGTCACTGAAGTTTAACATTAAAGGCAAATACAAATTGTAGGATTGATTGTAGTGAATTGAGATCAGAGAACTAAATCGTACAAAGAAGTCAAACGGGACAGTAGACAACCAGACGAGGTGTTAACGTGCAGCACAGTACTCACTGCAGTTCTCTTGTGCCATTGAGGGAGCATCTTGAGATATTTCAGGTTTAAGGTTCACCTCTAAATAGCTACAGAGTTAAGACAGTTCTGTAGCTATGGTGACTTTCTACGATTTCAATAAGACAAAATAAATCAGTGAGGGACTTTGGGACCACCTGAGGGAATTATACTACTGTTTCCATCAACGGGTCATCTGTCAAAACTGTCATAGAATAGATTAGAACTGACATTGAACTCTTTTCTGTATTCATCTGACTTGTACAAAAGAAAATAGCGATTATTTCTTGTTTATAGTGAAAACCACGTCAATGGGGCTGTAAAGTGTCTCCGGAGAGACGGACAACTGGCTAGTTAGCTAGCATTAGGTAGCTTGTCCTCCAGAGCAGCGGTGAGTGAGGAAGAGGGATCATAAGACTCAGCCTGCTGATCAGCTCATTTTCTGTGTAGTATTAGCAAGCAAACTTACTAGACAGCATTTCATTGTTCAATTTGACTCTTTGTGCTTCGTAACGCTACTACTCCACGGCTCGTTTTAGTCGTTATGCAAAACCTCACCTCACTGAGCACTCGACTAAGCTGGTTTACAACTGTTGCAATGGCAACAGTACACATGAAGATGGCCGCTGCTCTGACAATCCTGCTACGTTGATTTGACGAGGAATGTCCGTTACCACAAATCCAAGACATTAACAACAAAGAAGCCCATAACATCATTGACGACACCAGCCACCCTGCTCATAACCTGTTGTCTCTCCTTCCAACAAACCTGCAGAGCATTCCCCCCCCGACACTCCCACAGGCACTGATCACTCTTTGTAAATAGTATGTATGCAATGTAACATGTAAGTGCACTGGGTTTACAGTTATGTAGGCTGTGAGGGTTGTTGTGGGCTCTAAGTGTTATAGTGTGGATGGTCTGTATATACTTCTGTACTTAAAGGATGAGAGTCGGCCGCTGTACTAGAGCCTTCAGGGATGCTCCGTTTGATCTTCAACACTAGCCCCCTGTTGTTTGTGTCATATGGTGTTCCCGGTCCATTATAGTGGACTATAAATCCACAATGTTATAACCTTATGTTGTGTTAGATCTTTTAATAGAGGCTTTTTTTAGGCGTGCAGGCCTCATTGAGCTCAAAGAACTCGTTTTGAGTCAAAAAGCGTAGTGTATGGATCATTGACTACAACTAACACTCAAAAGAAACATATTGTGCTATTTATCACAGACTACTTTGTGTCAAAGTTTAAACAAAGACATTTGTTTTACAAAATATAAACAATGTGTACAAAAGGACATCTGATGTTATGAGTGAAGATCTG
This sequence comes from Pholis gunnellus, assembly GCF_910591455.1. NCBI lineage: Eukaryota > Metazoa > Chordata > Actinopteri > Perciformes > Pholidae > Pholis > Pholis gunnellus. The sequence goes on along the minus strand of NC_136541.1, from coordinate 23,733,472 downwards.
GATGTGCGTTGTCTTCATCATGACTTCCTCCTCTACAAACCTTCACTGTTAGTCTCTTGGCCTCTCCTCAACGATCGAGAGCCTCATGTACAGAAACCCGTCGGGTCATTGTGCTGCCACAGAATTACCTGTGATCTCTGTATACTAGAGCGGCGAGAAAAGGTCGATGTATTGAAAGAATCTGTTGTTTTTGAAATGCCAACAGGTGTGGAAAAGTTCTAGGGGGGTTGCCATGGAAGCCAAGAAGGGGAGTGCGGGAACACCTCCGCTACACCAAAGTGAAATAAAACATATAAAATAAAAATGATCACAATTTCATGTGTATTTCAATTCCCTTTGTGGACATGGCATGCAACCTTATGAAAATCACATTAAAGCTACATCTTTCAGAAAGAAAACGTGTAAATTGGTTGAAATTGGAGCGGACACAACAGGGTAGCTAGATATTCGTCACTAGAAGATTAGTTTAACCTTTGATGGAGCATTTGAATTCAGATAAGAGGGCTGTTCTGTCATGTTACCTTCAGCCCCCTTCAGTTGATCTGTAAGAAGGTAATGTATGCCTCAGTTATTCACGCTTGGGTTATTCTTATCCAACAGCTGTCGCCAAAGAGCAGCAGCCCTTTTAAAAGACGAGGTGTCAGAAACAGCGTGCTCTATAATGGCCCCTGTTCACTTTTGGACCGGTTTTATTGTCATGCAACTAATCACTGAGGGTCAGCAAAGTCCTAAAACCCTTTGAGGCTTCATAAGCCGAAAGTAGCCTTCGACTTGGAGGAAATCCTTCTGGTGATGTCAAAGTCCTTTCAGAAAAGGTGAATTAATCGGCTCTTACGCTCAGAGCTGCTCTGCTTTAACTGCCTGCCTCGGAAGTCTGTCATCTTTTGAAATCCCTGCTTGAAATATTCTTTTAAAATCTTTGTCCAGGTTTAATGTATTTTGTTCTAACTGCTGTGGCTTTTAGACCGTATCCTTTTGTTCTCTTGTCTGTTTAATGAAAGAAGCATCAGCACTTCACCAGAGCAGGGCCTGTCCACAATGTGCTGTTGTGGAAAAACCAAATGCTCATCGCTCATTTGACTCCAGGGAAGTGAAGAAGAGTTCAGTTGTAATGTTAGTTTATCCAGAATCACCAGCGAATGTGAATTGCAGTCGATGAGGCTGCTGCTGAGCAGAGCGCTGTTTGCCTGGTTATTCAAAGTTTATTGCTAATTCCACACTCCACATTCTTGGGTCTTGTAAAGTTGATCGTATGACATGTGAAGGTCGTACCACAGACAGAGAGGTCTTGGTTGATACAGTAGTTGGATAAATTCTAGCCTCCGTCCTCCCTACTTGAGTACCAGCACAATTAGTTGATTATTAGACATTTACTTCTCTGTTTCATATCACTGTACACTGTGATGTCTCTGAACACTATGTTCTTGCATTTAATTGACTAAACTATTAATCAATAACTCAATGAATGATCAACAGGTTGGTCTCAAATGAAACTAACTGCCTCAGTGCTTGAGTCCGGTCTTAATGTCCTATTGTCTGGCTTTTTTCAAATGTTCGTAGTCCGTGGTCCGTTATCTTCTGGCCTAGTTCTCCCCAGCCCGCCTTCTGTAGCCTACTTGTGTCTTTGCCTTGAAGGTACCAAGAGGAAGTTATGAAAGCCATAGGAAGACGATCTCTCCCTTTGTTCTGGTGTGTACCAGCAGTGTCCATTTCCTATTGTACCTTTTACAGGAAACCTTCTTTGTAAAAATAAACTCTTTTTAGATTTTCCATTTTAGGCACAAATATTAAGATAGTAACACTTCAGTAATCAACACCATCGACACCATCTTCCTCTACAGCAAAGTGTTACATTGCCATCCTGACATACGAGAGGAAAGGCCTTGAGAAAAAGGTGGATGTGTTAGCAGATATTAGCCCATCCTCCCTTCTCCTCCTTTATGTTCTCTTTCAGCTATCCTCCCTCTCTACAGAGGACACCAATAAAGAAGGCACAATGTCCTCAGGAGGCTGCGATTCTTCTCTGTCATGCTATCAGTCAGTGCACACACACACCCACACACACACACATACACACTCATGATTGGGGTGATTCAGTTGTGAGAGCAGGATAAAGAACTGCTTTCAAACTGCTTCCATTTCATAGCAGCTTTATCTGTAATGTAACACACATACCAGTTGTTTATGCACACACACACACTGAGACATACAATGAGAGCTGTGTACACGTGGCCCTGCATGTTTCCACTGTGTTGGACAGGTGGTTATATAACAGAGGCAGAGATAACATGAGATGGTAGAAGAAAAGAAGACCTTCCTGTGATAATTAGAGGCTTGTTCTGGGTTGTTGACGCCCTCTAGTGTTACATCACATGAATGAATTCACCTCATCACCAGCTGCAAGCAAGAGACTTCAAAAATGACACTGAATGAATGAAATGAAAATCAACTACAGAAAACTTATTTTTAAAATAAAGTATAATCTGGAAAAAAAAATATATATTCTTTTCAAGGTCACTAAATTAAATTAACAGAAAAGTTGAATGTCATGGTCCAGTTAGTCATCTCATAATGCCCTCATAAAAACATTTCACGTTTTTAGACTGTAAACCAGTCCTTTTCAACTTGTGGCCTTAAACTACATTACGTTTCATTACATTACGTTTCATTACATTACATTTCATTACGTTTCATTACCTTATGCTTTGCTACGCTATGCTACGCTACATTAGCCTCACTACGCTACATTACATTAACGTTACACAAATGGACCTCGTTGAATTTTATTTGTTGCATCGATAAAGTATTCTGTGTGTCGCACAAACCCACAGTGATTTTGCTATTTGGCGCAATTTCTATTGAAATTGAATTGTCCTACTGTGAACCCATTAATAATGTGGTATAGAAGAAATTGGGGACACTCCAGGGAAAGTTACAATAAAACACACTGCACCAAATATTGCTGTGGTTTAAGTGCTGACTAGCAGCTTTCATTTAAAGGTGTGAACATATTATGGGAAATGTGATGGTGAGATGTTCTACAAGGTCTACCAATTTCAGTGGACAGAAAGTACTTAAAGATAACATACAACCCAAATGCAGACAAAACATAAAAGGCAAGACCTTGGTCAGACAGAGGAAGAACAAACCAGAACTGAAACTGAATGAGGTGAATAACTTTGCAGATATGCAAAATTTGCCTCACTCGCGTTTTGCCTCGAGCAAGAAATTTGCGTGACGCTGTTTCTTTAAAGCCTGTCAGCGCTGAGATTTTGCTCCTGTCATCACTGACATCCTGGCTTTGTTGAATCAGAAATGGAGGAAAACAAATATTGGAGCCTTAGGTGTTCACCCAGAGTTCTACGATACCTAATGTATATGTATAAACCAAATGGTACAAACAATAACGACGCTGCCGTATTTACGCCTATATGATGGTATTTTGAGTGTTGATTGAGACGCTACAATAATAGCAAAGCCGAGCACCGATCGAATCAAACTCAGAGAACCAGCATTTTAAAAGTTGTTTGCTTGTCCCGGATAGATCTGACAAATATGAATTCAGACTTTTTACAAATCGGCATCATTATGTTGTTATTATTTCACCATCCTTTTAATTTGTTTATTGCAATTATTAAATCACTGCAAAATTCGGAAAGTCTGTTGAGGTGGCAGAGGTGAGAGACATCATTAGAAAGGCACTGGCAGGGACAGCAGGGTGGCTGTAGTTTTGGCTGCGACTATTATTGACTCTGTTTTTAACTGTTTCTTTGTTTCCACCAACTCCTGAAATGAAATGTCTGTTTTTAGCTGCTACATTCTCCACTGTGTTCACCAGCGAGATGCTAAATGTTTCTGTGTGCTGTGTGGTGCTGGTAATGTACAGCTAGTGATGTAGCATCTGTTAGTGGGGCTGAGATGTGGATGTAGCAGAGCTCTGTATTTGGTGTGTTCAGGGAAACTGGTCTAGCATGACCGAAAAATATGTTTGTAGTAGCTTAGTTGACTTTGTGTGAGTGTTGTTTTCAAGTGGAACCAACCGGCGATGTTTTTTTTATGTTTTCTCTTGTCTGCATGCCATCTCTACATTTGACTCCTTGAAACTATGTAAAGTCATATGGTTCTTTATCCTGACATTAAGTATGTCACACTGGCATCTTCACTGCCCTCTCCTCACCTACACAAGCATTCCTGTGGAGGGCTTTTACTCTGACCTTGTTTTTGGAAAATACTTGACATATTTATGTAACTATAATTAGTTATCATCATGTCAAACAGTCCCATGAACCGACAATGTACTGGCACACAGCTGTAAGTAAACTATGATAATATCTGATACTGCTTCTGTAAATGTAGGTCTTGTGCAACACAGCGTTTAGTTGTAGGTGCATGTCAGTCAGCAAACAACCCAAATATGTGTCAAAGTGAATAGAGCTAAAAGAAATGCTAGTACACCTCAACACAACCCCAGACTGACCCTGGGCTGGCAGGGGAAATAATGGGCTGGTGTTGGGCCTATGAACAGTGTTTGGTGTTTCATCATATCATCATGTCATAGTAGAAAGATGAGCTTACCTATCAGCAGAGCTACACAGAGCAGGACAGCCATCAGAGCTCCAGTGCTGAGGCCCACAGGCAGGAAGATGGCCTCAGCTGAGCAGCTCAGCAGCGAGCCTACTCCCCTGCAGGAACACACTCGGATTGTGAGGGTGGCTGTGCTGCTCTGGGCGGGGTAACCGCTGTCTTCAACCACAACAGGGAGGACATACACATCCCGCAACCGCTGCTGGTAGATCGTACGCCGAGACACAATGCCAGCGGTGTTGTCTGGAAACCAACAGAGGGTGATATTACATCACTGACAAAGTCACCGTCACACCAACCTCTGACACAAATGTGATCGACACTGGAGAATACCAAGCATTAGCACAGCTGAAGTGTTCGCCTGTCCACTTCACAATACTACTAATCTATAATAAACTGAAGGATTAGGCTAGCTTTGTTTTATCATTTTCTTATTGTCAAGAAATGTGAAGACCAAAAGCACCAATGTGGAACCTTCTGACTTTCCCAAAGCTTTCTGTGGATTTCAAATAACAACAAGCCTCTCTTCAAAAAAACTACATTTCCATAACGAGTACCGTTATATTTTCTGAATTTTGTTCTGGTTTGTTCCCTATGTGGGACTGAGTCAAAATGAACTGCAGTGTGTGTTCATGGGAATGAAAAGGTGTGGATCTTGTATGTGTTTTCATAGTTTTTGAACATTGGAGCTCTATGATACTAATAAAATACTTGTTATTAATTTGGGATTTATTGACGATGAGAAAAACATATCACCAGACCTAATGCTGAAAACAAATGCTGCAGTAACGGATTCATAAGGAAGACCCGGGAGTTTGACACATATAGCATAACAGCTCTTCCTAACATACGAGCAAACTCCAGCGAAGAGAGAGTGACAATGTGTCCTGATATAAGAAGAGAGATTTAATATTTAAAACTGAAACAATCTGATGTTCACTCGTCTGCGTCCAGTTAGGAAGAGGTGTGTGAGGGACATTTTACAGAACTTTACATACAGAACCACTACCTGGTGAAAGGGACCACCAACCATTAATGCAAATTCAACCCACAGGCTTTGAAATTTCCTCCATTCTTGAGAATTGTTTCAAATGTTATTGCTCACACCCTTTTCCCTTTCAATGATTCTGTCTTTTTCAGATATCAGTACACTTTTACTAACCTTTACCCAGCCTGAAACGTCACCTGATACCTCTAACTAGCAGTTTGATGAATGGACCTTGTTGGATGCACTATGTGGCCCGGTTCATGGCTCAAGAATAATCGACTTCCTTCTGAAGTGAAACTCATCCTGGAACTAATTACATGTTTTAAGTGTTTCATTTTGCTCCGCTGACCTGCTCTAAAAATTACCACAATTTAATGCAAAATAACAAAAATAACATCACAAATTGCATTCACATTTTTAAGTAACTAGCTGTAAATTCCTCTATTTGGATTCCAATAAACATAATCAACCTTAGAAGACTCAATTCACTTGATCAGATGAACACAAAGTCTGGAAAGCATTAAGAACATTTAAATGTTTATGTTTTATCACTTCCTGTGTGTTTGTTTCTGCTCATTCATCTCAGTGCTGCTGGTCCCATGACCCATGTGATCCTCCATATCTCAAAGTAGGGAAACTACTTTACTGGATAAAGCAGGTTATACATCATGAGAAGACAAAAAGACGAGAAGAAGAGTTCATTAAAAGCATTCTGTGAAGAAAAAGACCTTTCATAGCAGCAATCATGTGGCACACTTCTAATATGCAACACACAGGAGCCTGTGTGAAGCCAATATTTCACAATGGAGGACAAAGAGATGTGCATCTTATAAACAGTGTGTGTGTGTGTGTGTGTGTGTGTGTGTGTGTGTGTGTGTGTGTGTGTGTGTGTGTGTCTTAACACTGTGGTTGTATGTTGTGTGTGTTTGATGCACATATTTGCACATATTTCTCCTTCCTCTCCACTTTTCACAGTCTGTTATTTCTATTTATCTCATATTACTTCATGCTTGTATATAAGAGCCACTGTAACGTACCAATTTCCCCCAGGGGATCAACAAAGTATTTCTGATTCTGAGTCGACTCGCCAGTCCACTGTTGGTGAATGTGTAACATCACAGAGGTCCACTATTAGATAGGTATCCAAACACACACACACACACACACACGCTCCAGTTCCCCTTGGTGGCTGCAGGCCCACATGTCTGAGTCTATCAGATGAGATACTGACTGTGTATATATACAAACATACAAAAACATAATAATGCTGGTTGGTGAGGTGTTGCAGGGGAAAACAGGAAATGTCAGGGGAGGATTTGTATAAGCTGAACATCCCAGAGCAACATTCAGACTCACTCTTCATTCAGCGGGGAAGCATTTGTTGAAGCTCCCAGGGAGTGGGTATCAGAGAACTTGTTAAATAGCAGCAAATGTTTTCTTTTTCTTTCAGTAGTAAATAGTAACCAAATGATAAAACAGGACGCTGTGGCCGAGAGCTGTAACCTCACAAAATATTTCATTTTTGCTGCTGCGCGTGTACCTCCCACTGGTTAGTGATGATGACTGTTGTGTGTGCAACAGTCCAGCATTGACCATGTAAAGCAGTGATAATGCTCATCACTGGTAGGTGAACAGAAGCATCTGGAGACAACCTGTGTCATGAAGACAGCACACGTCGTTCTGCAGAGCTATTGCATTGATCAGGGACTGCAGTGCAGAGGGAATTAATTGTGCATTCAAAATTCATACAAAAGTCAATCAAATAATTCCTCCTTTTGGAGGATTCTACTCTTCACAATTGACCTCAACTGCACATTCAGGAGCGATTTCACAAAGAAAGGATTCCAGGCGCTGACAGCACCATGACTCGAGCATCACTTGTGAACTGCAGCATCAAAGCAGACGAGAATAATGATTCTCTTAAAATGATTCTTTTTTCAGGAACGTGTGGCTGACGTTGTCGGTATCTTCCTGCCTTCGTTTGCCACGCAGCTAGCGGGGAACAAACAGTATTTTGACCTCAGTTGAAATATTGTATTTGAAAGGCTGAACCCCAACAAACAGGAATTGAAGCATACTCTGTCCTTAGATAAAAACATGTTGTGAATTCAGGAAATAATTATATAAATCTTTTTTTCAAAAATAAAATATTCAAGGACAATCATGAAGTCACTTTTTTTGGCTCTTTGGGGGCAGAAACTCATGAAAACACATTGACATACCATCACCTATTAGTTGATGTGACAAGCAACTAAACAGCTGTTTATCTACACATCGAGCATTTATGGAGCAACATTATCATTCATTTGCAATTGCGTTCAGGAGAACTTTGCAAATGTATGTCCAATATTCTCTCTCTCTCTTTTAGCTCAGTTTTTGGTGTCTACCAACTCCTGAAGCTAAATGCTCCACTGCGTTCACCAGCTGGTCTCTGGCTTTGTTTGTCTGCTGGTTGCTGTGAGGGCACAGTGGGCTTTAAGAGCTTTCACTGGAAACAGCTGCTTGCTGCCGCTGAAAACAATGCTGTGACGATGAGTGAACCAAAGCCTCTGTGAGAAGAGACGGACAACAAAGGAGCTCTAGGTTCATCACTAAGAGCAACTTCCTCTAAATTGTTTTCACATTTTCAATTGATACATTGTAGTTATAAAGATATAGACTCCAAAGTACTTTGATAATTAAATTAAAAAGTCTTCATTCAACATGTAACCATCTTCTTCTTCCCCTTTAATCCCCTTTCTTGCTTACTTCCAAAATCTCGAACGGTGAAGTTCCTGTTGCGAAGCTCTTTGGGGGACTTGAAGAAGAACCTCTGGCCAGCAGGAGGAAGGTCCTTGTCCACCGCGCTGACTGTCTGGATCACCTGGTTAGAAAGCGAACAGAGAAAGGATCTACTTAGCACACTGAATAAGGGAATCTATGTATTTAAATAATACATGTGTTTAGTATTTGTTATATAGCACATCATCTCAAGCAGAAACAGTTCCGTTTACCTGTCCTACTCTGGAGTTTTCACAGACAAAGGTATCTGAAGGGACCGTCAGCTCAGGAGGGAACTCGTTCACATCCAGGACGTTGACAGCCACCGACACTTTAGTATACAGCAGAGGGTTGTCTGGAAGAGACATGAAGTGTAGACATGTATGACTACACACTCAGTGGCACATACAACATACTGACAGTCCATCAGTGTGACCAGCAGAAATGAAACATCAAGAAAAAGGGCTTCGTTTCACGTCATTATAAACTAATGAGGAAAAAGTCAGGAATAATATATTCCATTCCTGCCAATTAATCCCCCTAAGTGTTAATAAGCAACATTCAAAACTCATTTTGTCCAAAGATATATATGTATGTATGCAAGTTTGTATGTTTGTATGCATATATGTGTGTATGTGTATGTATGTATGTATGGTTTTATGCATGTATATATGTGTTTCTGTATGTATGAATCTATGGGTGACTGTGGCTCAGTGGTAGAGCAGGGTCATTCTTCAATCAGAGGATCGGCGGTTCGATCCCTGGCTCCGCTAGTCCCATGTCGATGTGTCCTTGGGCAAGACACTCAACCAAGTTGCTCCCGTAGCTGTGCCGGCGGTGTGTGAATGCTAGTTAGTCCTGATTGGCAGGGGGCACCTTGCATGGTAGCTTTTGCCATCATTGTATGAATGGGTGAATGATGACATGTAGTGTTAAAGCGCTTTGAGTGGTCTGAAGACTAAAAAAGCGCTATACAAGTACAAGTCTGTATGAATGTATTGAAGATACTTATCGGAATGTCAGGAGCAGGACCACGCCTCAACCCTACCACTTCCTGCATAGCCATAAATACCCGCCTAACTCGCTCCTCCTGTTCCGCCCCTCCCTCCCTCCTCCTCTCTCTTTCTCTCTCCTCCTCTCCTCTACGTAGGGTCCTGAGGGGGTTCGGCTAACCGGATGAGTTACACAAAGCTCATGCCTCGCATCTCAATCACGTTTACCTTCAATACATCTAATAAATGCTTCAATTTGATGTACGTATGTACGTATGTATGTTTGTATCTATTGTTCAGGTTTAGCAGCCCTGACGGACCCGTGCAGCAGCACCATCTATACCGGCATTCAGTCCCCGGTGAGCACAGACAGCGGAGGCAGTGATGCTCCCTGCCACGCCTCCAGCTGGGCAGCCTCAGGCCTTGCTCAGGGATACGGCGGCCTGATATGCTGCTGTATACTCCGCTCACCCAGGACTGCATCCCAGTACAGATGACATTTACTGACAGCTCCTAGAGACACGTTACACACACGATGTTCATTCGCATCCAGAGCCTGTAGTGGTTGTTTTAGGACATCTGAGTCATTGTTTTATTGATTCACCCTTAATTGAACATAAGAAAGTAGAGATAAGTAGCCAACTAGTGTAGTAATGACGACAATTACATTCACAAAGCACTTGTGAAGCTTAAGCACAAAGTGTTTTCCACATGAAAAGAGTTAAAGAATGAATATATCAAGCAGAACCGAGTCCATACATACAATAGCGGTGCACAATAAGAAGTAACTAAAGAGTATCATGTGACGTTGTGGGTTGGTTTTCTTTCTCTGCTGTAGCAGCTAACACAGCTTAGAGCTACCGGAACTAAACACACAGCAGGACTGACAGTTAGTGTTCAGAGGAAGCGAGGGAGACATCGGACCCCATGCCTGCCACAGTCCGAACATGTCAAAACAGTCAGTAAATGACCATTTCCCTGAGTAAAACTACATGTTTTAGTTCTTGATTATTTCCTGTTGTCATTTACCTTTAATGTGTATGTTTATTTGAGGACCCCATTCATCATCCTCCCTACCACCCTGCCGAAACCCCTCCCCATGCAAATTGTTGCAGATCCACCAGTGAATGGACAATTTAGTGAATCAAATGGAACCAAACTCCGTTACAGTATCTATATCTTCTACTCCACTACATCCCATGAAATATATTGCATAATTATAGAATAATATATACTATTAATACAGTATACTAATAATATAATATAAAATACCCTTCAAATGTATTAAAAACACTTTGAATTAGCTCCTCCACTACATTATATAAACACATATATATATAGTCTCAATTACCAATCTGTACGCTACTTCAGCACCACGGACAGCGCCATGGATTTGCAAAAAGGATTTAATAATGTCACCAACATTTTACAATGACAGTCTTCTTCATATTCTGGGACAAAACTTATTTTACGTTTCAGGACGATATGACTTCTTCAAAAAGACCTAAGTATGAGCTCCAGTGTGTTTTGTCATTTAGATAGCATTTATGCGGGTTATCTGGGGAAAAACAAAAAGAACTGTAATGGTGCCTAACAGAGTAATGTGGAGAAGATATTTAGCCTCTTTAAGGCACCAGTGACCAACCACATTCCTTTTTAAATTCAGACTCTGAACACCTCAAAGTGACAAATATAAGGAAATAGTTTGATAAAAACATCCCAACTCAAGGTCCACTTACTAGCTTCTCCTGACCTTCATGTCAGGGTTTACATGTGTAGAATATTTCTAGATATCTTATTAATTGAAGGAAGATGTGTGATTTTCTGAAGTTTTCTTTTTCTATCCATTATGTGTAGCTAAATGTTATAAACAGCTCACTGAACATAATGTAAGCATTATCATCGTTTGCATTCATCACATTATCTTACATGACATATGATTCAGCCAACCCACAAATGCTGCCGCTGTGTTCTGATTGGGGACTTCTGTAATATCAACTTTGGCCACGAGATAGAGCCAGATAGTAGTCAGAGCGGAAATGATCCCCAGCTGTGTGTGTGGTGTGTGTGTGTGTGTGTGTGCCTGTCAGTTAATCCATTGTGCATCAGCTTACTATGTAACCACAGTCTTGAGAGGATTTATATTGTTGCTCTAATGAGGAAGGTTGGAAGATCTGTGACTGCAGCCCTTTGCCTCCTCAAGAAGCTTACAGGGGGAAATCATATGGTGCACACACAGTCAGGATGAGTTAAGCTGCTTGCTCAAATTTAATACATTTAGTCTCCATTAGAGCTGCACTGAGAGATGCACAGCAAACTGTAGCTGATGTTAGGATATAGATGATACAGCTTCCCCTTGAGCTTAATTAGTCAAAATGATTTTTCTCTATGTATTTGAACTGTAAATATCATAACTTTCTGTCTTTCTCTCTCTTTTCCGAAACATAACTAAGAGGTTTTGTATGGGGTCAGATCAGTCTCAATAATTGCAAATGCACACAGAACGATTCACAAATACATTCCAATGCACACATAAATAAATTACAATTTATAGAAATGTAAAAAAAAATTCACAAATATATTTCTGCATTTGTGTGTATTTGTGTGTGGATTTTTCTATTTGTGGGGGGGAGCTGCGCTCATGTGATTGGTTGAAAATGAGGCTGACGTCTGATTGGCTACAGATGGTCCATGTTGAAAAAAACACATTTGCGAATCCAGCCACGTCAGGGGAGTCTCAAAAAACCCACAAACAAATGTGGAGCAATCCACAAATAAATGCAGAAATATATTTGTGATTTTTTTTTTTTACATTAATATAAATCGTAATTTATTTATGTGTGCATTGGAATGTATTTGTGAGTCTTTCTGTGTGCATTTGCAATTATTGAGACTGATCTGACCCCATAGTTTTGTTGCCTAAGTTCCTGTGAAGACTGAAGTTTATTTTGAGAAGACACCGTGTGTGTAAAGAGCGTCTATTGACACGCCGTCCCTGATACGTCCCAAACTGAAGCAAGCAAGGAACTGGGCAAACCATTGGGAACCAATGCCTTGCTCATTGACACTTTAACATGTGGAGGAAGGGCCGGTGATCAAATCACTCAATTTGTGGACAACCCTGTGTACCTATGAGTTAACTGTTAGTTAAGGAACTCGACTTGCAAACACATTGTTGTGGACTTTTTGAACATTTACAAACTAAAATCTCAATTTGAAGTTAGTTAAAGAAGGTGACATGTCGCTGCAGGTTAAAAATCCTTTAATACATGAGAAAGACTGTCTCTGTGAATTATGAAGTAGAGAGTACAGGACACACAGCAAATCCCTGAACTATGAGACATTAATACACACCAAATTAGTGAATTTTGAGTTGTCTTAATAGGGAAGAAGAACCACAGTAACTAACTGATAATGTTCATAATCATACTGTTACGGGACTCGAAGTCAAAACTTTGAAGGTACAATTTTGAGTTTATCCCCCTTAACAAGCCTGCCGTTGACATTTGCAAAATAAAAACAAAATCCCCTTAAATCCCTCTGATGGCTGTCAAAACCTTGGTTTCTTATGAAAAAGCGGGAATTAGGCCTCATTTGGACTGGCTTTATTTATCTATGGGAGGTCGGCTGATTTTAAAGTTACAGCACCTGGGCTGGTAAATAATTTCAATGCAGTCCACAGCGAGTATTATCACATCTTCCCCAGTAATATAGTAACTTTTAACCTGTCCAGAGTGAGTATTTATCACCTTTTCTCCAGTAAAATATTGATTTTAATCCTGTTTACAGCGATCACTCCTTCCTCAGATATAGAGTATTTTAGAGTTTTTCCATGTGAAGAGCTTCTTGTTGCTCATCTTATTTTGATTAGCTCAGTGTTGACTTTTGTTGGAATATTGAGTACATGAAAAATGTCTTTTGCTAATCTGATAGATGTGCTGACGCCAACATATAAGCCTGTGATATGACTGCAGAACAAGTGAAAGGCATCAGGAGAGCAGAAGCTCATCAATATGTTCGGCCTATATCTGTCTTCATTCTAAATATGATGAATTAGCTATGAGCACCTCCATTGACAGCACGCACATTGTTACACTAAGTACTATGTGATGAAGTGTCTTTTTTCTATGATTTGTAAGTGGAGCTATGGAGGAATATTCCGTTCCCCACCTCACCCTGTTATGTGACAGCACCAGTGTGGAGGATCCCTGTGCTCATAGAAGCATTTGCAGTGCTCTCGCGCCACCAAATTCAAGCTGCCACTTAAACATAAATACTTGAAAGGCTCTCTCTAGAGCTGGTGTTTGATTTGTACCTTCTGGGCTTCCATAGCAACATGGGCTTCCATGTTGTCCGTAGCAACATGGACTACAGTCCATGTAGATATGAAAGGCTCAATCTAAGCTAAGGAAAACACATTCATTCAAGTTGCAGGTTATTGTACACTAATAATGAATATTATATTCCATTTCTGTTGATGGATATCCCTAAATCATATGAAACAAAGATGTACAAACTGTCGCTTTAGTACACAAAGTAGATTTCCTGATTTCCAGACCCCATGGGGATCTGACATCTTTTAAGAGATCACTATTATTGATTTTACAGCCACTAATCATGCAGGTGTGTGTGTGTGTGTGTGTGTGTGTGTGTGTTTTTGTGTGCGCATGGCAGAAGTTTGCCTTCAGGGGATTCTGCGAGAAAGAATTTAAATGAACTCGAACCAGGAACAAAGGGCCACAAAGGGCTTTTGTCAAATTATTTAGATATACACATCAGAAGAATTAAAGTGCTGCATAAACTGTCAGTCACAGAATCTGACTTACTTGTGAGTGATGATGATGCAGGATGACAAACGATCTCGCTACCTGTCAGTCTGTAAAACTCCTTCTGGTTCTTTGTAAGAAGTTTTCATGATCAGCTGTGAGCTGTGAACGCTTTGTTTCTGCACTGTGGAATACTTACTGACTTTAGTTGCCACTACAGTGATATTGTGCTGGACAGCTGTCTCTCTGTCCAGGTATTCATTGGTGGAAATGGTCCCTTCAACAGTTTCAATGTCAAAACCGCTGTCGGACTCCGTCTGCCATTCCAAGGAATACCTGCAGAGATAAGAGCAGTCCACGGGAGGGGAACAAGTTATAGTGATGGGCTGGAGCTCAGGTATGAGAAATGTTCCCACAGAGGAGCACAGTAGGAAACCTTTTTCAAAAGGAGAACACATTAAAAAAAGCTCATTTATTTTTCTGCTTTTAAACCCGCAAATTATCAGATCAGTTGATGTTTTGCAGTTCCAATAACCTCAACCAACTCAAATGTAGAGCTGTATTTGATTTTAAACCAGGACATGTTGAACGTTGATGAAGTTTCAACATTGGTGTACATTTGTTTTTGCCAAATATACTGCTCCTATATTAAAGAACTGGTCAGTGCTTTCCAAAATAAAAAAATATAAAATGTCTGCTCCTAGATCTACACACTGTACACTTAAAATAGAGAAAAAGACATGTTCATATTTTTGTATTTAATATTTGTTTTTTGCACCAGTTTTCTTTGAGTTTATTTGTGCAGTGGACGGAGCACAAAAGGAACACAATATTGTTCCCCTTTCACTGTGTACATGTAATGCATCACAGCGACAGGGAAACCTTTCCGTCATGGTTCAGAGAAATCAACGTTGATTGTTGGTACTAGATTCACATCAACTTTCTTCTCCTCAACCCTGTCTCCTAGAAATGATGTTCATTTACAACTAATTTCAATAAAAAATCTTAAAACTGCGGCTTGATAACAAGTCTTCATGGTTATGATGAGGCTCACTACAGTTGGTGAAGATAAGACAAAGATCTTGGTTTTGGACAAAGTCAAAAGAGGCTTGGGCCGTACCGGTCATCTGACAGACCGCTCACTTTCCTGTAGAGCGTGAGTCGTCTTCAGTGTAAATATTAGCAAAATAATTGATGACAAAACACATGAAGAATTGCATTGATTGTACGGACAGGGGACTTCCTCATTAGACGGGCTACTTCAGGAGAAACTGGTGGCAGCAGCTTGATAATTGTGTAGTAAGCTTTGAAAAGTCCACTGAATGTGCTGCATTTCCCATATACACCACATGGACGTTTATGGGCTTAACAAAGTGAATGTGTATTGCTCTCTCAGAACCACCAAAAAACACGAGTGACCTACACAGAAGTACAGTCCCTGAACACATTCTGAGTAGACGCAGAGGAGTGAAGCTGCTGACGTGCTGCTTTCACTATGAATCCCTCCAGCTGTTCATAAATCCATCAGTTAGTTTGTGTGTAAAGACCTTCCTCAGTGTTTTTACATGCATACATGCTGTTAGTAGTATTCATGCAGTTTACACTAAAGGCCTTCACACATCGTGTGGGAAATGAATGACACAAAACTGCGAAATATTTGTCTGCGAAAATTTCCCTTGAAAACCATTCATACCAGCAGAGATGCACATTTGTGACAGTTGCAAAGCTGTTTGAATAGGCTTGAATAGATTCACACAGACAGAGGACCAACTACCAGGATCCTAATGACTTGTATTGAGTTTCCTTTTAGTGAAAGAGTTTCCTCAGGTAAAACAGTTACAGTGTATATGTCTAGGGCTTTTATTGTGAAAGGTAAGAATGAAAGAAGTGGATTTGATGCACACTGCCTTTGTCAAGCTCATGTTGTTGTTCTCTATAGCTTACATTTAGAATATACATTGTTTAACACAATGTGATCGATTGATGCCTTTATTGGCAATGTGAAAAATTGGCTAAAAATTGGCTAAAATTGGATAATATTAGCATTCTGTGGGAAAATAATTATTTTTGTGAAATACAATTCAAACTCGAAAAGAAAGCATCATGTTGAATACATCGACCATGTTTTCATTCGACCTCTTTTACTCTTCACTCTGGGCGTTTTGTACGGTTTAGTTAGCAAGGTACGGGTATAAATATTTAGCTAGTAACACTTAATTTTATTGGCAAACTACATTTTCATTAGTGAAACTAAGCTTCATTGTGTTTTCATTAGTTTAGAACGAGCTCTTCATATCTGCATCAGGTCCTCTTCACAGAGTCCACCATGTTGCACCGCCATGTTTCTACAGCAGCCCAGAAGGGACAAACGGAACATTGGCTCTAGAGAGAGACTTTGGTATTACCTGAAGACCTGACGTTCTACGACACTTACGGGAGGGGGAGCGGAGGGTATTCAGTTGGATGCAATTTGCAACTTCAAATGCCACTAAATCCGACACACTGCTCTGTTAAGAACTGTTTGTGTGGTGCAAACAGGTTTTTAGATTTGCTTAAATTGGGAAGTGCTGGTCCAGCTAGCTCAGGACAAATAATACCAAAAGGCTCAATCTAAATCTGAATCATACATCTCACTGAAACAACAAACAGTTAGGTTTGAGGGTGCTGGTAACAATGTTCCCACTAACTAATGCATTCCTTGTTACCTGACGGCACTGCTGCTAGCATCCAGGTCTTGAGCCGTCACAGAGCCGATTATGGTTCCTGGAGGAGTGTCCTCGTACACGTCCATGGAGTAGGATGGCTTGGTGAAGACGGGAGGCTCGTCCGTGTCCAGGACATTCACCTTGACTGTCGCCGAGTCCTTGAAGGGCCCCAGGTGGAGGAAACGGCGGTCCAGCTGTGCGTTGGACGCCTCAACCTTAAATGTGTATGACTTCTTCGTCTCATAGTCAAGAGTCTGCAGAAACACAAGAATGAAAGATGAAGACACATGGAGAGATTAAAGTTCTGAGAATAGAGCTTATATTATATTGCTATATTAGTATGTGTAAACTGTAGCGCTGTGTCTACACAGGAGACATCGAGCCTTGCTTTTCAGCCATCAGTGACACATGTCTGACGCTATCTTTACTCCTGCTAAAGCCATATTTTTATACTTTCGGTTTATTTTCTTCGGTTTTAAAGGCATATGGTGAAGGCGTGTTGGGATCTGAGAGCTGACAAAACACAAGTGACCTACCCTCAATACTGTGCCTGAATACATCCTGTGTACAGGACTGAAGCTGCTGCTGTGCTGCTAAATGAAAACATGAGGCTTTTGTGACGGTTCCCATGATCAGCACAGACATTTAGCTAAAACCACATATCTACATTCACACAATCCAGTGGTTAGTCCGCTCTGATCTGTGCGTGGACCAGAGTGAGCCTAAACCATCCTCACCAAACAGATACAGTTAGGCATGAAGCACCATAACAAATGACTGGGGGGGGCTGGTCCTTGTGGGCTCAAGCTACATAACTCTCTGTGACACAACAATCATTAATAGTGTAGGTCCACTGCCAAATAGAGAAACATTACCACATCACTGCTTCGCTGGTCCAACCACATGGTGGACCATATGTTTGGACCCATGCTGAGTGATAATGATAAATCTTCATGGACAGTTTTTTTTGTCAGTTGCATCTATAGAGCTTGGGCGGAGCTAATCCATATAATACCACAATAGTTTCTTTTTCCATCATGGACCGTTACTAAAGAGAACAACAGCGTGAGAGAGATGTGAGAGAGATGTTACAGCATGAAGCAACTGACCTGCTCCTTTCAGGCTAAACTACTATGAACATCACGGAAACCAAGTACCGTTCCAGTCTCACCAATGACACCAACACATGTACATGAGTTCAGTAGTTTTGATGGGCCCCGGGGGAATACGTTTATGACGGGCCCTTGTGCACAATAGTTACTAGTTATGAATCATACATACATCATCTTCTCATCAAAAGATCAAAGGGAGACTTTACATTGGACAACATCATCATCATATTACCCAGCAATCATCATTGCATATCTGTCCATGAAAGAAATACCAAATGAAATGACTAATTATTCATTTTCCAGTTTATTTAGTCTTTATAGTTCATGAAGGATACGATTATCAGTTTGTCATCGTTACTGACTATTTTACAAAATAAACTAAAAAGAAATATTTACCTCTGAGATATAGTGGAGTAGTGTTTACTGGCGGATTGAAAACCACCTTCATACTGCCACCTAGCGTCTGTGTCGGGAGTGACGCTCCAAAGATGAGGATTGTAACCAATTCAATCTTGTGATAGAATGGTGACTGGGTCCGCCCACTAACGGTCAAAAAGAAAAACCACTCGCGAGTCAGCAGGTGGAACTTGACCAATGGCCAGAACAATGGTTTCCTCCTGCAGTCTGCTCTGAGCCATCTCATGCCTCAATCACAGAGAAGTGAAGTTCAATGAGGGACAATCATAATCCAAAGATGTAAGAATTACATAACAATGTTTACATTTATTTAGAAATCCAACTTTTAGACTGAGAGTCACAAACCAGGCACGTCACCCCAAGCTTAAGGCTGTCCTTTAGAGTTCATCAGGAGTTCAGCGTCCATGAAAAAGCACCAAGTCGTCATTCTGGAACCCTGTTTTTCTTTCCTATGATACGGCGTGGTGGGGGATGCATCGGGTATCTCCTCAGAGGTCTGTGTCCACCTGTATGATGTGGCTCATCAGTGTCTTTAGTCTCTCAAATCTCCTAAAGTTTTCTGGCTAAAAGTCTCCATCAATCCCATTGGCTTCAAATACTGAGATCCACACAAACACAACAGACTCTCAGACAGGTGGAAACACACCTGGGCCTGTAGTATGGAGTCTACATACCAAGTAGTGAGTGATTGTTAAAGGACTCTTAGTCAGCTTGAAATTGTACTTCTACCCTCTACCCTTCACCACAAAGTTCCAGCTGACTGTTGGAATACACTGCTACCTCTGCTGTCTGATGGAGATGTTTAATTCAGTGTTTGTAATGGAAATGTTTCGTGATGGTGAGTCAGTCAACTTATGCTTGACAACTGCCTCTTTGTTTCAGAGCAATGAGCAGGGACTGAATGGCCACACAGAGAGCCATGGCTTCTCTCATTGCAAACACAAGAGGCACAGCACACTCACAAAGTAGCTGTGGTGTCTGATCTGATTTAGAGGACAGTCTGAAATAAAAGCCTTCGCAGCCCTTCTGATGTTAAACTGCTTGATGTGATGTGACATGTGCGCTGTGTGTTCCAGTGTGTGTGTGTGTGTGTGTGTGTGTGAGTGGGGAGTTGGAAGTTTTCTCAAGTCCTCGGATGACTCTTTTTGGAAGAGCTTTACTCTAAGACCTAGTTTCCTGCTGTGGTCCTCCAGGAGCAACTGTCATATACTTGAAGAAAAACAAATCCTAAATGAATCGTGGTGTCTGTCTTTCCCCCTTTTCTCCCGATTTCCCTCGCTTTCCTTCCACCATCCTTTCTTTTTTTAGTTTCTTCCCTGTTCTTCCAATATAAAGCAGTGATCTTAATAAATCATCAGGGGAATCCAGTGGCTGACGCTGCAGAATAAAGACTGATTTGTGTGCATGAGAGTGTGTGTTTTGCATGTGTGAGTGAGTGTATAAAGCATTATCTAGTGTCATGGCTCGGTTCAGTGGAAGGTTAAGAGGAAGCACGATTAGGATCACAGTCAGATCAACACACCCCTCCTGGCAAAATGCTGGAGTTTGCAAAATCTGCCTTTGGTTCTAACTTTTTAACAATTTGATCACAGAATAATACATGTGATCAGTGGAATTTAAATAATAGATTTAAGTACTATTTCTCAGTCAGAATAGCCCTTAAAGCCCCAGCTCTGCAGGTATTTGGCGACATATTTAGAAAGGGAAAACATTGACGTAATATCCATGTCTTTATGCTGCAACACCGTCTATACTGATACCTTCATTCACCTCAACCTCAGAGAGGACCGGGCCTTTCTTTGGAGCAAGCATACATTCATTTATCACAGCACCGGGTTCACCGTGGACGCAGAGGGCTCCCTATTTTCAGAGGAGAGCTGCCTGCGTCCTTTTAGTGCCCATGGAAGCCATTCGTCCTGTTCACACAGGACGCGCTGCACAGAGCTCAGGGTCTTCAGCAAGAGTTGACCTGCTGAACTACTGGAGGTTCCATTCTCTCAATGTTTATCCCCCGAATGATGATATTTCCAAATCTCTCTATCCACTATATTAATAAACCGCTGTTTGTGACTGTGGTTATTCATTTGTCAGTTGTGTCTAAACATAGACACAGACATGTCAGGGTTTGAGAGGTGGGATGGTTTATTAGGGCCCGAGCACCGACAACGTCGGGTCCGCGAGGTCCCTATTGTATCTGTAGGAATTATTATTATTATACCCAATGTTAAAAAAACGTTTAAGGGTATGTGTCTTGTCCCAAACCTCCCCATATTTGGCGAGCATATCAGGACTGCGGAAAATTTTGATATTTTATGGGTCCAATGCTCAAGCATACAAAAATACTCGTTAGCGTCCCCTAGAAGTTGGAAAGGCAATACCCGACAGCCCGTATGTCCAAATTACTTAAGATTTTACAGACATGAGCAACTGAATGAGTTCTATAAAAAATCCTCTTGGGACCCTAAGCTCCGCCTACCAAAATCTTCCGCCATTTTGAATTTTGTAAAAAAAAAAAAAAAATCACTTCTCCTAGACCCTGGGTCTGATTGGTACCAAACTTGCTGTGAATCATTATTGGATATCTATCATCAACAGTTATGAAAAGTTTGTTGGTATCTTATTGCATTAAGAATATATGGACCAATGAATTTCATGAGGAATTGGCCTTCTACAGCAATATATAACTTCAAAACCATGTGGCTTATCATCACGAAATCTTTAGCATATGTTCACATTGTGTCCTGTAACATACCCTTAAATTTGTTTTCCATACAACCTCTAGGGGGCGATGCAGTAATACTCCCATTTCTTTGCATTTTGAGGCATTTTTCATTGTTTTCAGGCATTGTACTTTAACGAACTCCTCCCACAGAATTTATACAATCAACTTCAAATTTGGTCAAGATGATCTAAAGACATTAATGATGAAAAGCTACAGAAATGGTGTACTGACATTGAACGACCTTCATTTTATGTGGCGCCCATGTCAGGCACATTTCGTGCCGTTCGCCATGAAAGAGGAAGTTGTTGTAACTACAAGGTACTTTATTCAATCTGCCCCAAACTTGTTTTGCATGATGCTGGTCCAGGCCTGAACACATCTCCATGCCAACATTTTCACAAAGTCATAGCGCCACCTACTGGCACAAGGAAATGACAAGTTTTATACTTTGATGTACTTCGACTAGGAAGTTGCCCAGATCACTCTCAAATATGGTAAGGTAATTTGTAAGACAATGATGATGCTTCATCATGAATATTGTGAGTTGTCGTTAAACGCTGTTGCCGTGGCAACGCGTCATTCGCCATGAAAAATGAAGCTTATTTTTCTGTGACTTAGGATGCTCAACAAGCCTTGGAACTTTGCACAGGTGTCATAGGTGATGGAAATAAATATTTCATATGGCTTTTTGGCTTGACCCTTTCAAATTGCCTCGATAGCGCCCCCTACAAATATTCAAAAACCCAGCCCCAGCGCTACGTTTGACCTACATGTATGAAATTTAGTAGGCACGTGTGTCACATGAAGACTTAAAAAAAAGTGTCTTGGGACCATGCTCTAAATTTAACAAGAAGTTGGCCATTTAGATTTTTTGTGTGAATTTCCCCATGATTTCTAGTCGCCATACTTTAACGAACTCCTCCTAGAGACTTTGTCAGATCCACTTCAAATTTGGTCAGTATAATCTAAAGACTGTTGCAATTAAAAGTTACTAAAAGTTTTACGTTTGCTGGAATGGCGTAGCCGTGGCATGGCGGCCATTTTAAGTGATTCAGCGTTAAACAAGCTGATGTAACTCCACTGGACTTGCTCAAATCTGTCCCAAACTTGCCATGCTTGATAATAGTCATGGCCTGAGGATGTCTATGAGCCAATATCCACTTAAAGTCATAGTGCCACCTACTGGCAACAGGAAGACAGCGTTATGTAACACACTGAATTGGATTTACACGATGTGGTCTATACTTGATATAGAGCAACATAATGCATGTTTGCGCGTGTTCTCTAGCGCCACATAGTGGATACAGGAACTGGTGAAATATTTGCACTACATAATTTCCAGTGTCACACAGTCCAAGCATTACAAATACGTCTACCTTGTGGGCTCGCTGTCTGATGGTCGCAGATATTTATGGCCGCTTCTGCCGGCATCCCGCCATTAACCCCGACGTGCGGGAGTACATCGCTGCTTGCAGCTTTAATTTTCATATTGCATTGCAATATCCTGTTTAAAGTGATCATATATCGAACTGCTAATCAATGCTGGTACTGTATGCTAATAGATAAAGGAGTGATGATACAGTACATGATTTGAATTCCTTAGATAAAGCTGTGCTGCGTTCCAAGCAGATGATAGAACGCTCATTACAACCAGAAGAGACGTGAGACTCGACTTGGACTTGCATGAAATGACTTGTGAGCCTCGCTAATACGCAAACAAACAGCAGACTGAGGGGAGAATGTGCTTCTGATAAGGACAGCCAGGGCACAGCTGCACAGTGTGAAATCAGCACATGCCTCCGATTTCTGATTTGCTCCCGTTGACAGTGGTGTTTGTTGTTAAACTCAACACCTTATCCATGTTGATAGATGATGAATTCAGGATAATGTACATTTCTGCAGCATTATTACAGTCATGATATACTTGTATTTCTGCTGTTTTTTTAAAGAACACTATTGTCAATAAAACTGAACATTTAAATCCTTCTAGAATTAGGACTTTAAGTGTGACCTTTTTTAAATGACACCCAGTTATTTATAATATTTATGGTCTGCATTCTCTCAGCAAGAGCCTCTATATAGAAGTTTCATTCGGGCTGGTTTCAGATTGCCTTCACTGGCACGATGAATTCACAGGAAACAAAGCATATATGCACTCCAGCATTAATATTCATAGTTTTTTATCTCGTTGATTTCAGTGTCATGAATTTTGTAGTATTGATCAGTTTTTACTGTGTTTTTTTACGTTTTCTGCTTTAGTATGTCTCAACACAAAAAGATATGTAGATTAGGAACTGTTTAAAAAAAAAGATAGAATCCTCAAACAACTCATCGGCCATCCAAACATCCGTCATTCTCTGCTAAAGGATTGACAGGATTCACATATGACAGTAATGACTCTTCACATTATACTGTACATGTGAATGACTCTATGACATCATCGTGTTCTATTCCATTGACAGAATGTGACCTATCAAAGGAATAGAACACGATGATGTCATAGTCAGAGAGTTCTGTCAGAACAGATCAGCCCCTCGATGAGACCACACAGACACACACTTTTGTCTTTTTGTACGAACACTAGCGCTGAGTTTGCGTCAAGACGGATTCATTGCATAGAGCGACACGTCAGGTGAGCTGAGAGCGGTAAAGAAAAGTCACATATTGTTAACTGTGGACAACTGAGCCAAAACGGAAAACTCTTCCATTTTAACTGTCTGAATGTAATTTGAGAAGAAGAGCGACCTCTGTTAGTTTAGTGTCACTCATATTATTGTATTCATTTGTTTCCTTATTAAGTGGATTATTATGGATTAATTGCTTCTATTTTTGTTTCCTTATTATGTGGATTATTATGGATTAATTGTGAGCGTGGCTCGAGGTGCTAGTAACTTCCGACCTGCTCGCCATCGAGGGAGCAGCGTCCGCGGCCTTTGGGCGAGCCATAATAAAGCCACCCAGAGGTGAAGAGGACGTAAGAAGACCCGCCTCTAGTTTTCATCGCTTCTACTTTTTAGTATTTTTGTTTCCTTATTAAGTGGATTATTATGGATTAATTGCTTCTATTTTTGTTTCCTTATTAAGTGGATTATTATGGATTAATTGCTTCTATTTTTGTTTCCTTATTAAGTGGATTATTATGGATTAATTGTGAGCGTGGCTCGAGGTGCTAGTAACTTCCGACCTGCTCGCCATCGAGGGAGCAGCGTCCGCGGCCTTTGGGCGAGCCATAATAAAGCCACCCAGAGGTGAAGACTGGACATGATGTTCAAACCAAACGCACTTTTGGAGCAACAATCAGAGTCCAAATAACAAAGCTGTCGGTACCAAACTGAAGTGCTGTCTTGTTCCCTCTGCTGTCCTAGTGGCTGCCCAACAACGTGACAGGCTTCCTTCCAAATTCTTTCAAAAGTGAATACATCTGGTAATGCACATTTAAATCAGTCAGTTATATCACTAGACAGTGACCATTAGGTTGTTTAATCAAGTGTATATTAATTTGCTCTTTTTGGGGAACCTAAAACTACAGTCTGCGCTCTTAATGGAATAATCATTTCAACGATTAACTGGTGATCATCCTTTCAGGGTCACTGAAAGTAACAGTTACTGAACATTGACAGGGAAGATATGGAAGTGAAGTGTTTGTGATGTGTTTGGTGAGAAGGAGAAGTGGATCTGGAGCCAGAAGGAGGACGGAGACAAAACAGATGAGATGAGAGCAACACCAGACAGACAGGAGTGTTTGTTTGGAGGGATTTACTGTTTCATTTGAAAATCTTTCCCA
The DNA here is from genome assembly GCF_910591455.1 of Pholis gunnellus. NCBI lineage: Eukaryota > Metazoa > Chordata > Actinopteri > Perciformes > Pholidae > Pholis > Pholis gunnellus. The sequence continues at coordinate 23,708,642 of NC_136541.1, read as the reverse complement.
ATTGGTTAGGTGAAGGCTCGGTATTGTCAGGAAAGAAGCCCTGCAGTTACAAAGTAGCTGGTAAGATTACTACAAAAATCAACTAAAACTACATTTTAAATGTCAAGAGTTTATGTCAACTAAAAGTAGACTTAAGTTTAAGTAAAACCTTTGATTTCAGGACTAAGACAGAGACTTAAAAATAGTTGAGAAAATGAACTCTAGTGTGACTACTAGCAGGACTCGGGGCTGCACGGTGATGTAGGAGCAAGAGGGCCTGAAGGAATTATTTATGCTGTTCTATGGTATGCTGTATTTACAGACAGCCCATGTTGGCTGGCATGAACCTCAATTATTCATACCTGCCACGCTGCCAGACACATGATCATCATGCATATCGAGTTGGTGCAGTACAGTATTTGTATTTGTGACAAAAACAGCTAATGTGCAGCTAATGACGTGTTAATGTACCTTTCTCAAGACTACAACTCCTTCTTGACTATGGCTATTAGAGATGATGTCAAACATGTTGCCCTCATCTCCTGGAACAATGGCATAATCCACGTCTGCATTGCTGCCAGCATCCAGATCGAATGCTCGAATCTGACCAACTGCTGAGCCGACAGACGCCGACTCCGGAACCCGCAGATGGAAAATACCTGAGAAACGGGAAGACAGCAAAAAGAAATTAAGTGCAAATGTAAAACTGAACATGTTGACTGATTTTATTCATTCATAAAAAGGTAGGCATCGTAATACAAAAAAACTAAAACATTTTATATGTTTTTGTTGAATTCATTACATCCTGACAGCAATGAATGAATCAAATGGTCTGATGAAATAAAAGTAAAAAATCTGTTATCTTTGTTTGTTGCAGGACTGTAATAAAACCGTCCAAACATTTAATCCAGAGTCTTCCACAAGCTGCTAGCTTGACAGCTGTGGATACTATCAGTAACCATGTTTGTTGTTCACATTCATAATGATCATTTTGAGGGAGTGGCTTTGGAAGGAGGCCTGAGGGGCTGTCAGTGTTGCTGACTTGGCACCTTTCTCACTTGATTTAGCAACATTTGAGAGCTAGTGCTGCTAGCTGCTGGGAAAGAATTGGCAACACTGGGCAGGGTTCTTCAGTTAGAAGCAATCAACCAATTACATGTCATTGTTTGGACTTTCTTACTCTTGGCGAAACGCGGTGGGTTGTCGTTGACGTCGCTGAGGGTGATGTTGATGGTGGTGGTGGAGGCCAACCCCCCCAGCTGACCTCCCATGTCCTTGGCCTGGAGAAGAACCTGGTACTCCCTTTTCACCTCGCGGTCCATGTTGGCTAGAGCTGTCCTGATGACTCCTAGAGGAGGAGGGGTTGAAAAGGGTACTCATGAAGAAGATAACGATGATTTAGCTTTCCATATAGGGTTCCTGATGGTCAGAGAGCCTTGCCTGGCAGCCTCTGCCATCAGTGTATAACTGTGTGTGAATGGTTGAGTGATGGAACAGTGTTATGAGTGGTCGGAGGACTAGAGATGTGCTGTATAAATAGTTGAACAAAGAGCTGCATTGATTCAGGCAAGGACAGCCAAAGATACAGCACAGAAGGAGAGAGAGAGAGCTGAACGATGTCCTACAGGTTCCTAAGACCAGGTGAAAACAAGGTGAAGGACTCCCTCACAACTGCAGCAAAGATTCTCTGGTTTGATGAAATGTTTAGAGAGGTGCGCTGCTGTGCTCTAAGCAGCTAACCTGACAAAAAAGCATGTAAGACATTGAAGCCTTTTGGCTTCATCTGCAGTTTATTTGAGTTCTTTTCATGAGGACAACTCTACAAGTCAATATTCAAGTATAATAGGATGTATACACATATCGCACAACTCTCATTATTGACATCGGAAACAAACAAACTAAATAATCAAACATTAATCAATCAAGTGGTCAGGTAATCGACTACTAAAGCCACTGGTCAGTGCTGTGGATGGTAGTTGATGATTTAAACTTAAAAAAATACCTGTAAATATCTGCACATGGTTTTCACTCATTTTGGTGTGGTACCACGACAATCCCCTGAACACGGACCTTAGTAATTGCCAGCACAATTATTTTCTGCACCTTTTATTTAGGCTGATCAGCGTCTTGCTAAGATCAGCGAGGTTGTACATGAAGACACTCTTTGCCAAAGTTAGAACAGATTTTCTTTATTTCGCAAGAGAGATTTTCTCTATATTGAGTTTTGTCTGTGCTCTTTTCAGTGATTTGAAGTAGGCAAGACTCAGTTGGGAAAAGAAGATGTCTTTTATTTCTGTGCACCAGTCTGGATTTGACTAACATCTGAATCCCATCTGATGACAGTTGTGGGTTTGTTTGCTTGTGTTGTCAACCAGGCCACGGTCAATCAAATCTGATCAAACCAAACCCACTGTCAAATGCGTAATGAATAATTCATAAGGGTGTTGTTGTTTTTAATTGTTTCACATTCAGTAATGCATATCTAATGTAATACAAAAAATATGTACAAATTCAAGACAAAGGTCATTTATACAAAACAAGCATTTCTTGCTTACAAGGGGCAGGGGTAGACTTTTCCCATAAACCACCACAGGAAGTGGACGCTTACCAATACTTGACGTTTGAAAAAAATGCATTCATCTTAAGCACTTTTTGACAGTTGTCTTAAACTGGTTTGTATATATATATGTGTATCAATGATCTGTGATTCTAATAGACTTGTGTCTTACTTGTGTGGACCTGTGAGTGATAAACATGTGTATCAGAGATCTGTGGACGACGTGCGGAGGATCCAGAAGAACCAAGAAGTATGAAGCAGACATCCTCCGGTTGATGCTCATGGTGAAAACACGATGTAAAACAAATAATTAGTGGCCCAAATAGATAATACAAGGCAAAAGAGCGATGCTGGTGTGATATGTTGTCAAGATCAATGTCATAGAAATATAAAAAAGGGCTCGGAGCAGTTATTCGTTGAAACACTAGGATGAAAAGCTACCCAGCGCTCTGCAGACTTTTTTCTGCCAGAAAAAGAGGCTTTGTGGTACATATCACTACAAATGTTGAGTTTGATATAATTACTAAATCAGTTTTTTTTACTATTATGAGGGTTGACCTAAATACATCTAACCTAATGCTAATTCATCACTTGTCTGGGCATGATCAGGGCTCGTCTAATGACAAAGACAATTTCGAGACTTCTTCGAGAGTAGCTCTGCGAATAAAATGTAATGCTGAACCATAGCGTTCAGCATTACATGGAAGTGTAATGGAATGATACATCAAATGTTGTGTATGACTAGAATCAGCTCACTGTATACCCGGGTCGCTCACAGGTCCTAGAATTGGAGAAATTATGCCTAAAAGTCCGAAGAACAAATCCCCGCTGTCATATGGAGGATGAGTTTGCTGCTTGACCGCTTGAGAGAGTGCAATCACGATCACCGATCCTAGGAAATGAGAAATTCCACCTACAAGTTTGAAGAACTAACCAATTACCACTGAGCGACCTTAAGTAAGAGGCTTTTGTCTGGGCAGAGATAGGTCATAGAGTGTTTGTAACCGTGTTTTGTTTTAAGTGTAACTGTACTATTTACTGTGTAACATAACTGTTGTGCTTGTTGCTGCTGTGATAGCGTTGTTCCACGCTGCTGTGCTTTGTTGATTCTATCTACCATTGCGAGTAAAGTCGGTAAACTGTACTTTAGAAATGAAAGGTTCAGTGCTGCGGCTGCCAAACCTGAGTTCACCAGTCAGGCTTCTGTGTGATAACGTTATAGTTACTGTACTTTACTGTTGTGGTGAGGATCTGCCTTGTTCTGAGAGCTTTCTTCTTCTTTTTTCCTTCTTTCAAAACTAACCAAAACTAACCCACACACACATAGTGGCTCCTACAGAGGTTAGCGTAGATGCTGCAATAGCATCAGTTCTATCAGAGCTGGAGATTATTTCTTCATTGAAAGAAGAGCAAAGAACGACACAGAAGTCTGTTCTCTATGGAAAAGATCTTTTGATCTTCTCTCGACTGGCTTGGTCAGAGTTTGATTGACAGATGGCTCATACAATCAGCTGCCACGTAAGTCTTGAAAGTGCCTGCCCTCCTCAAAACAGTTTACAATGACGGCTTCTAAGAAGTTTCTGTGTAACAAACCATCAGGTGGATCAGGTTAGGTTAGTCTTTCTCAGATCAAAGTGAAGAAGTGCACACATCTATTTCTGACTGAAGCTACCTGGTAGAATGTGTGAAGGATCCAGAGATGTCGGGGTAAGTCCAGGCATAAGTCTTACTATTCTTTTCATCTCTTCAGTATTTACAATCACTTTTCTAAACCGCTTCACTGTCGTTTGTCAGATATTGAATTGACAAACAGGAGCACTGAGCTTAAAGAGCTTTAGTGGCTTGTAAGTGGAAAAGTGAAAAATGACAGTCGCTGATTGCTTCCAACATTCTTCTACCGTTTTCACCAGTCACAGCCTTGTTGTTTTCAGCCGTACTCTCTGATGCAGTCTGTATTTAAGAAGAGGCAGGAGGGTGACCCATGCTGCTCCTCGGGGTGAAAATCAAACATGACACACTGTTCAGAGTCTTTACCGTTCAGCTGAGATGCCTAATATAGGACTGAAAATCTTTAGTGCTTGTTTGAGCATTCAGTAGCAGGACTGAGGAGAACCTCACTCGCTGTGTTATGACTGAGCTGTGGGTTCACACAGCTCAGTCACAGAGCTGTTATACTGTGTGGACAGCTCTGTGTTTGTTATGGCTGCAGTAATGGAATCGTGACGATGAACGTTTTCTAACCTGTCTTGGTGTCCACAGAGAAGTACGGCTGGCCGTGAAGGATGCTGTAGACAATCCGTGCACTGTTGCCATATGTGGGGTCATCTGCATCGGTGGCAGTCACCTGAGTCACATAGGTTCCTTAACAAACACATATACATACACAGGTTATGTAATTATGTGTTTTCTCTTCTAACAGAACAATTCAGCTCTGTCTGTGTGTTGAATATCGAGATCTCAAGTTAATTATCTTGGAAAACTATTTTTGAGATCACAAAATTAATATTTTGGTAAAAGGTTATTTTCTTCCATTTATTAATCAAACCACAGATTATTACTCTTAATATAAAGAGCATCATGGTGACTGACTGACTGATCCTGGAGATCCTTTAATGATCATCAGTGCATCACAACGTGTAGTAACACAGTGTTTTACGTATGTCGGTTTCATCGATGGGCTTACATTGATTCAGTCTGGCACAGTAAGAACACGAGTAAAACAAAGCTCCAGATGCAGCAGATACTGCTGCCTGAAACATGTGGCTACCTAAAGCATGTTGACATGGAAGAGCAGAATCATGACAAATCATGACTGACACAATCATAACCATATTAGTAAAAATGGGTTTTCTCATCTCTGCCACTTAATCCAATAAACAAACAGTCAAAGCATAAGCCGATTAGCTAAAGTAAACCTCAGGCCGACGCCACACAACAAGATTAAAAGAAGACCAGTTTGGTTGAATTTGACATATTCTTGCCCTGCTGTCAGGCTTAAAAGTAGATTGTATGGACCCAGTAGTGGAGGTGAAATGCTGCCCACTGCTTGTTTGGAGCATGTGGTCAGGTGTTACACACTTCACCATTAAGATATCTGTTAAGGGGGAGCGGCTTGGTAGCAGGGTCATAACCTGAGTACAACCTCTTTCTCTGGGGGAGAGATGCCCCCAAAAAAAGATTTAAAAAGAAACAAAGGTATCTGTTACATTGTATTTAGGTGTCAGCTTGGTTTAGATGACAGCTTGTGTTAATGCCAACACAGGGAGCTTTAGAGAACATCTGGTTATCTTCCATATGTGCTGCTGATCAGTCCCAGGATGAATGAACACAACATCCAAACAAATGAAACACAGTCAACATCAGATTTGGACTCTTGAAATGATAAAAGTCTTTGGAAAACCTGAACTAACAACACACATACTACACTTACATGGACACACACTAAAGGTGAGAATGTCAAGGCAACACGACAATCATCTAGGATGTGTCCTGGTGCAAACAGGAAACAGGCTGGAAAGATCACTCCAGACCCTTCACACCCTGGACACAAGCTGTTCCAACTCCTCCCCTCTGGTAGACGCTACAGAGCTCTGTACACCAAAACCACCAGACACAGGAACAGCTTCTTCCCACTGGCCACTATTACCTCCATTCCACTGTCGTTGTATAGGTTTATGTTCATATATACTTTTGGATATGTATTTATTTGTACATAGTCATTAAACGTGAAATGTTTATACTTACATCTGTTCTACTTGTTTTGTTGTCCTTGTGTTATGTTTCTGTATATTTCTGTATGTACGTTGAGACCAAAGTGTAAACCGGAGTCAAATTCAGCAAATAAAGCTGATTCTGAATTGCCATGCAATATAGTTCAAACATTCATGTTCCCCACATCATATTCATTATGCTGGTGATGTTTATGACACTGCCATCAGTCTCAGCTATAGTTCAAAGCACCACTTTGACTCTTGACACTTACAGTAGACTTGCTTTAGCACGTTGTCTTTGAAAACTATGAATTTAAGACAAAACTCTGGATGGACGAAAAATACATTCAGGGAGTGATCTTCAAAGTGTCACTGTGTTTATCAAATTAACGTTCATCTTGGTTCCAGCTCTACAGAATAATAATCATTGTATAGCATCTCAATAGCAAGTTCTTGTCTTTATTGAACATTGTACATATGTACATGAATTATGTATGCTTGTCATGTAACTCAATGGATTATTACATTCAAATGTCGTGACTATGTCTTTAGGGGTAATTATTATAGAATGTCCAGTCTAGTAATCAACAAACTTCTCTCTGTGACTCCAAACACAATTGAGACGGGTCCTGACTAAAGAGTAGCATCCGCGTTTCTGTCTCGGCTCTTCAAAAGGTCATTTAACATCACGTCAACACATTTGGAAATGATGACGTTATGCAACATTGTAAAGTGAATTTTGTCACTTTCTGATCTTGTTTGAAACACAGAATTGGAAGCAAAAAAGTTTCTTTGGGTGAAATCTCACTATAGTTCTGTAGTTCTTTCCTTTCATATTTGTTGTTTACATGTTATGTCTGTTAACTTTATCCACCAACTTTGAAACAAGGCACTCAAACATTAACATCATGGTGACATTTCATGAAGTGATTTCTACCGCCCTCTCTCCTCGTAGCTCTCCACATGCCCAGTAAAGTGAGCTTCATGTGTGACATTGGTGAGTTTCCCCTTTAAGAAACAGCACAGAGCTGTACCGCTACAATAACAATGCATGTTTTAGAAAGAGTATTATTTTAAAAAAGAACGCGAGAAGTCACAGCTCCACAGGAAACGGTCCTCCAGGAGCTTTGCAGAAAAAAGAGAAACACGGCTGCATCTATTCTTAGCAGTCCATTCCTCATAGATAGGATTATGCTTTTATGATATGGATACTTGCTGTTCCCTACCACAGCTAATCCGCTATACAGTTTGTTGCTGTATTTCTCTGCAACAGAAACATACTGGGCTCACACTTGTTCTCTTAGAGCACTTTGGTCCTCAGCTGAAGCATTAACAACTTAAAGCCTAAAGACCTTGACTGTTAAATTACCTCTCAGTAATGGCATTTAGCTGACAGATGGGCCACTAAGTCTGGCTTAGTGTGTGTGTGTGTGTGTGTGTGTGTGTGTGTGTGTGTGTGTGTGTGTGTGTGTGTGTGTGTGTGTGTGTGTTAACTTAATAAATCCAAGTTGAACCAAGAACTGAGGTGAATCAAAAACCTTAGGAATTCAAATCCTGCATCTGATCAGGCAGGTCCTTGTGAGGTGTGTGGATGTATGAGAACACAGTGGTGCAGAGGATCACAAAGTTGCATTGAGAAGACAAGTGTGACCACAGCCAGTGTTACTCATGGGGGGGGGGGGGGGGTTTGAATGCCGGATTATCGGTTTCAGCAAGTTACAGAAAATGTATACAGCTCCCCCTAATCTGATAACCGAGAGGTGTGAAGGGGAGGGAGTTCTGAAGCTGTTTAATCCTCCGACAAGAAGCATACTGGCAGCTTAAGGGTTTATTAATCAACTAACATGTGACCTGTTAGAAAAAAATGGCTTGTTCGTGGTGAAGCTAACATCTTAATTTAGAAATGTCAGTCCATGTATGGTTTAGTTTCTAGTTTAATGTCTGTTTCCTGTCTAACATCACACCAGTCAACGACTAAAGGATTATAACAGTGAACAGCTTGTAATTATCATTCTACTGATAACATCAAAATACATTTCTCTTCTTTCAAGTAAAATAAGGGATGCATTTAAGAATAAATTACATAACAGAAAGCTTTTTAAAAATGTGCATCTTTAAATAAAGTACTTCATTTTGGAAAAATGTACTTAACTGAATTGTCCTGTAGCTTAAAATTCAGTTCATTCAGCTGTGAAGTGATGTCAACCAAAAAAGCCACGATATTATATTCTCGTCATCTTATAATGAGAGGAAATAGTTTGCAGGGATTACAACTGTGCTTATCTAAACCACTTGTTTCAGCCCCTTTCCCAGTGAATGAATGCGTTAGGATTCTGATCATATTGGGCTCTTTTTGGATTTGAGTGGGTAGGTTTGTCTCATAGTGGTGCTTCACATTGCTGCTTGTAATAATCGTCACGGTCTCTGAACACATGCCACATCCTGGTTTTGAACTGTCCGTGGGAAGAATTAACATTTCAGATTCTGTCCATTCTTGGTTAAGCTCTGGTCTCTTTGACCACACTTGTGTTTTTGTAGAACGCCAGGTGAAATAACTTCTGTGACTCTGACCGTTTTCTCGGTCTCCCCGTGTATAAATCTCACCCGAGGCGGGAGGCTTATCGGAATACACGTATTTGATTGGTTGAGTAGCATCACGCGATGTGATTTACAGCACATGTAATTGGTCGGTGTGTTTCCTGGACTGCTGAATGACTGCCGTAAAGGCTGGAAAAGCTGCACCGGTTAAAATAGAAGCGCTCCGTCAAAATGTAATAATTCTTAATTATGTATCGGTTTTCGGTCCAGGTCCGGATACAGCGACGTCTGGGTCTGGACACGGACCGTGGTCCGCCTGTTAGTGACCCCTGACCCAGACATACACACGTTTGTTGAAATGCATTTGTATCACTGTATACATCATCATTATGAAACAATCTTAAAAGTGATGGCCACTGCAGCTGCTAGAGTACTGAGACATGGTGCTAACTCTTTATCTTCTTAAAGGTTTAGAGAGTGCTGATGGTCATTTGGACCATGCTATGTTCCTCCTGCATCATGCGGGGGGGGGGGGGGGGGGCAGTATTTTCTAGTGTGATCTTTGATATTAATTCTTTGGACAAACAGTGTTTTTGCCATTGTATCATCCTAGTGTTAGGTAGCACTATACGTTCATGTTCTGTGGGGATTATAGTTGGCGTCTATGCCAGTTTGTGAGTGAATGGCCTGATCAGCCACCATATATGTTTCCCCCATGTCTCAGTCCAAAAGGTCTGTTTGTGGTACTCACCTCTCTTCTGTTAGTTCTGTTATGTTGTCCTTTTGCCTTTCTAATATAAAAATAAAAAATCCCCCAAAACACTGTCTCTCTGGTCTATTCACTCAGTCCCTGACCTTGATGTTGAGTTAATATTCATATTCATATTATTGTGTTTTGTATTTCGATGGTCTTGCAACATTGTTTTCTTAAAACTTTCATGCCAATAAAGTAATTGAAATAAATAAAATAAATGCCCTCTTAACTCAACTTCTAGCAGTCCTACCTGTTGGAGACATCTCAGGGACACTGGCGCTGTAGGGGCCATCAGGAAAGCGTGGCTCGTTGTCGTTGATGTCCTGCACCTTGATGATGAACTCAGACTGAGGCTCCAGAGGGAGGCCTGTGTTGGTGTCAACAGCCTGGGCCTTCAGCGTGTAGTAGGACTTCTCCTCCCTGTAAAATATCACATGTTATGTTAATGCACTAGTATTAATACGTCTAATCAACAGAGACTACATGAGGATTATGTAGTGAGGCTCTGAGTTATCTGTTTCATGGTATTTATGTTTCTGTGTGTGTGTGTGTGTGTGTGTGTGTGTGTGGTTTTGATGTCAGCTTGTGCTAATTCCAACAATGTCGGTTTTACAGATATTCTTATTATTTTGGATGAATGAGTAATAAATACCAGGATATCAAATATGGATCATTGAAATAATAAAAGTCCCTCTCTTTGTCCACTGAAAAACTACCAATACAGACATACTACCCTCAAATGAACACAGTCCACAGATAAGAATGTATGGGAATAGGTTTAAAGTGGGGATACTGTGGGCTTGATCAGCCTGATCTCACAGAAATACATGATCACAACCTCTTAACAGCATATTACATGGTGGTGGTACTTAATGTGTTAAAATCACTTGTCAGCACCACTAAAACAATACGAGAAAGTCAATAATGTCCTTTGTTGTGATGGACACATGAATTCTGAAGCATCCACGTTAATATATGCAACGTACAGAGCTAGTGACATCGTATAAACAGCAAGAGAGACCACTTATAGTTCAAGAACAGCGTTGTTATGTTAGTGACATTCATGGCATGTTTACTTCGTTTACGTACTTATTTTAAGATCGGCAATGTTTTTCTTGAACCTAACGTAAACTATTCTCTTTCCTGTGTAGGTGTGGGACTTGTGATAGAAGTTACTGTAATTTGGTCATTAAACCCAAACTTCAGCCAGTAAAAGTAGCTTGGACAACGATGAATCCTCATCATGTGGGACAGGATTCTGTACCGTACTAGTCACAGGCCAAAACACAGCTATGGTCTAAAACAGTCAGTGATCCGGGGCCAGAAAGACAACCAGTGCCCCTCATTCTAGATAGATGCTGATTTGCTCCTAGGACATTGGTCACAGTTTTGTAACTATTGGGGTTTTGGATTAATTGAAACCATGGATATCCTCCCCTTCCCCGTAGCTGTCCATTAAAAGGACTACTGCCCATAACCCTGCCGAAACTTTGATCCGTCAACATTTACCTGCATCGCCTCAAACACCGATCATAATGTTCAAAGTTCAGAACTTCAAAGTTTCAGGCTTTAATGAAATGTCTCCAGATTTCTAGGGTCTGACCAGACAGCGAGATGAAAATAGTTGATTTGGTCCTGGCAGAATCTAATAAAGCTTACAAACTGTGTGATTTGAACACTGCAGTACTGGAAAGGATTCAAATGTGAAATCACTGTGCATGCATTTAGATCTTTTAGCTGTATCTGCTATTTGCCTCGACACAGAGTATTCTTACAACATTATGGCAGAGGTCTAGATGGCTCCGTGGGATACTCCGATGGCATTTTTAGAATTGAATGTACATAATTGTAAAAAACTTGTATTCATAGATTAATCAGCCTTAGTTTGGCACCATGCTCTGAGCATTAATACACAGTAGTGTGACAATACTGTTGGAGATTTGTGTCTCGCTCCTCTTTTGTCAAAGTGGAATTGCAAACACCTTACACACCTGTTTCCCATTCGCTCATCGCTTTAGCCTATTAGCTTGTTAATTTGTAAATTATACAGCAGCTGTCCACAGGAATAACACTCCAAAACTAGCTCATGTTAGCTTTATTATAGCAGCTGGCAAATTACTCCAATTTGCAAGATTGGCAAGGTTAGCCGTACATTCTACACATGGTCATTATTTAAATGTAGCTTGTATTACCTTTGATGAAAAGGCACAGAGTGAGCAAAGCTGAGCAGCTACTATAATACTCTATGTTTTTTCGCCTATTTAACGCAGAAACATTCAGAAAAAAATGCATAACATTGATGATGCTTTAATGGTGGTCTCCTCTATCACTACTTTGATTTTAGATGTGATTTAAACTTGCTTCAGTGGTGTCTTAACATTTTCAGGTGGAAAATAAAAGACAAGTGGCTGTGATGTAAGCGCTGCCTCTTGTCAGTATGATTCTAGAAGACCAAGTTTGAGTACCGCATCAAGGAATTTAATAGCCTCTCATTTGCCAAAACATGGCACACTTACATAACACTATGAGACAGGATTTCACAACTTTGGAACGGAGCAGCGACAATCGCAAGGTAAACTGTACAAGTATGCCCTTCCATGATTGCATAACGTAATATACCAGGAAAGTGTGCTTGATCATATTTGATGGGCCAATGCAGCACATTGCTGGTTGACGCTGCAGTGTGTTGAAGCAAACGTTGAGCCACACGATGCAGAGGGCTACATTAATGAGTGAGGGGGCTGTGTAACGTGTCTGAACACGCTCTCTCACCCAGCTGGACCTAACCAAGGACATTTCAAACCTTTATTGATTCCCATTCCATCAACACTTAAGTAGAGCAACACATGAAAGGGTTTGTTTTTCCTTGCTCATCATTGTTGGTAGCAGTTGTTAGCACTTTACGCTAAGCTAGTGTCTTTACTACTCTACTGTTTGAAGCAGATCATTTCTAATGACCCATTCCAAGACGGAGAGACTCATGTGCTACTATAGATATCCTTTACTCGCTGATTACAATGTAATAAACAGGGACACATTGTTCAGATTAATTATTCTATGCAATGTAAATCAATCTGTTTATTAGATGCCACTAATTTCCCTACTAGAAGTTTTGCATTACATTTATGACCTTTATTTCCTGAATTGTTATTAATATTGAAGAGTACTGACCTGTCAAGCCCCACCAGTGCATGTATATCTCCAGTAATCTGATCAATGATGAAGATGGACCCAGCTCCTTCTCCTGACAGTGTGTACTTGACTGCATTGTCTCCATTGTCTATGTCTGTGTGGAGCTGCAGAGGGAAAAAAATACACAGAGAGACACAGAATATGAAATCATATAGCTCTGCATGCTCCAACTACAGCTGCACAGTCAGTCACAATGAAACATGATTTTAAACAGAACATGTGTTGTACCTAAAGAGTTTTTAACAGTTAAAGCTACAATGAGGGACTTTATTTTTCTGGTTATTTAGGCGGTCCTTGTGGACTAAAGCCGTAGTGTTTCCGAGCACCAGAATCCTTTTAGCAAACCTCATTTCACTGCAGCAGGGTCTGACAGTCTGCTCTGCTCAGTCCTGGTTCTGGTTCTCACGTGCCTCCCGGGTCGTATCAAGCATTTTTATCGAAAGTAAAGTTTCTCAAAATATAACAGAAAATGAATAAACACAGACACAGTCCTGATGTAGTAGATCAGCTGAGTTTCAAGTGTTTCAAAATGACGACCAAAGATGTCAAGCTGTTTCTCCCAAGACTGTCTGTCACATCACTTATTGCACAGTTGATTTCCCTTTTTCTGTCATCATTGTCCTCCTTTTCCACTTGTCTAGTATATTTATCTCTTCTGGCTGAAAATACACTTTTCTGATGTTGTGCTTTAACTTTCCATCAGCTCTCTGTCCCTTTTTCTTTAAGGTGCATGTGTTACCGCAGTCATAGGTCTCTGAAATGATGCATTGAGGACGTGCAGATTTAAAGAAGTTACATGCGACTCATGTTGCTAAAAGGAGGTGAAACAACGTTGGTGCCTTTTAAAAAAGAATAAGCTGAGGTAAAAATTTGCTCGTCGAACAACAGAAACGGATAACCTTTCCCGTGCTTAAGTCAACATTCGCTGTTTTCTCTGCCGCCATACGAGAATCAGCACGTCGCTTAACTCGCTGACAGAGCATGTTTGGTCCCCGGTCTTAGGCACATGGAGGATCAGCATGCCGCTTGACCCGCCGAACAAGTCCGAAGAAACACACCAACCACTACGAAGAGTTCTTAGGTAAGAGGCTTTTGTCTGGGCAGAGATAGGTCACAGTGTGTTTGTAACCTTGTTGTTATGTTTTAAGTTAACTGTACTATTTACTGTGTTCGTGTGTATTTGTTGAACCGCGAAAGTCCCTTTCGGTGTTGTGTATCATAACTGTTTTGCTTGTTGTGGCTGTAATGGTGTTGTTCCACGCTGCTGTGCTTTGTTGTTTTTAGATCAGCCATTGTGAATAAAGTCAGTGAACTAAACTTTATGAATGAAAGGTTTGGTAACAGTCGGGCTTCTGTGTGATGAAGTTATAGTTACTGTACTTCACTGCTGCGGTGCGGATCTGTCTTGTTTTGAGTGTTTTCTTCTTCTTTTCAAATTAACCCCCACACACACACGTGCACATACTCACACACACATATACGCCACAACATGTATTTCATACCCTTATTTCATATTGTGTGTCTTATTTCCCTGTTAAATAATTGCGGCCAATATTTCAAACGATGACTTTAAGACTTGTGTGGAGAATGTTAATGATCTCACAATGTGCTTTTGTTGGGAAGCCGTGCCCCACAGCGACAGATGGAAGTGCCACTGCAAAGGTCAGGCAGACATATGTAATGAGGACAATGAGGTGATATATTTCCACCCCAAAAGGCCACAAGAGCTGCTCATACATCCTGCTGAGAGTCTAACAAACATGAGAGTTCTACAGAGCAACTGCAGCAACACAACCAACTCTGCGGTGTTATGAAGGTAAGGTTCAATATAAATATGAAGTCATGGTGTAACCTGTGTTTATTTTTCACAAGTTTTATTATATTCCCATTGCATTTCTGTTTTATGATATATGTTTACACATATTGTATAGTTTAAAATGCAAGGTAAAGGAGGGATTGATAGAGGAGGAATTAAAATCAATCAAAGCACTAATGTGTTATCTGAAACAGGCTTTAGGATCACTGCAGTCTTATTTGATTTCATCAACAGACAGGTAGATAGGGAAACAGTCTGGTGTGTAGACAGGTGGATAGAGTCAGTCACAAATGTAGATAGTTACATATGTAGACAGTCAGGTATGTAGACATGTAGGCCCGTAGATCAGTAGACAGGTAGGTATAGACAGGTAAGCAGGGAGAGCTTATTACAGTCCTGTGACACAGAGATACCAAACCTTTTTCAGTATCTGACTCATTGATTGTTGTTGAGATGTGAAGAAAATTTCAACAAATACAACAAAAATGTTTGTATTCTACATTACCTTCTCGCAAGTTGTATCTCAACCTCAGCACAAGACCAAGGTGGGACGTTCTGGAATGTTGAGTTTAATCCTATCCATTCATTTATTATATACAAAGGTACACATCCGTATATCTATGGAAGTCTGTCTGTGTCATGATAACGAGGTCTATCTATGTTGTGTAATTCATTCATTAATTCAATCTTTAATTGATCAGGTTTTATTCAATGATTCTTATCAAACTATTTGGTATCAGTCTTAGTATCACGACTTTGTCAGTAACTCTGATTAACACCCCCCCCCCCCCCCCCCCGCCCCCCGCCCCTGATAATTTGAGCCGACCTGAAAACCAACAACCTGGAGAAGTGCCTTCCTTCACTAAAATACTACAAATGTGATTGATAACTTTGAATCATGCACGCCAGATTTCTCACTCTCCCTCTCTTGTGGCTCTGCCGGTTACGCTTCTCCTCTAGCTTTGGCTTCCTGATCTGTAAACTATGGCCGTCTAATGTGCCATGGAGCTCGGACCTGCGATGCACCTACATACTGAAGATTTATTCTACTATTGAGAGCAAGAGACTCAAAAAGAAAAGAGTCTGAGATGAAAGACTTTTTAAACTAAACAAAGGGGGGGTGATAAGTATCCTGCTGAGAGAGATGAAGATGAGGAAGAGCAGTTCAAGCCGAACCTCAAGGAAGAAGACGACCAGGTTCCGAAGATATCAGAGAAAGCCGAATCCAGCGAGATGGAAGAGTGCGATTCAACAAACTACAATCATCCAACAAAATTCAGATGTAGAAAGAGGAACAGCCGCCCATCTGCCCATCAGAGCCGTCAGGTGAAACAATACCATTTCCAGATGTTCCTAGGCCAAATACATTTAAGTCACATAATAAAATAATCATAGATAGAAATATCTTAGATCTAAATTACATTGAAATTAAACTAATATAAAAGGTGCTTCACAATCTTCCCTGGAGCTTCTCATATTCTCAGCTGCTGAACGGTGCATAAATGTGTTCGTCAATCGACAAATTTAATGAATCAGTCAATGATGTGAGTCACTGATTCTGGTCACATGTGGTTCTTTGTTATTCATTGTACTCTTCATCCTAGTCCTTATTCATTATTTCATTTTGTTTATTTTATCATTTATTCATTTATTTTCTGTTTAGTTATGTAGTAAGTCAAATAAATATTTCATTTATAAAGGACTTGATCATTTGATTTGTGTGTATATGAAATAATAGGTCCTTGTACACCTTGAGAAGAACTTCGTAGCAACCCTGAGATTAAGATTTAATTGATCAACATCACATTTTTAAAGTTTTCCCAATTTGTCCAAAATTGGGTGGCGTCCAAAACTTATGTTAAATTCTGTTTGTCAAACTAATGGTGGCTTATGGCGTAAGCTAAGTACCATCATTCTGTTATGCTAATTTATGGGTTTAGGAATCATAATTGTATCACTCATAATAGTTACATAAATTGAGATTAATTCATAATTATTTGTTAAATCTGGCTCAAACTTCTTAACCCGTTTTGGTTTCATTGTTTGAGTTTGCCCACCTTTCCATTTCCTTCAAGTAAGACTATTCTGAGGAAGGTGGTTGTATATTTATAATTGATAATCAGACTTTTTCTATGGATGAGAGTGCCCGTCTACAGAAAAATTATGTACTGTTTGTTTGGACATAAGGGTTATTTGGTGTAATGCTGTTCCACTGGAATACACATTGAAATGTTAATGCACTATATTTCAAAGCCTACATACAAAGCCTCATAGTTCTATCTTCTATCTATAACATAATCATATCAAATGTTTTCCTCTTCTCCCCCCTTTTAAAAATGTACAAAAGACACAAATATAACTCCATAAAGCTTGGTCGGGTTTCCTCTCTACATTATACTGTTTTAGTAGAAGTGAGGGCAGAAATTTAGCCCAGTAACCTTCGGACCATCTCTGAACACACATGACTTCATAGAACCTCATTATCCACTATTTTAGTTGGACATGTGGCCTGTCCACAGTCTGTGCAGCTCAGTGTGAAGTGTTTTTAGGACAAGCAGTGCAAACATGCTCCTTCATTTGAGTGGCCTGTTTGCCTGCTGGAGGAAATTGGTAATTGATAAGACGTGCATGTGTTTGTTTGGTTGTAACTCCTACAAGCAGGACTCCAGCTCTGTTGTCATAATCTTCTAAACCTGTCCTTCTCCACAGATCCAGCCAAAGGTTTTAGTGGCATAAGGTCATGTGATTCCCTCTGCCACCCTCCTACCAGGCAGCCCTTACTCCTCCAGTGATCCTGCTATTAGCACTACAGCAGATTAATCAGGGACCCGGGTGGAGCCCGGCTGATTGAAACTGACGGCCTCTTCAGGCCTTGCACGTGTTTCCTCCCTGTTTGTAGGACCATGGAGCTTAGAGAAGTTTGCTTGTTAATGTACTCTTTATATTCCCAATTGACATTAATGTATTCATAAGCAAATCAACCAGTAATGTATGCACACGTATCAGACTAAAGAGCCTACCTACTAGTTATGAAGCAGGCCTCTATATATTCTACCAATGACGTGTTGGATTTTACTGTTGAATGGGTTACACATGGTATTGTATTGTAAATAGCTCTCACTGGGGTAATTCAATTCAACTTGATTTCAGACACAGTGGTATCCTTATCAAGAATTAATGAATAAATACAATACGAGGATTGGAAGGAGAAAGTCATCCTACAGCACTAATCTGTGTTCTCATTGTGCCGCTGCTGGAATCAACACTGGACACTGGAATCAATGGAATCGATGCCTTCATTTGGCAGTCAGACTAATCTCAAGACACATGGTTGTGGGGACTTCCACTTTCTCAGAACACCTTTTATCACCTGTTCTATTCTGCCACTGACAGTCTGCTGACTCCTCAATACTCTTAAGTGAGTGACTTTTATGGATGTTTTGAAACCTCGAGTTCAGCATTTTGGCTGTCTATTTTTTTTTCCTTGTAACGAGAAGTGACACGAGAGCAGAGGTAGCCAACACGGTGAACTCTGACTTTGTCTAAAGTTAAAGTTCAATATTGTGCACATGTCAAACCGCCATCTCACTCTTTGCTGAGACAAAGAGATTTGCTGAGTGAAAAAACTAAAGAAAACATGGCAGAAAAGCGAAAGAAAACAGACTATTTTCACAATGATTGGGAGGAAGAGTTCTTTTTTACACCAGTGAAAGAAAAATCTGTGTGTCTCATTTGCGGGGCAACTGTTGTGACGGCAAAGCGGCACAATGTGTCACAAAAGCTTTCGCGCTAACTACTCATCTAGCAGCGCACTACGGACAGAAAAAGCCAGTGATTTAAAGGCAGCTTTGGGGAAACGTCTTTTTTCACGAGGCCAGTGATAAAATCACAAAAAGCAACTGAAGCTTCGTTTAGAGCTGCACATTACTTGATAAAGAACAAGTTCCCGATGCCGTCTCCACTCTCTCTGATGTCCAACTGGGGGCAAGTACGATGGTTAGAAGAGTGTCGGCTATGTCCGAAAACTTGATGGAGCAACTGGACCGGGATCTGGTTAAATTCAGGTGATTTAGCATCCAGTGCAACGAGTCCGTGGACAGCACCAGTACAGCTCAGCTGATGATGTTGATCCGAATGGTGTTTGATGATTTCTCCACAAAAGAAGAAGTCCTGACACTTCTGCCCCTGAATACAACAACGAGGGGAATTGACATCTACAACGCGGTGAAGAGGTTCTTTGTGGAGAAAAAGGTATCGTTAGAAAAGCTGGTGCTGCTGACAACAGACGGTGCTCCCGCCATGACGGGCCGGCATGCAGGCTTTATTGCGCAATGCAAAGGTGGCCCAGACTTCCCAAGATTTCTACATTACCACTGCATCACTCCCCAGCAGGCGCTATGTCCAAAAGTAACCGGCTTTGATGATGTGATGACTCCTGTCGTGAAGATCATAAATGGCATCCGCTATCACTGACATGATAAGCGCTGTAAACGCATTTAAAGCTAAGATGAACATTTTCTCTGCGCATTTACAGAGAAAAAAAGTGCTACACTTTCCCTCCGTGCAGTCAGTGTTGAATGACAATGCTTCAGCATCCCGGGCTTCTGACAAAGCTGTAGAAAAGTACTCTCAAGTCATAAACAGACTGGGGCAAGAGTTTGAGAACAGGTTTTGTGACTTTGATCAACTTGAACCATGTGTGTCATTCGTTTCAAATCCTTTCATACATGTGGACATGACGTGCATTGCTGAGCAACTAAGTGCTACGTTCAACTTGGATGCTGGACAGGTGGAGATTGAAATCGTAACGTTGCAAAATGACCTCCACCTCAAAACCCATCAGTCTGCACCAAACCTTTGGTGTACAAAGGTGTATGCACAGCAGCAATGAAAGTTGCCCGCCTTTTTGGTTCAATCTATTTCTGTGAATCAGCCTTTTCTGACATGAACTTCATTAAGAACAAACACAGAACACGCCTTACTGAAGACTCACTCAGAGTTGCAGTGTCAGATTATACAGCAGATTACAGTGCATTGGTGAACAGTATGCAATGCCAGGCTTCCCACTAACATTTACAGACCCTCTTGACCATGATGGAGCTCTGTTGATCACTCCCATGCTATTAGAGTCTCCACACTATAGAACTCACTTTTTTACTGAGCTCAGACACAGTCTAGCTTTTATTAAATCTCCTCTTAAAACTTTTCCAGCTTTTCGAAAAACATTTTATTCCTATTCATCTGATCTTATTCATTTTATTGTCTTTACTTCTGCTGCCCTTTTATCAGCCATTTTCTAACACTGTTTAAAAAAGTGCGATATAAATAAAAATGTTATCATTATATTTGTTGTCAAAACCTAAACCTAAAAACTAAGTAAACTTTCGTTGGAAGATTATTTAGAAAAGACACCAATGCGCCGTGCATGACATTTCCTAAACCAACGCTATGGCTTTGAAAATAGACTCTGAAACTGCAAATCCCCTGGGTCCTAAAAAGGGTTTACATAAATTAGGTGCTATATATTTCACATTAAGAAATTTCCCCCCAATCTTTAATTCGTCTTTGATTAATATAAAGTTGTGTGCTCTTTTTCATGTTATAGTGGTGGTTTAATTTGATACTTGAGCCACTCGTCAATGATCTGAAAGTCCTGGAGACAAAGGGACTTATTATTCCCATGTTTAAACATGTGATTCATGGTATCATAGTTCAGGTCACATGCGGATAATCTCAGGTTGTTTGGCTTTGTGGAGTCATTTGGGGCTCGATATTGCTGTCGTTTCTGTCTCCTTGGGAAACATTGTTTTCAAACTGTATTCTGTGAAGATGACCCGGGATTTGTACTAAAAACTGTCACAATGCATACGCAGCATTGTCAAACTATACAAACAAATCCTACGCTACCTCATTTATAAGGTGTGAAATGCATTTGTCTGTTGAATTCACTTCAGTATTTCAACACAGCCAACAATTTTTCTGTAGACATAATGCATGATATTTTAGAGGGAGTTGCCCAGTTTGAGGTCAAACGTGTTCTGCAGTACATTCTGGACAACTTCTTAAATACTGAACCACTGGCTGGTAGAATATGCCTGTGACTATGGTTTCAAGCAGCAGCGAAACTGTCCACCAAGAGTAAAGTTGTTTGATGCAAGCAATGATTTGGGGTTGAATGCCATACAGTCTTGGTGCTTATTGTGCAATATGCCTCTGATATTTGGTGATTTAATACAAACAGATGATAAACACTGGTATCTTCTACTTTTGCTTCTACAGATAGTGAACATTGTATTTTCATCAGTCCTGTCAGAAGGCATGACCATTTACCTCAAACATTTAATCATTGATCATCATCGGCTATTCAAGCACCTATTTCCAGCAATCAATCTCTTGCCAAAGCATCTCTTCATGATACACTACCCTCGTAATATTAGGAACATTGGCTCTGTTCTGCACATGTGGTGCATGTGTTATGAAGCCAAACATAAATTCTTTAAGAATCAGTTAAAAAGCTTTAAAAACATTACAATGACATTAGCCAAAAAGCATCAAAGTTGTATTGGGATGAACAGTATCAGGAGTCTTTCAGCAAGGAAAGATTCACTTTAGGTCCAGGACAGATGTGCCAGTTCCAGACGGACAAGTCGCTGTCACCCAGGAACATAGACAGCCAATGCCCCTCCCAGAGCCTGATCCCAACTCTAGTCCACCCATTCTGCCTGCATGCCTACAACCGCCAAAATCTGACAACCACAACCATGTCCCAAATCAGAAGTCTTTAATTTGTTCGCTGAAAAACGCTCAGAACAAATAAAAGGCATACGACACTCTGACCTCTCCCTTGCAGTCAACAAGCTTGCAATGGAACAGGGGACACCCTGGGAATCCCAGAACAATTGGCCTCCAATTCCACAACCTTGCGTATTGAATACCATAAAGCGTCAGCAGAACAGAGGAAAACCAGAGAATCCTCAGAACTGTCCACAAATCTCACACCTGGGTCGCAAACCCGGTAGTGCAGATTTGACCGCCAAGCAAGAATGAGATCCATTCGACAGCCGAAGTTGAAACTCACGCGAAAAGGGTCCCAACAACTACCCCTGCTTGAATCGGAAGAGCTGCGAGCTCGCCATTCTGTACAGCCAAACTGCAAAGTTAAAAAGGATTTTTTTGGTACACACCTCCAAGGGCCAGGAACCGGTCCATTGGGCCATCCCAGCAGACCCAGGGGATTGATAGATAAATCCAAATCTAGAGTTAGGTAGACCATGACACAACCATCACACTAACCTACCTAACCACCTTTCCGTTTTATTTTGTTTGTTTCCTTTTTCATTTCTCTGCTTTCGTTTTGTTTTGTTTTTAAATACTATGCTCACAAAGTCATGATTAGCAATTGAGTGTATTAGGAATAATGCCTTGCTTACCGATGATTTGTGTATATGTTTGACGTAGCTTAGTTAGTCATCTGCCCAGATGGTGCCTTAATGTCTGCCCAGACACCTAGAGCCTCTATGAACTATGAACACTGACTGTCAAACCACCCTTTTGTTCCAAAAAACTACATGGACTGTTTAACCTCCCGTGTTCTCAGGAATACATGGGCTGTATAACACCACAGGGAAGCACATTTCAGTCCTTGGTTTGCTCTAAAGACCGTGGCCAGCACCCCGCTCTTTAGGCCAAAGGGGATGTTGGGATCTGACCATGTGCCTCGCCATGTGCTTTCAAACAGGTGGATCTGGGCCTGCCTATTCTGCAAGCAAGGCAGAGCCTGATTTGAGTTTGATAAGCATTCAAACCCCCTCTAGAAAGAGGTTCACATCAAGGTGTGAACTCTTCACCCAAATGCAACGCTGCAATCTAATTGGCCGAGGGCCACAGACACCCCAGGACCCCTGTGGTTCGGCACGGTTTCCATAAAACACTCTTTTTATCTTACATAACTGATCATTTGTATAAACATGGGACAGAGTTCATGATTTGTTAAAATTTTTTACAAAGGTAGTGGTTAGTACAAACGAGACATGATTTGAAGATATGACAGTTAATGATTTACTAAAGAATGTTAGAAGTGATCATTTGTACAAAAATGTAACAGGTATGATTTTGAACAAAATCATTGTTAATAATTATTGTGAAGAATAATTATCATTGACATGTGATCAGACGATTCTAAATGTAAGAATAAGTGGATAAAGTAAGTGGACTGGCCTTATTGCCAGAAGAGAAAGGGACTGAAGAAGGCAGAGATATTTGATTAAAGCTTGCTAACTGAAACCTGGTTGAAAACACATGATGATTGCTTTACTTGTCATGGTATATTCAGTATTCCTCAGTCTGTGAAAACACTTGTATAATGTCCTCTGTGGCTGTGGGGCAGTTTAGTTAAGTCTGAGAAAATGTTAGTGTTGATTGTAGGGCAGGGAGGGGAATGCTTGTGTTGACAGACTACCATGTGGGGTAATCAATGCAGAACTAGAATTATGTAGATGTGATTTGTCAAACTCAGACAGGTGCTTTATTACTAATAGGAGGATTAGAGAGCTGTCAACCAAGGACTGTCAGTACAATAGAAGCAGAATAGAAGGAGAACAGACATAGAACTGTTTGCTGTGGTCAGTTTACGAGTTCAAAAGAAAATGGCAATTAGTTAGTTGCCATGGAGGCAACACATGTCAGTGGGCTGTAAAGTTTGTCACACATTGTTGCATTACTGGTAGTCACAGAGCCTGATCAGCCGCTGTATTGAGACACAGTCCATGTCTGTATAAAAGGGACAGCCGACATGATGGGACTAAAGTTAAACACACACACACACACACACACACACTCACTGATACCAATGGGGGTCACCAAGCCATAGACTGTCACACTAGTACACAGATTATTTCAAACTGGCATGACATTAAAGAGCCTCTCGATTTCCCTTCACAAAGTTCAATCAGATATTCGTGACTGAACGTGAAGGTGCCCTGTCCTGTCCACATATAACGATATTTCTGTTTGAATACACCATAAGAAGAAGACTCAGACATAAATCAACAGCTGTGTGAGTGGGCTATGGACCTTCAACACAATGCTGCAATTAAATACAATGATTAAAGAGACATCTAATGACCTGCAATATCTATTTAGTTGCAACAGCCACCATACCTGAAATAAATCTATCCCGTGTGGAATATTGTCCTATTTATTGTGAAGAGTCAAACATCATCATCACAGCTGTAGTCTGGTTGCTTTAATGACCCTCTCTAAGCAGGACTCCAAGATGGTGGAAGCCAACCATCTGAATCAGCTTACACACAAAAGGGAGAGGCCAAGGAGGCAACTTCCTCCACTAAGGCTTTTCTGTGTATTCACGATGCTGCTGTATTTACTACATAACTTCTTTGCCTCCTTTCTGAAAAACTACCCTGGTCACAGCTGATGAGTTCATTTGATTTTGATGATGTGTTATTCAGGTAATGGTTTGCATTCTGTTGTGAATAGTGTTCATGCTTTTTCATGTAAATTATTGTGTATACTTTTTAATTAATGTATCAAATATTATTAGTACCAAATGTAATTTGTATGCAGACGACATCATTACGTATACTTATGCCTCATCTCAAGCTGAAGTGATTAACTTCAATCTGCTTTTAATGTTATTCAGAGGAATCTCTGTGAGTTGGGACTTGATGAAACAAAATGATGTGCTTCTCAGGTTGTTACTCTTAATGATAAGGTGAATGGACGAGTCTCAATTTAAAACACAATCGGTCTTTTAAACATATCGAGTGTTGGGGGTCATGTTTGGTTTCTACTATAGAAACTATTTTCTTTTGCTGCGAGGGAAATAAATAATACAATCTTCAACATCTTAAACCGTTAGATTCATGAATCATGCTGCATTATGATTAGTCTATTATTCCGTTTTTAAGAGAAAGTTGGTTTATCTTCCTTATACAACTGCAGATATAAACATTGGTACATTGTTCTGTATGAGGCCATACATTATCGCTGTTCTCTACTGACTCCTACAAATCTGTAGCTGCAACTGGACAAATTAGAAACCCTCATCCTGAGACTGAACGACACTGCTATGATATATATTTATATTAATATATCAATAATATCTTTGATTTGAAGTATTAATGTTGTTTTTAAAGTATGTTATTTGTGCTTTATGTGTGAAACGTTTATACTGCCGTCATAGCCAAGAGTCCCTCAGAAAAGAACAAGAACTCACAAAATAAACAAATAGAAGCTGGTAAAAGACTGATTCATTTATAACTTTAAAGGTCAAATGGAAACAATGTTTACCTTTCCAACATACTGTGGTTCAGATCCCATGTACTCCTCCAGGACAAAGAACTGGTTCCATACCCATCCTCTTTTAGTACGCTGGATCCTCGACCGCCCATGTCTGAGCCTGAGCCTCGCCCTGCTCACTAATGATGGAACTTCCCCCAAAGATGCTGTCACATTCTTGGCTCCAGACCCTCCCCTGGTTGACATCACCCCTGCCTTAGTTCTGCTCTGGAGGAGAGCCTGCGGGGGGTTTTGGGAGCTGTAGTCCAACAGGAAACAGAAGCCCACCAGAAACAGAGTGGCATATTCCCTTGTGATCATCAGGGAGTATTGCTGTTGGAAAGGTTAGTGGAAAGTTGAAAAGCGGGTTATTTCCAGGTTGGAAATGGACATGCATCCAAAAGTGTATTTTCCCTGGAGGTAAGCATCGGATAAAGTGCTTCAATTCCAAGATGATGAGAGGAATCTGTCAATGCACTAACCTTGCTGAAGTGTGAGAGTTACTGGAAATCATTATGTTGGATAAAGGAGACAGAGAACACTTTGGTTTGATGTTTCCTCAGAGAGTTTGTGTAAAGTGGAACGTTTTGGTCTGTTTGGGGGATATCCAGAGGATGAATTGGAGAGATTCCGAGTTGACGGCAGAGGAACCAGGACGACCAGCTTGTCTCCTCTTCACTTCATTCAGTCCCCAGCTTAAACATCTGGAGGAAAAGGTGAAAACAACAATATTAAGAGTTGTTCTTGACTTTGGAAACAGTAGAAATGTTATCTCTAGCAGATGGAGTTTTTATAAGTTGCCATATGGTACCACCTGTTATCACGTGATCAAAGTTTCATACTTAGCTGTGCTATCTCTATGACAAGGAAGCAATTCATCACATATTATATATAATAACATTCATCAATGTGTGAGGCGATAATGAACATTTATAAGCACTAAATGATTATCTCCCTGTGGTCTCTTGTCATGAAAATATTTGCACAAAGTGAACGACATGTTGGACCTTACAGTACGCCTACAAGGGGTAGTGGTACCTTTGTACTACTCTGTTAAATCTTGAACTGAGGCAGCTGGAGGCAAATAAAAACCATGCATGTTTGCTTTTTATCGACTTTTCATCTGCCTTTAACTGTATTCAGCCAGATCCTCTGACAATCAGGTTCTTATCAGATCGTAATATGGATTTTAGTAAAGTATGTTTGCTCGCTGACAGGTCCAGGTTCATTTTAACCCCATCAAGAAAACCTCTCATCTTCTGCTAAACGCTGTGTGCTTTTACCACTTCTGTTTTATATCCAAATGAATGTGAGAGCAATCATGTATCAACATTTGTCCTTCAGTCTGCCGATGACTCTGTGATGGTGTCTTATGCAGGGTGTGGAGCCAGACCATGTCCAGTCATTGATGAATCTGTTAACTGGTGTGACCAATCTCTCCTGTTATATAAATGTGTCTTAGGCCAAAGAAATGTTCATTGATTTTGACACTGTGTGTGATTGGTGGTGAACCAGTGGCAGCCGAGCAGCAATAGAAGTATTTGGGCACTGGCATAAAAGACTAGCTTCACTTTTGATGCAAACACTGATGTAAAAAAGTGAAATAAACAGATGTTCTTTTTAAGTAATTTGCAAAGTTGTAATTTGGTCATTTACTGAGTCTGTCCTTTGCTGGTCTTTGCTCTTCTGGTTTGGTAATCTTAAGGCCTTTACACACCAGGGGAGTTGCTTCATGCTAGTACTTCGCACCGCAATGTTTTTTTTTTAAACTGTTGTTTTTGTCAAGAAAGAGCTCAAGAGGCAGGTGAGTAAAAATGTAACTCTGACTTTCTCTGAATATTTTCAGACAGACTAAGTATTACATGACGAAAAAGCCACTTAATTCTTCGAGGTGGATCTTTTAGAGCGTTTACACCCCAAATAAAGGCATCAACCAATCACAACCTGTATTCATAAATATTATGAGATAACAACACAGAGGCTCCGTGGTCCAAACCAAGACGCCAAACGCTATTACTCCCTTCAACCTTGACAAAGTCAGCACAGACAAGATCCACTCCTTAAGTTACCTTTCACAATAAATGCCCTCGACATTTGAGTATTTGAGTATTTTGCATTTTCCCAGTGATCAGTGAGTGTGATGCCAAAAGTAGGATCACAATTTTCCCATTTGTACCAAAAAGCTTGATTTTGTACCGTAAACATATGTAGATGATCACTTTACCCTCATAAGTAGGAAAAATGCACCTGCTTTATGAAAAACTGGAGGAGAAAACTTGAAGAAACACCTACTCTCACATTATTGTAATTTATACACATCTGAGAGGTGATGTGAAGTGCTTACTTAGTGTAAAGGACATGAGGCCAAGCACCGAATCAGATCAGAGGCTCTAATTAGAAAAGGCTTTAGCATCGAGGTTGAGCCCTGGTGAATTAGTCTGACAGATGATGCATGGTACTTGGATATGCAGATGTTGATGAAGGGGTGTTTGCTCATGCAGAGCATTTTTTGCTAGCCTCAACATTTGTACAATCTGTAACTGATTTGAGATTCCCTTGTATTATATTGCATTATACCAGAGCTTGACCAGTCATGGCCTATATTTGTTTTGGCAAATTGGCAACTTAAAGATAAGATAAAATAAGATATACTTTATTTTCCACTTTGCTCAAAAAAAAAGTTTTCCAATCATTCTGGATGATTGTGCTGTTAAAGGAGACGAGTTGAGATATTCGGCAGACTGTTGGCACTGATCACTGGCTTTCAACTGAGTGTACCCTCCAGTCAGTGCACTATAATGGCATGTTTGACTTTTTCTGGGAGCACAGACAGTATTTTAGGACAGATGGAATTTCCTTCAACAAGTCAGGAATAAAGTGGTTCACCTCTGAACTATTTTACTTCACCCATCTGAATCAAAACAACAACGAGACATAGCACAACAGGGCGGAAACAGTGATGGAGGACCACCAGAGAGGGAGGGAGGGAGGGAGAGGAGTCTGACATGCCAACTACCACCTGTGAGGATTCTCTTTCTTCACATCCCATCCAGTCCTCCCTCCTCTCTAGTCACTCTCTTCCTCCTGACGTTCACTGAGCAGATAAAAGAGCTGGTCACCACTCAGTCTCCCCTAACTCCCCCCTCCCCCACCTCTGCCATTGGCTTTACATCCCCGCCCAGCATTGAGACATGTTTGCTCCAGGTGTCATTGAGTCAGCCCCTCCAGACCATTTTATTATTGATGCTTCTCCACCTGAAACAGCTGCTGGTGTTGCTGCTATATTTAAAACTGTGTGTGGTAATTTGTCTTTGTATATCTTTTTATCACTGTTTTGAATTACACATCAAAAATCGACTGTGAAATCTGAAAGGTAAAACAAAAGGTCTCTGGCAGGCAGGAAGCACCGTGGAGAAAAACATTTCTTCGGATTCACTACAACTTTTATATAGAGAGACTTCAGACTTCAGAAAATAACAACGTTATCAGCAAAAGACAACAATTTCTCACTCTCAACTGGTCAAATACTGACGATTTGTATGTGGCCTTAAGCTATAACACTCTAGATACCCCTCTAGTGTCCGTTTTAGAGATGTCAGGGACGTCAATATACACTTGTTACATGCATTTCGCCTTTTCAAAATAAACTTCTGTCTTCACAGGAGCTCAGGTTTAGGAGACAACACTTCCTAGTTAGGTTTAGGAAAAGAGTGTGGTTGATGTTGACTTGACTGACTACGACACACCTGACTAGTGACCCACATCACAAAATAATTGTACTTTGACTTTTAGTTGTACACAGGACATGAATAGAGGTCTCCTGGGTGAAAGTCCCCTCCCACCCACTCTGAGCTGACTCACTCACTAGATGTGTTTACATTGGAGTTATTGAAAGCCTGGTGCATCTCATAACTGCCTCGGTTTGTTGGTACCAGACACATAGGGACACTAACCAAGCCTTGGTATTTCACAAGTTGGGAGTGATCATATCTTTATTGTTATCTGATGGCATCTTGACGGCAGAGGATACACATTCAAACCAGCAGTGTTGAGCCAAAGCTATCCATAATAACCTTTCAATTGTAAAAGTTATAAACCAACTCAAATCAAAATCCGCTCTATACTTCATCACATTGCTCAGCCTCAGAGCACAGGGGAGAGGACCGGACTGTCTGGATACTAACTGATGAAATTATCATCATCAATAGAAATCCAAGATATAATCAAATAGCATTGACGAATTGCTGAATGATAGAATTAGGGGGTGAAAGCGAGCAGGGACCACCTCACCCTGAAGCACCTCCGTTTCTGCGTCAGGAAAAAAAAAATGTCCTGGTCTTCCTCTCGGTAGTTGCCGCAATTCACCATAAAGGGCCGTTGATCAACAAGTGCATGTATGTATCAACATTCATGAGGTCCTTTCATTGTCCACTTATGGTCAACTGTAGCTGTGTAGAGGGCACTGGTCCACATGTGGACAATACCAAGTTGATTTGGGATTTATACATGCACGTTTGAAGGGGTGGCCAGTTCCATCCTACAATCTAATTTGCCACCCCAACATTTTCTGCCACTTCATTGGCTTTCACCGCGCTGCGGGGCAGGTGTTTGGCCAATTAGTGTCTGTGAGACACACCGGGCTTCCAAAAATTCCAATGTCAACTCATCAGCACCAATAAAGACGCAACGGCTCCTCCAGCTGTCCACTCACTGAGGTCGGCATGGATGGACAAGTCAAACTAACACAAGACTGATCACATCAGAATATGATTAAAGGGTGTAACACGTTCCTGTTACCATGGTGGGTTTCCTAGGCACAATGACGCCAGCACACTCATATAGCGTTTTTCAATGTACTTTATTTTGCCACAGTTCAAGCTGGTCTCGGCCGTGTGCTCTGCCGCCGTGCGTTCGAGTGCTCCAGCCGTGGGCGATTTCGTCGGGCTGTCTCTCGCTCCCACCGTCGCTCGGCCAGCCTGTGTCTTCTCTCGCGCCTCTGTCCCTACTGGTGTTTTTATAGGGGATAGATACAATCAGAGATTGATTACAGCTGAGGCTGATTACGTGTCTTACCGGCGCCGTTCCCTGAACCACTATCCCCACTCCGTCCCCTCTGCAGCTGAGCCCAACCACACCAAGCCACCACAAAGGAATTCCTTGATCAGTCCTAGATTTGTTTGGAATTATGACATGACACCTTGTGAATCTAATTTTCTAGTCTCATACAATCATTATAGGAGAGGTAACGCTTTCTTGAAGTAATATACATTGTTGCTTTGTCATGATGTTTGTTACTTATCCTCCTCAGGTGAAAACAAACCTGTAAACGGTGTTCTGGTTGTGTTCCACAACACCTCACAGTTTGCTCTGCAGAACCTGTTTATTATTTATCCAAACTCATCCAGGCTAATTATCTTCTTACATCTGCATATGCTATAGCGTATGGTCAACTGTAAAATGCAGATTAAGTTATGAGAGGATAGAACCCATGGTTTGCCCAATGCATTTTTGTTTGGTGGTTTGCTTCGACCATTTGATTACTTTAACTATTGTAAATGAGCTCAGAACAGGTCCTATTTATTTGTTTTTGTCAATGTTAGCCTATTGACTATCAAGGCAAAATGGGAGACTGGCGATCAACAGTTATGTGTTTGACTCTGTGGGCGCTGCACAGGTTCCAAGCTTCATCCCCGAAACGATGCCTTAAGTCCGCCTACTGTACATGCTGCTCAAATGCTCTGCATGTTTGAAGCACATACCTGTGTGAGCAGCTTTTCTCTGTGATGAAGATCAACAAAAACTCACACAGGAGTCGTCTCACTGATGCACACCTTCACTTCACATTGAGGGTTTCCACAGAACATAACCCCAGATATTAATGAACTGGCAGCCAAGAGAAGATGCCAAACATCTGGCTCTGGTGCGTATGCATAAAATAATGTAGCTACCTAAACACGTATTCTTTTTTCACTTTGTCCAATAACCCTTCTATCCTGTTTATTACATGGTAACTCTATTTGGCCCTCAACGTAGTCCCAATTTTTAGTTTTGGCCCTCTCTGGGTTTGAGTTTGACACCATGGCATAGATGCTGTATTATGCTAAAAGGTGTCATTTTGTAACGTTTTTGGTTATTGATGTGTTGTATTGATGTTTTTAATGTAAAAAGTGTGCCGCGGCTCAGAAAAGGTTGAAAAACACTGATGTAGCCCATTAATTCATATTCTAGTTTATTATTGGTAAAATATGAATGCATACTTTTTTTGCACGATAACATCCGTAGTGGCCACCTCTAGGTATCCCTTTGCAAGTGAAAAATTCCTAGAACCAACACTGGATTAGAAAAGGAAATTGCGTACACAAGGTTTATATATCACAATACTTTTGGGCATGCTTACATTTCCTTATAACTGCTGCTGCTTGACTCGTTTTGGTCTCTATTATTCAGATATTCTAAACCAGTATCAGTACTGTTGGTATACTTCACAGGTGATGCACAAGCAAAATGAAGTTGTCTTGACAAAAGAAAACCAAGATGAATACAGAAAACCAGTTAGAGCTGCCATTAAGATTAATGCCATGTTTGGCAGAAAGCCACATTCCTCTTTGGGTCATGAAGGACATTTTTGTGCTCTGCTGCCCCTCATACCATCACACGACCAGGCTGCCATGGATCAGTGCTCTCCACACTATAGTGGCCTGTAAAAATGCCTCCAGGGAAAGACTTTTCTGTGTGTGTGTGTGTGTGTGTGTGTGTGTGTGTGTGTGTGTGTGTGTGTGTGTGTGTGTGTGTGTGTGTGTGTGTGTGTGTGTGTGTGTGTGTGTGTGTGTGTGTGTGTGTGTGTTCTCCAGAGAGCCTTTAGCCCAGTCAGGCACATAACCTAATGGAGTATTAAAATCATTTTGAAAGGAAAATGCAAGTGGAGCAGAACTTCAGACAGCATAACCCACTTGCAGAGCTCTATCTCTATCCCTAGAATTCTCAAGTATGGTGTTCTACTGTCTACACCACCAAAGATCTTATATCACTCAAAATATCAAGTGTTGTTGTCTTTATATGGTACATTGTAGCATCTTAATATGTAACACTCTAAAGACATCCACAGTGTGTTGATGAGTTTAAATTTGCTGTGTTTTGCTTGTTTTGACTGAGGCCTCCTTGTCATTGGCTGGCTCCGCTAGCCTCCCCCCCCTGTGGACATACGGGCCCTAATCCGACGTTGTTATATGTGCCTGTAGCCTCTTACATGGCCCACGTTGAGGTGGTACATTCCATGACGTGGTCATCCCTAAGGGCTGATGAATCTGCTACAGTGTTACCAAACAATCATAAAAATACTTATTATTTCAAGCTTTGTATATTCTACACACTCAGAACTGAGTCTGCAAATGTACAGTTGACTTCAGTACACACCATCTAAGTAGTAACAGGTTTATGTTAGGGTGTCAGTTCCAAGCTGGACCCAAAGCAGAACATGGGGCAGGCAGGTGGAATTTAACAAAAGGAAAGTTTTTTTAATACCACAAAGCAAAACCAACATGTAACTTTACAACATCACAATGTATTCAACAGAGATGTTCATTAAACCAGATCGTATTAACACCATGTCTGAATAGAGACATTTCATGCTTTTCCATTTTACTGTCCACTCAATCGCGGTCATACCATACTGAAGTCAAATGTTCTGTCCCATTCTGCCCACTTCACAGAGTTGCTCCGAGAAGTTTCCTAAATCAATGAATGAAAATGAAAAAAGAACTGGAGTTCTTTGACTTTTTTACCTTACTGTCTTATGTAAAGTGTAAATCTGTGTTATTAAAAAGCAATATGTTTTCTTATCACTGTGCATAACTTCGTTGCAATCCAGCTGTCACTGAGTGTGACTCATCAGTCAATCCGTTTTCTACAGCGCTCATGCTGTTCATGTTTAGAGTCTGTTCAGCTGTCTATACTCCCAAGTGAATTGTGGGAGGATCGATTAATAAGATCAGTGCAGTCTTCACAGGCTGCAAAATCATCAAATCAAATCAAGTTTATTCAGAAAGCACATTCAGAAACAACCAGAATTGACCAAAGTGCTGTACAAACAAACAACGTACATAAAATGAAGCAACATAAGATGTTTAAAAAAAATACTGTCCAATATACAACTAAGTTCAGAGGAAACTAAGCATGCCTTCAGGACATAAAAACTGGATGACCTGCTACTTCCTGATGTTAAAGTCAGACATGAAGTTATTGTACTTGGCACTGAGCACCTCTGATGTACATTTTCTGATGATATAGTTACTGATATATAGGCACCGTCCTGGCATCCAGAACCACCGTAAAGAATCTCAGAGTTATCTTTGATCAGGATAGGTCCTTTAACTCCCAAATTAAAAAAATGTCAAGCAAAGACTTTCTTCACAAATGTAACATTTGACAAATCAAGCACATTGTGTTTAAAAAAAATGGAGAAAAATGAGTTCATGCATTTGTTAAATCTAGACTACATTACTGCAATTCCTTATTATCAGGCTGCTCTAATAAGTCTCTTAAATCTCTCCAGCTGATTCAGAATGCTGCAGCTCTTGTACTAACATAAACTAAGAAAAGAGTTAGGGCTGGCTCAGGTTTATAGTTAGGGCTGGCTCAGGTTTATATTTAGGGCTGGTTTAGGTTTAGAGTTAGGGCTGGCTCAGGTTTATATTTAGGGCTGGCTCAGGTTTATATTTAGGGCTGGTTTAGGTTTATAGTTAGGGCTGGCTCAGGTTTATATTTAGGGCTGGCTCAGGTTTATATTTAGGGCTGGTTTAGGTTTATAGTTAGGGCTGGTTTAGGTTTAGAGTTAGGGCTGGTTCAGGTTTATATTTAGGGCTGGCTCAGGTTTATAGTTAGGGCTGGCTCAGGTTTATATTTAGGGCTGGTTTAGGTTTAGAGTTAGGGCTGGCTCAGGTTTATATTTAGGGCTGGCTCAGGTTTATATTTAGGGCTGGTTTAGGTTTATAGTTAGGGCTGGTTTAGGTTTAGAGTTAGGGCTGGCTCAGGTTTATATTTAGGGCTGGTTTAGGTTTATAGTTAGGGCTGGTTTAGGTTTAGAGTTGGCTCAGGTTTATAGTTTGGGCTGGCTCAGGTTTATAGTTAGGGCTGGTTTAGGTTTATAGTTAGGGCTGGCTCAGGTTTATAGTTAGGGAGCGGGAAAATCAAAAACTTCCACTCACCAGAGGGGTGAGTGGAGAGCACGGGCACACAGGTCACTATTTATTTCTCTTCTTTTCTCCTCCTAGGAATCCCCTCACTCCAATTCATTGAGGCCACTGGGACATTTTGTGTTCAATTTTTGGATCCAGTGGCTCTCTAAACGGAGTCTCTGGGCTGCTGACCAGCCCACTCCGGACTCCAGCCCTGAGACTCTCAAATTCTGTTTTTTTGTTTTTTGTTTTTTGTCTGGCGGTCTATTAAATAAATGTGTTGTTTGAGTCGTTGTTGTATTGTGTTTTTTGTTTGACCCACATACATTTTACCGCAGGCTAGACATTCTATGACATACACCAGGTTGGAGGAGTTAATGTGAAAGGTTTGAAGGATGGGTGCCCTAGCGCCTGTAATTTGATT
The DNA here is from genome assembly GCF_910591455.1 of Pholis gunnellus. Classification (NCBI taxonomy): domain Eukaryota; kingdom Metazoa; phylum Chordata; class Actinopteri; order Perciformes; family Pholidae; genus Pholis; species Pholis gunnellus. The sequence continues at coordinate 23,674,203 of NC_136541.1, read as the reverse complement.
TTTGATGAATTTGGCGACCCAGAAGTATGTATTCTTTTGGGGCCGTCTATTCATCAGTGAGGCATGGACCAGGAGATCATTGAGGTAGGTATTTCTCTTGAAGACAGATATGATCTTGAAATTTGACAGGGGTTTGACCCTGTTCTGCAGTTTCTGGAATCGTTGTTTTACACTCTTATTTATTTTCAGGGCCGCCGGAGACAACATGGTAATAAAGGGGACCATTCTCGCATTGGCTCCATCTGGTGCCTCGACCTGTAATCTGTTCCGATTTTCATTTTTAATGGAACGCAAGAATGTTCTCCCATAGCCTCTGGTCCGGAGGACCCGGAAGAGTGTCCTAGTGGCTGCTTCTGCGTCTTCTGGGTACGTGCATATTCTGCTGTACCTGATCAACTGGGATTTCACTAAGCCCTTAAAGGTATGTTTGGGGTGATAACTTGTTTTATGTAATAGGGCATGGGTATCCGTGGGTTTAAAATAAACACGGGTACCCAGCCTCCCCACCCCATCCTGTCCTATTTTAAAAATCTCCGTGTCCAGAAACTCAACCTTGTTGTGCTGGAGGTTATGTTTAACTGTTATGGCAGTGTGATGGCCGTTCAGGGTATCAATAAAACGGTCAAACTCCCGTTCCGAGTGACTCCATACTCCAAAGATATCATCTAGATATCTTATGTAGACCAGCGGTGTTTTGGTACACTTGAGTAGCACGGTCTGCTCCCAGTCTGCCATGTATATATTGGCGTATGAGGGGGCGAACTTCTTGCCCATTGCAGTGCCGTGTATTTGTAAATAGTGTTTCTGGTTGAATTCGAAATCATTTCGTCTCAGTCCTAGCTCTAAGAGAGAGAGGAGAGCCTCATCTGGTCTAGAGGGGTCCGGATGTCTGTCAAAGGCCTGTCTGACCGCTTTAAGGCCCAGTGGGGTGTCTATGTTGGTATATAACGCATCAATGTCAATAGAAAACAGCATGGCCCCAGTTGGTACCTGGAGATTGCTGATCCTGTCGACAAACTCGTATGTATCTTTGACAAAGCTAGGGTGTTTCTGGGACAGAGGGCCTAGAAATTTCTCCAGATATTCTGCTACCCTATAAGACTCACTCCCACAGTCGGAGGTGATCGGCCGACCGGGGGGAATCAGATGGAGAACAGTCCATTTCAGAGGGTCTTTATGAATCTTTGGCAGGAGGTAAAATTTACGAGGACGTGGAAGATCCGGACCAAAAAGGTACGTTTTTTGTTTATGAGAGATGAATTTTTCTTCATATTAAGTCTGCAGGATTTGCCGAGTCCTGACTTGGGTCTCTGCTTGCAGAGGGCCGCTCAGAGGTAAGTAGTGTGTTGTATTGTTTAATTGTCTGTTGGCCTCTGTTAGGTACTGGTTCCTGTCCATAATGACTATTTTGGAGCCCTTGTCTGCAGGTTTAATGACAATGTCCTGGTTTTGTTTGAGTTTATTGAGTGCTTGTCTTTCTGGTTTCGACAGATTGTCTTCCAACTGGACCCTAATGGAGGTATTCTCCAGGTCCCTGATGTCCTGGCTAATCAGTTGTTTCAGGACTTCCGGGACTAATTCCCACTCTGGTTCCCAGTTTGTCGGTTATGTAAAGCCCTTATGGGCCACTCCTGTGGCAAACTTAAAATGGTTTAATAGTTTCAGACGTCTATGGTAGCCCCATAAGTCACGGCGGAGCTCGTCTTTATCGACCCTGTCTGGGGTTGGAACGAACGAGAGGCCCTTCTCAAGCAATTTCTCTTCAGATTCTTCCAACTGGAGGTAAGTGAAAGATTTAGAATGTTGGATGATGTGGGGGTGGGAATTCCCGGTCCCCCATTTACAAGTTTAATTGTGTCATCCAACCCTTCAGTATTTCTGAGGCTGTGCCACCAGTCCAGTGTATGATGTCATGGGTTTGGACTTCAAATAACCGTTCTTCCACCCCCTCCAGTACTCTGTATGTTTTTTTAAAAAGGTGCTGGTTTAGGTTTAGAGTTTGGGCTGGCTCAGGTTTATAGTTTGGGCTGGTTTAGGTTTATAGTTTGGGCTGGCTCAGGTTTATAGTTTGGGCTGGCTCAGGTTTATAGTTAGGGCTGGCTCAGGTTTATAGTTAGGGCTGGCTCAGGTTTATAGTTTGGGCTGGCTCAGGTTTATAGTTAGGGCTGGCTCAGGTTTATAGTTAGGGCTGGCTCAGGTTTATAGTTTGGGTTGGCTCAGGTTTATAGTTAGGGCTGGTTCAGGTTTGTAGTTAGGGCTGGCTCAGGTTTATAGTTAGGGCTGGCTCAGGTTTATAGTTAGGGCTGGCTCAGGTTTATAGTTAGGGCTGGCTCAGGTTTATAGTTAGGGCTGGCTCAGGTTTATAGTTAGGGCTGGCTCAGGTTTAGAGTTAGGGCTGGCTCAGGTTTATAGTTAGGGCTGGTTTAGGTTTAGAGTTAGGGCTGGCTCAGGTTTATATTTAGGGCTGGTTTAGGTTTAGAGTTAGGGCTGGCTCAGGTTTATAGTTAGGGCTGGCTCAGGTTTAGAGTTAGGGCTGGCTCAGGTTTAGAGTTAGGGCTGGCTCAGGTTTATAGTTAGGGCTGGCTCAGGTTTATAGTTAGGGCTGGTTTAGGTTTAGAGTTAGGGCTGGCTCAGGTTTATAGTTAGGGCTGGCTCAGGTTTATAGTTTGGGCTGGCTCAGGTTTATAGTTTGGGCTGGCTCAGGTTTATAGTTAGGGCTGGCTCAGGTTTATAGTTTGGGCTGGGTCAGGTTTATAGTTAGGGCTGGCTCAGGTTTATAGTTTGGGCTGGTTTAGGTTTAGGGCTGGCTCAGGTATATAGTTAGGGCTGGCTCAGGTTTATAGTTAGGGCTGGTTTAGGTTTAGAGTTAGGGCTGGCTCAGGTTTATAGTTAGGGCTGGTTTAGGTTTATAGTTAGGGCTGGTTTAGGTTTAGAGTTAGGGCTGGCTCAGGTTTAGAGTTAGGGCTGGCTCAGGTTTATAGTTAGGGCTGGCTCAGGTTTAGAGTTAGGGCTGGCTCAGGTTTATAGTTAGGGCTGGCTCAGGTTTATAGTTAGGGCTGGTTTAGGTTTAGAGTTAGGGCTGGCTCAGGTTTATAGTTAGGGCTGGCTCAGGTTTAGAGTTAGGGCTGGCTCAGGTTTATAGTTAGGGCTGGCTCAGGTTTAGAGTTAGGGCTGGCTCAGGTTTATAGTTAGGGCTGGCTCAGGTTTATAGTTAGGGCTGGTTTAGGTTTAGAGTTAGGGCTGGCTCAGGTTTATAGTTAGGGCTGGCTCAGGTTTATAGTTTGGGCTGGCTCAGGTTTATAGTTTGGGCTGGCTCAGGTTTATAGTTAGGGCTGGCTCAGGTTTATAGTTTGGGCTGGCTCAGGTTTATAGTTTGGGCTGGCTCAGGTTTATAGTTTGGGCTGGCTCAGGTTTATAGTTTGGGCTGGCTCAGGTTTATAGTTAGGGCTGGCTCAGGTTTATAGTTAGGGCTGGCTCAGGTTTATAGTTTGGGCTGGCTCAGGTTTATAGTTAGGGCTGGCTCAGGTTTATAGTTTGGGCTGGCTCAGGTTTATAGTTAGGGCTGGCTCAGGTTTATAGTTAGGGCTGGCTCAGGTTTATAGTTAGGGCTGGCTCAGGTTTATAGTTAGGGCTGGCTCAGGTTTATAGTTTGGGCTGGTTTAGGTTTAGAGTTAGGGCTGGCTTAGGTATCACTCATCATAAAACACACACTTCATTCAAACTGGACAGAAACTCACCAAAACTAACAAGACTACTGTTTGTTAGTCTTTCCACTTTTCCAACAATCAACAACTAAATAAATCCTTAATTCACTTTGTCAACTGTGAAAATCTGTCTGCCGTCCTGCTGCCAACTGATCAGCGGCTGGTTGATGGCTGTCACTCTGTCTTCAGAGGCAGCCCATTGAAGTAGAAAAATGCAATGACTGACACCCCAAACCTACCTCCTGGTCTTGGTTGTCTTTTCCAGTTTAGCTTCACACCTCTGTCCCAGTGACAAAGAAAATGTTCATGCACAGTAACGCACTCATGGCTCGCTCTGGGTTATTCTCAGCAACCGCATACAACCAAAACTGACCACAGTAACATTCATTACAGCAGAATGATTCAGTTTCTGTCAGCATCAGCGGGCAAGTCAGTGTTTGCTCTCAGCAGCTCAGACTCTGCCGGCCATATCCTCCTCTATGCAGCTGCAGCGGCCTCCTCCAGCTGAAAACACTAAATACCTGAGTCAGCAAAAACACTGTCACATGTAACATTACACTGTGAAGAATCCTCATCCACAACATCCTCTGCACGGAAGGTCATTTCTGCTGTTGAAAACATAACAAAGCAACGAGAACAAGGACGTTTTCGAGCAGCATTGCTCCCCACAGCTTCAAAGCTGAAGAAGCTCTCTGTAGTTCTTCCTCATTCCAGGCACATCACTGGAAGAACAACAGATGCTGCAGCTGCCCCCAACTGCACTTTAGATAACATTCCAGACATGCAATAGAGTTGTGATGTCCCATTAAACAGTTGTGATGATTGCACAGTTTAGAGAATGCTTCAAAAAATGAGCCGAAGTGTGAGATTAACACCGTAGACGACCATGTAAATATTGCTCTATATATGACACAAAGGTGAACCCTCTGAACAGACATTCAGAGGCTGATGAAGATCTACTGCAGAGCAGGCTGGTGGGTCGTTTGTCTTCTCAAGTTTGCTGATGAAGCATGAATGTATGTGAGAAATGCCACTTGGAAAAAGCTGCTTGAAATTGTTCTGGTGAAATCTGTAAGTCAAATGGACAGGTGTCTCCTGTAATACGCCATGCACCACTTCACACTAATGCTAATTAATGACCCTGTCAATCACAGACCAGGATTCCATTTTTGGATTTGAACCAGGAAATGTTAATAGAAATATCACAGGACCGGCAGGGTGGCCATGAACAGTCGATCGTGACATTTTGTGTTGGTGAATTGTCATTTTGCTAAACTTACAGTATATTACTCAGTTTGGGAAAGGAGTATATTATTTCATGTTTAGGATAAGAGATTATTTTAGTTAGTCTAACCCTAACCTCCATTGACCAAAGACATTCATTCCATTGATGATCAAAGAAATAGGTTGATTTTAAGGTCCATTTTCAAGGATTTCAGGGGATCTATTAGCAGAAAAGGAATATAATATTCATAACTATGTTTTCATCAATGTGTAATCACCTGCACCAAAAATCACTGTGTTTTCATTGGTGTAGAATGATATGATATTACCCATCATATGTACACAGGGAGCAGGTGCTCTTCATGGAGTCCGCCATGATGCACCATGTTTCTACAGCAGCCCAGAATGGACAAACTGAACAGTGGCTCTAGAGAGACTTTGGTGTTTTTGCGTTACCTGAAGCCAACTGTAGTTCTCTCTGACAGACTTGTGAAACTGTGGTAACGTGACATGCAGAATGCAAAACCGTGGCACCACCAGCTCCCTCAGCAACATTTACAAGTCCTTAAACCGATGATAGAAAATGTTGATGGATTTGTTTTATAATTGATTTTTCCAGAACATTTACTTGCTAAAAAGGGCATTCTTGCAGGTTTATTGAGCAGCCGGCAAGAGTTTAATTAGCCAAGTGCAAAGTGGTCCATGATATCGTACCCTCCCACACAAACACTAATTAACCCTTCACACATCCATGAACTGCACACACAACTTAAATGTCTTATATACAATTAAAATGACATGTAAATCATTTGAAGGTGAAAGGCGAGGATAGTTTGAATACATGTGTGAAAACCTTATAATGTATTTTGGTCACAAAAGCTTGTTTGACAAATGTTGGTGTGTGTCATTCTAAGAGCCTTTACTGTAATGGGGCTAACCATGTAAAGTGTGTCCTAACAAAAAGCTACGGGTCATTCAAATGAAAAGATTTCGGTGTGTGTGTGTGTGTGTGTGTGTGTGTGTGTGTGTGTGTGTGTGTGTGTGTGTGTGTGTGTGTGTGTGTGTGTGTGTGTGTTGTTAGTGCAAGTGTGGATGTAGCAGGGGTACCTGGGCCCAGCTTCACTGCATTGATATCTAAAGACCCAGACAGCATCACAGTGATTCAGACTCAGCAGCAATTTACAACTTCTTAGCTAGCACAGAGGATAGTACTGCTCTGTGTGTGTGTGTGTGTGTGCGAGCATGAGAGCGTATAAGTAAAGAGACATACTGTACATTCTTCCCACAGCTTGCAGACGGTTTGTGTTGCATATTTCATTCCCTTCTATATTTTGACCAACAAAAATAGATCTCATCCCATATAGAGTAGCTACCACTGTTGCTATGGTATGTCAGAATACTCTAGCACATGAGTGAGTACCATGTATAACAGTAGTATGGCCAAATACCTGCTTTAATGTGACTGGCTGGGTCAGTCTGGGTGGTGGAATGGTGAACTGGGAGGAGCTAGCTGTTTTAGAAGGTTGTACCTCTATAAACTCGTATTTCAAAGTTTTCTTCTAATGGTATGCTCAATGTTCCTCAACGTAGAAACACAAGCGTCTCGTGAATTATTTAACAATACTAGGTTTGTCTTATGCCCATCACATTTAATTATTCATTATTTTATGTTTCAGTTTGGTTTGGCCGATGGCTCAACGACAATACCCATGTACCCCAGCATCTATTTTTATGTAAAAGACAATGTCAGAGGTGTAAATGAATGCTGTAGTGAGTGGAAAAGACCTGCAACTGTCGTATAGTACAGGCTACAGGAAACATGGCTACAAAGCTTGTTTAAGAGAAGGTAAAAGGTCGTATCAGATCTTTATCAGAATGAGATCTTAAATATACGCCAGCAATCACATATGGTCCAGTTCAAACATTGATTGATGGAATAGATCGTGACATTTACAACTGCTCTGTGAACTCTTTGCAGTGAAGCTTGGTGGCTGTGGCCTTTTGATAAGGATTATTGTGTTGTTTGTTTGGGCTGAAGTGATTCATTTAAAATTCAAACAGTAAAAAACACAACCGATCAGGGCAGCTTGAGAGGAGTTAATGTCTAAGAAGCCACTATGTTCTACAACAATGTCCAGCTCAATAGGGAGACATGATGATGGAAATGTCCTAAAGATTAAAACAAAGACAGACAAAAATGGCCGAGGCGTAGACCAAGACACCAGTGCAGAAATCTGTACCTCTGTACTCCCAGTGCTGCGAACAGCGGCCGGGTAACTCCTGAGATTCCTTCCCTGTGAGTATAATTGTGCCCTCCACCAAAGCATACAATTGCTCTGAATCGGCAAAACAAAGCTTTGGTAATATTATCCAGGCCAGCAAACATGAACAAACCTATACTGTTGCTCATTTATGTACGGCGACTTTTGTAAATATTACATCAAATTGTTGGACTCTCCTTTCCAATTCTGAATTCAGAAATGACCACGGAAGGTAAACCTGTTATATTTAGGTTCATGGATTTAGAAATATCTGATGAGTAGAAGTTCATTTGTTTTGAAACCCAATGACTTATAACAACATGACTGTATCGCGGCTACAAGCGGCCAAAATGAGCTTCCTTCGTAGGGAGTCTGGGCTCAGCCTTAGAGATAGGGTGAGGAGCTCAGAGTAGAGCTGCTGATCTAATCAAGTTCCTCCTGGATCCCTCCCTTTAGAGGTTTTCCAGCACATCCAACTGGTAAAGGCTCCGGGTACACTCAGAACACGCTGGAGGAATTATTCATATCTTGTCTGGTCTAGGAACACGTCGAGGTTAGTCAGAAAGAGCTACAAAATGCTGCTGGGGGGAGGGACATCTAGAATATCCAGCTAAGCCTGCTGCCCCCGCGACCCGGCCCCAGCAAGAGGTAGATAATGGATATAATGGACCAAACTTCATTATTTCCCAAATAACTAACTACAACTTCACAAATCTTATTAAAACAGTTACGTGTAACACAGACAGAAGTCTACTTTCTAGAGTTACTGCTGAGACAGTATCCCCTCTTCTTGACGAGCAGTCAGTTTCACTAGTCATGGTTTTTTTCATATTCACTATTCTCATCAGTGACTGATGAAAGCTTCTGCATTTCTACCTGTCAACAAAAGCTTTGCATGTTTTTTTCTTTTTAGTTTTTTTTCATAGACAACCACAGAAAGCTCTTCAATGAACATGAAACAAACCTGAAATGAATTGTCATTGGAACTCTGAGGATGTAACTGCTCTTGCTCTGCATGCTCCTGCTTTAAAAAGAGCCAATATTAATAAGATGCATACAGTCACCATGCCTGAGTATTAAACATGTAAACCAGGTACTATGCATGGGCAAGACCTGCTGATCTCTGCACGTCCAAAAACACACACACACACGTAATTACAGCGTAAGTGTGTAATAAAACATTTATCGGTGATACCGTGGGAGTAGTCAACTACTGAAAAACAACTAAACTCATTTAAGCCACACCACAAACTTCTCTTTTTATCTTTTTTATTAAAACCACTGAAATAGTTTCAATGAAGGTCAATAGTCAGCATCAACAAATTACAGTGGATGCTTATTAGGGCTTAATGAAAAAGATCAGAGTGGGCTGGAATTTGGCTAAAGCACCAGTTCACTGTCTGTAGTACCACATTAACTTTTTTATGTTTCTCTGGACAGTGTGAGATGTGACGCAGGGAAAGTAACACAGAGGGAATTTTGTACCAAAAAAAAGGAAATGCTGAAGCCTCATTTCAGATTCAGCTTATGTTTAGAATGTATTTTTGCTACGAACACTGACTTTGGATGTGCATTGAGAAGGAACCTTGTAATGACCAGTATGAATAGATGGAATAGTTACAGGGAGCAATGATTTTTCAGTGTTCATCTGTGCTCCTGACTTTTGCTTTATGACAGACGGTAGAACAATGTGACCCTATTCTTTTACATCCCATTGTCATACTGGCATCAGTGCTCAGTCTGCTGTTGAACCTTCTATGTTTAAACTGCCAAATGAATTTGATACATTTCAATATTAAATATCAACATTAAAGCAAGAGAACAGACGGAGAGAGAGCAGATCATGCAGGGGGGTGGGGGTGTGTGTGGGCGGGGTAAACAGGTGCAAATCCCAGAACCCAGAAGTCATCAATCTTCCACTGAGGTGGAACAAGACGAGCTGCCCCAGTTGCAGCCACACAGAAACTCTCCACGCTGCCAATGTATTGCTCTCATTCAATTCCAAGTATCAATAGCATTTCCTTCATGATGGATTTATTATATAAGTAATTTGTTTGTGTCCATTAAGCCAGAGCACGAACCAATCAGCATCCACGTGAGTGTTTGGCTTAGGTGTGTGTGTGTGTGTGTGTGTGTGTGTGTGTGTCGACACTGAGAGGTGACTGTTTGTTAGAGCTGGAGAGTATTTCTTCATTGAAAGAAGAGCAAAGAACGACACTGAAGGCTTAGTTTTCTCCATAGAAAAGATATTTTTCTTCTTCTCCCAGCTGGTGTGGTAGGAGTTTGATTGACAGATGGTTCATCCAATTAGAGTCTCCCCTTTTCTAAAAAGTTCCTAATGACTTCTCAGATAGTTCTGTGTAACAAACATTTGGGTCAGGTATATATATATATATTAGTACATATGTACTAATTGTTGTACTGGTACTTTTACTGTACTTATCCGAATACTACCACCACTCGGGACATGGGACTTGCTGATACCACATTACAAGGTTTTAAATAAACATGCTGTGTGTCAAAGCAGGAATTATACTGGGTTTTTTCACATTCATTTTCACTGGTGTGTATAATAATAGTGATTTGATGTGTGCTTGGAGGTGTTGACCATCCCTCTATGTTCCAGTTGTGTTGCCTAGTCAACCAGCTGAGCTTTCGGAGATAACTAGTGAAGATTTGAATTTGACACAGCAACAAAATGAATTCCATTATAAATGACCACATCTGTCCCGTTGCTGAGAGCAAACACTGCTGAATTAGAAGCAACATCACTGCTGTTCACATCTGCCTGGTCCACTGGGGCATATAGTCAACAGTGACTAGGATCTTCAAATTAAAAGTGTGTAATGTGGAGGCTACAATAAACAGTTCATGTACGTTATGGGACCAGTATCATCTTCTCTCCCACTATTTATTTATTTGCCTCATTGTCCCCCAGCATTCAAGTGATATTTTCACCTCCTTATATAACTGACCACAATTTTTTGCACAAATCTTATACCATGATGATCTTGGAAATTGGGAATGTCTTTCCCAGACCATGTTTAGAACCACAGATTAGATGTTTCTGGTCATTGCACCATGGATTCCTCAGTTGTCTCTCTTTTTCTATCATGATAATACCTCCGTGCACAAAGCTAGATCCATGAAAATGAGTTGTCTGTTGACTGGCCTGCACAGAGCCCTGTGTTCAACCACATCCAACCCTCCGGGACTAAGATCTCTGCATTATTACCAAACCTCATTAATGCTTCTCCTCAAAAACAAATCTAATAGTTACAGTTGTAGTCACAGTGCAGCACCGTAAGTACTTAGGAATTTGGTTGTAGAGAGATTGTCCCAAAATACTCATTGAACACCTTGCTGAAAAACTATAAATTAAAATTGTATTCTTATAACAGAATATATACACACACAATCCAGGATAGTATCTACTCTATGGAGCTATATTGTATGTTCATGCTGCTGTTAACAAACTGAATGTATTTCCTGTTGTGACAGCTATCATGCTATGAGTGTGCGTTTACTTAAAGTTAAGGTTCAAAGTGCATTTGTGACCTTGGAAATGGTAGTTTGATGAACAAATCCCAAGTCAAGCCAAGGTCCATTTACCAGTTTTTTTCCACGGCATTCAATCATTTTTTAAGCTAACATGAACAAGAAGCCCTACAAGTGCAATGGATGAAATCATATTAGTTTGATTCAGTGAACGTTGCTTTGTCTAAGTATGAAGAGTGGAGGCTGTCATAGCATTGTGCTGATCTAAATAAGCACAACGCTATGACACACATGGCTGTAATGTTTGGGGTGCACTTTACTGCATATAAGCTAGAGTAGTTCCAAATAATAGAAGAATGCAGTTGGAATGTATTACATCTATTTTAGACCGCCATGCATCTGTGAATGCTAACATTTATACTAAAACCAAAATCTTCTCTCATAGCTACGGTGGCCTTCAGGTAGAGATAGGTATCTTTAGGATTATATTTCGACTAGGAGCTCCACCGCAGCCTCTCTGACTTCAGTGTGTGTGTGTGTGTGTGTGTGTGTGTGTGTGTGTGTGTGTGTGTGTGTGTGTGTGTGTGTGTGTGTGTGTGTGTGTGTGTGTGTGTGTGTGTGTGTGTGTGTGTGTGAGTGTGTAGTTGGAGGAGCTCAGCCCGACACAGAGAGCAGAGGAGATGCTGCAGCGTGACAGTAAATGACACCAGAACATTCAAAAGTACTAATAAAAAACACCTGTACCATCAGGGATTATCAATACCTCAGTCTTTAATAACTTAGCACTTGTTTAATAATGAGTGCCAGTACTCATCCCTAACCTAAGCAATGAAAAAACGTGAAAGCCTCTCTCTAGAGCCAGTGTTCCATTTGTCCCTTCTGGGCTGCTGTAGTAACATGGTGGTGCAACGTGGAGGACTCTGTGGAAGACGACCTGCTCGCCATGTAGATATAAATGGCTTTTCCTAAGCTAACAAAAATCATAATGATTCTTAGTTTCAGGCCATTATACACTAATGAAAACATAGTTCTGAATATTGTATTCCTATTCTGCCAATTAATCCCCCTACGTTACACACGGTTCCTTTAATCTAATGTAGGAGGTTAGTTTGAGGTAAATCCTTCAGTACTAAAGTCCTCTACCTGAGGCCCAGGTGCTATCTATATATCTCTTGGAGAAAAATCAGTTCTTCAGCTTTGCCATGTCCAGCATATCACTCTAGTCCTGATATTTATTTTACCAGAAGTAGACCTTTCTTCAGTGTGTAACAGTCGACCCAGTTTGCAGTATCATCAGGCTAATATTACACAACACCAAATTCAGACAGATACCTACAGGAAAGGTGTTTTATGCAGGTAGGGAAGCCTTTGTCTAACAGCGAAAACTCCAAAGTACTCAGTTAAGAATGCTATGAAACAAAGACTCCTCACATTTGAGAAGCTGCCACCAGAGGAGGTTGGCATTTGTGCTTAATAAGTGACTTAAACACCTAATCTAATCAATTGGTATTAACAGATCCAAAAATAGTCTCTTTATTGTCGACTTGAGGCGTTTTTATTGCTTCATTGTCCACACGTTCCAGATTAATTCATGTGGTTGTGGCTTTTCAAGTGTCTCAAGGCTGTTTTCATCATGATTGCTACTCTACCATTTGTGTTAGCTCATCAGAGTTCTTAACTACCACCTAAATACAGTGTGTTACAGGTTTATTTCCCACTGATTCAAACACAAGCTCCGATCTTTGGAGAACTAAAACACCTTCTCATCACGTTTTGACCCTGAACACGGTCTAGACAAGGGAAACTGACATTTCATAAGCTTGTTATTTAGAACATCTGACTTAACTAAATAGCTTTTGTTCATGGACATTATCTACAAGAGTATAGTGGAAGCTATATTGGATAATTCTTCAAATGTCAGAGAGAAAGCAGTCTGACTTTGAAAGGGATTTTAGTACGTTTTATAGCCTAATACAAGCACACATTTATATAATATGAAAGGGGTCGCTCGTAGTGACAAAACCACTGGAAGTCATCAAAAAGCTGCATTTACCAGAGAAATGTAGCTGCGAGAAAAAAAGAGAATATTAACTTCATCAGCTAATTAAGCAGCTGTTATATATATATATATATACACATATTATGCTGCACACAAGTGGCCAACAAATCAATTATTGTAGGTTGAACCCAGGCTTAAACCATCAGGTGTCAAAAGTTAATCACAAATACTATCATTCAACTGCTGTATCTTTGCTCATCATCAGGTGCTGGTCCCACACTATTGTGAACTCTAGCGTTCTAAAGGCCTTTCCACAACGAAGAAACAACACCCAAATGTGAAATACTCCCCTGCGAATATTTCACATGAAAGCTATTCATATCGGCAGCGATGCAAATTTGAGACAGTTGCAACATTATTAATAAAAGGTTTGAATAGATTCCTGCAGGCAGAGGACCAACTACCAGGATCCTACTGACCAGACCAGCGTCTGTCAGTCTGTCCGAGGTAAACTGTTGCATAACCTCATCTACTGTAAGATATTTCATCAAGTTTCCTTTTAATAGAATGCTCTGAGTTCCCTCTGGTTAACGTTTACAGTGTTAATGTATTGTGAAAGGTGAGAACAGAAGGAGTGGAACGGGTCTGTGCTGCCTTTGTCAAGGTTGGAAGGAGAAATAAAGTTTTCTGTCTTGGTTCAAACTACGGAGCGTCCGTGTTGTTGTACACTGTACATATTGAATATGTCCGCTCTGCACAACGTGGCTTGATTCAGTGCTAAAGCTCAGAAAAATTAAGTTTACGAATGAATCAAAAAACGCCTTTAGACTGCAGATCCAAACCAGCCTCCAACTCATAAATTGTCTTAACCCTCGCTGTGTCATCCTTTTACTACTTCCCCCATTCTGTTCTTTGAGTTCTATTCAACGACTGCATTAACATCCAAAACAGAGCACAGGGGAATGTGTCTCTTCTCACAAACTGTGAATGTTACAATGACCTTAACAATTACAATGTCTCTGTTAGGAGAAGAATATTCCTCATCTGGCATGTGAGCGAACCGGTGTGATGCAGCCATCAGTTTAATATAATGTAAACACAAAATGACATAACCAGGTATCAATATAATGATGATTGCTGTGCAATCAAATAAGATCCACCCTTCAGTGTTCCAAAGTGCAATGACAGATAATGTAACTGTGTAAATGACAGTGGAATTAAAAAGAAAAGTGTTATCACATTAATGATGAAGACTTAATATTACATCACTGGGAAATGAAAATGAATAATGTCAAATGTTAAGTCAATGAAATACAAGCTTAAAGATGCATTCCCCGCAGCATAAACTCAGCTCACAGTCGAGTTGTAAAAGACCAACAGTCAACTTCAAGACCACTTTTCGTTAAGGGGCCAATATAAAACAATCTGTAAATGTTTCTTTAAAGGAATGTTTAACCTTTATGTGTTGACCCACCAATCCACCACAGCCAGCTGAGAATACAACTGCAATCAAACTTCACATCACATAATCATACAGTGAAGGGCTTAAAGCACAGGCGTGTTCATCCACAGAGTGAACAGGCTTTCCTGCTTAGGAATGCACAACATGTCCTGATTGCAGCTCCTCTCCTTTAGCTGTCACTTCTTTAATTGATTTAAGAGAGCCTGGAGGCTCCCCCCCCCGGCTGACTGTCCCACCTCTCCCATTAAACACTCCCAGAATAAACCTTGAGATTTGGCAACACATGAAATAAACCAGCATTAAGAAATAGAGGAGTACCACAGAGACTTCATTTGAAAACTCTGGTGTAGAGTCAGCGCTCATGTTCATTTTCTCATCAACAAGCAGTGCTAGGAGTAAAAGCAGAGCAGTTACCTCACACAAGCCTCTCATTGTCCCTCCGAGATGCTGCTGAGTGCACTAAGTCCACATATTTCCTGAAACTCTCTCCGTGGACACTTCTGTCTCCGTCAGTTCACCCTGTTGAACTACAAGCACGCTCGATCTGCTCTCTTCTCTGTGTATCCTCTCAGCTCTCTTTATCTTTTTCCCTCTAAGTCCCTCCCTATCAGCCTCTTTCCCTCTCATACACCCCTTGATCCTCTCCCTGCCTCCCTCCCTCCCTTTCTGTCTCACCCTCTCTCTCTCTCTCTCTCTCTCTCTCTCTCTGTCCCTCACAGTACTTGTATCCAATCCTCTCCCTCCTCTTTCCTTCTCTTCACTCTCAAGGTTTTTCTCTAAAACTGAAATTTGCTTTATTTGCAGGACCTTTTAAAAGTACTCTGTTGCAAAATCTGGTATTATACAAAGTGAAATGATTGAGAATATCTAAAGAAATTCTGTATAATAGACATATGTACATTCTTTTGAAGGGTGAGATGAAAATCTCTCATCTCTGTGTGATAATGCTTCATTCACCCGATGTCGGCAGAATGGGAAGAACTGAAAACACTTGTATTAGTCGGAGATGGATGCTCCTGCTGCTAGCCACAGCAGTTAAAAAGCTACTTATGTTGTGTTGAGTTTCTTTAACAAGGAACTTATGGAACAATTGGGATTTTGGTCTTGTCATCATGAACATTACTGAATTGTATCGTATGATGGAAGAAAAACAAATAGTTAAAAGCAAGTCATCAAAAGTAATGGTATGACATTACATTTTGTATGATGTAATTATAGTTTGTCATTCAGCACAGTCTGTTGTTGTGAATGTCAATATACTGATAAACCCCCCCCCCCCCCCGTAAAGAAAGTTCAGAGCTGTTGACAGTGTATCAGTCTTGAGGATTCCAGGCAAACAGTCTGTTTCACTGCCGGCTGTTTTCAATGTTTTGTAGCTGAGACGCTATCTGACTGACTGCATCTCCCCAAAGCTTCTCAAGCAGAGCTGTCTCCCAGTACTTAATCACACACAGACACACACACACCTACACACACACGCAGTCTTACAACAATGCTTGTTAAGACAACCAAGCGCACAGTGACTCCTGCTGCATGAGTATGTGCACAAACACAGGATGACTTTACTAGCAAGTGTATGAAACAAAAAGATGTCATGTATGCAGACGGATAAACACAAACACACCCATGGAGTAACCCAGTAACCTGATATGTATGACATGCATACACTTCTTGTGTGACTCACGGCCACACATGCAGCAGGTGAACACACAAGCACAAAGAGTAAATTGTAGATTAGCGGCACCCTCCCCCTTCTTAAAGCTTGACGCTGCAGGGGTCTGTGGTGCTAAAAAGACCTTCATCTAGCTCCCGTCTTAACCAATTACAGACCTAACATGCATGTGTGTGTGTCTACGGCTAATACATTGGTGTAAATTGCATGCAGCCCCATTACTTAGCAGCTGGGAGGGAGCAGTGTGACTGATGATCAGAGCGGTTCTATATGCGTCTTTAATCTAACTGATCATCAGAAAAGCTGCAGCTGTTGCATTTTTGATGGAGCCATGATGGATGGATGTCCCTCTCTGCTGACTGACCTATTTGTAAACACTCCAACCTCGCTCTTGTATGGCTCCTGCTATTTTTCTGACTTTTTTTCCTGTGTGTTTTTATCTCATTGATGGACTACCCTGTGTCCCAAATATGTCTCAACTAATGCTAAGCAGTGTGAGTCTGTGATGCGTTCACGCTGTGCAAATGTTCGGTTGAATACCTCAAGTGAGACAAAGAACAGCCTTGCTGAATGCTAACATGCTATCAGTGTTAACATGCTAATGTTTAACATTGTCACCATCTGAGTTAGCATACTTTTGCAGGTATTTCTTTACAAAACTTAAACATGGAGCAGAACAAGCAAAAAAATAAATCAAAACATGATTTAATTAAATAAATAATAATATCTGTTGGTGAGCATATGACATCCTTTTTATTTCTGTACAAAATGTGTGGATTTCTTGTATAGTAACAGCAAAATCGGTAAACTATGACAATTAGTTAACGGATACGTAGGTAAGGTATCACACCTCGATACGTTTGAGTACTGGCTCAGTGTGTGTGTGTGTGTGTGTGTGTGTGTGTGTGTGTGTGTGTGTGTGTGTGTGCGTGCGCGTGCATCATGTTGCATTTGATTGAAAATATACAGCAAACATGACAGAGTAGTTCTAAGCAATGCTTCGAAATGCATACAGTAAAAAGCAAAACACTGTAGGACGAATATATATATATATTATTAAAGCTTTAATGAACTGTGAGGAAATAATACAGTATGTCAGATGTTCTGAAACAGGACAAACAGTGATGTTGTATGCAGTCAGTGAGTATTTGCAGTGCTAACAGGATAGCATAACACACACAGTACACTGTAGTATACTTCAACTTGCTCTTTCACACTGAATTAGCTGCATTATAGTATATTGAGCTATGTTAATTAACCGCACTGCTTTACTGAATAATGTATTGTCACACACTGAATGATACGATTTTAAAAGCTGCTTCTGGATCAGCTGTAAAAAGCTGATCTTCCACCTCCCGCAGGCCGTCAAGCAGATCCAAGATCCAAATATGATGTAGAACTTTATGTACAAGAGGAACACAACGTATACATGCTTACATGTGTGTTGTTATTGCCATTTTTGTGTAACTTTTGTCAGCCTGTGCCCAAGGGGATGCATGTATTACACACACATGAAACGGTTGAATAATTCTAACTTTGAGCAGTAAAAGAAGTTCAGTATATGTCTGGGGGAAATAATCAATAAATGCACACTAGATCTTATGTTTCCGTTGTTCACTAAATAACAATAAATTCAATCTTTTCTGTCACAGGTAGTGACTAACTAACGATGTATTGCATGTGCAAATTGAGCTTTTCTGGGGGTGTAAACAGTCTTACGTAACGTAGCTACCCGCATATTGGTCGTGCGCTCGGTCGTGGCTACTTACATACCACGTCTTCGACCATATATACTTAGTTTTTGCAATTTGCAATGGCTAAAAATAAAAGGAAAATAATATAATATCAAAATGTAAAGGAAAAAACACCTTTAGTGTGTCAGAATATCATTTGGTTACCATATGTCCATTTGGGTCTCCAAATGTCCTTTTTAGAGCTCCACCTGGATCTTTTCATGAAAGAAACACTGTAGAATGGTCATACTTTGTCCTATCTTCTTCAAATTTGAGGCAGATGTTCACTGATAGTGTAGTTACAGCCCTATACTACCCTTTACCTGTACATATACAGCCACAGGCAGTTATTTATACTGAAAGATACTTTTTTATTTTAGACAATAATCTTCAATTTGTACTGACTTTGAAGGCCACTGCTCTGTTTCTGTATGACCCACATGTTTTCTGACACTTTCACAAGAAACTTTAGGGGTTTTTCTTTCTGGCAAGACCTCATTGATGCATATAGACAGAGTGGTTCAGAAGCTACAGCCATTTGGGTATGTCATTTTAGGCGGTCTTGCTCCAAAATAGGGGGGGAGTGGAAGAGGTTCCCATCTGCCCATCAAAACAGTCAGGTGAAAACAATATAATTTCCAGATGTGAATAAGTTTCATGTTTCCCGTCAAAATACATTTAAATTGGATAGTAAAATAATCTTAGATTACCGATCAATACGTTTTGGATCTCCCTTAAATTAGAACTAATGTCTACTTTTCATCACAATCTTCCCTGATGCTTCTCAAACTATCAACTGGCGCATAAATGTTTTGAACCACATTAAATGTATAAACTTAAATCGACCAATTTAATTGATCGAAACGTATTAATGGTATCAGTCACTAATTATCCCTGGTCACATCCTTTTAATTTATTTTTGGTTCGTTATTTATTTTACTCGTCATCGTATTCTTTATTCATTCCATTTATTTTGTTAATTTTATCGTTTATTCATTTACTGTGGCTCAGTGGTAGAGCAGGGTCCTCATTCAATCAGATAATCGGCGGTTCGATCCCCGGCTCCACTAGTCCATGTGTCCCTAGGCAAGACACTTAAACCCAAATTGTTCCCGCATGCTGTTCTTGTGGTGTCTAAATGTTAGATAGTCCTGATGGGCAGGTGGCACCTTGCATGGTCCATTTACCATTTTCTGTTTAGTAGTTTAGTTATGTAGTTAGTCCAATACATATTTCATTCATGATGAACTTGATCATTTAATTTGTGTGTGTGTATAATATAATAAGCCCCTGTACAACATGACAAGAACTCCGTAGCAACCCTGAGATCGACACTTAATTGATACATATTAAAATATCAAAAAGACCTAAACAGTCAAACAGAAATAACTGCAATTCCTTGGTAATGAAATTAGGTCACACTCACTTTCCAAATTGTCTCTGCCTAAACCAACCACCTTTCAACTGTTTTCTGAGCTGGAAATCTTCAAGGACTTCATAACTATAGAAATGGAGCATGGATCGGCGCTCTACATGATTTAATTTTATTGAAGCTTACAAGCAGCAGATCCCTGTTATCATAAACTGGGTACACGAGACTCAATCCCTTCATGCATGTTTAGTAGACCCTTTAGAAATCCCCTTGTTGACGGCCTAATCAGCTCCAACAGGCCTGTGACTGATCATCATTAGGAGCTGCACGCAGCTGGTCAGGTGTGCCTGAGTTCCGGCTTGCTGCTTCAACATTCCTCTGGGACGAGATACTTTTCAACCTCACTGAAAATCTCCAAATTCAAGAGCACCGTATTTACTCAAAGGACAGAAAAACAACATGATATTGGTTCCAGCAGGGCTACATTTTACCTTGTTTGTGCACTGTTCAGTGATTTATATTTTTGACATAACCACTCTAATATTTGCATTGTATGGAAAAGGGACTTTCGCCTTAATATTATCAATAACAGGTTGCAGTCAGCCTGAAGGAAAACTTAACACAGGATTTTGCAATAGTTCAGCTGTGTTGGACCAGGAATGTTTGGGGTGGCAGCAGCTAAGACAGGAAATCAGGTTCCTGGTGTCAAAATGCAGGTAAAGGTCCTGACTGTCTTTTAAAAAAATAAAAAATTCTGTAAAACTATAGTCAGGCACTGCCCATCAAACAAAATCAACAGAGACACAATGCTGGCTTTCAAAGTTTGATAAACTGAAGAAGACACTTTGAGGATGCAGCCAAACATATGGCTGATGTGATAAAGGAAATGCCAACACTGTTTTGCTCTGTTTGGTGCAAAACTCGCATAATAAATTAATGCTATACAAATTGGAAGGTCAGAGGTTTTCTTAGTTTATAGTCTAGCTGTCAGTCTGTTCATATTTTGCATTTTTAATTTCTAATTAAGAGGAATCCTTCCTCTTAAGAGGAATCCTTCCTCTTAATTAGGTCCAAACTCGGAGGGAAATGTGTTAATATACAAAGTAGTTGTCTCAGAATGATATACTTGCTCCTCATTAGGAACACAGCCACATAGACAAACATGCAGTGAAGCACAGAAACAAATCATCCCTTATATACAGTATATATTAAGTGTAGTTGGTTGTCAGTGCTGGAGTTCCTGCATCTCTGAAAGCCATTAGTAAATCAAATGCACTCTTCTCCATCAGCACAAATGAATTAAGAGCAGCCTTTAGATTACACCGCACAGACAGCCATACTACATAGTCCCCTTGTGAGTGTGTCTATTTGTGAGCACATGTGCACATGCACAGTAATGTAGATGGTAAGTGTTTATCATGCCATCATGACCAAACCACGCATGCTATTGTTTCATCTCCTCTGCAAAGTCAGTTAGGGTGGTCGACAATGAAGTGATTATGAGCAGACTCAACTGTGTGTGTGTGAGTGCGCATGTGTGCTCTTTGGTCAGCTTCTGAACAGATGGTATGCCATGCCCCGAGATGCACAACTTAATCCCTCAACCACATGGTGATCTTAATCGGACAGAGTCCGGGGGGCAGGCAGGGGGGGCATAACTGCATACAAACTTATTAATAAACAAACTTGCAGTATTAGAGTATGCTCTTTGTATTTTTCATAAAATAGGTGAAATAAGATCATTTCACTGTCTTCCCTGCTCCACTACTCACACACATGCGTACACACAGTTTTCCACGGATAGAGAATGGTAATGATGTGGTCTGATTTGGTTGAGGTGCGTTTTTGTTAAATGTTCATCTTATCCTGGGCACAGTGGGCTGCACCTGCTCTCCCTCTCTCATCTCCATCACCTTCTCTCTTTCTTTATCTGTCTCCTCGTCGCGTCTCTGTTCTCCTCTCAAAGCTGAGCTTTGACAGAGTCTTTTCATTTTAGTCTGTCTCATTGAAGAAAGTTAACACAGGGTCAATTGATATTTATATTTAAAAGTTGACGGCCTCCACTAAGATTATCTTGCAATGAAAATAAAAATACATAGGGGCACCTCATACAACATGAATTTAAACCCCATATGCATGCATGCTAACTGTCTGCTGGCCTGGAGGGAATTCTACATTATTAACAGAGCAACAATGTAATCACAACAGATTTCTTTCCTCTAGTCTACTTTTTTCTGGGCCTCTAAGAGAACACAGATATGCTTTCCATGAGCAGAAACCTTGATGAAACACGCGTGAGCTATGGAAGTCCAGACATTTATAAATTAACTAAAATGATTATTAAATGTAAATTTGATGTGTCAGAAAAAATCTCTGTCCATACTAACATTCCTAAGAATGCATATCACATAACCATCTATGTACACTGAGTGTGTGTGTGTGTGTGTGTGTGTGTGTAAACAGGAAGCAGATTTGTCTACTCTGCGGTTGGTTGCTAAGTTACAGAATATACAACGGGGTATAATAAAAGGTCTTGTTTGATACCTCAGATCTTCCTCTATATTCCCGACACTGAAAAAGAGAATTTAGTAACACGGCTGCTACGGGGTAAATTTACTTAAAAAATGAACATTTACTAATCAAACTTTACTAGCTTATGAGTCAATAAATGTGGTTTCCACAGGTCTCACTTGTTTCCCCTTGGATTAATTGTTATTGTGGAAGTCCCTGTCGTACTTGTGAGCAGCATTTATGCTTTTGTCCATTTACAGTTTCTTTGTGAACTTCAAAATAAGCATTGATTAAAAACAGGAAGGTCCTTCCTGTTCATGACCATAGCCCTCCTCAAAGCTGCATACTGTGCCTTCAAATGTTCGCTCAGTAGTGTTGATAACTAGTGGTGTAACAGACCGTAGTTGATCCATGATCCGTAAAGATCCTCACCAACGGTTTGGCACCCATGTGAACCGCAGAATAATTACACAGTTTAACAATCATTGCATGAAATACACTGCCGATTGTTATCAGTCGATATTCATTGAAAAATATGTGATTGGGAGATCAGCATTAACGCTTAATAGTTGTCCTGATAATGTTACATTGTGAATAACAAAACAGTGTTGAAATCAGCAGGATGAGAGCTAACATTAGCAGCAACAGCTAACAGTAAACAAAGTGAGGTTCCAATCAGTAACATTATTATGCGTTCAGGCTGTTTAATACAAATTTGTATTGGTAATAAATTCATTTGTTTGAAGGAGATGTTGTTATAGTAATTTAAAAGAGATATTGGAGAGAGAATAATGACCTGTTTAACTTCCTAACATTGGCTCTAAGCAGCTTATAATACATCATTACAACTAATAATGCCCAAAACATTTATCAATACAAATACAATCATTTATTTCCTAATCATTTGAATTGTTTGTTTTTATGCAAATAACCAACATAGATGACTATGATGGTTTACACTGACATATGGATCATCGATGACTGGCAATTTGTATCAGCGGCAAAATAACGTGATCTCTAAAGAAATGTTCTTTTGTGCTGATCCGATCGGTCCCTGAATGTTATGACACGTTGCACTCCTTCCACTGGACACAGTGTTGCCAACTCCTCAGTAAGGTAAGTAGCTATTGGCTGTCCTAGAAGTCGCTAAATGACGTCATTGCCTAATTTGCATAATGGTAATGAGCGCTGTAAGCCAGGGCGGGAACAGCGGCGGCTTTGCGCGAATCATTTGCAGTCTGGACGCGGAGTGTGGGTCTCCTCTTTCTGCGCGCGAGGGGCTACTGTGAGACTGAGTGCTTTGGGATGGTGGAGGAGCTCACGGTAGCACCCGCTGCTCGTTGAGGACAGTAACTGCAGAACGATTCGCGCTTTCACGTCAGTCTCCAAAACACCAGAAAAAGTCGCTAGATTTGTCGCTAGTAGCTTTTGACAAAAAAAGTTGCCAAGGGGAGTTGGAAAGTTGCCAGATTTAGCGAGAAAGCCGGCTCGATGCCTTGTGCAGGTCCATGGCGTTTAGCAAGCCGACCAGCACGAGCTGATCGACTGCACACACTCAAAGACCCTAAAACCCCCTAAGTGTACACACAAACACAGTGAACCCTACACACCACAATACAATATAATATACATTACCAAGTGAAGAAAATGATGAAATTAAAAATCGCTAGTAATCGCTCTCAAAACCACGGTCTGTAAACTTCACACTCCTCCACTCAGACAGAGACAGACACACTTTAAAAATACTTTATTTACATATTTATAATTTGTACAATTTCAACAATTCAATGAAGTGATAATGCATTAAATTCACAGGTGGTTTAAAAAAAATAAATATATATATAATAGTTTATCTGATAAAAACTTGTGCAAACATCAACTCATTAACTACCAACAAACAATGATATTAAAACACCAGCGCTGTTTAAAAGCATCAAAGTCTCCAATGTGTTTATAAAACCTGAACTCTAGCCAGAGTCTGGCCCTGATATTGCACAGCCACACTAACCTGGCCTCCTGCCCCTCCCTGTTCTCCACTCTGTTCTTCCTGCTCAAATAAATTCCCCTGAACGATAATTAAGGAGCTGCCACTTTTCTTTTCCTGTTTTCTTGTAGGCAGCTCCCATGATAAAAACCCTTACAGTAAAAAACACGTTAAAAGAGAGAAGAACTGCAAGTCTCTTACACTCAGTAAAATCATGGTAAACAGTGTCTCGAAGGCTACAGAACGGGCACTGGCTAAGAACAGAGGGATTAAGAACAGAGATAAAAGCATTGGAGGCGACAGCACCATGTAAAATCCTCTTCTGGAGGTCGGCAGTCCGTTTTTTGAGGGGAGGTTTGTATAAAATCCTCCACTGTGAGCCAGGTCCGTTTTGTCCCAGACTGTTTGACCACAGAGTGGGGAGCCTGCAGCACAGTCCGGTCTTGTTTGTGCCCGTCACACAGTTAAAATACAAGTTATTTTTGTCCGCCTTGTATAATGTTAGCTTTTCTGGGCGTGTTGTACCGAGCAGGGGGCGGGTGAGTTCCCCGGGCTCAGGGAGATCTCAGCGAAAGGGTCAGCAGGGTCCGGCTCGACTTTTCCTTGGCTGTGGTTTGTCCCCCCCCTTACGGACTCACGGACTGTGAGGCGCGCTCCCGCGAAGTCCGTGAGTTACTTTCAGTGTGCTTTTATGTTCAATTTCAGACACCGAAGTAAGGTTCATAAACTCTGTGAAGTCAGCATCCATGTATTGCAAACGGAAGTCCTCTTTCAATTGAAAGAATGTCTTTATCGCCAAATGCAGCTATTCCACTGTTGCTGGAATTCCAGAATCCAAGGCTAATTTTCTTGAGTCAGACTCATCACCAAAGATGATCCGCAGTACAGCCGAACCTGCCATTATGGAACACCTTTAATCTACAGGAGAAACAAGAAACCAATATATTAGTTATATTTGAGATGATAATAAATATAATTTGGCCTAATGATGACACTAACATTTAATGATGACTAATCTTTACAACATTACCACCCTAAAACCTCCAACCATGTACTCCACAAGGGTGTATGGGTCTACCAAGTCACCAAGCTCAATTAGGGCAACCTCTCCAGTGACTGAGGCAGACAGCTCAAATCCACCATAATGCTCCCTATACCATGAACATACATACTTTACGAGAAAACCACGTCTGCTACCTAGCTCGCCTTAGCTTCACTGCCTGTGTTTCGTATTTTTCTCCTCCTTAGTTGCAGATTTTGGCTCCACTGCTTCCTCCTCCACCATCTCAGCCTCTTCCACCTGCTCCTCCAACATACTCTGTTCTCCACCTGCCTGTACTTCTACTACCTCACCTGACTCCTGTATTTCACTAACCTGATCTGTTATGTCTACATGTTTCTCACTACTACTATTTCAGAATCAGCTTTATTAGCCATGTATGCGTACGCAAGTAGAACAGATGTAGCTAAAAACATTTAACAGCTATATACAATATAAGTATAAATATATATCCCAAAAAAAAATGTGTCAGAGTGACGGCCAGTGGGAAGAAGCTGTTCCTGTGTCTGGTGGTTTTGGCGTACAGAGCCCTGTAGCGCCTACCAGAGGGGAGGAGTTGGAACAGCTTGTGTCCAGGGTGTGAAGGGTCTGCAATGATCTTTCCAGCCCGTTTCCTGACTCTGGAGGTGTACAAGTCCAGGATGGAGGGCAGGCTGGAACCAATGATTCTCTTTGCAGAACTGACAATCCGTTGTAGTCTGTTTCTTTTTGGTGGCCGATCCAAACCACACAGTGATAGAGGAACAGAGAACAGACTGGATGATGGCTGAGTAAAACAGAATCAGCAGCTCCTGTGGCAGGTTGTACTTCCTGAGCTGGCGCAGGAAGTACAACCTCTGCTGGGCCTTTTTCCTGATGGTGTCGATGTTAGGAGCCCACTTCAGGTCCTGGGAGATTGTGGATCCCAGAAACTTGAAGGTCTCCACAGCGGACACAGTGTTGTTGAGTATGGTGAGGGGGTGGGCAGTGTTGGGGGGCTCCTCCTGAAGTCTGTTGGGAGAGTTGGAGAATCTGCGAAATTGAGAGTTGCTTCTCCCCGGACCGCCGGGGTCATTTGGTAATATAGACACCATAAAAGCTGCTTTGCAAATAACAATAAAAGAAAATGATTAAAAAACTAAAATATAATGAAGAATGACCTCAGGGTTCAAACCTTGAAGCTTTCGTAAGACTGCGCCAGCCGGTGTAAAGGCTGCTTGGATCCATATAGTTCCGCTTAATCTAGAGAAGGACACAGATGTTTCTTATTTTTATCTTAAGGTTCCCTGTCTGGGGGAGAAGTTTCTCTTCCACACACACTGGCCCCTAAGTCACAGTTCCTCTTATCTGTGGGGCTAGACGCACACACACCGGCCCCAAGTCACAGGTCCCCTTATCTATGGGGCCAAGCATCCACACACACACACACACACACACGCAGGCTCCGAAATATATCAATAGGGACTACTGTGTTCAAATTGATCGATTAATATTTAGGATGATTAATAGTACATCCGTAGAGGCTTCAATGTGTAGGCCCGAGACCATTAAGGTCGAGGGCACGAGTTAGGCAAAGAAGTACATACAACAAGACTACTCGATTAATTAATCATAGGCTAGGCAACAAGGTGTATTATGATTTATATTTGTATCACACTGTGTATTATGAATGGTTACATGGTCTGGGTATTATCTTTTGTGATTGATATCGATTAATGTCATTACCTGGGCACTGTTAAACATATATCTGTGCAAAAGTTATCACGAGTGAACACAGGGGGAAGCAAGAAGTCCTGAGACAGAGAAGCATCTGATGTGACCTGATAACAAGAGAATCAGGAGTCAGACAAAGGGCAGATGTATGTTGAAACATATGTCCGATCACAAGATGGCTGTCACAAGGCAACTGTCACCAGCAGACCTGGCCATAAGATAAACAGGAGGGCGTCAAAATCCCCCTCTCAAGAGTATAAAGAATCTCTAATCTATTAATTAACAACTATATATAAATAAGTCCTATACCTAACGTAAATAATCACCCATAACTTATCTAACTAAATACAGCAACACATATGTTCACTTCCCCCTACCTGCTTCCTGTAGTTGGTATTTCCCGGAACTATAAATGGGTGCTCGGGCCCCCGGGGAAGTAATTTGCCTGAACACCATGGGAAGAGGAAACAGGCAGAGGTAATTTGTTGCTCTATGTATATATATATATCCAATAAACTTGTATTGTCCTTGACGTCCTTCCTCGCACACTATCCGTGGTCTAAGTAACGGTGGTGCATCGTTACATTTCTTTCCCCCTCTCCCGAGAGTACAGTACCTCAGTCTTCATGTACTCTGGAGAGACAATGCCACAAGGTTGGCTGTCCCCGGACGATACATGACTCTAAAGTCATAGGGTTGTAGTGACAGGTACCACGCCGTGAGACGCGTGTTGGAGTCTCTCATCCGATTTAGCCATTGCAGAGCACGATGATCCGTCTCAAGGATGAAGTGACGTCCCAGCAAGTAGTACCTCAATGACTCAATGGCCCACTTCATAGCCAAACACTCCTTCTCCACAGTAGAGTATCTTGTCTCTCGGTCCAGGAGCTTACGACTCAGGAACAACAGTGGACGTCTCTCTCCATCCGTCTCCTGAAGGAGCACTGCTCCAAGACCAACCCCTGAGGCATCTGTCTGCAGAATGAATGGTTGAGAAAAGTCAGGACTGTAGAGAACAGACTCACTTGTAATTGCCCCCTTGAGGTCTTTGAAGGCCTGGTCACATCCTTCATTCCATCTGACTGTGTTTGGGGCTGATGCCTTGGTGAGGTCGGTCAATATGGCTCCTTTCTCTGCAAAGTGGGGGATGAATTTTCTGTACCACCCCACCAGCCCCATAAAGGCACCAACCTTCTTCTTGGTGGTGGGCACAGGATATGAATGAATGGCATCCACCTTTCCCACTCGAGGCTTGACCACGCCTTGTCCAACCACGTGGCCCAAGTACTCTACTTGCTTCTGGGCAAAGGCACACTTGAGTGGATTGATGGTTAGCCCAGCAGTCTTGATCAGGTGGAGAATCTGTCGCACGTGAGAAACATGTTCCTCCCATGTCTGGCTGAAGATGACGACATCATCCAAGTAGGCAGCCGCAAACTGTGGAACATCCCTCAACACCTGGTCCATGAGCCGTTGAAATGTAGCCGGTGCCCCCTGGAGGCCGAATGGCATCACCTTGAATTGAAACATCCCATAGGGCGTCTTGAAGGCTGTCAGCTCCTTGGTCTCCCGAGCCAGGGCAAGCTGCCAATACCCCTTGCTCAGGTCCAGCGTGGTGATGAACTTGGAGCTCCCAACTCTCTCAAGCAACTCATCGATCCGGGGCATTGGGTAGGATTCAAACTTTGAAACGGCATTGAGGTACCTGAAATCAATACAGAACCTCAGCGAACCATCCTTTTTAGGGACCAACACCACCGGACTGCACCACTCACTGGTCGACGTTTCAATTATCCCCAGCTGTAGCATCAGCTCAATCTCCTCCCTGAGCTTTGGCACCAGCCGTTCTGGAATCCTATACCACTTTCGACGAGGAACGTCGAAAGTGGTAAGGTCCTTCAAGTGGACCTTATGCCGGACCAGAGTTGTGAATCCAGGCTTTAGTTGGAAAAGCTCTGGGTCGATTAATGCCTTGATCTCCACCCGCCGTCCCGGATGGAGGTGGGACAGCTCAAACGAACCGACTTCCAAGATGTCGCTGGGAAACGACTGCTCTCTCTCTTTCTCCTCATCCAGGGCACGGATCAGGAGCTGTTGCTGGACCGGCTGCCGATTTGGTGGCGCAGGCACTTGAAACTCCTTCAGCAGGTTAACATGAAAACACTGTTGCTTTTTCACTCTGTCAGGCATGTAAAGTTCATATGTGACCTTACCCTGGCGTTTGGTGATTTCATAAGGCCCCTGCCATTTGGCCAACAGCTTACAGTCACTGGAGGGCAGTAGAAGCAAGACCTGCTGTCCTGGATGAAATGTCCTTTCCCTGGCCTTCTTGTCGTACCAGGTCTTCTGGTTAGCCTGTGCAGTTCTCATGTGTTCCTGTGCAAGAACTGTCATTTTTTCCAATCTTTCTCGCATCTTAACCACATAGGAAACCACATCCTCCTGGTCTCCAGTTGGATTCTCCCAGTGTTCTCTCAGAAGGTCCAATGGCCCCCTCACCTGGCGTCCGTAAAGAAGCTCGAATGGTGAGAATCCTTTTGAGGCCTGAGACACCTCCCGGTATGCAAACAGCAAGTACGGCAACCATTGATCCCAATCCGAGCCTGTTTGGGAAACAAACTTCCGCAGCATACTTTTAAGTGTTTGATTAAACCTTTCCACCAGCCGTCCGTCTGGGGATGATATGGGGTGGTCTTAATGCCTTTTACTCCTAAGAGTTGATACACTTGTTGCAGCAGTTTGGACATAAAGTTGGTGCCACAGTCCGTAAGGACTTCTTTCGGTATGCCTACTCTTGCAAACAGTTGTAACAGACAATTGGCAACTTGTCTGGCCTTAACAGATCTGAGGGGAAAGGCTTCTGGATAACGGGTGGCATAATCACAAATGACCAAGATGTACCTATTGCCCGATGAACTTTTCTCAAGGGGCCCCACTACATCCATGCCTATTCTATCAAATGGGGTAGCAATGATAGGCAACGGCTGAAGCTGAACTCGGGCTACTCCCCTTTGTGATGTTAATTGACATTCACGACATGAAGCACAAAAAGTCTTAATCTGGACATACATGCCTGGCCAAACAAATCTCCTGGCAATCCTGTTGAGGGACTTCTGAAATCCTAGGTGGCCTGCCCAGGGGATAGAATGACCCAGCTCCATGACTTTCGGACTAAGACTCTGTGGCAAAACTAAGGCTTCATCCTTCCCCTGCCGCTGATAAAGGATGCCATTCTTAACCACATAGGTAGCTTCTGCTAAACAGTCTATCCTGCCACATCTCTCACCCTCAACCTCTGTGACCTTATCAAACCAGGATTTCAGTGCTGGATCCGGTAGCTGCAATGCTGATATGTCAGAAGGGATGTGAAAATCTAAAGGCTGGCTGGGCTTTGCCACCCCTTCACACTGCTTCTTGGCCGTAGCCAAAACCTTATCTCGCCTTCTCTGGGCTCTGGACTTGGACTGCTTAATAGTCTCTGCCTCCAACTCAGCCTTGTAAAAAGGCAACTCCTCAAGATTATTCCTGCCTCTCTGTGCCCTAGTTGTGACCATGTTGCATGCTGTTACTTTAGGTGGGGGGTCCTGCTGCCGCTCAACCTTCTGGACTGGTGCCTCTACAGTGCCCTCTCCCCGTCCCTCAGCGGTAGCCTGGCCCTCCCACTTAACCTGCTGTATCAAATCTAACAGTGTGGGGACATCATGGCCCAGAATAACAGCATAGGGTAGTTTGGGTGCTAATGCTACTGACAAGAGGTAAGTCTGCCCACCTACAGTAAGATAAACCTCAGCTGTGGGGTACCTTTTTTCATCACCGTGGACACAACTAATGTTGGAAGTGGTCTCACTCCACAGTTCTCTGGGTACTATACTAGACAGAACCACAGACTGAAAGCTGCCCGAGTCCAAGAGTGCCTCCTCACGCTGACCATTCACTAACACTGGCGCAATGAGCGCTCCTTTCTGAACAGGAAATGAGTGAGTGGGTCTGGGGACTGAACACAAAAGAGAAGGCTTACTTTGTCTGGTTGCAGGGCATGTGTACTGAGTGTGACCTAGGGCATTACACTGATAGCACCGTGTATCTTGCCTAACACTGGAGAAAGGCTTTGTACTGGCATTGGATTTACTGGGAGAGAACTGCCTGCCACTGTATGGAGGCCTAACCTGAGCATGACCACCCCTTTCACCCCCATTGGACTTACTGCGTCCAGTGAAGTGGCTGTCACGGCCAAAGGTGGTTCTTCTGTTCCCAGCTCTGGCTGACAGGAAAACCTCTGCAAGGCGGGAAGCCTCTTTTGCCGTCTCTGGGTCACGTTCACGGATCCAAACCTGCAGCTCTGGCTCAACCATCCTCAAAAATTGCTCTCGAATCAAAACCTCAGAAATATCTTGTACAGTGGAGCTCTCTGGTTTTACCCATTTAGTAAACATGTCCTTCAACCGCACGTACAGTTCACGTGGTGTTTCACCCTGATTAATGTCCAGTGAACGGAACCGTCGTCTGTATGTGTCTGCTATGATCTCATATTTAGCTAAAATAGCTTCTTTGACCTTTTCATACACTTCAGACTCTGATACTTCCATAAGCACATATGCACTGCGTGCTTTACCCGTGAGTAAAGGAACTAGATGAATCGCCCACTCTTCTTTTGGCCAATGGCAGACAGTAGCCATTCTTTCAAACGTTGTGAGGGAGGTATAAACTTAAGGTCTCTGTGGATGTGTGGGCCACGCTGTGGTGGTTGTATTGGCTCATTCTGCCGGCCGGCCATCATCCTCGGACCTCCCTCCTCTATGTCATCATCAATGCTTGGATTATCCACTCTGCTGTCATATTCACCTCTCATTTCAGTCACCTGTGCCTGAATCCGATGAATGTCGTGCTCCATACTTCTCCATCTCTGGTCTTGGCGTGTGGTCTCTCTTTCAATCTGCTCATCTGTTGCTGCTTGGGAGCGAACCAGCGACTGTACCATGTTTGTCAACTCCTCCATGTTATCAGGCGTCCTGGCTGCTGCAGTCGCTTGCGGAACCGTTGAAGTCTCTGGTCCCCCCTTCTCTGGGCTCTCCTGCTGCTCGCTCTGCTTTTTCCTTCTTGTCATTGGTCCCATCCATATATCGACAGGGCTTTACCACTGCCACCACTTGTAAACATGCCCGAGCGGCCATGGAGGCAAATGAACAGGTCAGGAGTCCAGAGAGGTTTCAGAAGACGCTTCTTTTATTTTACAAGTCATCCATTTCACCAACGTTCCCACCAGTGTCTAGTGGCCTCCACTAATCTCCCGCACAAACAAAATCAGGGCCCTTTTGTACACCTGGTCCATCTAATTGGACCAGCCATACCACACTCAGGTAAGTCTATTGCTATCTATCTATGTATAATAAATATTTACCGAATTTTACCCACCCCAACCATACCAATATTAATTAACAACTATATATAAATAAGTCCTATACCTAACGTAAATAATCACCCATAACTTATCTAACTAAATACAGCAACACATATGTTCACTTCCCCCTACCTGCTTCCTGTAGTTGGTATTTCCCGGAACTATAAATGGGTGCTTGGGCCCCCGGGGAAGTAATTTGCCTGAACACCCTGGGAAGAGGAAACAGGCAGAGGTAATTTGTTGCTCTATGTATATATATATCCAATAAACTTGTATTGTCCTTGACGTCCTTCCTCGCACACTATCCGTGGTCTAAGTAACGGCGACGCGTCGTTACAGAAGGTTAAATGTGCATTCTGTACATTTATTTTTGTTTAGGAACTTTTGTGATTAATCAGATGAGGATCAGCTGGGAGGATCAGTTGGTATAAGAGGAAGAGGTGGGACTGAGCCTCGAGTTAGTTTTCTTTTGTGTAGAACGAGGCATCGGGACAGTCTTTGACCTCACGCTAAACCTCACGATAAACTGATTTTGGCTGTTCATTTTGTCGAAAGTGAAAATAAAGAAATCAAGTGACGGCAAAGGAATCAGCGTGCAAGAACAATCATTTGAACTGTTCAAACGTGTGAGTCAGAAACGGAGCCTCGTAACGTGGCCCATTACACAGGACAAGGAACAAAGAACAGGCCACCACATGACCGCTGTGTCGTCTGCGAACTTCAGGAGTTTAACAGACGGGTCCTCTGAGGTGCAGTCGTTGGTGTAGAGGGAGAAGAGCAGTGGAGAGAGCACATACCCCTGGGGGGCGCCAGTGCTAATAGTCCGGGTACTGGATGTGATTTTTCCCAGCCTCACTTGTTGCGTCCTGTCAGTCAGGAAGTTTGTGATCCACTGACAGGTGGATGCTGGCATAGTGAGCTGGGAGTTTGGGTTGGAATATTGCTGGGATGATGGTTTTGAACGCTGAGCTGAAGTCCACAAACAGAACCCTTGCACATGTCCCTGGGGAGTCGAGGTGTTACAGCATGTAGTTCAGTCCCATACTGACTGCATCATCCACCGACCTGTTTGCACGGTAGGCAAACTGCAGGGGGTCCAGCAGGGGCCCTGTGATGTCCTTCAGATGGGTCAACACCAGTTTCTCAAAGGATTTCATGACCACAGACGTCAGGGCGATGGGCCTTGTAGTCATTTAATCCTGTGATGCAGGATTTCTTGGGAACCGGGATTATCGTGGAGCATTTGAAGCAGGGGGGGACTTCACATAGCTCCAGTGATCGTTTGAAGATCTGTGTGAGGATGGGGGCCAGCTGGTCAGCAGAGACTTTCAGGCACGAGTGTGACACACCGTCTGGGCCTGGTGCCTTCCTGATCTTCTGTCTGTGGAAGAGCTGACTCACATCCTCTTCGCAGATCCTCAGTGCCGGTGGGGGGTCGGTTGGGAGAGGTGAGAAGGAGGCAGGGGGTGTAGGTGGTTGTTTGATGATGGGGCAGGTGGGGGGTGTGAGAGTGGGCTTATCAAACCTGCAGTAGAATACATTCAGGTCATCAGCCAGTTGGTGATTGGCCTCAGTGGGGGGGATAGTCTCCTGTAGTTGGTGAGTACTTCCAGGCCTCTCCAAACTGACAAGGAGTCGTTGACTGAAAACTTTTTCTTCAGCTTTTCAGTGTAGCTTCTCTTTGCTACCTTGATCTCCCTCGTCAGTGTGTTCCTGGCCTGGTTGTACAGGATCCTGTCCCCACTTCTGTAGGCCTCCTCCTTGGCCCGAAGAAGCTGCCTGAGTTTTTCAGTAAACACATTGTTGTTGAATGTGCAGAAGGTTTTTTTCGGCACACACATGTCCTCACAAAAACTGATGTTTGATGTCACAGTGTCAGTGAGCCCATCCAGGTCTGTAGCAGCAGCCTCAAAAACACTCCAATAAGTACAGACAAAGCAAGACTGTGGTGGGATGTAAACACCGCGGTGAATAAAAAGGTTTGCAGTCTATGAAAAGTGTTTCTAAGTGAGGGCTGCATGATTCCTTTGACACTGTGACATCTGTACTCCAACCTTCGTTCATGTAGAAGCAGATTCCGCCTCCCCTCATTTTTCCCGACAGCGCTGTTACGCGGTCCGCTCACAGGAGTTGGAAGCCCGGCAGATGTAATGCGCTGTCCGGGATGTGCTCACCGAGCCAGGTTTCAGTGAAGCACAGGGCGGCGGATCTGCTAAAGTCCTTTTTTAGTTTGTTGAGGAGCAGCAGCTCATACATCTTGTTGGCCAGAGAGCAGACATTCGCCAGGTGAATTGACGGGAGCGCAGTTCTAAGTCCTTGTCTTGCTTCCCTCGTCGGCGGCTCCGATAAATTCCGAGTAGAGCCGCTGCTCCCCCAACTAAAATCTCTGAAAAACTTTCTGGTTTGATGAAATGTGGCGAAAAGGTTTGGCCACTGGATAGACGGATGTTTAAAAGTTCTTCTCTACTGTATGTGATCAGAGAGGGAGAAACAAGACAAAAAACAGAAAAAGTCAGACAAAAAACAGAAAAAGTACGAGAGAGCGTAGTACCAAGGCTGCCATCCGCAGCGCCATTTTGATCAGACTCAACTCAACTTGATCTTGTGTGCTTACAAATGCTGTGTCAGGAAGTGATCACTTTTATGGCGTCCTGCTAGAATTAGTTGAGCTTCCTTTGACACTCAGGACAACAGCTGTTTATTATCTTTGAGTGTCAAGGCCTGCTGAGAGGGACCTCTTAGCAGCATGTTCTGAAGTAGAAGGATAATAAAGAACTGTGGAAGCGTGGAGGTGGGGGCAGAGCGATATTATGGCCCTAACCTCCTGATTACGAGAAAGTGACCTTTATTGAAGACCAAATGTTCTAGTGAAGTTACAAACACTCTGTTCATTTGACGCCATATGTATTGTGTGTGTGTGTGTGTGTTTCACCTCCGGTGACGAATGCTCCAAGTCGTAAACAAGTATATATACTAGTGTCTCAGAGCCAGACCTCTGAGCAGTCTTGGCACGTTGTTGTATGTGTTCAACCCTGACTCCTTCTTTGCAAAGAATAAATGTTAACTTGATTAATGATTTTCAATCGGTCTTGCGTGAATTTTTCTAACATCAACCCTTGTAGGCCAGGCACAGCAGCGGCACGGTCCCCCTGCCTCAGACAGGCCTGTGCCATTCTGCATCAGCAAGAGGGGTGTTGTCAGGAACCTTTGCATCTGCACCACAGCGGAGGAGTGTCTTCACACCCCTGCGATGGACTATGGACTGTGCAGCCTTGTATATATTCTGCAGTTAGGAGATGGCGAATTTAGTGTCCCTTGATCAGAAGAGCACTCACTATGTTGTTTAACCTAAGTTCTGTTTAATTATGTTAAGTTATACAGTTCTTCTAATTTGTCACTTTTGCTTGATTTTCTCACCCATCCTCAGTATTGTACATATTTTGGGTGAATAAAATCCCTATTTTTCCCACTTTACCTGCTCTCTGTACCCTGGTCCCTCACAGTCCTCCACACTGTACGGAAAGCTGATGCTGATCTTAATGCCGTGCTTTACACAATAGCTGTGTCTCAATTCAGGGGCTGCATCCTCCGAAGGACCCAGCCTTCAGTTTGCATCACCAAACAGGAAGTCAGCTTTTCCTTTCCCGCACCCGTCGCCTAGCAACAAGCGTTGCGCTAAAAATTGCTAAGATGGAGCCAGAAATGGTATTGCTACTCTTCCTTATCTTCCAAATGCTTTCGGAAGACATGAATCGCCGACACAGCCGTGTTATATATTTCCGGCTTAGAGAAGACCACTTTCAGGTCATTTTAAATTTGAATTAAATTACAATTGGTTAATCCATGTACTTTTATCAAAAAGTAATGTTAACTTCAGCTAGCTAATGTAGTTTGTGTGGCTAATGTCATTACAACTTCTAGAATTTAATATTTAGAATGGCTTTACTGTAATCTAAAAAAATCATACATAGATAGATAGATATAGCTCCCCACATTTAATATTGTTCTTTATTTAACAGTTTTTCTTTTCCTCCTTTGCCTAAACCAGCCCAGACTCCTGTACTGCAGGATCAACCTTGGCATGCCTGTCCTGGATAGGTTTTTCAATAACCAGGACACAAGGCCTGATTTTAGGCTAAGTAGGGAGGCCCTGGCAGTGCTGCTGGACCTCCTCCAACAGGATCGGAGGCATGGATGGGGTGCCACAATCAAAACCCTAGTCTTTTTATTCTGGCTGGCGTGTGGGACCTCCTACAGGGTGGTCTCCAGAGTGTTTGGGATGCCTCGATCTACTGTCCACCGCATCGTTCACAGAGTCACTGAGGAGGTGGTGGCCATTCGCCACCAGGTCATCCACCTCCCCAGTACCCCAGAAGACCTGGAGGCAGTGTCTCGTGGGTTTGCAGGCCTGGCAAGACACAGAGCCTTTAGGAAAGCTGCGATGTCCGTATCAAGCCACCAAGCGGCCCTGATGGTCACTGCTACAAAAACAGAAAACTGTTTGTGACCATCAGGGCCGCTTCATTGACACCTACATGGGCTGGCCTGGGTCAGTCCATGACTCTAGAGTGCTGTGCCACAGCCCGCTGTACTGGCGTGCACTCTACCCTCATCCAGGGCACTTCATCCTTGCTGATGGCAGGTACCCGTACCTCCAACACCCACTCCCCCTCATCACTCCTTACAAGAGGCCATTGCAAGGTGTGGGAGCCCAACGCTTTAATGGCCATCATTCCAGGGCATGCTCCATTATAGAGCGTGCCTTTGGAATGATGAAGAGCTGGTTCTGGGCCATCTTCCTGCAAGCGCTGGAGGTGCACCACACCTTCGTACCTCATGTAAGTAATCACTCAACAATACTTTTTAGGATAATGAAGAACAGTAGATCATATTTATATTTGCCATTTTACCATTTCAGTTCATAACAGCATGTGCTGTCCTCCACAACATCTGCCTCGGGGCTGTGGACATTATGGCCCCAGAGGATGGGGGGAGAACAGTTTGGAGGCAACAGGTGCTTCCTGGTGGGACCAGCTGTCTGCCCTGGAGCACGTGCCTGGTGACCACGATTATTGTTAGGTATCACAGCTTTACAATTGTTATACTTGCCTATCTACTAAAAATGTTTTGTAGCACTGTTGAAACATTTTGTGTTAGGACTGATTCTTTCAAAATAAGCGTGTGCATGAAGTATTTTGTATGCAGTCTTTTATACTTCCTCATTTCTGAAAAAAATTCATAGTGACATGGCAGCCGTCGATGAGCCAGCCCTGCAAACCCAGTTGGCAGACGATGTGGTGGACAGCGGAGATGCATCCCAAACACTCTGGAGACCACCCAGATGTACCACAACAGCAGGGCCTTTGTTGTGGCACCCCATCAGGAGTTTAGTTATTTTATATGTTCACTTTAATTGTGTGTATACACACACACAGTTCATGATGTTGTTTTTGATGATCCAATATTCATGTATAGTTTTTCTTAATTAAGTTTTTTTTAATTAATCAGTTATTAAATCAGTTTTTTGATTTTCGGATGTTAATGTCTTTTATTTAGAGTGATGCTCTGTAAGACTGTTCTGACTGTTTTATATTGGAACCAGTCCTATGTAAAGAAAAGAACAGGAAAATAAATAAAACAATGTATTTAACAAAAGAACTTGATTTGATTTACATTTATCAATAATTTTCTCCAGTAGAGAAAAGAGCCTGTCCATTCTTTTCCTGCTCTCCTGCACTCTTCTCTCCTCTGCTTCCCTCTGCAACCTCATGTCTTTCATCAGCTCATCCTTTTGCTCTCCCTTTCTCTTTCCTTTTCTTGCCTGGCTTGGCCCTCTTGGGGCTGAAGGCCGCATTCGTTGGCTGCATTTGAAGGAGTCTTCAACAAACATGCAAATTGGGACAGCCTAGTCGCCACGCTCTGAGGCAACCGGTCTACGAATGCAGCCTTCGAAGGATGCAGCCCCTGAATTGAGACACAGGTAATGTGTCTCCATTTACCATGGCGTCTTGAGACGCCGACCGGCAAGACACCGCCAGGAGAAAAGAAAATCACCAAACAAAAGCTCCAAAAATAAAATAAGCAACAACGATTAAGCCTAACCTAAAGTGAAACACAACCAACAAACTACATTAAATGAATACACATAACTAGAAAGAAAAAAAAAAAGATAGAAAAACCACTCGCTCAGCAACTCACTAACTCCCAGCATGCACTGCAGAGAGAGAGAAGGTACATCCCAAGTTTCTTAATTGCATCCCCGTTTCCCTCACTTGGCTCCTTTCCTTGCGTCTCTCCATGCATCCCTGGTGGGAGGGACTAAGACTTGTATCATTCAGTCAGTCCGATCGGCTGCAGCGTCCAATCACATAACTGATGAACAATGACGGGGGCGTGTCGGTCGTTAAAACACTTCCTGGAAGTCTGTTCTCGGTGTTCCTCACTCATGGCTCCTCGGAGATCCCTCCTCGCTCCTCCTTGCTAAATAAGAGCTTTGGGACGGCCGTCAATATGGCGGCGCAGAACAACTTACGGTTCGATCGAGGAGCGAGGAAATGACAATTAAGAGACTTGGGATGTACCCACAGACAGAGAGCGTGTGTGTAACTGGTTGCTATGGTGAGGACGCACCTGGTTGGAGAGGCAGACTGATTAAGAAACGTTACAGTAAACAGTGATTTTGAACAAAACTCCTGCCTCCTTTTAACAAAAAGCAGGAGTCTGAGTACCAAAATATGGGTACCATGAGAAAGATAAGACTCTGCCGAACGTGAATGTTTTTTATGTTTGTGGTGTTAAAAATGTGAGCTCCAGAGCAATTTACAAAACTGGTACCGTCTGCTTTCTTTGAGAAATGAGTGGTCAGATTTAACATGGAATCTAATGGAGCAGTTGGTTGGATTCATGTCGCTCTGCAGCTCTTTGAGCCAAATGTGTAAGTCTGTGGGATACATAGACATCTGTGTGAGACAGCACAACATTCCCAAGCTTTTTGGCCAAAAATGGTGTTAAAGAGTAAAAATTGTGGGAGCTGGAGCAATTTGTTCAGAAAAATCACAGAATATTTTCCTGCTCTGCTCCACTCTGACAGTGATGTCATCACTCTAGCGCTGGACATTCTGTGCAATACACACCCATTATAAAATCTAAAACAGACCCAAAATGTTCCTGAAACTTAAACGTTAATGAAAACTGTGCTAGCTATCAAGATGTCCATTTGGCTCAATAAAGTCCAGCGTTTTTGTCAACGTTTCAAACTTCAAATCATTTTTCTACGTTAAAGTATGGCTAGTCAATGTGGGCCCAAACTTAAGTGTTTTTTTTAGCTCTCTTCACGTCGAAACCCCATTCAAGTTAATGGAGAAATGTTGCTCCGTTTTTTGCGATTTTCGGGAAAACCACTGGACGAATCTCTCTAGAAAATAGATAGCACACGATTCCCGATCAGGGCGCACGCTTTAGTGTAATTTTTGCACATAATGGCGAGATGGCAGCGTGCATGTACGCAGCAGCTCGGCACTCTCGGTTTGATAGCAGCTTTTTCGTCCTGTGTGTACTTGTTTGTGCATCAGATGCTCATATAAACTACGAGCAAGCTGAACTCCTTGACATTGGAGAACAGTATAAGGTCTACATCCCTGAAAGATTGGATTCTATCCCACCGGAGATCCTGCGACTTGGAGGGCCCGGGGACGCTACCTTCATCCCACCCAGTTGGCGCCGCAGGCGGCAGAGGGACAGAAGTTGAAATATTTGAACTTCTGCGAAAAAATCGCATGACGCTCCATCAGCGTTGAGTTGATCACCCTGTCATCAGTGACGTCCTGCCGTTGCTAAATCAGAAACAATGGAGGACAAGTTAATAGTGGCGGTTTGTGGCATCCCCGAGCTGTACAATACATCCTCCTATCTGTACCGCGACCGGTCAAAAAAAGATGTCGCATGGCGGAAAGTGAGTGAGGAAGTTGGACTACCTGGTAAGTATATGTCTTTGTTACTTGATTCTAGCTATCGGTTGCACTTTACTATGAACCATGTTAGCCCAACCACCGGCTTTCACAATACGTTATGTGTTTCTTGTCAGATGAGATTTGCCGATGGAAGTGGAAGAGTCTGAGGGACACATTTGAAAAAGAGGAGACAGAGAGGAGTGGCTCAGGAGCAGGGCCATCTAAAAAATGGAAGTACTCTGCGGTCCTGTCTTTCCTCAACCCCTTCGTGACTCCCAGGGAGAGTAGCGGTAACATGGGGCGGACAGTCGAGGAAGACCGTACCGCAGAGCACTTCACAGATGGAGGACCAGACCAGGACGAGATGTCAGAGGCAGCAGCAGGGCCATCTGAGATTGACAGGGAAGGTTAGTTGAAGTGAAGTCACAAGACCACAGCATATAACTCATACAGAAAAGATTAATACGGCTGAAAAAGTAACGCCAGGCCAAAGCAGTGCAAGTGTTTCATTTGTCAAAAACTGGGCATTGACGGTAAGTTGGACTCTCAAATGGTAAATAGTAATGGTTTTATTCTTCCTTGTCAATGGAGTACAAGGGCAAAGAAAAAAACATAAATACAACTGGAAACTGTTTCATGAGCAAAAATAAGTAATAAAGGTGAGTTTTGAACCCTGGGCTCCGGATCTTAAACCACTATACTATCATAGCTTTATTAATTCCCTCTATGTTGCTCTGCAGGCACATTCCCCTCTGACGTACAAGAGACTCACAATATGATTGGTAAGATACCATCAAAATACTATTACTGTTTTTATTTTGATTATTGTATCCATTCAAGTGATACTCATTAAGGCGTTCTACTTCTACTCAAAGTTCATAAGTATTCATAACTGATCTATAACTGAACATCACAATATGTTTAGCTTAATCATAATTTAATATATTGAATACTATACAATTTTTGTTTTTAATTACATTTTTAAGAATGATTTAGTTTCCTTAAAACAATATAGGTGAACATGACACTGAATGTTATTAGCCACCTCTAAGTTATTTTATGAATCTTTATTTTCCATCTATTCGGTCTTACATATGTTAACTTCATTTCCCAAGACCTTCATATAAAAGAATTGCAAAAACTGCTAGAAGCAGTTGAAGAGGACGGTAGAAGTTCAAATTCCACTGAAGCCTCATCTGCCTCATATGGTCGAACATGGACAGTACGTCAGGCTTTATGCCATGAAAGATGGCAGAAAGCAAGACCTCAGCTTCTTGAGGCCATGCTGGAGGCAGGGAAGATCCCAAAGGGCCTGTGCCAAGTGTGCAAAGTCAAAGATGCAGTGATTTGTTGCACAGACTGACGTCCCAAACAAATGCTTTGCTCCAAATGTGATATTACTGTACATTGGCAATACAGTTTGCACAACAGGTGCTTAGTTGTAGGGGGCAGTTAAAAAGCCCTTCCTCCAACCAGTATAATTGTTGGAAGAAGCTAGTGGTGAGCCATCACTGTGTGAAGAAGGTATATATACATTTTTTATGGAATATTTTGACTAAATAGCTTTTCAATCCTACTGTATGATGTACCTGTACTTGCCCGGTAGCACTAACTATTATCCCTTTATCTTTTACATAATTCGTCTCCTGCCATTTGCTCTGAAAAGATTTACAGCTGTGATGCAGAAAATGTGTAGGTCAGTGGTGGGCAAAAAGTAATCTTCATCAACATAAATGGTAACATATCTTTCAACATTTATAATAGTGCACAAACATATTCTTGCCTTAAATAAATTAGATTTATCTGTCCCAACATGTCGTTATGACCTCTGTCTTCCTCTGCTGACCTGTGTAAACTGCCACTGCCAGTGGACACCACAGTTAAAAGACTTGGTATCAAATGGATACTGGCCTGGGACAATTGATTTCCACACAGTGTTTGCCATCGATGTATTTCTCACCTATGAAGATCTGAAAATCAGTGTACCTGGTCTGAGTAGACACGCTTTCATTCGAATGCTGGAAAGTCGCTCAGTTCATGCTGGCAGGCTAATGCACTTTATAGATAAATAATAACAAATGTGTATTATATATTTAGCAGATGCAGTGCATTTGTGCCATAACTTGCAAAGGACTTTTAAATAATATACTTAATCTCCTACTTTAGCTCCCATAAGTTATGCAATTGATGCATGTTAACACAGGATGTTTGACATCTATCTTGCCATTCATTATGCATTCACATTTACTAGGTTGGCATAACATCTGCTGAGAAGTTTCTTGGCGTGGAAGTATTGCCGGCACGAGATTGACAAACTTCTTGGAGATGACCATTTCTGATGTCCTGTCTGTGGAGATGACATGGTCGCAGTGTCTCTTGACGGCAACAGAAAAATGTATCGCTTCAATCGTAGGGGGTAAGTTGCAAGAAAGCAACATGGACATTTTCTTTATATACTACATTCATCCATTAACTGCTTTTTTCTTCCTAGGATGGATGAATGCCCATATTTAGAAGGGACTTTCATTGCCAAAGACACAGATGTAGAAGAATTTGTGAAAGGGGTGAGAGATGAAGTCAAATCGGTGAGTTTTACCGTGATATATGTCATAACATTCTCTTTATGTGCAAAAGTGGTGGATTGTAAGATATAATGCATAACATGTAATTACGCTTTTGTAATGGCTGCTGTATTGTTTGTTACTTTAGGCATCTGAACGCCCATCCTGTGGTAAATCTAACTTCAAAGTAGGGAGGGAGGCTACCAGAAAGTCAGAGCCCAGGCTGGATGAAGAGGGCATGATGACATCAGTCTGAAGACACTACATTTTATTTAGTGGTAAGAAAATAGATGTAGTTCATTTTAAACCTATTTACATCTAGTGGGTACTTACAAAAACGGCATACTAAAATGGTCTTTAGACATTTCAGTAGCAGGTATGATTCATAAATAATAATGCACGTTTGAAAACGACTTTTACACAATGGTAAGGTGGATGACAACCTTATATGAAGGGGAAGGTTGTTCCAGAGCTTAGGGGCAGCAACAGAGAAGGACCGGTCAGCCGGTTGTCAATTTTGTTTTAACCATTAATAAAGCCTTTTCTTGCAACTTAACTTAACTTAAAAAAAAAAAAAAAATACAATTCATATCAAAAAACGTCCTTACAGAGCAATATAGGTACATTTTGGGATGAAGTCTTCGTGAAAACAGATAAGACCTTCGTTAAACTAGTCTGGGAAAAACTCTTTGTTATGGATTTTTCCATCAGCTTTCTAGTATATGGAATGATGAAACAACCAAATAGGGCAACAACAGTTACACAAACAACTATGATAACGCCATTTCTAGACAAAATAGCACCCCATCTGCCAAAAAAGTTTTCAAACCACTTTTCTGTCCACGTATCCACACCAGCATGGTCCTTGAGTTCTTTAGCCATGGTTTTGAGTTTAGAGAGGGCTTTGGTGAATGAACCATATCAGGGGAGTGTATTAGTGTGGTAGGTGGGCGGACGGCAAATGGAACAGGAGTAAAAAAAATTGACTTTGTGAGTGTGGCATATAATGTCTCTCGTTCATTCATTCCTGATAATAGCGCATCGTCATTGTTTTGCTGTTTCAGCTTTGTTGTGTTCCCTAAACACAGTATATTTACTTTTTTTTAAATGTTTACAGTTTAATATGCCTACATTGCGCCCAGTGCCTTGTGATTCAAAGCAGTCAGTGAAAGTAAGATTCTTTGGAACGTGAACGTTTGTAGGAGGGATGATGGTTCCATTCTCTCGCTCCAATGCACCTGCACTCTGTGGGTGATAGGAACAATGGTGACGAATGTTAAAACCTAAAGTTGTCTGATACTTAATTTAATGCTTTAACAAACCGTGGTCTGTTGTCGCTGTTTATGACAGCTGGTATTCCCCATCTAGGAATAATCTCTGTAAATAAGGCTTTTGCTACTGCTTGTGCATCTTGTTTAGCTAATGGAAACACGTTAACCCACTTACTAAACATGTCTACTATCACTTGGCAGTACTTCTTGCTTTAACAAGGTGTCAGTTCAATGAAATCCATCATCAAATGGTCTGTTGGGTGGTGGATGTGTATGGCGCCTGATAAATTGTTACCTGCACAAACTATACATTTTCTACAACATTCTTGGGCAAAAATTGTGAACCCTCTTGTGTACCATACTGAATTTATAGCACTACATAATCCCCCCTCCTGCGAACTAAACTTCTTCGAGAAATAACAGACGGGATGATCAATGCCATGATCTTCCTGCAAAAGAACAGTGCCCGCCCAATGAGCACTGGCATCTACCTCCATTTTAAAAGGGACGCGTAAAATCAGGCGCGGTCAACACAGGCGCGCTTTGGCCCAATCGAATGACTCCTGACACGCAGCAGCCCAGACGAATTGGCTAGAGGGGCTCAACAAACTACTGAGGGGTGCAACCACACTGGCAAAGTTCTTACAGAACCCACGATAATACCCGCACATTCCCAGAAACCAATATATAGGAATAGCACACTGTCATCTAGGTACGCCTCACAGTTCTTAACACCCAAAAGAACCGCATTCATCAACCTCTGGAAAGTGGCAGGAGCATTTCCTAATCCAAACGGCGGTGTATTGAAGGAAATGATCAGGGGTTACA
The DNA here is from genome assembly GCF_910591455.1 of Pholis gunnellus. Classification (NCBI taxonomy): domain Eukaryota; kingdom Metazoa; phylum Chordata; class Actinopteri; order Perciformes; family Pholidae; genus Pholis; species Pholis gunnellus. The sequence goes on along the minus strand of NC_136541.1, from coordinate 23,630,024 downwards.
AAAGCGGAGACCTCGGCTGCACGCTGTGAAAGGGGCACCTGTCAGTATCTCTTCAATCAACCCTGTCTCCTAAAAATTACGTTCTCCCAAAACTAAAATGGATTCTCAATTACGTTTGACTATCTATACTTCTCCCACACGCTGCATCCAACGTAGTCTGCCGAAAGCCTCCCTCCACCGTTTGTTTGGGTGGGTGATTTATTGGCATCAATGGTGTGTATTGCATTTTAAAAAAACTGCATCAATGCGCGATAAAATAATTGTCGGCCTAATTAATTAATGCGTTAACGTGATAATAAGTTGCCCAGCACTATATATATATCTTTATCGCGTTAACGCTTTAATTTATTAACACCGACAATTATTTTATCACGCATTAACGCAGTTTTTATTTATATATATATATATATATATATATATATATATATATATATATATATATATAGTGTGGAGTGAAGAAATTATATCCTGTACAGGGACATTTCTAATACAAATTTCAATAAATATTTAAAATGGATTATCAGGAATATGTTTTCATATATACAAGCTATAGTGAGGGATCTCTATACAATAATAATCATCAATGTTTTTTTGTATTGTGTTAGATGACAGCTAACTTTAATATATTATATAGGAGATTTTAAGTTATTAATGTGGCATTGCTATATGCCATATCTATAATGTTTGCATGCAAAGAAAATACCTCTCACCAATTTCAACTATTTCCCCTCAAAACAACAACAACTGAAGCCAGTGTATTTCTCAAAAAAAGGTCTGTATGTAGTATACTAACCTGTATGTGCTGAAGGCCTCCTATTTGTTTCTCCATCTCCTGGAGTTTTTTTTCAATAAAACCTTCAGCCCCTCAGATACCTCCAAGACCATGCTAAAAGGACAGCCTGGAAATGGGCAATATTACATCGACAAGAACGGTGAGAAAGATACTGGCTTATGTGAGCTCACGTTGTTCTATACATTTGTGATCATTAAATAACTTTGCATTCCAATGAATCACGATCAAATACATAAACCCATGGCAAATAATGATCATTGATCATCTATATAGTTCAGTTAAATACATACTCTGTGTATCCAAGTCCTCCCATCTGCTGGATCTCTTATTTTCATACTTTTCAAAGATCCCATCAGGTAACGGCAGGAATCCCATCCTCTCTCGAAGTCAAGACAGCAGCATTTCTTTGTCAAAGACAAGTTTCTTCATCTCGAGGGGGACTTTGGATGCTGTAACGAAGTGATAATCTTGCATTTCTCAAACGGTAATGAAAACAAACTTCAATAAATGTTTATAACTGAACACTTCTATTACTCCTGAAGAACAATAGACAATTACAAATGGTACAAAAGGGACTTAATACACAGTATATGACTTGATAGTGTCAGACAAAAAACAGTATTGGAACAGCAAAGATATAAAAATACACACAATAGATTGTCTTGACTAAGAACGGAATCTGCTGTATCAACAGCTTCTCTGTCTGGCACAAGGACGTTGTAGGCTGCAATTGCTTCCTCCAGTTTCCGCTTTTCCTTTGCAATAATGTCACGTTTGGGCTTGCGTTTTTTTTAATGTATTTTTATATATCTATACATTTGTTGGAAATATACAAAATCACAATCTTTCTCTTCCTGTGAACATGACACAAATTACTGCGGCACGTAAAAGCTGTATTTCCAAACAATACAATAATAAGAATAACCCACCAATGTCTCTCTACAGCTCTATTTTTCGCTGTTTGATTTTAAGGACGAGGCCTTCCATGACACGCTGCAGTCCCTGTTGGTCCTGGCAGTTGATGGACTTTGGACCTTAATGTAAACACTCACACAATTTCCATTAATATAAAATGACAATCAGTTGAAAGTTAATATTTAGCAGTGGTGGGCCGTCAGGGCCAGTAAAGGCTTATCTGCTGGCCTAAACAGAATCACAAAGTTTAATAAGTTTTCATAAATACACTACATGTATTCTAATTATTTTTCCCATTAGCTTGTTTTTTCTTTGCACAGCTACTGTCTTCCTCAGATGCTCTGTTCCAGTGCAGCTTGTTTTAAGTAGAGCTTTTATCCAATCAGATTTGGCTAAGAATACGTTTTATTAGCGACTGAGCGTCTTGGTGTTTGGAGCTACGCTAGATTTGCTAACCAAGGCAGCAACATGACACCATAGCATGACAGGACACTTACAACATACCTGCAAACTTGTCACTTTTCGGTGAAGTTCGCCGTTTTGATTCAAAATATATCATCCACGTGAATCGTGTAGATCCGAAGAGTTTTTGTCGGTCCCCCATCGATCACCTAACCTCCTTTCTACAAACCCTCCTCATTTCTTCTACCCTACACCCCTTCATCCCTCTTCCTCGACCCCTACCCTACATCTCTCTACCTCAACCCCTACCCCACATCCCTTCATCCCTACCCCACATCCCATCATCCCTCTACCCTACTCCCCTTCATCCCTCTACCCTCTAATTTTACTCAGGTCATTCATTCCGCGCCGGCGCCGCCTTGAGTCAAGGAATTCCAGACCACATCATTAAGATCCTTGGTCGCTGGTCTTCCACCGCATACCTCTCCTACATCCGCTTCAACCTGAACGACATCAGAAGCACTCACTCACTCAGAAGATCTGTCCTCATGAAGCTATCTTTGGGGACTCTGCACTTCCAGAGCTTCCTAAGAGACGGCCCCCCATCCAACAGTCTCCGTTCCCACCAGCCGCCGGACACCAACGGTCCCCCGTCACGTCCCTACCTCTATCCCTAACCTACATCTTTTCATCCCTCTACCTTGATCCCTACCCTACATCCCTTCATCCCTCTTCCCCTACCCTACATCCCTTTACCCCTACATCCCGTCATCCCTTCAACCCTCTACCTCTTCCGCTTCCTCATCCAACAATCATTCCGTTATGCAATAAACCTCTCGAAACTCATACAGTTATGTGCGTGGTCCTTGTTAGTGAAACGCTGCTGTGTTGCTGGATTGATTTGTCATGCTTTGTTGTCATATAAATATATGTGACTAGTTCTTGTGAGTTTGTTCTTGTCATTGTGTTAATTACATTGATTTTGACTATAGGCATTGTCCGTTGATGACGAAGCATCCCGTTATGCGTGTATTCATGTATGTTTTCTTTTACAAAGCAAGAATTATGGTCTGGAGAAATGGGGATTGTGTGGCGATTGCTTTAGCCCTGTTTGTGTGCTGCTGTTGGTTTTCCTGCTAAGCTAATTTAGCATAGCCTCCCAGAACACACGTGCCTCAGCAGAGTACAATGTTTTCCTTCCGTGGCGGGCGTGTCAGACAGCATGTCTGTTACGCTGAGTGGGTTTCCAGGTTGAGGGCAGTGGCTCCACCGAAAACATTATATTTCCCACAATTTAAACTTCTGCATTTTCCAAATGCACTAGTATGATTCAAACATATTGTTCAGTTCGTAAGCCTGGTACCGAACGGTTTAATACGATAATATTGGTACACCCCTAGAAACAAATAACCTGTAGCTGTGGCATCATATTGAGGTTATTAGTAGGGGTGGGAATCGCCAGAGATCCCGCGATACGATATCACGATACGATTTTATTGCAGCAAAATGGGATTGACCAACACTGTCATAAATGTTGCACCTTACAAACTGAACTGTTTGTTACATTCTACATAGTCCAATTTAACTGAATGCGTGTCTATAACTTATATAAGTACGATATAAGAGTTATATAACTCAGTATAACTTGCGATGCATGGACGTCGAGGGCAGAGAGCCAGTTATGCGCTGCACTCTCCCCATGAGCCTGGCTGCTGTTGGCAGATGTAACGCCCGTTGTGAGGCCAGATTGAGCGCGTGAGCGAAACACTTCACATGCAGGAATCCCGCTAACCGAACGGCAACGTCCACGTTATAAGCGTTGTCGGTTACAACCACCAGGTTGTATAAACACCCTGACTTAACTTTAAACAACTAGTATCAATTAAAAACGGAGCAGTATCCAGTCCCAGGTTATCTGCACATCTGAGAATGCAGCTGGCCACATCTCTCCACACTAAAACATCCGGACTTGTGAGATATTTTTGCACAAAAGAATTTCTCGGAGGCACAGCCATTTAACACATCATTAACTTTTAGTAAAAACAGCTTCCTTTGCACCAATTGTTGGAGCATACACATTGATAAAAACAGCAGTAAAAAGGTGAAACCGAGCCTTAACTAAAAACAACCTCCCCTCGATAATGTGTTTGACCTCCAGTGACACTGGAGTAAAGGACCTGTTGAAGAGGAAGCCCACTCCACTGAGATTTGTATTGTGACTTAAGAGTACTTCCCCTTCCCACTCCCTCCTCCAGTCTGCCTCATTGGTGCTGTCGCTGTGTGTCTCTTGTAAGAAGAGAACCTCAATACGTTACTGCTGTGACACACACCCCTCAGTGTCACTGGCATCAGACCGTCTCTGCCCCCTACCCGTCTTTGTCCTCCCCAACCTTACTCGCTGTACTTGTTGTTAAGAGAACCATTGATTCACAGGGCGAAGCTGGACATCAGCAGCAGTGTCACCCTTGGCCTGATGGGGGCGCTGCTCAAATCACGAACCCTGTGCCTACAACAGCTGGTGGATGCAGTGGGGCCGACGCTGAGCCGTGCCCCGGCCCTGGGCTCTCTGCTGGGTCTGCATTCTGTCCGGGTTGCGAGGAAGCTCCTGGAGCTGTGGAGCCAGAGGCTGACAGGGAAAGAGAGGAGCCTCCTCATGAACCACAGCCAAGGAAAAATCAAGCCGGACCCTGCATACCCTTTCCCCGGGATCTCCCTGAGCCCAGGGCTTGGGGAACTCACCGGCCCCCTGCCTGCTACAACACGCCCAGAAAAGCTAACATTATACAAGGCGGACAAAAATAACTTGTATTTTAACTGTGTGAAGGGCACAAACAAGACCGGACTGTGCTGCAGGCTCCCCACTCTGTGGTCAAACAGTCTGGGACAAAGCGGACCTGGCTCACAGTGGAGGATTTTATACAAACCTCCCCTCAAAAAACGGACTGCCGACCTCCAGAAGAGGATTTTACATGGTGCTGTCGCCTCCAATGCTTTTATCTCTGTTCTTAATCCCTCTGTTCTTAGCCAGTGCCCATTCTGTAGCCTTCGAGAGACTGTTTACCATGATTTTACTGAGTGTAAGAGACTTGCAGTTTTTCTCTCTTTTAACGTGTTTTTTAGTCTTTTTGATGTGTTTTTTACTGTAAGGGTTTTTATCATGGAAGCTGCCTACAAGAAAAAAGGAAAAGTAAAGTGGCAGCTCCTTAATTATCTTTTAGGAGAAGCCAAAATGGCAATTTATTTGAGCAGGAAGAACAGAGTGGAGAACAGGGAGGGGCAGGAGGCCAGGTTAGTGTGGCTGTGCAATATCAGGGCCAGACTCTGGCTAGAGTTCAGGTTTTATAAACACATTGGAGACTTTGATGCTTTTAAACAGCGCTGGTGTTTTAATATCATTGTTTGCTCTGTGGTCAATGACGAGTCGATGTTTTCATAAGTTTTCATCAGATAAATTATATATTAGTGCTGGCCAAGTTAACGCCTTATTATAGCGTTAATGCATTCATTAATTAACGCCGACAATTATTTTATCGCACGTTAACATGGTTTTTTTATTATTATTATTTTTAAAGTCCGTTGCTCACTGGCTCTGAATACACATACAGACAGACCATGGGTCACAGGAGGGGTGGGATGTTGATCAGTAATAGGCTCGTTCAACACAAGCCAGGCGCGCGCAGAATGGATCTCCGGCGATTGGCGCACAATGCATGCTGGGTAGATTTGCATCCCACTTGCTCCGACATCATGAAAACGTGGGCAATGATAGCGAGAGCGAGGCGGCCGCAGATTTTAGAGCCAGGCGCTGCAGTTGCTCTCCACCGACTGCGTGACCCCAGGGCATGATGGGAAACTTCGGATCAAAGATTGGCTCTTAGATTGACAACAAACAACACCTTAAGTGAAAATCCTAATTTTCTGTGTAATTGTAATACTTAACGCTAGATTGTTGGCTATTAGCCTCATTTTGTGCAATGATGTTGCACAATGGGTAGAGAGGGTCATCCGGTAACCGCAAAGTCTGCGGTTCAATCCCTGGTTGCTTGGGCTCGTCATCGGCAGCCCACTGCTCCCTATTTTCCGGTGATGGGTCAAATGCAGAGAACAAATTTCCCCATTGTGGGACTAATAAAGGATTAGTAAACTCTATGCGGGCTTTCATATGTCTTGTACTGAGGAGAGGCTTCCATCGGGCCACTCTGCCATAAAGCCCCGACTGGTGGAAGGCTGCAGTGATAGTTGACTTTGTGGAACTTTCTCCCATCTCCCTACTGCATCTCTGGAGCTCAGCCACAGTGATCTTTGGGTTCTTCTTTACCGCTCTCACCAAGGCTCTTCTCCCACGATTGCTCAGTTTGGCTGGACGGCCAGGTCTAGGAAGAGTTCTGGTCGTCCCAAACTTCTTCCATTTAAGGATTATGGAGGCCACTGTGCTCTTAGGAACCTTGAGTGCTGCAGAAATTCTTTTGTAACCTTGGCCAGATCTGTGCCTTGCCTCAACTCTGTCTCTGAGCTCCTTGGGCAGTTCCTTCGACCTCATGATTCTCATTTGCTCTGACATGCACTGTGAGCTGTAAGGTCTTATATAGACAGGTGTGTGCCTTTCCTAATCAAGTCCAATCAGTTTAATTAAACACAGCTGGACTCCAATGAAGGAGTAGAACCATCTCAAGGAGGATCAGAAGAAATGGACAGCATGTGAGTTAAATATGAGTGTCACAGCAAAGGGTCTGAATACTTATGACCATGTGATATTTCAGTTTTTCTTTTCTAATAAATTTGCAAAGATGTCTACATTTCTGTTTTTTTCTGTCAAGATGGGGTGCTGAGTGTACATTAATGAGAAATAAAATGAACTTTTTTGATTTTAGCAAACGGCTGCAATGAAACAAAGATTGAAACATTTAAAGGGGTCTGAATACTTTCCGTACCCACTGTATATATATATATATATATATATATATATATATATATTTGTATATACATATATATATATATATATATATATATATTTGTATATACATATCTTTATTTATTTACACACACATATGTATGTGTGTAAATATTTATATGTATTTCTTTTCGTTTGGTTGTCGTATTAGCGTCCTTAGTCCACACTCCAGATCAGTGTGTGGGGGTAATGCACCCGAAAGCTGTTTGCCAACCGCCATAACAAGCAAAAGAAGAAGAAGAAGCAGGAGGCTGAAAACAGTCTGACTTGAACGCAGTTTTTTGTCAACGCCCCTTTCTACGTCCGCCTGCTCTCGTCTGCTTTCCAGGCGAGGCGCAGTTCATATCGAACGAGCCTAATTAGCTTGGGATGAGGGCATTTGGATGAAAGCATCACAAGTGTTAGTGTTATAATTCCATTGAAATTATTCAAATAGACCTTGTATTTAGCGAGATAAGCCCCTTTCAGTACGGGTATGACATTTTCAAGCAGAGGTCTCAAAATAGGCCTAGGGTTTAAGAGGTTAATATTGCAGAAAGTGGAATGTGCGGATGCCTTCACTATCATTACACATTGAATCTGATCTTCAACCATCAATCCTTGGTATGATAAGCCATGATCTTTACATGTTATAGGTCAGACTCTACAAAGAGCCACACAGGACACGTTTCAAAGGCTGTGTAGAACTCAGGACAAGTAGTCTTGACGTGCAAAATAGGTGGATTTCACAATCACTATGTTCAGTAAGCATTTTGATATTTAACTCCAGTCATCAGTCTTAGCTGATGGTCACTGCCTCCTTTTCTTTTAAAAGTGTTCCATGCCCCACTGTGGGTTTCTGACAGTTTTGTAATGGATGAAGAGACCGGGCAGGCTGCAGAGGGAAAGCTTTTCCCAAGAGGGGCACTGAAGTCCTTGGACGCAGATGGCATGCAGCCAAGGGCAGATGATGTTCTTTTTGAGTTGAATTCATATGATTCTGCAGGCACTGAAATCCTGTCATGCTTTGCATTATTTTGTCATTACTCTCCAGTTTGTTTTCCTTGGGTGATTAAAAAGTTTACATTCACTTAATCCCTGGCAACAAAAACACAGACAACAATGCCAAAAGAGCAAGTAATGCAAGGACAGCCTGCAGTCTATTTAAACTACCGAGACAATTCCATTACTTTAAAGATAATAACATTACAAGACAGCGGTTTTCGTGATTGTCCGTTAAAAAAGGAAAGATACAGTTTTGGATGAGGACATGTAGTTAATAAATATGGGGTCTCGGGGTCCTAATGAAAATCAGTGATGCAGATTGAAGAGCAGACTGTGAACGTCCTGGAGGTCTCTGATGGAGCTGTGTGATATCTCAGCAATGTCTGGTCCATTCCGGCTGACTTCTGATCATTTTCACTTTAGCATTTTGATGCCATGTGGAATACCAAGCTATGACCGGTCAGTTAGAAGTTTCCATACGCACAGATATCGTTTTACTTTCTGTTGCCTCTGTTCTGATTGGTGGTGGTTCTGCTTCCTGTGAGGCACATCATGATTTCAGTGAGATCGGTAACCACTGTCTACTCTTTATCATTGATTGTTTTAATCTCTTCACTCCTTTACATATCTACTTTGTTACTGCGCAAAATCCAAATGTCGTTAGACTTACATTTTATTTTCGAATCAATCTCGTAGGTAGCCTCTTTTGCTTAGCTCTGAGTCTAGCCTACTAACTTAACCTATTCACCCACAGCTAACACTACCTTTGGCTTAAGTGCCGCTCTAAAGCCAACATGAGGCTAATCTGAGATTGTTGGCCATTTAGGGACAAGCAGGGGACCAAGACACACATCCTCACTAGCTTTAGCAGCATTGTAATCCAGGTTGCCACCAATGAAGTATGGATGAAGCAGTCAGAGATTTCAACAGTTTAATATCACCACAAGGTGCCTTTGAGACTTCCCCATTTCCAAAAGAAAAAGCTGAGATTCTCCATAGAACTTCATATTCATTGTATTAATTAAGTAGATGTTATGCTGTTAGAAATGCATGTTGATCAAGCTCCAACACTTTTTATAAATTACCTGCAAGCAGACAATGTACATGCAAACAGCAAAATATGTCCACCCTGTCATGGACAAATTCTAAGTAGTGTAAATACATTGTAATTACATAGTGATTATAAAATGTACATTTTCAGAAAGCTATTTAGTCCCTTTCTCAATAATATATTTTAGTTAATGGGAAAAGTATTTGGATAATAATGAAATGATGGCAAACTACTTGTTTCTCTATAAAGTCTGCGAGAGTTGCACTTTCTTTTCGAAATAAAATCTAACAGCAAAGTTTCAAACTTTCAAACAATACTATTTGGCCCTCATTTGTTTAAAAAGGAATCACACAAAAGGTTTTGCTAACTTGCGAAAATAATCGTTTATTTTCATAAAACATGAAAATGACAGGGTGGACACGTGAAATGTCTTTGAGTGGCCTCATAAATGCAATAAATCTAAAGGAAATGATGTGAAATAAATGTCAGGTCCTTTTCCCATGTAGGGGGAAATAACCAGTTGAACATGTGGCCTTCTAGTGTTAAACTCTAGAAGTAAAAGTCAAATATTCAACTGTAGAACAAGAAGAACAATGTTTTTAAGTGGAGAACGGTTGACTTTTAATAAACAGAATGTTACAGAGTAATCACTTAGACGCGTCTCCAAACAGTCTCTCCCTTTCTGCAGAGACATGGCTCAATTCTGCAGTTGCTGTTCCACATACTTCCAAGCAGACGCTTCAATCTGTACAGAGCGCGTGTTCAGAGCCTGTGATTCTGGTATTAGGCAAAGTATCTGCCAGTCAGGGTACCAACAGATGTCCTCCCGGGGACTTGGCCAATGGAACTTATTTATGCCATTGCGGTGAATACACTTAACTTTCACACATTGCCCTTCTGCATCCATGACACCTGGGTATGCTTCATTGTCGTAATTACTGACGCACCACTCTCCAATGTGCTTTACCTCAATCATTTCTGGCCCTCATTACACAAACATCATCTCGGAAGAAAAAATGTGTAACGTTTCGACTGATGCACCTCCTCCCACAGGATACTGTGCTCTCTTCTTAGAGTAGCCAAAAGCAGTCTGGGCATGCTTTTGGAGCTTGTACTTCTTCAGAATGTTTCCACTGATCACTTTTGCTATCAACTGCTTCTCTGTTTGTTTTTGCATTTTCATATTTTCTTCAATCAGGGATGTATGGAAAAGAAGAGCTCTTTTGATGGGTGAATTCACTTTTAGACGTCCCAACAAAGCATTGACTTTTGCACGTGGTGATTTGGACGCACTCTTTCTTGGCCCTATGGAACCTCTTCTTATATCTCTCTCTTGCGAGCTGTGCCTTCCATATTTCGATCTGTTTTTTTAGTTTCCTCTTCAAACTCCTTTGCATGCTTTCCCCTTGACGCCGTTGCCTGAATCAACATATTTGTAAGGAATTTTAGAACGCTTTTAGCGAGTTAGTTATCAATATGCCATTTTATGGGGACATAAACAGTTGATAATTGTCCTTCAAATAAATCTAAACTTTCTAATAAGTCTCATCAGCTAAACTTCCAATGATCTAACCTGGAGGGCCCTGGCTCAGGCTGAGTTTTAGGAGCTGCAGGGGAGGTTGGGTGGTGTCTCTGACTGTAGCAAAGCACTGGCCCCGTTTCTCCATGGGCCTCTCAATACCCAAGTTCACAAGTACGGACTTGTGAACTTTTGGAGTCAGTACTCCAAGTCCAGACTCCAAGTCCATACTCCAAAAGTACGGTGAATTGGAACGGCAGCTTACTTGATGACGTCACCACGTTGGTCGGTCTTTCTTCATGCACGCATATGTTTAAAGAGCCGGTGGCTGGAAAAGGGTTGTGGTTGTAGAAGGTTGTTGTAGATATATGTGAATTAAAAAAAGAGTGCAAAAAGTAGATATTTAATATAAAAGTTATTATATATATATATATTATATATATTATAATGGATCAGACCGGGAAGATTGCGGTTGCGGTCGGTCATCTATACCAAGAAGCCGAAGAGGAGGCGGCCGAACTCGGGAGGCGAATCCGTGAAAGACGAGCCAAGATGCGGCGGAGGATGGAGAGGAGACTTATTAGCATGTCTCTCTTGCTTCGTAAGTCTGTCTTAACATTACGCTTTTTTAAACTAGTCTACCCATTGTTGTTCTTTGTAACCTGTCCTCCCACTTTAGGTAGACATAACAGTTTACTTTGTACACCCAAAGAAAAACTAATGTAGTTTAATATTGTATAAAGTTTTGATTTAATGTTTTAGGGAGTTCGTTTAGTTTAATGTCAGCTGTAGTTTCTGCTGCTGTTGAACTGTACTGGTTATACTGGGAGGTGTATCTCATATTTAGTCGATCCTCTTTCATATTGGATGATGGAAACACCTCAAAAATAGATTACATAGAAAATACTTTTACATTATAACATTGCTGATGTTAACATTTATTGCATGGCTGTTGTAATATTAATATATAATCTATCTAGGCCTAATAAGCTGGCAGGTACAGAGGTTTGATACAGTAACAATATAACAGTATTTAAATATTAAATGGATTAGCCTATATTCCACACACTGTTTGTCTTCTTGGTCCGCAAACATCAAGAGGTTGATCATCAGTGTGACTGTCCTCGTACAGTTAGATACACAAACATCACTAAACATTAAATGTAAGAAGTACCTGAACCTCATCTGTGTCTCGTACATCATTAGTCATTAACCAGGACAGATTTCAACACAACATGACATTTCATGTGTGATACAGAGATCATGGAGGCTACAGTAACTTCTGGACTGAAGATAGGTGTGTGGTTTTACACTGCCTGTCGAGCAATAAATACAAACCTGAGCACACAGGTCAGATATTAGAGGGACATACTGGTAGACTTCAACAATTCATATTTAGAAACCATTTTTTATTATTAAATAGTCAAAACACAAATAGATATACTACATACATTAATGTTACAACAATTAATAAACAATGTTTTAAAAAATATCCTGTTTTTGTTTTTTTAACAGGACCAAAGTCCCATTCAGAGGTCTGCCCAATTGAAGGACCATGTCCCGATCCTTGCATTGTTCTGGTCTGAAGCTGACCTAAGACCAGCCTTCAGGCTCTCCAGGAACAGCATCAACATGCTGGTCCAGATGCTTCTGTGGCAAAAAAAACATGGGTGGAGCCATGAAGTTGAGGTGCTGGTGACAGTGTACTAGCTTGCCTGTGGAGCCTCCTACAGGGTCACTGCAGACATCTTTGCCATGCCACTGGCCATCGTTTGCAGGACCGTCCACAACGTCGTGGAGGAAATGATTACTAGTCATTCATTTCCCCAAACCAGAGGAGATGGAGGAGGTGGGGGCCGGCTTTGTTTGCCTTGCTGGCCATGAGGCATTCCCGCTGTGCTGCCGGTGCCATCGATGGGTGTCACATCAGGATTCTTCCTCCTGCAGAGCCACACGAGGTCATACCTAAATAGAAAACTTTTCCCCTCACTGCTACTGCAGGGCATCTGTGACGCCAACGGTGCATTTCTGGATGTGTACATCGGCAATCCAGGATTTGTTCATGATGCACCTATGCTCCGGAGATCACCGATGTAAAAAAAATAATTACACAATCTTAATTTTGCAAACAAAAACTTGTATTTACAAACAATAAAATGAACCCTTGTTGAACTCAATACTCTCAAGGGTTTTATGAATGCAGTCTCACCTGGTCTGCTGAGACTAGTAGCTTATTACGGTGGTTAATTCAAAGTAACTTGAGAAAACTAATGATAGATCTTGCTGTGTGATTGACACTGAGTCAGTTCTTCTCTACTTGTGCTACTGCCAAATTGTCACTTGTGGTCACAGTGACTGCCATAAAGCCAACTCACGCTGTTTGTAAATTACATGAATAAACTCGTATTTTTGTTGACTCAGAAATAGGTTGTAGCTTGTGGAATTTGTAATTGGATTATGTCTGTGTACTGTTGGTGTTTTTTGCACCAACTTGCTATCAATAAAGGCATCTGCATTACTCTGCATCTATTTCTTAGTTTGTCTTAATTCAAATAAAATCGAAAACACAATTAATTTACGACATTAAGTATCTGAATGTTGCAACTGAAGATGTTTAATGTGTTGGTGAAGATTCATATACTGTACAAGCCTGCTCTCTAGTGTGCAACTGATGAAATTTCTGGTAAACAGAACACGTTTTTGATGCTGTTATTATTGGCGTTAAACTTAGGTGTACATTATTTTAAATATTCTCACTTCGATCATGTGAGCAGCCTGAATTTAGAGGAAATATTGGTGGTATGCTACTGGCATTAGTCAGCCAATCCCTCAAACAGATTTAATAATGATTATAATAACACATGCAATAGAATGATAGACATTAAGTATTCTGTACAGCTAGACTCTGAAATGAGGATCAGAGATCATCTATGCAAAGTCCAAAAATGAATTATGAAATGAACAGGATAACATTATATTGGGAATTGCCTGAAATAAAGCTTCCTCAGGAAGTGATGCACTGCTGTTACTTTCTAGTTTTTTCATCAAATACTTTACCTGCTTATACTTTTCTACCACCTCGATTGGCTGCCTGAAAAATGTAGTTCCTTGGTGTTATTACGGTTTTACACAGACACACGAGCGCTATTGTGCTCCAACAGTTGAACATCTGGTGTTTAAGGAAAACACTGGGCTTCTTTCTCTATTCAAACTGTGATTGATACTCATGGAGGGGTTTAACAGATCAGTATTTATGTATGTGTAAATTTAGAAAAACAAATAGTTGCAAGAGCCAAGTAGCAAAGTAGGCATAGGTCAGCCCTTACATTCAAAGACAAAGGGCCAACCAATGGCAAGGTAGCATCAGTCAACACTGCTGTGGTAACACAACAACGTTCTACTTATTAACCCGCTCTTCATGTAATTACAGTAGGGGTGTAATGGTTCACAAAAATCACGGTTTGGTACGTATCTTGGTTTAGGGGTCACTATTCGGTGCATTTTCGATACATTAGGGAAAACAAAGAAAATGCATAAAATAACTTTTTAATTTATTTTGAAAATGATTAAATTCAAGAGTTGCTCATTGACCATAACCCTTGTTAAAACAATTAAGGCACTCAAATCCTTGCATAATATGAATACAAATAAATATTTACGTTAAAGACATTTCTGCTATTTAGATTCAGATTCAACTTTATTGTCATTGCACAGAGTACAAGTACTATGACAACAAGATGCAGTTTAGCATCTAACTAGAAGTGCAAAAAGAAGCAGTAAAGGTGCAATGTGCTAGATTAACAGTATAGATAACAGATACATAATGAAAAATAACAGTATGAGTAGTACAATATAGACAGTATGAACAGTGGATATGAAATGCAAGATATATGCAGTATTTATACAGTAGTAAGGTGTAAGTAAGTATAGTCACTGGAGGAAGGTGTCTGGTGTGGGAGGGGGGTTGATGGCGGTGATGGGATGGGGTAACCGGGTTTGGGGGCTATCACCGTGGTGCAGAGTTTAGTAAAGTGACAGCAGAGGGGAAGAAGCTGTTCCTGAGCCTGCTGGTCCTGGAACGGAGATTCCTATAGCGCCTCCCAAATGGGAGGAGGGCAAAAAGTCTATGGCCAGAGTGTGAGGTGTCCCTGACGATGCTGCGTGCCCGCAGGCAGCGCTTGAGGTGGACGGTCTCGATGGCAGGGAGTGGAGTACCGGTGATGCGTTGGGCAGTTTTTACCACCCTCTGCAGTGCTTTCCGGTCTGAGCCAGAGCAGTTGCCATACCAAACTGTGATGCAGCTTGTAAGAATGCTCTCGATGGTGCAGCGGTAGAAGTTCACAAGGATCAGGATAGTTTTGTTATTTATTTATTAACCTCCCTATGTACCTCTTAAAAAAAATATTGATTGAACAGACAGGTTACTTAATTCAGCTGAATGGATAAACAAAGAATAGTTTAACAAAGTATTAGGGAGAACGGGGTTGTTGTCACATTCATTATATCGCGCCACCAGAGGGCGCTGTCTCCCAAATGTTGGTATGGAAATGTCCAGAATTGGGATCAGAGCTCACCTACATAGTCTTCTCTGGAGTAAGACAGCTGAACTTGAGGTGAGAGGACTTTTTGTGTTTTTCATGTCAAATTGTAAATTTGTAATTGTAATTGTAAATATTTAGCTCCTCAGTATTTTTCTTCTACGCTTTTACACAATGGGTTTATAACAAAACAATTGTTACACTTAAAAAGTGTGAAGGTAAAGCTATAGTTTAGATTGTTGTTGGATCCTTGTTAGCCTTGATGCTAGCAGTAAATTCCAGTTGGGGTTGGTCATCACATTCTCGGCAAAATCATGCATGGTGAGTTACTATTCCCTTCTCTCTTTGTTTTATAAAGTTTTTGGGCAGAAACTTTACTCTGAAGACGAAGAAGGGCCTGACTCCATCAGATGTCATGATGAGGGCAGTCAGGGAGGTGAAATTAAATAACAAGTCCATCCGGAGCACTGCCAAGGACTTGGGTATAAATTACAGAACACTGGCAAGATATTGCTGGAGAAGAAGTCCACCCATCCCTGCCAGTAGGTTATTTGAAAAACCGCCTAGTTTTCAGTGAGGAGCAGGAGCGTCAGCTGGAGGAATATTTAATAACTGCCTCAGATATTTATTTTGGCCGCTCTCCCATCGAAGTCCGCAAACTGGCATACAGCTTTGCAGTGCACAATAATGTTGCTGTCTGCACAAACTGGGAAGAGAAGGAGATGGCCGGGGCAGACTGGTTCTCTGGGTTTATGACACCCATCGCTTTCCATCAGGTCCCAGGAGGCCACTAGCCTAGCACGTGCCAGTGCTTTTAATGAGCACAACGTGGGCCATTTCTTCATCAACTTGGAGGAGGTGATGGCTAGATACAAGTTTGAGCCCGTCGGTGTGGAATATGGATGAAACGAGTATCACCACTGTTCACAAGCCGAACAAGGTGGTAGCCAGGAGAGGCTACTAACTAGTCGGGTCTTTGACCTCTGCAGAGAGAGGAACCCTGGTAACACTCTCCTGTGCCATCTCCGCCACCGGAAATAGTATCCCCCCATTCTTCATCTTCCCCCGGGTGAACTTCTATAACCATTTTTTACTTTCTGCCCCCACCGGAAGTGCAAGAGCGGCGAATCCGAGTGGGTGGATGAAGGAGGAGCATTTTTTTTAATTTCTTCAGCATTTTGTCTCCCATACAAGATGCAGCAGGGAGATACCATGCTTCCTGCTCCTTGATAACCACAGCTCGCACCTGTCGTGGATGGGCTGAAGTATGCCAGGGAGAATGGGGTTGTGCTGTTGTCCTTCCCTCCCCATTACTCACACCGCCTGCAGTCTCTGGATGCTGAACAACCCCGGGAAAACCATGACGATATATGACATCCCCAAAGTGGTGGCTACAGCCTTCCCTCTTGCACTCAACCCGGGCAACATTCAAGCAGGATTCCCAGAGACAGCATTTGCGCCTGCTTCAACGACAGACCGAGCAGAGCCCAGTGCACCCGAGCCAACCCCACCACTCCTCCCCCAGAGCCATCCACTAGATCTGGACAGAGACCAGTGACTCGAGAAGAGCTGAGGCCTTAACCAAAGGCTGCAGCCAGGAAAAGAACCCAAAAACGAAAAAGGTCAAGCTGCATCCTCACTAACACCCCAGAGAAGGAGAGAATAGAGCAAGAAAAGGCAGCCAGCATGCAAAAGAAAAAAATGGCAACATCATCAAAACAACCCAGTGCACCCAACCCAGACCAGCTGCCAAGCCTAGTGCACCCCACCCCAGCTGGAAAAGGCAGCCAGCAAGCAGAAGAAACAGGAGGAGTCTTCATCAGATGAAGAGGATTGTTTTTGTTTGGTTTGTGTGGAAACGTTCTCCCACAGCTGTTCAGGGGAGGTATGGGAGAAGTGTTGCATGTGCAACCAGTGGGCACACAAGCTCTGCTTAGTTGGAGTGCGCAGACCCTACATTTGCCATCACTGTAACTCAGACCTATATAAGGTTGAGCAAAAGTAGCATCAATGTTGGAAGTAGGGAGAAAAATAAGAAATTGATCCAAAGATTGTCAACGAAATCCTGGATTTCAAAATCCATAGTCGCTTACCAGACGGCATAACCAAACACCAGAGGTATCTGAGCTTCTACATTTGTGCTCAACGGTAAGTAGTAGTTCTATACACCATCAATCACTAAGTAATTATATTGTGTTGTATTAAGATAACATTGAGTACTGCACTACATTTGTAGAAGGCGGAAAGAAAAGGAACATCTGGCAAAGGTGGTTCTAACGGCGGCAGAGGCAAATGAGGTGTTTGAACAAATGCACAGCAGCGCTATTGGCTCCCACTGTGGTTTTGAAAAGACGCACCATGCGATTATCAGCCGCTATTATTGGCCAGGAATGGAAGCTGATATCTTATAATGGGTAAGAAGTGAAACCCAATTCATCAATTTCTTCTTTTACAAGGCGGCCTACTAAAAATCTGTCAAAGCTGTAATGAAATATTTGTATATAAACACTCAAACAGTTTGTGCTAGACCAAAGGCCTACATACATTTAACTTAATATTATTTGGCTACAGGTTGCTCAGTGTCCAGTCTGCCAGGCAAAGCGAGCCAGTCTCAAAGAAAAGACTCAATATAACCCAATAGAGGTGAGGTTATTTTGTAAATGAATGTACCATGCAGCTAAATTTGCTTACATACCAGTTAATTAATACAGATGTCAAATTTAATGTGATTGTCTTTCACTTATTAAACTCAACTTGACATCTCTGTTCTTGGCTGGTTGAATTCTTAATTGTATGGCTTTTTTTCTAGTTGCCTCTGATATTGTCCACATTGTGCATTTTAGTAGTGGTTGTGTGAGTGCCATATCACTAACGATATTCAGTGATGCGTGTACAAAACTTTTATAGCTTTGGCTTCCGTCAGTGTAATATTGCGTGCTGTGTAGACTACAGCACAAGCACTAGATCGGTGGGACCTGCCAATTGCCATATCTTCATTAACGTAAAAGGTCATCCCGTAATAACCAGCACATAATGTAAGAAAACCATTATCACATAACAGTTGCCAACATCTGACTCATTAATTTGCAACGCCACAAAGACGTTTTAAATTGTCGGATTTTAAACAGTCGCCCATTTGTTTTGGAAACCAGCTGTATTGTGAACTGCTCCGTGGTACACGGACAATGTTGATCTGGTTGCCCTCTGCTCTTAGGAGCGAATGCCGACTGTTTTACCTTGTTGTATTGTATGCCTACAAGACTGGTGTGCTGATCGTGGCGTAGTGGTACCGTCTCTGACCGCTGACTATTACACGTACACAGTGAAGTTTTGATATGTTTTATGGTTTAATTTTTAATCATGCAAAAGAGAGTACGTAATGCCAAAAGGCCCAGTCATTCATGACATGCTAAGAAGTTATCCATATCAGCTTTCAAGCACATTTATTTCAACCAATTCTGGGAGAATGACCGCCAGCTCCAATGTATTTGCCACTGAAATGGATTGCATGCTTCCTCTGTTCAGGTGATTGTGTGGCAGAACATGTCTGCATTCTTTCTTGTGGAATGGTACAAGCAGCTGTGCATTCACTTTCAGAGACATAAATATATTTTCCTTTTGAGCAAGCAGCTACCTCATGACTATTTTTGACATGATGCGATGCTTAACTTGATTAGGAAACAGAGTCCTGTGACACACTCTAGAGACATAGGTGGGTCCATGCTGAATTAATTCAGAGAATGAAAATACAGGAGCTCGTTGATCACAGGCTAGGGTTCAACTTCAGGCTGTGGAGCTTGCTAGCAGTAATTTATCATCTGTTATTTCTTTTTATTTTGAAAGCACACTGCAAAATGCGAAGTGCAGCATTTGTAGTCAACTTGTCTCTTTTGTGCTGGGTACAGCGCCGAATGTGATGCAGCCAGGCTCAGAAGGTAGAGCGGGTCGCCTCTCAATCAGAAGACCGGCTCCTCCGGTCCATGTCGTGGACGTACAGGGAATTAATGAGTCCCGCATCATCCGCTACTTCTGTACCAGTGGCACCGCCAATGCTCTGTGACCTGTACTGGTCACAGTGGCTCCAAGGCCTCCAGTTTGTCAAAAGTAGATATCTCTGCAACACAATATATAGACGTCTTTGACCCAACCTTAAAACTGTAACCTCTTCACATTCTGGAGAGAATATTACTTCATTTTTTAAATAAATATTCTGGCCACATCTTACACATTGACCATAATAATGACCATATCATTTGTAAAGAGCTACAGTCAACTAACTTGATCTATCAGAAAAGGACTATGTGGTCCCAGTCTTTTATGTCTGTCCAAACCATTTTTGTGCTTCCACCCACTCACATTGCCACAACATACCGCCACTGTCCTGGGATCCACACTGGTATTTTATATGAGGCAATATCCATCAGAAACAAATATATCTTTCACTTAATTCAGTTTTTCAGGGAGAAGTGTGGGAAAGCGGGAGAGTGATGCAAACAGGAGAAACATGGTGGCAGAGAGTATCCGTCATAAAGTGCCCTCAGCACGACTCTCCAAGGACTTTAGGGGAGAGACAGGGCGTGTTCAGCCCAATGTGCTCAGGCAATGTGAAGATGAATAATTTTAAAACAGCTCAGACCACTGATAAGTGCTAAGGGTTAATACGGTCATCAACAGTGTATGGAGGTGGATGTCCTATAACCTAGAAAAATAAAACAGCAATGAAAAGTGAAAAGATGAATTCAATCCATACCTCTGGGGAGAGAAGGATGAAGAAAGATCTTGGGATTTGCACCCATGCGGTATCTACACTAATCACATGTTAAAAAATAGTTAAGCAGACAAGTTTAAATTTAAGCTAATCGACATATTGAACCTCTTACAAAAATATTTTAGTCCAATAATTGCAAACCAATCCATATGATATCCAAGATCAAAACAATTGCATATGCATTTTATTTTTTAAGAAAACTGATGCATCCACACACTTGACCTCAGACTAATGTACAGCCCCATTCAGAAAAGATCCTTGCTATTTTAACTTGTTTTACAGCAACATGTTGTATTTCTACGCGGCATACAGGGTGTTTTAATGTGTAATGTTGTTGTAGAGCATTAATTAGCTAATCATGATGAAGGCTAGTCTATCAGCGAGAAGATTATACAGGTAACAAGTTGAGACGGGTCTTTTATACAGGTAACGAGTTGACATTTGGAGTACTTTCTTAAAGCTTTCTAACCAGTCTGTGGGAGCCAGAATTCTTGCTGGTTGGCTGGGGATCAAATACTTATTTCCTACAATCAAATGCAAATCAATGTATAACTTTTATATGATGTGATTTTTTGCATTTTTTTTTATATTCTGTGTCTCACAGTTGAAATAAACCTACCATTACAATTATAGACCGTTCATTTCTTTGTCAGTGGGCAAACTTACTAGATCAGCAAAGGATCAAATAATTATTTCTTCCACTGTATATACAATAAATTACAACATGAGTCATATAGTTTAGTCAGAGACACTGATGTAAAGGAATTAACCATGTGTAGCAGATGGCTATTAAAATGATGTTGGCCTGATAAATGGTCGCGCTGTCCACCTGCACAGATATGATTGGATGCTGCTTGTCAGATAATCACCAAAAAGAGGGTGAATAAGCCTGTGATTGTAAATCATGAATGAAACAGTTGATACCAAGCGAACGATGCTTGTGAGACTTCAGTACTCTCACAGAACCAACACTGAGCTCCATGGATAATGAGATAATTGATGGATAATGGATAATTCATTTCCTCTCGCCTGTGTCTTCAGTCAAAACTAAAATGTTAACACATGTTTAACACCTTGTGTTGCCCTGTGGACAGTACAATGTACAAATAATTAAAACTACAATATTTGTTTTGCATGACCCAGGTGCTCTGCTGCACAAGATTCAGTTTCTGATGTTTCAGCCTAAAGCCCCAAACGACGGATAATCAGGAGTATTTTGGGAAATGTGTCTGCATCACACAGGGGCGAGGATTAGGATAAAGAGTAGCTTCACAGTGATTGAAGTGTGTCTGCCGATGTCACACCAGACTGCAGCTCTGCTAAATAATACACAGCTCCAGTCCCAGAATAGCTCAGGCCTCTAGCGTTTACGGAGTTGATGCTTGTGACCTTTTCGTTGTCTGCCAGAGACAATCTGCAATATGCTGTACTCCATTCAGCACAGAAAAAAAACATGTTTTAGCTTCTCCTGTGGAGAATTTAAGAATTAAAAGCATTATTTAGTAGAATTTATAGCACCCCTAGTGGTGAATGAAATTGTCACAATGATGAGAATGTAAATTATGTTAAGAGTCACAATATATTTACTTATGGAATGTAATATAGGTTTACAGGATGTTTACTTATAGAAGATATTATATGTTTGCAATAAGTTTACTTGTAGGAGTCTTTTAACATAGTCATTGGAAGTGTTGAACCAAAGTACAGTCACATAGGTTAGGGGGTTCTGAGCCATGAGGCAGAGACATCAAAGGGGACACAGAGGTGCTGGACAAATGGCCAAGGAAGGAGGAGGAGAACCGGAGACAACTGAAGGGAAGCAGACGGCCATAAAACAGAGAGCACTCCTGGGTAAGACCATGCGGTCCCAGGTCAGAGGTGATGTCAGAGGTGATGTCACAAGGGGTCCAGCCATTGAGATGAGCAGTGGATCGATGAAGGAGGCGTCAGAGCGATTGGAAGCCAATCACTGACCCCAGAAGACGGCCTTTGTGTTTTACGACAGCGTGGGACACTTTACGACCATCAAAGGACATAAAAGGACTGTTTGCGAGGACGTGCGTCAGGCCATGGTAGTTCGCTTTGCAGGATCCGACTTGGTCGGGCCTGTGAGGGGAGTTGCACGTGGTCTCTGCTCTCGAGATGCATACTATCGATAGTGTATTATAGATTATAATTGTCATCATCAGTTTACAGTCGTCATTGTTTAATTAAATACTGTTTTGAATTTGGACCGGATCGAGTTACTTTATGATGCGCCTGCGCAGAAAGAAGTAAACACAGCAGCGGCCTTGCGATTCCTCCACCAGTTTCAGCCTCAACACTCCTCTAAACCTGAATATTGTTTTAGATCTTTAAATTCAATATCCAAATGCATCACTACCACGCAGGAATTTGAGTTGTCATGATTTTGTTCAAGCTGATTTGGAATAGGGTGATTTCTTGCATAGCTACACAGCCTAAATTCATCCTTTGGATTAAAGAGAACATGTTACTTGTTCTGCTCTGAATGTAGTACAGTATCTCCACAAAAAGAGTCACGAACATTAAGACACCAGGCGTTCAAAACAGTTAATTTGCTTTGGAATAAATGTAATATATTGTCACATTGCCTTAGAAGAAGTTAAGGATATTGGTGCTTTAACTCAGGTTAAACTATTTTTACAACTCAGGAGAACTCTGCTTTCCCTGAAGGGAAGGCACAGCAAACTGTAATCTACCTGAGAATATAGTTCCAGCTCTTTGTTCATTAAAAGGTTTCTAGTGAAAGGACAAGGTCTTTTTCCCCCAGAGGGGACAGCGAGAGCCCCCAGATCTATGTGACACTACAGCTCATTAAAAACACTGACAGTCCTACTGCCGTTTCATTACCGGCCTTTTTATGTCTCCGATTGCACCAGTCTGACCAGTGAGAGGTACAGATATGGTCAAATAGAGCCTTTGTGAGCTCTGATTAATTCAACTTTAGCTTCATTTGTTTCCGGTTCGGAACTTGACTGCCATTAAAAAAAGTGAACCCAAAAGGCAAAGAGCCCCACCCTCATGGGATTCATTTAAACAAGAAGGGAACCCTTTTCACCAGAAATTACATCACATTTTTCAAGTTGTCATTTTTTATAAAAGGACAATTTATTTTCAGTGATTAATTGTTTGTGGTTCTATCATAGTCACTGTTCTTGCACAGTCAGCCCTATCTCCACAAACAGATTTCAATGTTTTCAGGTGAAACATTTCACATTTTACAACAATTTCGATTTATGTAGTTTTGTAAACTTTGTTCAGGAACGGGACCACGCCCAGAACACGGCTCATTTCCCCCGGACAAGTATTTAAGCTCTACTAACCCGTTCACTTCCTCTTTGGATCTGTTCTCTCATCCCTCCCCCCGACCCCATTTTTTGTTTTCCTTTTTCTCTCTCTCTCGCAGGATTACAGGAACGACTGGGGACTCTGCACTTCCAGAGCTTCCTAAGAGACGGCCCCCCATCCAACAGTCTCCATTCCCATCAGCCGCCGGACACCAACGGTCCCCCGTCACGTCCCTTCATCCCTCTACCCTACATCCCTTTACCCCTACCCTACATCCCTTTACCCCTACCCCACATCCCTTCAACCCTCTTCTGCTTCCTCATCCAACAACCATTCCGTTATGCAATAAACCTCTCGAAACTCATACAGTTATGTGTGTGGTCCTTGTTAGTGAACCATGAATTAAAATGATGCCTACTTCAAAGTGGGTGCTTAGCAAGAAAAGAAAAGCTGTTTGACATTAGCTCCCAAAAGGGCCGGCTGCTCAGCCTCCATAGCCATCTTTGGTAATTTACGAGTGGCTCTGAAATATTTGTAGCATTTAAAATGTTACATTATTCCTTTTTCAACATAAACATTGGCTGATGGAAATAAATATAACAGTGAGAATTACAGGCATACAGTTGTGTTAAATTGTAAATCTGCCCGGCTGAGTTTTCATATCATCACAATTGTAGTTAATGTTATTCCAGTAGCAAACTGAGCATCTTCATGTCTTGCAAGTTAAAATTGAAAGCCAGTTCAACACAAGTGCAATCTTTGCAATTTCTAACTTAGAAAGATCAGTGGCCAAATGCATAGAAATGTGCATATGCATTCTTTTCATCAGACAAGGTTCTCCAACAATGCCAGAACTGCCGTTATTACACACAGCTGTGGCTTTTTAATAACCATAATTGGCGGTTATGTCTCATAATAATTAAATAACACAAAGATAAAAGATTTGTTTACAGTGCACTTATAAAAGTGAAACAAATTCCTCCCTCATAATTATTTAAGGGGAAATTTATAGTATGCCTTTGATTGACATTTTATAGAATGGTGTGCACAAATAACAGTCAGTTAAACTAGCCAACAAACATTGTTTTACTGTTGTCACAGCCCGGCTCAGAGACTTAGACAAACAAGCTGGTTGGCTGCTAAGAAAATTTCCACACAAATATAATTTAAACGTTACAAAAGGTTGGTATCAGTTATCAGTCCTTAGGTGCATGTATGGGGGTGTGTAGCAGCAAATGGCAATAACAGTAATATCAATCCAAAAACCAGTGTAAATGCTGGTGACTGACAAGATCTTCTGTCTTAGAGCAAGAGCTGCCAACTGAAGAGGGTATTTAAGGCAGAGCCACACAGGCTCAGGTGTGGCTCATTCAGCTGACGACCCTCCAATCAGCACCTGCAACAGGTAATCAAACCCAACCGCAGCACCTGGTGTATGGGAGGAGGGGGGTTGTCACACTATGAGTTTAAATCTATCACCTTATATTTCATATCCTTATATTACCTGCACTGAAGACAACATTGTTATCACCAGATGAGTGACAGCTGTGTTCGGCTTATTTTCTGTAACCATGTGTAGCACTGAAGCATGGTGAAATTAACAAGTTAGTCAGTTAACTAGTGCTTGCTAATTCCGCCATGTGGCAGGATTCACAAATGTATTTCGTGTTTTTTATATATGTTGAGGCTGAAGCTTCTGGAGGAATCGCAAGGCCGCTGCTGTGTTTACTTCTTTCTGCGCAGGCGCATCATAAAGTAACTCGATCCGGTCCAAATTCAAAACAGTATTTAATTAAACAATGACGACTGTAAACTGATGATGACAATTACAATCTATAATACACTATCGATAGTATGCATCTCGAGAGCAGAGACCACGTGCAACTCCCCTCACAGGCCCGACCAAGTCGGGTCCTGCAAAGCGAACTACCATGGCCTGGCGCACGTCCTCGCAAACAGTTCTTTTATGTCCTTTGATGGTCGGAAAGTGTCCGAAATCTGTCGTAAAACACAAAGGCCGTCTTCTGGGGTCAGCGATTGGCTTCCAATCGCTCTGACGCCTCCTTCATCGATCCACTGCTCATCTCAATGGCTGGCCTCCTTGTGACATCACCTCTGACATCACCTCTGACCTGCCCTCTGTCCTGCGGCCGCATGGTCTTACCCAGGAGTCCTCTCTGTTGTTTTATGGCAGTCTGCTTCCTCATCAGTTGTCTCCGGTTCTCCTCCCCCTCTGTTGGTCATCTGTCCAGCACCTCTGTGTCCCCTTTGATGTCCCCTTTGATGTCTCTGCCTCATGGCTCAGAACCCACATACCTATGTGACTGTACTTTGGTTCAACACTTCCAATGATTATGTTAAAAGACTCCTACAAGTAAACTTATTGCAAACATATAATATCTTCTATAAGTAAACATCCTGTAAACCTATATTACATTCCATAAGTAAATATATTGTGACTCTTAACATAATTTACATTCTCATCATTGTGACAATTTTATTCACCACTAGGGGTGCTATAAATTCTACTAAATAATGCTTTTAATTCTTAAATTCTCCACATATAAATGCACAAAAAAATAGTATTTTATATAAAAGTTATATTTTTTATCTATCAACAGGTTGACCATTTTGGGAAACATCTGTTGTATGGATTGTCTTGAATTTAGGTAAAGACATTTTGCCAAAAGATGAATAATAATAACTTTCTAACATTTCATTATCAGGTCAAAATTTGTATGTGTCCAATACTTTGGTTTATGATCAAATACCAAAACTAATGAGCCATCATCTCCTACCCAGCCAGTATCTGCACCTCCTGCATAACTTCTCACTTAGGCTACATCCATACTACTCCGTTTTAAAACGAAAACGGAGTTTTAAAACAAAAACGATCTCCGTCCACACGGCGTTTCAGCATCGTTTTCGAATTGATCTCCGTCCAGACTAAAACACCTGAAAACGAATATCACGTCACGTACACTGGGTATGCGGGTGGGTGCCGATGTAAACAGGCAGTAGATTGGATGCTTAGTTAAAAAAAATACGACAGAGTAATAAAGTAGTCTTTAATAATGAAAGGTTGTGTTTGACACTTAAGAGCTTCTCTAAAATCGTCCTCTATATAATCAAACAGACACAGTTCGTGGAAAGTTTTAGAAGAGTTAGTTACAGTGCTGCGGCTCTCTCTCTCTCTCTCTCACACTCACACTCACACACATCAAATGTACTTTAAAATAAACACTTACACATAAAGGTTTACTAGAATATGGGTCCATAAATGTGGTCAACACACGTCTCTCACTCGTTCCCTCTCGGTTTCATTGTCTGTTCTTACTCGTAGCTCTGCTGGTGTCTGAAGTCTCTGTCCTACTGGAGAGCAATTACTGTTTTGTTCTTTTACATTTCATCTGCGGACTTCACAAAAATAAGCTTTAATAAGGACAGGAAAGTCCTCCTTATTGTGTTCATACCCTCCGTGACTAACCGTGACGTCCGCTCCATAACGCTGGTCACGCCGCTCGCTAATCGCTCCAACAACAGCTGCTTGCTCCGTAATAATGCAGACTTTAACTGGACAACAGCTGCTTCGCTAAGTGTTTCAATGTTATTCAGATGCCCAAAGTTAAATGGTTTTGCTATACGGAAGTGAATTATCGTCAATGCAATATAGCTAATATAGCTAACGTTCAATATTAGCTAACGTTAACTTTATCTTACATCAAAATGTACTTAACTGTGACCGCTACGTGGTTGAAGGGAGGAGAAATAAGCCAGGGAGTGTAAAATCAGTCAATATGTCTGGTGAACACTGGTGTCCAAACTGGCCGAGCATATTTAATTACTCTGAGACTTTATAAATTCAATCATTTACCTATAGCCTGTAACTTTAGCCACTTGGTTGACTTGAAATATGTTTAATAACTCCTTGCCTAGAGAAAGTTGAACAGCTAGCATCTTCCACTGTGTGCAGTTTCTGTAAGATGTCATCATGCTGCTCAAGGTGAAATACCAGAGTACCAAGAAGTACATCAGATTACAGCTAGGTTTCACTTATTTGGAATTCATCAATGCAGCTGAGTTTTTTTTTTTTGCATCTGTGTATGATTAACAGCTGAATCAAGACTTCCTACTGCTGCTTGGTGCTGAAATGGCTTCCAGGATCCTTGAGAAGTGGGATACAGCATTCAAGCCCAAGGTTATTAAAGAGGTCAAACACCTGACTCAGTCAACTGAGCTGTTCCGACTTCTGACAGCTGCTGAGAACCTGGCAGAGAACGATCACACCAGTAAGCTACATTAGCTTTCTTAGGAAAGCTACTAGACGTTATCTTGTTTGTGGTCCTTTATTAGTGGACAGTACACAGGCTACTGTGGGCCGTAGCCTACGCCAAAACACAGTCAACACCGTTAAATGTTCTTAACATCTTAACCATCTGCTCACGGTCATAGCCTACTCTCAACGGCTCACAGCACAAAGACAACATCCCCTAGCTAGGATGATTAGGGCTGTTAGCCCTCAAAAATGTCAGCCTGTGTTAAAAAAATTTGCGTTTTGCGGACTTACAATTTTGGCACTCCGCTAATCGCTAGTCCGCAAATTTTTCAATTCGCTACTCCGCAAATTTTTCCTTAGTCCACTAATTAGTGGATGTAAATCAAAAATCATGTTATAGTAATTAAATGATTAATACAATGTATGAGAAAACTATTTTTACCTATCGGTAAATAAAATAAAGAGTCATATTTCAATGCCATTTTATTTTTTCTGTAGTATGTACTACAAGAAGCAATATAGCATTCAGGATGCGTTGGCAGTCATCCAGTGAGACAACAGTGACTTTGAGGGATGTGAGTGTGGCTCAGAAGACCTTGAAGACCCTGATTACACTCCCAGCAACAAAGACATGGAGAATGATGAGTCAAGTGAGTCTGCTGATTCAGACTGTTGTGAACCAAGTGATTTAGAAGAAGTACCTCAACCAAAGGTGAACCCGAGGCAGCAAAATACAACTCCCCGAGGAAAAAAACAGTTTTCTTGGAGAAATACACCTTTTGAAGCCCCTGAGTGCACATTCAAAGGACAGAGTGTCACACCTCCTGACAATCTTCATACTCTCCTGGAGTGTTTCAGGCGGTTTGTAACAGAAGAAATGATTGAGTTACTGAAGGAGCAAACTAATTTGTACAGTGTACAACAATCTGCATGTCACAGCAATGTTAACACCACTGTTAAGCAAAGCAAATTATTATAAGTGATCTGGAGTCATTTGTGGGCAGAATAGACCATGAATCACACTTTATAGCAGAGGCATGTGAATGGGATTGAGAGTATTGCACCTTTAGGTACATGGTTGATCAATGGTACTTTGAATTGTCTGAAATCTCCTGTGCATTGGATTCTATTTTTGAAATAATTTGAATGTATTTTTTTATCTGCCTCTAATGTTATCCTGGATCTAGTCCTATAGTGTTTTTCTCTGTACATTGCAATCCTAGTTTGACTTGATTATAGTGAATGCATTGGGTGCCTTCCATTTCAGCCCATCATACAATATTTATCATTCGATAATTAAGATGTACTTGAAATGTGTTTTTTTATTTATGATATTCATGTTTTTTTTCTTCCATTGAATGGTATATTTGACACTGAACTAGTTCATCTTTATCTCAGTGATAGTGTCCAAATGAGCATAAAATATCACTGGTATGTAAAAACTACACAGACAACAAAATAGATGTAAATGTTGATCAAAATCTTATTCCCTTCTGCTCATAATAAAACAAGTAAATAACTCAAAAGTTGACACTGTCAGGTCCATTCTCCATCCATTGTGTGCGGTCCCTTAAAGAATTCGGATTTGGGAGTGACGCCGATATTCCTTTACAAGCAGGAAAATTATTTCTCTCTCTTTATTTGAGAAAAGTTCATATTTGTGTTGTCAAATTTCACTATGACCCTGAAATTCTGTCTCTTTTGTTATCATATACTGAATGCAAGCAAAACTACAGAGGAAATGCACACTTTCTGATTGAACCAATCTATGAACTGTCTGAAACAATGGATATCCGCAGCCCTCAAATGGGCCCCAAAAAAAATTGCAAACATGCCACTCCCCTTGGGGCTAAGCACCCCCTTTCTTTAAATCCTAGAAATGCCCCTGTTTATCACTGAGGAGGCTGTCAAACTGACGGTGATTCAGCCCTCTGGCTCGGATGAAGTTAACAGTTTGGACAACCACTTTCATGACGTGATCCATTTGTAACGACTTGCAACACAATGCCTCCTCGTGCAAAATACAGTGAAATGTCCCAACAACTTTGTCCTCCATTTGCAGCTTATACTTTCTCCCTGAATTTCGTCACAACGCCTGTTTTTCTCCCGATCATTGATGGTGCGCCGTCTGTAGCCACACTGACAGCACGGGTCCAGTCCACTCTGACCCGGTCCAGCGCTTCAACGAGAGCGCTACAAATGTAATTCGCTGTAGTGGTGTCATAGGTACCAACTCAAGGAACTCTTCGGTGACCGCCAAAGTCTCATCACCACAGATGAATATGGCCAGTTGAGCAACATCTGTAATGTCAGTACTCTCATCAATTGCAACTGAAAATGTTCCCGCGGGCCGTATGTTTGACACCCTGGATTAGGGGGATGTTGTGGATGTGTATGGGGCTGTTTTCCATCTGATGAATGTACATAATCTAGTGTTTCCCATTCATTTCCTATGGTGGTCACTTTTGACCGGGAACACCATGGGTGTTACAAAGTTGACTAAACCACTAAAAATGAAATGAAAGTGGTGATCAGCGGTGTTATTCTGCTCTTGCTTTGTGCAGGAAAGCTTAGCAGATAGCTAACAGTAGATCCGTGAAATAAAGACCATGGAGTCCGTCGAAGAGTTTCAGGACTTTAGTGTGAATCTTTCTGTTAGCTATCTGCTAAGCTTTCCTGCACAAAGCAAGAGCAGAATAGTAAAAAGACTAAGGTCTTTACAGGCTACCAAACAGAAGACGTGATACATTAGTGCAGCATGTGCAGCGTGTACTCTCATCAGAATCCCAAAACAACGAGGCACTAACTACGGCAAGAGAGGAGGGATAAATATGAGCATGAAATGCTATAACATTATACAACACAGAAATGTGGGGGCAGAACAGGTGTTCAAATGCCTAGTGTGGAGGATATGATAAGGCCTTGAGGCAATCAGATGTAAAACACAATCTATGATTGATTAAAGTTGTAAATCGGTCCGATTTCACCCGAACACGACAGGAGGGTTAAAAAGTAACTAGTAACTTTAAGGGTGGAGTGAATGTAGTTGAGTAGAAGTGTAAAGCATAAATTGAAAATACTCAGTATGTCTAAATTGTAACAGTACTTGAGTAAATGTACTGATTGGAATTGATACAATTAACCCCTTATTGCCTGAATTGATTTACAATTATATAAAAAAATAATTATTTGTGTTTTTTGCTGTCATGCAGATGCTAAATTAAGTGGAGATTGTTAATTTCAATATAGCACATACAATAGATATATTTAGGTAGGAGGCAAATTAGCGACACTAGGCATAATTGGGCATAATAGTAATTAAACAAATTTTCCAGTCTCAGGTATGTAGATTATTTTATTGACGCTGCTATTGCTGAAACAGGGCTTTGAAATTGAATAACAACATATGTTTCTGTACAATCATTGCTGTTCCATCATCACAGTATTTCAAATACAGCTTAATACTGCAAAATCACTTTGCTGCACAGTCCCAAGGGCTGGTATCCCCTTGTTTGCAAGAAGAAAACAGTGTCACTTGTGGAATTCTCGAAAACAGTTGTTCTTGTTGAGGCACAGGTGAACATTGCACTTTGAACATCTGAACACAGTCTGGCTCTTGCTGTTAGAGCCATATATTTAGTTTTGATTCCAAATTATAATTTCTAATTTGGCGAACATATTTGTATGACCTAAACACATTCTTAATTTGTTAATGAAGGTTAAATGTGCATTCTGTATAATTATTTTTGTTTAGGAAATGTTGTGATTAATCAGATGAGGATCAGCTGGTATAAGAGGAAGAGGTGGGACTGAGTCTCGAGTTAGTTTTCTTTTGTGTAGAAAGAGGCATCGGGACAGTCTTTGACCTCACGCTATACCTCACGATAAACTGATTATCGCTGTTCATTTTGTCAAAAATGAAAATAAATAAATCAAGTGACGGCAAAGGAATCAGCATGCAAGAACAATTATTTGAACTGTTGAAACGTGTGAGTCAGAAATGGAGCCTCGTAACGTGGCCCATTAAACAGGACAAGGAACAAAGAACGGGCCACCACATAGTCAAAGACTACCGACCGGCTGTTTCGGCCGCTGAAAGATTGGAATCACCGCTTGATCCTCATGAATGAAAGAAAGGAACCTCCGCTGACGGAGCGACTCAGCTGACTTGCCAGAACACGCAGGGAGGCCCGTGAGTAAAATGAGACGGATCGACGTAGTGAGTAAATAAAGTCATCAAATGGATAAAGATGAGCTGCGAGCTTCTAAAAAGATGATCAATGAAACTGACAGGGAAATGTTTGGATGCCTGCCAAAATATAAGGAAACAGAAACGAGAGAATGTTTAAAACCCATTGAACCCGAGAGTGCCCCAAATGGGGCTCTAGCGGGGGGGAGAAGAGTGTACACATGTAGTACAAATCACTTTTGAGAATGAATGAAATGATATTTTAAAATGTTTCAAAAACGTACATGACTAACAGATTCTGATGAAATGGACCATGTAACCTATTTTAATCACTCAAAAACATATATATACACAAAGTACTTCAAGGTACTACAAGTACTACCACAATTTCACCTATTTCTCACCAGGAGAAGCCGAGCAATGTTCTCCGTTATCGTTCCCAGCCGCGACCTACGGCACTTTCACACACACACTTCATATCCAGCAGCACGAGCACAACAAACTGCATCGAACTATCGCCTACAAATTATTCTACTTTAAACCGTTATAAAGTTACTATTGATCTGCCACAGATATCAACTCAGCCCATCATCATAAACATTGAAATGCTCCGTACCTTTTAGATGTTTCCTGGATGAAAATCGAAAAAAAATAAAATAATAATCCCATCTGCCATTTCGCCATGTCTCTCTCTTTGTGTGTGAAAAAAACTGAGTCTCTGATGAGCTTCTATGACGAATGAATAATAATTTCAGTTTTGGTCAATGGGTTTGACCCATGGGGGCGGATCACAGTTTTCGATATTTTATTGGCTTAAAATTCTGTAAACAACTCAAAGAACCAATGACTACACTGCCCAGAGTCTGCTGAGTTCAAATCTGTGGGAATTGCGCAAATCGGCCGATCACAGGCTGTGTTAGGTTCAAACATCACGTAAAACTGAAATTCTGACGAAAATTAGCCATATTTTACAAGTTTTCATATGGCCCAGGCTCTCAAAATGATGCCAAACTGCTGTATTAGATAGATTGAACACTATTAGTGATAAAAGAAGTGAAATATATAGATATATAGTATTTAAAAGTACAATAAGTCAGCGATATATGCGCCTTCTAAAATCAGAATTGACGTTGGCTGACCTGTACACCGGCATTGATTTCTCAGGCATACTTCACTCTATCAAAGCCAATTCTTTTTTTAAAATGACTGCTGACATGTTGGTATATGATTTGGGAGAGTTTAGGCCTGCCTGTGCATCATTTAAAATCAATAAAAGTGCTTTTTGGGCACAAAAAAAAAAAACGAACCTGAAAATTCTCAATTTGAGCTGTGTGTAACATTCATTTCAGCATTTACCAGTAACATATACAATGATATGTACACATATTAACAAAGCTCACATTTATTTGTGTTATTTTGCCATTTAAATTATTCAAATAGACCTTGTAGTTAGCGAGATAAGCCCCTTTGCGTAAGGGTAGGACATTTTAGAGCACAGTGCTAAAAATAGGCCTAGGGTTCAAGAGGAAGCAAGATTTGGATTAAAGGGTTGATGGAAACAAACATGAAAGTATATAATCAATAAACTGTTATCCTGTAGGAACAATGGCTGAAGAGAGAGCTAAAATGGAAAATGAATTAAAAGATCTCACTGCAGAACGCAAAGGCAGATTGACTGCTTGCACTCGTAGAATGAATAAACTCAGATCACTGCTTGCTGATGATGGAGATACTGAAAAGGTGTTAAGTGGAGTATACGAATTTAAGATGAGACTTAATGAATTTAAAGATGCTCATGTTGCTGTCCAAATGCTTTTACCTGCTGAAATAAAGAAAAATGATACAATGGACTGGTATGAGCCTAGAATGGAGAAATTCAGGAGATTCTTATTGGAAGTGGAGTCAGGGATAACTTCTTCATCAGATCTTCAGATGCTTGTTGAACCTCATGATAGTATTTCGAATGTATCTAAACAGTCGTCCAAGCGATCCACATATTCAAAACGGACAGATCGATCAGCAAGAGGTTCATCAATATTTTCAGAACGGCTTAAAATAGCCACAGAGAAAGCTGTACTACAAGCACGTATGTCCGCATTAGAACAGAAGCAAGCTGTGGAAATGGAGAAAAACAGATTACAAGCTCGTGTTGAGGCTGGAACTTCACGAGAGGAGGTAGGCTGCAAACTTTCGCCGCTGCTGACTTCCAGCAACGGAGACTAACCAAAAACGAACTGGATCCAATTAAAAGTCAAAAATAGTATTTAATAAAAAGATAACAGATACAACTGCAACCACGAAGGTAAACAATGCAAACTGATGCACTCAATTGCAACCTAATGTTTTACAAATGCAATCTGAAATACACCATGCATGGTAATGTTCTCGAGAACAGAGTCCACGTGCAATTTCACTCACAGATCCGACCTGGTCAGTTAGCTGAAAAACGAATATTGCCGAGAACTGAAACTTTCTCTCTCAAACATTCTTTTTATGTTCTTTGATGGGCAGAAGGCGTCCCACGCTGTCGCAAAACATAAAGGCCGTTATCCGGGGTCAGTGATTGGTTTCCGATTGATCTGACCCCACCTCTATCGATCCGCTGCTCATCTCAGTGGCTGGCTCCTTGTGACATCACCTCTGACCTGGGACCGCATGGTCTTACCCAGGAGTCCTCTCTGTTGTTTTATGGCAGTCTGCTTCCCTTCAGTTGTCTCCGGTTCTCCTCCTCCTTTGTTGGTCATTTGTCCAGCACCTCTGTGTCCCCTTTGATGTCTCTGGTCCTCGACCTATTCCCTTATATGGTCGTGAAGAGCCTGTCCTCTGCATTCCTCACTGACCCTATCTCCCCTTTGATCTCTCTGCCTCATGGCTCAGAACCCCCTAACCTATGTGACTATACTTTGGTTCAATACTTCCAATGATTATGATTAAGACTCCTACAAGTAAACTTATTGCAAACATATAATATCTTCTATAAGTAAACATCCTGTAAACCTATATTACATTCCATAAGTAAATATATTGTGACTCTTAACATAATTTACATTCTCATCATTGTGACAATTTTATTCACCACTAGGGGTGTTATTAATTCTACTAAATAATGCTTCTTAATACTGTAATTCTCCACACTCGGCTGGAGAGAATTGAACTAGAGGCCGATATAGCTGTGTCTGAAGCCAAATTAAAGGTTTTGGACAGTTTTCAGGAGGTCCCTGAACCTACAGGACAAGCCAGGGATGGCATGAATGAATATTTGGCCAGTCATATGCATGATGGCTCTGGGGAGGAATTGGAATCCGTCTCTGTTAAATTCACAGAATTGGGAGCCATTCCTAAACCACATCTTCAGAGATATATTGCACCTAGATTGGATAATGCTGAAAGAGCTCCAGGCGAGGAGCGGAGAGGACCAGCTCACCCAAGATGTGACCGTTCTGAGGAAAGAGACTCTAGAAATCACAATAAAGCTCTGCTAACTGTGATCCAGAGACAAAATGAAATTGCCGATTTACTAGTTGTAGGTGACTAACAGTAACTTTCAGATAGTCACCGAGAGGCTAAGTAGGGGAGGTTTAAACTTGCGGACGCACTGGCTGTAAATGATTTTCTGATCCAGTAGTTGAACTTTGCGTGTTTATTGTAAACAACAAACGTTGATTCTGGAATACATTGATTTGGTTAGACAATGACAATAGTGCATAACATTTGTGAGGTAGCGGTCAACAAAAAATAAGGCTCCCTCTCTCACCCCCTCTCCTTCCAATCCTGCAACTAAACCCCTGAACAGCTGATATGGCTTCCCCAACACCACGTGACTTAATTACCGGAAGTGACCAAAAAAAGGTATAAATGACGTGGGCCATACCTGGCTCCTACATTCCGGCCCCTAATTATTACATCTCTGTGTAGTAATAATTACAAATGCATTATATGTGCAAGAGAATACACATTTCAAAATGTATGATATACATAGTCCATGGAAAAAGCAAACAATAAAAAGGTCTTCTTTCTTCTCTAGGCCAGAGGTTACTAGCACTTAGCCTAGCGTTGAGAGTGATCTTTACCATCACTCTTGAGTCGAGTCAAATCAGTTAAAGTAGAGTAATCAGAAATCAACCGACTCCTGAAGAAGGCAGATCCTGGTTACAGGCCTGCATACACAGCTGGTCGAGGTCTTGATCCGGAGTTGTCGTACTCTTACTCAACCCTTGAAATGATGCTCCACCGTCAAAGGCAACTCGAATCTTTCCTTTCTTGGGATGGTATATCCCGTGGTGTGAAATGTACCAAGCCTTTCCGTCACTGCGTTCCAGGTCTGAGGCTGGGACGCTCTCTGTATATCCACTGGATATAAGGTCGTTCATGAAGGTGATGTATTCTTTGTGGAATGATGAGTCCCTAATTCGCCTCCTCTTTAAGTTAAGGCCACGCTGTTCTGCAATCCTACGGTTGTTGGGCATGTTCATCTCTCTGTTCCTTAAAGGTAAAGCGATGCTGTAGTGGCCGTCCACAAGTTTCACAGTCTTGTTGGCCATTTCCAAGAACTTAGAGTCTTCCCTCGACGGCCCTGTCTGTTCATCTAGACTGCATTCAGGGAAGTCGTTTTTAAATTGCTGTTTCCAGAGTTCATCGAGAGTTACAGCAGAAATCCTGTTGATAGTCACCGCCGGATGACACGCAGCTTCATCACAACATTCTCCACCAAGTGGTCTGTTCACTGTCCAACCAAGCATTGTCTTGATGGCATATGGCCCTTCATCCACGCTCCGGATGACTTCGAGAGGTTCTAAAGCTCTGGGCACATTCATGCCTATCAAGAGCTCCACATCTGCGTCTATTTCGGGCAGGTAGATGTGTTTAAAATGAGGCCATTTATGCAGGTTTTGCTGTCGTGGGACGTTACTCCTGTCCACAGGCATTTTAAGTTGAGTAAAGATGTCTGGCATTTCACAGTACAACCCACTATCCAGTCCAGCCACTTCCAGGTCTGACACAATACAACTGTCCACAATTTTCTCTTGGCCCATGGTGCGCAAAAGAATCTTTGTTTTTCTCCCAGAGAGATTCAGTTTATCCATCAGACCAGTTGTGCAGAAGGATGCTGAACTTCCTTGGTCTAAGAAGGCATAGGTTTCCACTGTCCTTTGACCTTTCGTAGATTTGATCTTTACTGGTACGATAGCTAGCTTACAGTTCTGTTCACCGGCCCCAGTGAGACCACTGGTTTGCACTGCAACCAAAGAACTGTCCACTGTACACTCAAAGTTGCTCTTGCCTTTCTCCGAACATGCTCCTCTTTCCTCAGGATGGATGTGAAGCATACTAGGGTGTCTTAAACCACATGTTTGACAAGTCAGACGTTTCCTGCAGTCCTTGCTGATGTGCCCAGTACACAAGCAGCCAAAACAAACTCCGTTAGTTTTCAGGAAATCAATCTTGTCACTATGTGCCCTCTTCTCCAATAGAGCGCACAACTCCAGCATGTGTCCACCTTTACAGTACGGAC
Organism: Pholis gunnellus; assembly: GCF_910591455.1. NCBI lineage: Eukaryota > Metazoa > Chordata > Actinopteri > Perciformes > Pholidae > Pholis > Pholis gunnellus. Next base: position 23,592,817 of record NC_136541.1, on the reverse strand, counting down.
AAGTTCTTTCAGGTGAGTGTCCATCTACCACCGTGTTTTCCAGTATGGTCCTTTCTTCAACTGTAGTGGCAAAGCTACTTCCTTTAGCCCTTGAGAGTGGTGAAGGTTTTGCTCTGTTGTCTTCTTTGTGCACCAGTAACTTTGGAACATCTTGTATGTTTCCAAATACAGGATCTGTTAGAATCTTCACTTGACGCTCAATAAAACCCACAATATCAACAAACATAGCTCTTCGGCTATGCCTTTCCTGTATGTTACATGCCACCGTTCTCCATTTGTCCCTGAGCTTGTAGGGCAATCTTCTTATCACAGTGAGCATATTAGCAGGTGTGTTTAATTGGCACAGACTGTGAACCTCCTCCATGGCGTTGCAACATCCACGCAAAAACAGACCGTATGCCTGTAAAGCCTTTCCGTCCTCTGACATAATTGTTTGCCATGAAGAGACCTTGTCCAAATAGGCAGATGCTATCATAAACTCGTTTCCAAAGTGTTCATGCAGTAAAGTTTTTGCCTTTGCATATCCAGTGCCATCAGTCATGTGTTGACAGCTTCTGACTAGCTCCTTTGGTTGTCCCCTGGTGTACTGTTCCAGGAAGTGCAAGCAATCTTCAGCATCGTCAGTCCTTCCCTCAATTATTTGCTCAAAAGTTCGTATGAAAGCATGATACAGCAGAGGATCTCCATCAAATATTTGGATGTCTCGTTTAGGCAGCGATGACAAACATTGTTGATGCACCAGCATTGCAGTTATTTCATTTTGTTTTTCCATTATAGAAAATAACTGGTTTGGATTATTACTGCTGTTCATGAAAGAGGACATACGGACATCTTTACGATAAGATACTGGATGAGCTGTGGTGATTGGAAATGTACTCTGTCTTATGAGCTCTGGTGCCTCCTGGTGGAGATGTACGGCGTTAACTGCTTCCTTTTGTCTTGGTCTTGTCGCTCCCAAATGCGATTCAGCATTTCCAATTGCTGGTTCTCCTTTTCCAGTCCTTTCAGTAGTATGTGGTATGAAAGTCTCTGCGTCAATATTAAGCACTTCAGTTTTCACCTGTTTTTCAAAATATGATTCCATGCCGTTTGTTCTCCGGGAAGCAGCGCTCCACACACCAGATCCAGAGGCTCTTAAAACATTGATTTTCGCCACGGATGCAGCAATGTCTGCTTCAAGCTGTAGATGTTCTTTGCGTTTTCGTATTTGCTCCTCCTGTTCCTCGAGAGCATGCCTTTCATTAAGCAACCCTTGACGGGCAAGCAAAGCGGCCATTTCAGCCTCTGCTATGAGACCTGCAGATGATGTTGTGGAAACATTTGATTTTGAAGTGTGTTTCCTGCTGCTGTGGTTTGAAATACTGTCACATGGCAATATTTCATCCTGAATATCATGTTGACCAGATAGGGATTTGTTGTGAGCTCCATTTTCTTTCCCTGGCAGAGTTTCCTGCGGCCATTCCGTGTCATGAGGTAGCTCTGATAGAGGCTTGCTTGGATGTTTGCTGGTCTTTGTAAGCCACACTTTGACATCCTCAATAAATCCTTGGTTGTATTTGTTGATGCTTGTGAACCATACATTTTGTTTTTCTTGTTCATCCGATGGAATTAAAGGCGTCAGAGATGTGTGCAATGCTGTGACATTTTCAAAGGATTGCATCAAAACCTCAAGTTGTGATTTAACTTGTTTAGCATTTTCATCATCTCTCATGAGCTCCTTGAGAGACTGTATCTGGCCTTTTATTCTGTTAATTTCCTTTTTACGTTTCTTCTGTATTGTCTCAATTTCGCTTGCCAGAGCCTTTTCAATTAGAGATCTTGTCCGTTTCTCTGTTTCCGATGTGCCAACCATCGAACCAGTCCTTGAGGCACTCATTTTTAAACGAACAAGGCAATGACCGTCACAGTAGAAATTCAGTTAAAAGCCAGCAACCTCAACAGCTGTAACACTGGAATGACGGCGCCATATTAACGTCCAATGCGCCGAGTCCACACCACGTCAGTCGGTTTCAAGGCTCCAAACACAATGTACGTAAATCCACGCAGCGGCAAACGCACGCCGAAAGGACGACAACACACCACTTCGACGTGCGGCAGTAACCGATTCAAACTGTGTTCCAAACAAGCCACACACAGTAGAAAACACAGGTTACATACCGCCGTTCGGCTCGCGATCTTGTCCGGCAGCCGGCCGCTGTCGGGAGAAAAGTGAAGGCTCAACACGGCAACCGCAATCCTCCGCGTCTGGCTCATCAACGCCAAAAGTAGCCCGCCAAATGGCTCCGTAGGCTTCGTTGTACTTAGATATTTTTTGTTGACAAATGTAGGTGACTAACAGTAACTTTCAGATAGTCACCGAGAGGCTAAGTAGGGGAGGTTTAAACTTGCGGACACGCTGGCTGTAAATGATTTTCTGATCCAGTAGTTGAACTTTGCGTGTTTATTGTAAACAACAAACGTTGATTCTGGAATACATTGATTTGGTTAGACAATGACAATAGTGCATAACATTTGTGAGGTAGCGGTCAACAAAAAATAAGGCTCCCTCTCTCACCCCCTCTCCTTCCAATCCTGCAACTAAACCCCTGAACAGCTGATATGGCTTCCCCAACACCACGTGACTTAATTACCGGAAGTGACCAAAAAAAGGTATAAATGACGTGGGCCATACCTGGCTCCTACACTAGTGTTACAGCATGAACGATCCTCACTTAGCTCCAGAGAAATCCCAGTATTCGATGGTGACCCTTTAAGATTTCAAACATTCATGCGTGCATTTAGGCATGGTATTGAAAACAAAACTAGTAATGAGGAGGATAGACTTTACTACCTTGAACAGTACACTAGTGGCCAACCTAGAGAACTAGTGAGGAGCTGTTTTCACATGAAACCAGACAGAGGCTACGCTGAGGCACAGAGACTGCTGAAGATTCACTTTGGAGATGGAATGAAAATTGCGAATGCCTACCAGGAGAAAGCTCTCAACTGGAGTGACATTAAATCTAATGATGGAAAGGCATTACATGCCTATGGCCTTTACCTTAGAGGATGTTGCAATGCTATGAAAGAGTTAAAAGGCATGGAAGAAATGGATCTTGTATCTACCTTGAAGCTCATTCTATCAAAGCTGCCATATAGACTGAAAAAAGTGGAGAACGACAGCACATGAACTTCTGGAACGACCCCAAGAGAGGGACAGATTTTCTGACCTTGTTGCATTTATTGAGAAACAAGCCAGCATTCTGCAGGATCCACTCTTTGGAGATATTCAGGATTCTATGCCCAAAAAAGCCATCCTAAAAAGTAACATGGCAACAGACTCCAGACAACAAGCTAAACAAAGAGAGAAGAGCAGTAGCTTTGCAATGACACTGGAAAAGGACGACCGTAAAACTGCAGGTCATGCAAGAAATCAACAACCTGAAAACCTGTATAGCAATGTGCAAAATGTTCACTGTTGCATTTGCAACACAGGCAAACATCCATTGAATGAATGTGAAATGTTAAAGGTTCAGCCACGGGATGTTAAGGTGCAACTGCTGAGAGAAAAGGGCATCTGCTTTGGTTGTCTAACTAGAGGACATATGAGCAAAACTTGTAAGAAGAGGATGAGATGCCAATACTGTCAAGGGATGCACCCTAGTATACTACACATTGACAAACCTGCAAATAATGGACCAAATAAGAAAAAGACCAATCAGACAAAAGGATCTGTCAGTGGAACTCTTGTCTCATTGGAAGAGGAGGAAGTTATCGGGGCTGGAAAAGATTGCAAGTTGGCAATAGTACCAGTACAAGTAAAGGCTTCCAAAGGCAGCAAAACAATACTAACCTATGCATTTCTTGACCCTGGCAGCACAGCAACATTTTGTACGGAGAATCTAATGAGACAGCTCAATGCAACAGGAAGGAAAGCTAAAGTTTGTGGAGAATTACAGTATTAAGAAGTAGACGTAGTAGAATTTGTAGCACCCTTAGTGGTGAATAGAAGTGTTACAATAATAAAATGTAAAATATGTAAGAGTCACAAAATATTTACTGAAGAATGAATTATGTTTGTAATATGTTTACATGAAGGATATTGCATGTTACAGTGTACTGACATATTGAATGTATTGAAATCATGAATGCATAAACACTGGAGGATTTAAACACTGTAAAGAATAGCCAACAGGGAAAGTTAGGGAATTCAAGGCAAGGCTTTTCAGAGACACCAAAGGGGACACAGAGGTGCTGGACAAATGGCCAAGGAAGGAGGAGGAGAACCGGAGACGACGGGAGGGAAGCAGACGGTCATAAAACAACAGAGAGGACTCCTGGGAAAGACCATGCGGTCCCAGGTCAGAGGTGATGTCAGAGGTGATGTCACAAGGAACCAGCCACTGAGATGAGCAACGGATCGATGGAGGTGGGGTCAGATCAATCGGAAACCAATCACTGACCCCGGATGACGGCCTTTATGTTTTGCGACGGCTTGGGGCGCTTTCCAGCCATCAAAGAACATAAAAAGAATGTTTGAGAGAGAAAGTTTCAGTTCTCGGCAATATTCGTTTTTCAGCTAACTGACCAGGTCGGATCTGTGAGTGAAATTGCACGTGGACTCTGTTCTCAAGAACATTACCATGCATGGTGTATTTCAGATTGCATTTGTAAAACATTAGGTTGCAATTGAGTGCATCAGTTTGCATTGTTTACCTTCGTGGTTGCAGTTGTATCTGCTATCTTTTTATTAAATACTATTTTTGACTTTTAATTGGATCCAGTTCGTTTTTGATTAGTCTCCGTTGCTGGAAGTCAGCAGCGGCGAAAGTTTGCAGCCTACCTCCTCTCGTGAAGTTCCAGCCTCGACAGGTTCTTCTGCAAACACTGGGTCAAAGAAAACCAGTGAGTAGTTTTGAAATAAATGGACTACAAGTGGGTGATTTGGATGGGAATAACTTTATTGAGCTTCAAAGAACATACACTCAAACAAAGATACCAGTGACAAAAGAAAACATTTTCTCTCGAAATGATCTCGGCAGGTGGCCATACTTAAAGGAGATAAAGCTACAGGAAGTTGATGCGGAAGTGGAACTCCTAATTGGAGTAGATGTCCCAAAGGCAATGGAGCCCTGGCAAATCATAAATAGCCAAGGCAATGGTCCCTACGCTGTAAGAACACTCTTTGGATGGGTGGTAAATAGACCACTCAACTCGTCTTCAGCTGTGGATAACTGGAAAGCCTGTGGCATCAGTAAACCGCATTTCAATTGAAAAACTGGAAACCCTTCGCGTAAATCAGAACCACCACAATTTCCCAGAGAGAGAATACGAGTCGGTGGAATCTCAGTGGCCTAAGGACCCAGACAAAACGTCACAAAGTTATCTTTCGTCGGATGATCCCGAAGTGAAAAGGGATGTGATCGTGAACACAACGAGCATTGAGGGAAAAGGTCCCACCAGTAAGCTGATTGAGTACTACTCAGACTGGAACAGCCTGAAGAAAGCTGTAGCTTGGATACTGAAGTTTAAAAGATTGCTCTTGGAGATCACTCAAAGAAGAAAGATGACAGATACTGGATTGCTGCTGAGTAATGGTAAATCACTGAAGGAACGTGTCACAAAGCTAAAGGTGCCATTCAGTGCAGATCTGACAGTGAAAGATATAAAAAATGCTGAAAAGGCTATATATGCATTTGAGCAACAGCAACACTTTGCACTGGAAATTTCCCTCCTGGAAAAGGGAAAACACTACCGAAAAGAGGACCTGTACTCTAGAAGGAGAGGACAATATCTGGCTGACCTTTTCTGGAGAAGATGGGGCGTCAGGGAATACCTTCCAATCATGCAACAATGAAATAAATGGAATGAAATCAAAAGGAACTTTCTACCTGGAGACCTCGTTGTTATTGTGGATGATTCGGCTCCTAGAAACTCCTGGGTGCTAGGACGGATTCTAAAGACCATGCAAGGAAGTAAAGGACTGGTTCGCAGTGTCCTGGTTAAAACCAGAACAAGCGTTCTACAGAGACCCATCAACAAACTCTATCTGCTCCTTGAAGCTGGAGAGTAGCTGGTGCTGGACAGTAGTTTCGAGAAGTTATACGAACTTAAAGATGAACTTTATCCATCTATGAACTCGGGGAAAAAAAAGAAAAGAAATGGAATATATTTGTGATTTGTGTTTGAATATTGACTCTATTTATTAATTGATGTAATTGCTGTATTTGAAGCAATTAGGGGCTGGAATGTTAGAGCCATATATTTAATTTTGATTACAAATTATAATTTCTAATTTGGCGAACATATTTGTATGACCTAAACACATTCTTAATTTGTTAATGAAGGTTAAATGTGCATTCTGTATAATTATTTTTGTTTAGGAAGTTTTGTGATTAATCAGATGAGAATCAGATGAGGATCAGCTGAGAAGATCAGTTGGTATAAGAGGAAGAGGTGGGACTGAGTCTCGAGTTAGTTTACTTTTGTGTAGAACGAGGCATCGGGACAGTCTTTGACCTCACGCTAAACCTCACGATAAACTGATTATGGCTGTTCATTTTGTCGAAAATGAAAATAAATAAATCAAGTGACGGCAAAGGAATCAGCATGCAAGAACAATTATTTGAACTGTTGAAACGTGTGAGTCAGAAACGGAGCCTCGTAACGTGGCCCATTAAACAGGACAAGGAACAAAGAACGGGCCACCACACTTGCAATTTGGGAGTTTGCAGCTTTGCCGCCCTCTTTCAACCACTGGCCAGTGACCCACAGCATCTGATTGGACTTCCAGTGTTGGAATAGCCTTAGCTGGACCTATACACCCAGACTACTTTATTTATTATCAGTAAGCTTGTTAAAACGTTAAACTGCACGCTATAATTCAGTGGCATGTGAACATTTGTATTGATATGGAAGCATGACAAACAAATGATTTTCCACCATGGGTCCTGGCAAAGGAGATGGGTCCCAGTGCTGGAGGTGCCTGAGCCTGGAGCTACAAATATCTTTCTCTTTAGCTGCTAAATGCTCTACTATGTTCACTTTTTCCGTCTGCCGTTTGGTGCCGAGTAGCAGTCGGTTCATTAGAGGGGAAAGACTTTACCAAACAGGCTAACGAGCAGAAAGATGAGATGCTAAAGGAGAACTGTGGAGTTAGTGATGATAGTGTTGAGGCTGAAACTGGTGGAGGAAGCGCAAGGCCGCTGCTGTGTTTACTTCTTTCTGCGCAGGCGCATCATAAAGTAACTCGATCCGGTCCAAATTCAAAACAGTATTTAATTAAACAATGACGACTGTAAACTGATGATGACAATTATAATCTATAATACACTATCGATAGTATGCATCTCGAGAGCAGAGACCACGTGCAACTCCCCTTACAGGCCCGACCAAGTCGGATCCTGCAAAGCGAACTACCATGGCCTGGCGCACGTCCTCGCAAACAGTCCTTTTATGTCCTTTGATGGTCGGAAAGTGTCCGAAATCTGTCGTAAAACACAAAGGCCGTCTTCTGGGGTCAGTGATTGGCTTCCAATCGCTCTGACGCCTCCTTCATCGATCCACTGCTCATCTCAATGGCTAGACCCCTTGTGACATCACCTCTGACCTGGGACCGCATGGTCTTACCCAGGAGTGCTCTCTGTTTTATGGCCGTCTGCTTCCCTTCAGTTGTCTCCGGTTCTCCTCCTCCTTCCTTGGCCATTTGTCCAGCACCTCTGTGTCCCCTTTGATGTCTCTGCCTCATGGCTCAGAACCCACATACCTATGTGACTGTACTTTGGTTCAACACTTCCAATGATTATGTTAAAAGACTCCTACAAGTAAACTTATTGCAAACATATAATATCTTCTATAAGTAAACATCCTGTAAACCTATATTACATTCCATAAGTAAATATATTGTGACTCTTAACATAATTTACATTCTCATCATTGTGACAATTTCATTCACCACTAGGGGTGCTATAAATTCTACTAAATAATGCTTTTAATTCTTAAATTCTCCACAATAGGAGTGACATCTTTGACATCACACATAGTTAATTGACCTGTTTTTAATAGTAATGTAGTGATTGGTGAATCTTTAAGTCTTGTTTAGTAACTTCATGTGCCCATGTGTGAGCCAACTGGTAGCCATTACAGCCAGACTCTCAGGCTGAAAGAACATCTCTAAACATGAGTAAAGGAGTCACATGTAAAGTCCAGACTGATGGTGTGGAGTCACCTACAGTATATGTCTGCAGAAACAAATTTCCCTTTATCCTTGGGAGGTAAAAAGCGGAGCTTTGGTAGTGCTCCGCTTTGAGAGGTGAGCCTTGACACGGATCCCCAGCTGCTTTCCATCAAGATCCACTTTGCAAACCCACATCAAACTAGATGAGATGATGCTGAGGGCGGCGGGATACGGCCAGAGGGAAAGAACAGGAAAGCTTGAGCGCTTAACTCAGAGGGAGGAGAGAGACAACCAAAGAGGAGAATAGTGTTAAGAATGGCGTATAAAATTGGAACGTGTACGGAAAGAGCTGGAGAACATTCTAAAGACTGACGGAGAGAAAGAAGTGCAGCCCTCTATTAATCCCTGTCCTGGAGCGCTGCAGAGAACAGTGTGCGACAGCTCATTAACTTCCATAATGCCTAGCTGTTTTCTGCTTCCATGAACCCGTAACTGCTTCCAAGGCACTGCTCTTTCTGTTTCTGGTTATTTTGTGAAGCGAATGCTGTGGCTTGAGAAAATCTGACTGATGTAATAACACAGATAGAAACACAGGGAGACAAAGATGAAGAGGGAGATGCATCATTATCTGAGCTCCAAACTAAGGACTGCAACGTCCACTGAGCAAGCAGAATGGAGAGACATGTATGCAAATGTGTACAGAAGGAGTGAACAAAATGCTATGTTTCTATTTCCACCAAACTGTGCTGTTTGACGCTCTGTAAGACAGCGAGTGAACAGCTGTAGGACTTATCAGTGAGGCCGTTAATCAAGAACATTTAACTCAGAGGCGAGCAGTAACCATTGGATGAAAGGTGTTAAAGACAAACAATAATACCTGTTTAGAATGACCACCCAAAGGTGGGGTAAAGTGCCTTATAGCGGGGTAAGATGGCAAATGGGTATAACAGCATGCGCTTTTGTGTCTCCAAGTGGTGTGGATGTGGATGTTCTTCAGGGTGATTGGGACCTGGTCAACTCATCTCACAAGAAATACTGTTTATGGTACTTGTGTTTGTGGACTGTACTTGAATAGCCCTTTTCTAGTATTCCGACCACTTAAAGCGTTTTTAACACTACATTCACCCATTCACACTCATTCATACACTGATGGCAGGGGCTACCAGGCAAGGTGCCACCTGCACATCACAACTAACTAATCATTCATACACCGCAGGAACAGTCTATGGGATAAGTTTAGGGTCTCGACACGGACTACTGGAGCCATATACAGTATATAAACTATGTATATATTAGTATTACAATTTATTTAAATTTTTTATTGCGATTAATCGCATGATTTTTCTGCGATTTATCGCATTAAGCAAAATTCAATAATGAATTCAAAAGTAGTGTATTGCGCACTATTTTAAAAGTACTGCTATATGACCAAAAGTACATTAACATTTGGTTTGCAAACACTTTAAACAAATAAGGTGTTGTTCCAATTCTGCAGCACTTGCTGGACTGTGTTTAAAGTGGCCCACAACTTTTCTGCATTTGGCCAGGACATTGTCAAATGCAGAGATACTGTGACAGAACGCTGGAGACTGTGAGCGATGCAGGGGACATGTTCACAAGGCAGATGTCTCGCAGCAGCGATCATATTTCTTGCACTATCTGTGCTCAGTGTGCTGACTTTACTTGAAACGTTCCATTGCTGTGCAACATGAATAAAATGTTCCGTGCACGTTTCAGCAAAATGTGTGTCTTGTGTCTTCATGACAGTCAGAGCATGTGAATGCAGCTCCCATTGTTCATCAATATAATGCTGTAACTCCGAGGTGATGATGGTTACCCAGCGATGTCCAGTAGTCTCCAGTGAGAGCAACAGTTAGTGCACGTTGTAACACCGTCGCTTTTGTAGTCCTCACCTTTTCATACAACTCGTGTATTCTTCTTGTGACTGTGCGTCTCGAGGGAGGCTCATACAGTTATGTTCATAATAATAGCAGTGTGTTGAAAAAGGTGAGTAAACTCAAAATTCTTCAAATAAATTGTATTTTAATGAACACAAATGCATTGGGGACACTGCACATTCTATTTCAAAGCAAGAAAATTGGAAAAAGTAATTGAATTTGATAATATTTTACAGAAAGTCAAGAAATATAATGTTCAAACTCAAAAATGTACTGTTTAAACTAAGAAATACTTGAAGATTCAACTTTCCTGAGAATCATAAACTAATATTTAGTTGCATAACCACGGTTTCTGATAACTGCTTCACATCTGTGGTACATGGAGTCGACCAACTTCTGGCACCGGTCAACAGGTATTGCAGCCCAGGACAATTGTACTACGTTCCACAATTCCTCTGCATTTCTTGGTTTTACCTCATGAACAGCATTTTTTATGTCAGCCCACAAGTTTTCTATGGGATTAAGGTCCGGGGATTGTGCTGGCCACTCCATTACTTGAATTCTGTTTGTCTGGAACCATGATTTTGCTCGCTTGTTGGTGTGTTTGGGGTCATTGTCTTGTTGAAACACCCATTTCAAGGGCATTTCCTCTTCAGCATACGGCAACATGACTTCTTCCAGTATTCTGATGTACTCAAACTGATCCATGATCCCTGGTATGCGATAAATAGGACCAACACCATAGTACAAGAAACATCCCCATATCATGATGCTTGCACCACCATGCTTCACCGTCTTCACTGTGTACTGTGGCTTGAATTCAGTGTTTGCAGGACGTCTGACAAACTGTCTGTGGCCCTTAGACCCAAAAAGAACAATCTTACTCTCATCAGTCCACAAAATATTACTCCATTTCTTTTTAGGCCAGTCAATGTGTTCTTTGGCAAATTGTAACCGCTTCAGCACATGTCTTTTTTTTAACAATGGGACTTTGCGGGGGCTTCTTGCTGGTAGCTTGGCATCACATAGACGTCGTCTGATTGTTACAGTACTCACAGGCAATCTTAGATCTTCTTTGATCCTCCTGGAGCTGATCATTGGCTGAGCCTTTGCCATTTTGGTTATTCTCCGATCCATTCGAATAGTCGTTTTTCTTTTTCTTCCTCGCCTTTCTGGTTTTGGCTGCCATTTTAAAGCATTTGATATCATTTTAGCTGCACTTCTTTATAGGTTTTCCCCTCTTTTATTAATTTCTAAATCAAAGAACGCTCTTCTTCTGAACAGTGTCTTGAATGACCCATTTTAACTCTGTTTTTCAAGGACAAATGCACAGCCAGCATATGCAGCGTCAGTTGCACACAGACCCCACTGTTAGCTCGCTGGAGGTCTCTCAAGAGACGCTCCATAAGACCATTAGTGGATCTCCCTCTAATTCTCAGAGCACTGATTGGCTTGTTGGAGACTGTTTAGGGGTTTTTGGGATAAAGCCAGGCAGCTAAGAGCAGACCAAGGGCCAGCAGAGCATGTTGGAGAACCAGAGAGAGAGTGGCAGGTATGCTGTGTCCATGCCCACTCTCAGCTTTTCTCCAATGTCCACGCACCTCTGGATGTGCTGCCTCTAACATGCTCTGCGGGCCCTGGCTCTCCATTCACCCACCAGACTGCCTCTCCTAAAGGCTCCAGATTTTTACAAACACAGTTTACCTGATAATAATAATAAACACATAGTTTTATCATTATTTTCATACATTAGTGTTACCATGATAATAATCATTATTATCAATAATATACATTTTCAACTTTCATAAAACGGACAATATTTGATATCTCGATTTCTTCGGACCTGATGGTGTCCCTTTTGGAATACGAGAACAAAAACATGAGCTGCCTTGGATAAGTCTATGGCGAAAAGTCTTTTAGTATCATAGCTAGGCTAACGTTAGCATTTAGTAGGCTGAGTCAATCAGAGGCAGAGAAGGGCAGGTCCGCCCCACAAGGCATACTGGATAGGCAGGCCCGCAAATGTGCAGCATGTTTTGGGCATCTGGGATGGATCGGTTACTTACAGTGCTGCAGCACAGCCTGGATAAGAAAAGTGTTTTTTTTAACATTAATAAAACATGTAAACATGTTCTAGTAGTAACAGTTCTTCCTGAATCCAGAGCCATCATGTGAAGTGACATAGTTGGATGCAAAGAAGAAGAAGTGCTACGTGCGTGCTACTCGCAGGTGAGCGACTGTTGCATCGTGCGCGCGGATCGGGGCGGAACACCGCCGTGCGCGATACAGAGAGCAGGGGAATTGAAAACGCGACAGACATGACATGCTGGCGTGTAAATAAATTAAGCACAAGTACTCGTCCTTCAAGCTCCCGTCTCTCGGCTTTTCTACTTCTTCTACTCTTCTACTTCTACAGGGTGCGCGCATGACAGCTCTCATCTCGTTCGCCCCCTGGTGGTTGGCTGATTCAGGAAGCGTTTGATTTGATATGTAGCAGAGCACGTATTTTAAACGTTAATATCGCAGACAATCATGCTCATTTACTCGTGGCAGCCAAAATCGTGATCGCGATTAAAATTCGATTAATTGTGCAGACTGAAAAAAAATCATAATGCGTCTCTGGTATTGTTCAGGGGGCCGGACCAAATGTGGAGGCGGGCCGCATCCGGCCCGCGGGCCGTACTTTGGGGACCACTGGTCTAAATACAGTTGAAAGTCAAAAATCAGAACTTCCATTTCTTCCCTTGTTTGTTATACTTTGAACTAGTTACGTCTCCAACAACAAAAACTGCATCCCAAAATATGAGTGCAGATAATGTTATGGACGAGATACATTTGACAGTGATTTGGCTGACGGAGCCACAGTATACGGCTGAAGAAATCTAGTGCAGACCAGGGCTGAGGTTGCATGCAGCAGGGAGGAAAATCCTCCAGAATCTGCACTGCTGAGTGCAATCACCAACAGCCTTTGCTCCAATTTCCCCTCCGAAGCCAACTAAAACAATATAATTCAGCTGCAATGAACATCAGTGAAATAAAACAAGTTCTATTATGATAGTTATAAAAAGAGTAAACAAGCTATAGGTTGTAATGGTTATACTTTGAACTCAAAAAGGTTACAGGTTATAATTGCTATACTTTTATGCTTTCATACTTTTCTACAATCTTTCAACACAGGACAGAGGAGGCAGAGCGAGAGTTGAAAACATAATAAGGATGACGCCAGCGCCAACACGATATGCAACATCTCGTGTGGATGACATCAAGTCCAGCTTCCAACTCCACTAATTCAACGGCGCCAGCACCTTCCCCGCACAACAGCCTCTGCCGGTCTGCTTAGGAGTCTGCAAGCCCCAGCCGCTCCCCCCAACAAGGACAGGGGCAGAAAAGGAAGAGATGTAAGCTCTGTGCCCCTAGAGACAATAAAACAAGCCTTAAATGCTGCAAATGTGATGCCTATGTTTGCAAAGCACACTCCGACCTAATTGTACAATGCCACTCCTGTGCGTGAACCCACACACACATACACAGATGACTATTCATGTTGATGTTCTGTGAATTTGGTCTCTGTTTTGATTTTTTACAATAAATGTTAATTTAGCGATACATTTTCAGTGTCTATTCTTTGTATATTCACAGCAGTTATTCATGTGAACCACTAGTCTGAGACATTCTTTTCAGCCTAAAAAGGTGTTAAATAAAATTTGGGGATGATTAATGGTTTTTGTGTTAATGTAAGACAGTTGAAACAGACAGTAAAAGGGGAGAAACGAACACGACAGGAGGGTTAAGGGGCAATCTCCTATGATGAACATCAACTTGCCGTGTCATTCTCTACTCCACCATGTGAGGGCAGTGTTGAGCTGAAGGCGTGACATTGAATTCATTTCATCACCTATCCGTCTCCCTCCACTCTGACCTACACCCACACACAGCCGCTGGTACCAATGTGTCCCGCCTCTGGTCATCAGAGAAGTGCCTTCCATCTCCACTCGAATACAGGGTTGTGTCTGTCTAATGGCTTAATGGGCTTTTTTGTCCTACATCTTCTACAGATTCAGCCCCCCCAACGCACTCACAGAGCAATCAGCACATCAGAGCCAAGTGAGATAGCAGGCGATAGACTAAGAAAAACAAAACCTCTCAAGACTTTGAATTCAGACATACACCACCAGCTCTCCAACCTTAAAGGGCCAGTGTCTAGAATTTTAGTGGAACCTTCAGCAGACATCGAATATAATATTCATAACTATGTTTTCATTTGTGTATAACGACCTGAAACTAAGTATCAGCCCAGAAATTGTAGCCCAGAAATTGGTTTAATTCAATTTCAATTCAAATCAACTTATTTGCATAGCCCAATACCACAAACGTTTGGCCTCAGAGGCTTTACAATCTGTACAATATACGGCATCCTCTGTCCCAGGACCCTCACACTAGAAAAGGACCCCCCACCCCCCCTAAAAAACACATAACAGTAGAAAAAAGGGAGAAACCTCAGGCGTACTGGGAGTTATGAGCAGGAGACCACAGAATGTTAAGCAGAGCTAACCGGTTGCTGAATGAATCTTCATATTTAAACAGACAAGAGTGGCTCTGCAAAAAAAGTACATTTGTATTTCCTTTGTAATCCTTGTGTGAGACTAGATACATTAAGGTCACTTTTCCTCTGACTGCAGAGCTGTGGCTGACACCAACAGCTCTAAACGCAATAACCAGTTATTACAAAGCATTTTGATGCTTTTTTTGGCTTATTTTCATGTTAAGCGAGTCAATCAACTGCTAGGCCAATGTTGAAGTAAACGATGCTTCCACAGAAACCATTGCTGTGGATTAACCTTCCTGGACAAAAACACAATGCAATCAAAATATATATAACCAACAAAATGTTCTAGAGTTCCAGTAATCAAAATGATGTTTTTGTCTCTATTGTGTCCTCCTTCCTGTTTTATTCCGAACCTCCTGGTTTTTTTTCTGACTCAGATCAGGAAACAGACAGCTTCCTGGGAGCCTCTGTGTCCAACTTGTCCTTGAAGCCGATGCTGGGACAGCCAGAACAGGAAGTGAAAAGGCAGTGATGTCACATGTGGGGCAGACCAGTTTTTAGTTTACAGGTGTGGCTTCAATTTAAATCTATCATCACCACCAGCTGCTGACTGTGATGGAAGCTCTTCCTGTGGGATTGGCTGGCATCACATGTCATCCTGTTTGTCAGATGGGTAGACAATAAAATGAACTATTTGCCTTTGACCATGGTAAAATCTTTCCTTTCTAAAAAAGAAAAACGAAGCAACAAGTGAAGTATCATTTAAACCAGTGGTTCTCAACTGGTCTGGCTGCGGGACCCACCATCACCCCTTAATGACAAGCCGCCACCCAAATCGAGGAAAATGTTCAATTTCTCAAATGTATTTAATGAAAAGATGGTGCAGTTTGAACCTGAGCTGAAAATGTCCTCTGCAGTCGTAGTATAGGGAGCTCTTTTGTGCAGAGAAATTGTTCCTGTCAGTCCCCGTCCCACACATGTTTCACGTAAACGAGTAAAACTGCTTTGTTTGTTATATCTGTAGATTCGTCCATTTGTAATGCAAAATGACCACTTGCCTATATTCGAGCTGTGGTCTGTTGTTTGATGTTATCCGACATGTCTTCAATTCATCTACTTATATTGTCATTTGACAGAGCTTCAAATGACAGCTTCATGCTTTCTTGTGCCAGAACCTCGCTGCACAAAACACAGAGGTTTTTTCCCTCTTTTGTCCTCAAAGTAAGAAAATCCATATCTCATGTAGTCGGTGTCGTACTTGCGTTTCGCTCAATTAGCATACGAAAACAAACTTTGTGGGTGTTCTTCTATACTGTGAGATGGCAGCTGTCTATAAGCATTACAAGGCATTAACACCAAATACTGTTAAGGAGTGTGAATAGACTGCACTCCGCTGCATAAAAAATCCCCTTCAAAATAAAAGCACAGGATTTTAATTTTTTTTCCAGGCCAGCGACCCACTGAAAACGGGTCCGCGACCACTGAATCACTGATTTAAACCATAGAGGACAGTGAATTTGATTACTTCTTTTCCATCTGGTTTTCAGGGTTTTGTTTATGTTGTGTGCAGTTTGAAAGAAAGTCTGCTTATCAAGCTCTGAACCCTTTTATAATCGTTTTCACTTTTCAGACTGTTGTAATGAAACCTTGACATTTCAGAAATCCACCCATGCATTCTCTGAACTACTTATCGTATTCAGGCTTGAGGAGTTGCTGGAGCCATCCCAACATGCAGTGGGTGAGAGCTGGAGAACAGCCTGACAAGGTCACTGGTCTACTACACAGTGAACACAAACAGTATAGACAGAAAGACGAACACCTCTCTTCTGAAAACGTGCGCAGCGTTTTTTCAACTGAGACACTTGGTTGCGTCTGGTTTCTATGATACAGGATAGAGATGGGAGGTTCAACTTATTTTATTTCAAGTTTGTATCAGTCTCTCACTAAAGAGGGTTTTCAAGTCACTTGATTCACAAAGGCAGACACCCGAGGCCTAACGTTGGTGGAGAATTCAACTCCAGCAGTAACAAACAAAACATACTGACCAACATGCAATGCAACATCAAAACAAGTTAAACCAACTCTGAGGTAAAGAAGAAGCTGCCCTCGCACCTTTGCGCGCGTCAAGGGTACTGCCAGGACGCTGGTTGATGTGTCTTAAGCCTTGAATGTTTTGAGTGTATCTCCGAACACCATCATAAATGTAAGCCTTTAAAGATCAACGAAAAACTGAATGTGTTTAAATGCGCTTCAGTGTTTGTAACGTAACAAACTGTCAAAGTAAATGCAGGTCTTTGTTAAGTGGGAAGAGTCGAGGAGAAATGACAGAATGTATAGTTAAAAGAAACATCTTTTTGCAAAGAAATAAATGTAGGCTAAGAGATGAGCCCATGTAGTATAATCAATAATATGAATTTGGCTGGGTGCAGTTTGATTTTATGAAACAAACTTTACATTGTATTAAATTACTTTACATTATGACTTGGCTCCAAAACGAACAGAAACGATTAAATGTACTATTAATGAAAAGTCCATGTGCAAGTGTGATTTGAAAACCTTTGTTATCCAATTGTTGCTCTCCGAACATCTTACTTTGCACATATTTAGATCAGAGAAGTATTTTTTTCTGGTGGTGTGCCCACAAACCCTTTTAACCTCTTCAACTCCCCCCCCATTTTGGAGCAACAAAATAAAATGACATACCCAAATTAAATTGCCTGTATCTTCTGAACCACTTTGACTATATGCATAAATGAGGTCTGTCTTGAAAGAAAACCCCCTAAGGTACCTAGTGAAAGTGTCTGTAGACCTGTAGGTCATACAGAAACAGAGCAGTGGGCCTTAGAAGTCAAAATAAAAAGTGAAAAACTGACCGCGTCGGCCGACTGCTTATATCAATAATGAGCTCGGTTTGTCATATTTATACCACTGTTTTATACCAGCCGCTAGCTCCATGGTAGCATCCGCTAGCACATTTACTCGTAAAATCGGGTCTATACTGTATCTTTCGCCGTCAAAATGCTGCAAGACCCGACTTGCGGCGGCCATGGCAACTTTGGACAGTGTGTGTTTGGGCTCCTTTTGTGAAAAATCCGTGAGGAATTAAAGAAAACCGATGCTTTCTTCGCAAAAAACACGTTTCTAAGCATGCTGGGATTTTTTTTTTTTTTTTGCGCCATGTTTTGTGACGTAATTTTCGTAAGCAAGCCGTAAGAACGGAAAGGGAGGGGGTCGAGGGCGCCGGCGTCCTCGCGGAGTTGAAGAGGTTTTTAATAAGTTCAGAGTTTGGACATCTGTATTTATAGAATCCTGCTTACGTCCGTGGTTGCCAGTAGGTGGCGCTATGACTATGAGTTAATATTGGCATGCAGAAGTCCTTAAGCCATAACTCTCATCAAGCATGTCAAGTTTGGGACAGTTTTGACAAAGTACAGTCGAGTTACAACAGATTGATGTATACTGGCAAACCAGGTAAAATGGCCGCCACACCACGTCCACGCCGTTCCATGAAACCTCAAGCTTTTGATCATGTTTAATCACTAAGGTCTTGCGTTTGTACTGACCAAATTTGTAGTTGATCTAATTCATTCTCTAGGAGTTTCAGTGCAGCACCTGGAAATGGCAAAAAAACCACCAGAAATTCTTCTAGTTGGGTTTAGAGCATGGTCCCAAGATACTTTTTTGAAGTCTCCATGTGATATATGTGCCTCGCAAATTTAGTACATCTGGGTCGAACATTTTGCTTCGTCGGATAGGGGGCGCTTTCGAGCTACTCTGAAGCATTAAAATCATATCATATAACTACATTTTGGACTTAAAATGTGTGTGCCAAGTTTGGTTATGTTTTGGGCATTTTGAATCCCTCAAAAGCTTCTGCGTTTTTTATGGCAATGAATGCGTCACCAAGGGTCAAAATCCCGCAAACCACCACGTCACCGCCCTTAAACAAATTCTTACAATCTTTCTATTTTCTCCTTGGTCCTCGTCTCCTCGAGATGCACTTAAGGGAATGTAAGATCAGGATGACCATGATGGCAGGGATTGAACAATTTCCGGGTTAAGCAAGGAGAAAGGACGTGAGGAATGAAAAGCACTCTGTGTCTCCTGAAAACCACATCAACATAATAGTATGCTAACATTTCTCTAAAGATAACCCAAGAGGCTCACTGTGGGGCAAAACATGTGTAGTTATTAATTTCATTTAAAGGGCCAGTGTGTAGCATTTAAGGGGATCTGTGTATATAATATTCCTAACTATGTTTTCATTAGTGTATAATCACCTGAAACTAAGAATCATTGTTTTCACACTGTCCCTCTTATGAAAAATAATAACAAATTTAAATTAATTCAAACTAATCATATCTCCAATGGCTGTTATTATTATTATGTGTTGTCACATGTCTGAACTATTTTCTCTGATTACTTTGCAAGTATTTACATTTAATATTTCATCTTTGTATTAAGTTAAGTTACCACATTATGTCGCCCCTTCACACGGATTATTGTTCAATGTTCTGTGTGAGATCCTGTTCGGATCCAGCTGGTGCAACAAACTGAGCTGACCTGAACGTGTGTTTTTTTGTGAGTGTGTTTGAGGTTAAGTAAAAGAAAAGTTAGCGAGTGAGAGACTGTGCAGGTCTGTTTGAGGAAAAGGAACGATGTGTGTTTGAAGTGCAGTGTTTTTGACCAGGTATGTGCATCTGGGTCACGAAATACCTGACAGCCTCTCTTTGTAGTAAGGACTGCATGTGCATACGTTTTGTATTTGTGTTATGTGTGTCGGTGTGTATGGTGTGTCTCTAAATATGTGTGTGCATCTGGCTTGTCTCCCTCCCTTATATTGTTTATGTCTGGATAAAATCATCCAGAGAAATTTGTCTGACTTTGCCATGCCTAATTTCTTCTAATCCACACACACACACACACACACACACACACACACACTGTCTCTCTGTCCTACACACACAAACCCAAATAGCACCGAGATAGAGTTGTATCAAGGAGCAGCATGCATCGCAGAGAGACGGAGCAGAACAAGTTAATTTGTACAGTCTCAAGAAACACTAATTCCTTGTAGCGTTTGTTAATTTGCATCATGGGAGCAGAGGCAGCTCTTCTGAGAATAACAGCTCCGAGCTCCGACAGGCTGCCAGCAGTGCATGTGTCTGTGTTTATATTTGTGAGTCTATTTGCTGCTGCAGTTCCAAAAATAATGAAAAGATACAATTTAAAAAATACTCAACTGCACAAGATGACTTCAGAGGTGTGATATGCACGTGTGATTGAAGCGATTATTCCGACACTTTTAAAGTGATGCATCTAATTAGGCACAATTAAGCTGCTGTTGCCTATTAAAAGCAGACACACACACACATATACCACGAGCCCTATATGAACTTTAATGTGACATGCAGGTATCACACACGAACATCAACACAGTCACACCCCTCTTATCTGCTCCAAACCATTATTATTATTATTAGTAGTAGTAGTAGTAGTAGTAGTAGTGTAGTAATATTAGTAGTTGTAGTAGTAGTACCTACTTACTCACTTCATAATATTGTTGCAAATGATGTTATTGTCATTTATCACCATCTTTATAAATGTCGTCACTGTTTGTGGTATTATTATTATTATTACCACCATTATTATATTATTATTTGTTTATTTTCTTTCTTTGTGTTCTGTGCATGTTCATTTTCCTCTTGATAATGTTTATGATATTGTTGGTATTATTATTATCTTTAGTGCTTTTCAATTAGTGTCATCATCACTGTCACTTTAACCACTATCATTGTTGCTGTTGTTCTTATTGTTGTGTTGTGCGGGTGTGGTGGCTGTTTGATCTCCGGCTCCATCGGTCTATGTCGAAGTGTCTTTGAGATACTAAACCCTAACTTGTTGCCGGTGGCTGTGCCATT
Organism: Pholis gunnellus; assembly: GCF_910591455.1. Taxonomy (NCBI): domain Eukaryota; kingdom Metazoa; phylum Chordata; class Actinopteri; order Perciformes; family Pholidae; genus Pholis; species Pholis gunnellus. The sequence goes on along the minus strand of NC_136541.1, from coordinate 23,572,297 downwards.
GGTGTGTGTGTGAGTGTGAGTGTGTGTGTGTGAGTGTGAGTATGTTAATCGCTCCTGAAGAGCAGGTGAAAGCTTGTACGGCAGCCTCTGTGACCAGTGAATGACTGTGTGTGAATGGCTGAACGTTTATGTTGGAAAGTGCTTAGAGTGGTCACTCAGACTAGAAAAGTGCTGTATGAATACAATTGATTCACCATTTACGTCACTTGAATCATGTTACCAGGTAGAGTAGAAAAGACCTACCGCACATAATGGAATATGATGTAACACTGTTGTATTCACCACAAAACTACCACAAACAGCAAGTTAAGGACTCATATGCCAGATATATGGTTTATAAATTGATCAAGAGCACCTAATAATAATAATAATAATTCATTTTATTTGTATAGGTACTCAAATTCACTTTACATGGTAAAGACAGAAACAATAAAAGCATTAACAATATAAACAAGGCAGAGAGATAATAAACTAAACTAAAACATTTTACTAGCATCACAGGTTAAAACCTTGTGAATGATTTTAACCAGCGATGAAGAGGGCCAAATGATTTAAGATATTACAATTAATCAGTTTAAAGTATATTTGCAGCAAGGCCAATGTGGAATCGCAAATACATACAGACAGTTTTTAATAAATGCTGTCACCTTTTCACACTTTAAAAATGTTCCTATTAGTTTTGTCCACATTTTTTGCAAAAATATATATAATCTAAATATGCGAAAGAACGGTCATCTCTATCTCCACCCACCACAGATGAAGGATGGAAAGTGCACAGTTCAGTGAGTGTATCCATGGCCGTTCCTAAAATTGGGTTCACAGAAGTCCAAACCCTGTTTTTTCCAAAGTACATATAGTAAAAGTGTAACTGCACTAAAAATACTTTGGTGGGACAAAGATATTGTACAATGACAAGATTACCGACTTGATCTTCTGATCCCCGTGTGTGTGTGTGTGTGTGTGTGTGTGTGTGTGTGTGTGTGTGTGTGTGTGGTGAAGTGGACTTTTTAGCATTTCTTGTTCGTGATCGATCACCGTCATCGCCCAGAATCAAACACCTGCCTGTGTATGATACTGTTGGCCTTATTCCCGGACCTTGCCTCTGCGGCCTGCCTCATGTCGGAGTAGTTGGCCTGATTGTCTGACTTCTTGGAGTTTGACCTCTGCCTGTCTGACCAAGCAAACTGTTAATTTTTCAATTTCCTTTGTCAGTGTTGTGCTTCTGGGTTCCATCCTGCTGGTTTTCTCTGAAATGTTAGTTTGTGTAAAGGGTTTAAACTCATGTTAAAATGATTATTACCGTTGCAGCTAAAATATGTATCCATGTACAGTATTACAATATTTTCCAATGTTTATTAATTATTTATTTTATTTTGAACATTTTGAAGAAAAATAAATAATTATAATTTCTTTATTAGTTCTTGTGATCTTATACATATTCTTAGATGTAGTTTACACAGATTTCATTTTGTATAATAACAACTTTCTCTTCTTTTATTCTACTCCTCACACGTCCATAGTCAGCAGTCAGCTCTGTGTATGTCCTGGGTGTTCTGCAGGGTGTATGGATTCAGACAGGATGGTGAACATGCATGTAGGAGGGACTAGAACCTGGTTTATTCGTTTTTCCTATCTTGGAAAATAAGACACATACTGTCTTATAATAAAATAAATGACTAAGGAGGCAACATCACTGCAGAGGACAAATATTGATCCATAAAGAATCCACTTCTCTTTAAATAAAATGGTGTGATCATATTGAAGGGAGGAGATTGTGAAATGCAGCTACGTATTTGCAGAAAGGTTCAAGTTAAGATGTCAGATAGTACTAGTGTTGTTAATGTGTACAAGACTAATCTGTAATCTTTAAAGCTGCTGTACTCACAATAACATGGCTAAAGTCACAATTCAAAACACATTAGATTTCAACATGGAACATGTGTTAGTAGCTAACTTTGGTGCTATTTCCCTACACAGGCAAAGTGAGTGTAATTCTTAGCTTCTTAGATAAAGAGAAGGACTTGTGATTTACACCACAGCATAGGCCTGTAGCCTAATGCTACGTGTGTGCTACTGGTGGTGTTTCCAGGTCGATAACTAGCTACGTGCTACGTGCTGTCATCCATTATACTCTTAGATACCTGTCGTAATATTTGGCAGCAGACGTTTTCAACTTCGCTGGGCATTCTGGCGCAGTTTCTACAATTAGACCTAAAAAAATTAAAAGCTTCAGTCAGTCATCGGGTATTTGTCACTGCCAGGATGAGACCGTTTTAGAGCATTAATGCACGTAAACATATTGTAGATGTTGATGTTGAGATAAAAAGTATGCAGCCGAAAAAGAGCAAAATAGGTCTCGTTTAAAGAGACAGGCGCTCAACCAAAACCTTTCAGACAGAATGTAAATACAGGCATATGCAGCCAGACTGTATGAGAAGAATAAAGTGTATTTAGAACATGATAGCATGAAAACATCTTCTAGAAGAAAATTGAGATGAAACTGACCTGAAAATGAGTATAATAGGTCCACTTTAAAAGTGGAACCTATACTTACTGGTATTTGTTGACTACTATACTCAATGGGTTGAGCTTTAACCCCTTAGTCTGTGTGGAAAATACTCATCCAGGAATTCCTAACCCGTTGGGGGGTTCCTTACTACATCCTCTCGGACCAAAGGCCCACAGTTTATCACAAACATCTTCAAGGAAACGTGCAAAAAATGGAACCTGAAGCACAAAAAAAGGACAAAAGCCTCTCATCCTCAAACCAATCTCACAGAAAGATCAAACTGGACTCTCAAAATGATGATAGCATCTTTTTGTGGGAAACAAATCACAAACAATGGGATAAACCTTTAGCAGAATTCTGGTTTGCCCTCAATTCTGCCCTTTAACGAGTCCACTGGAGTAACCCAGGCCGAGCTAAACTTCTCCCGACCTCTGCAAGGACCTCTGGAAGCTATCTTTCTGATAAGACTGCCTCCACCAATATTGCTTATCTTCGTGAAATACAAGAATTTGTGAGAAGAAACGTACACAAAACACGGATCATAAAGGAAGGAATTTTTGACAAGAACAGATTAAAAGTCGAAATTTTAAGGAAAAGCTTGAGTTTGGCTGCATACTCACCCTCTCTCAAAAGCTAAAAACATCTTTTGTGGCTCATCTGGCTCCTGAATGGCAAGGACCATACAGGATTGTGCAGCGAAAGGGCCTGGTCAACTGGAGAGAACCACAAAACACATCTTCAGACTGAAACCCTGGTACCCCACATTGCGGGTGGTCTTATCCCAATGTCAGAAAAGCAGCATTTCTATCTGCTGCCTCGGTCCAAAACAGCACATATTCTTGTGTTTGTACCACATTTCCAATGTGTATTACGGGCATCACTGTACTTGGCATGTCTGTGTTGCACAAACGATTCTGTGTGTATGTGTGTGGGGTGGGAGGGGGTAGTGAGAGTGGCAGGGTGGGGGGGCAGAGACAGACCAGATCATCAAGGGAGCTGCCCCAAAGCGCGGGTATAGCAGTGGTGACAGTGAAGCCACAATCTAAGCTGCAGATTCTATTAAATAACTTATTTTTCCCCCTTTTGTGTTCTCTCTTTCCAGTCAGGTAGGGTTAGGTTCAGCGTAACAGGTTGGTGGGTATCCCCTAGTATAAGTTACTACTTAATTTATTACCTCAGTAAACATTGTAAACATGAGTTTATGGTCTTAATCTCTAGTTTCAAGTCTTCTTCAATACAACATGATGTTCATTTAGTAAATGATGGTCCATTTAGAGTCAAACAGACCATAAAGCAGGGGATGCTTTAGGACGGGGCCACCTTGTGATTGACATGACGCTACCACGGTGTTGTCTGGTCTGGGGAGTTGTCCAAGTTTTCATCTTCATTTTAACCCTTTCACTGTGTTTTCAGTATCTACAATTGTCTTACTGGGCATTCGCTTGTTGTAGCTACAGCTACTTTTTGTATACAGTATGGTTGTAGCCCACACAAAGTGGAAGCAAACCTGATTTAAAAACATAACCATTATCTAAATAATAAAGCCCTCTGAGGCTAATTTGTAATTTGTGATTATGGGCTACACACAAATAAATTGAACTGAATTGAATTATCTGCCACACCATTAGTCAGTCAGTCAACTCATGCGGAATAGATTATTTAATAAGAATATTACCAGCTACCTGTTTGGCATTCAGGCTCTGACTGCAGCACATATGGAAACATTGATCTCGGTGGAGAGTGACCGTGATAACATTCTGCTTTAGGGGAACATAGACTCAGAGCACACAGGGAGGATGCTGGGGTGGACATGGAGCTGTAGAAGTGCTAAATGAACATCAGTAGCAGTAAGTGACAGCAGAGCTTTCAGGTGAGGGGTGCGACAGCAGGCATACAGCACAAGATTAAGCAGAGCAATGAGGCCTGCAGTGAACTGCCACGATCAAAAAGGTGCATGGCTGCCTGAATTAGCTCGCAAGCTTTACTTCATTTTGTTGTGCAGATAGAACTTGTCAGATGTTTGCATTGTTGATTCTTGCAAAGTGAATGGCTTATTTTTATAGTAGTATTGATATGTGGATTACCCCACTGGAAATGTATCTGTAGGTCTTTTAAGAGTAAGTCACTCTTGAAGACTCTGTGTCAGACATCTGTACAGCCCATTATGGCCACATTGAGAAAAATGATAGGGACATGACTTTAATTCACTTTTCAAGTGTTGCTGTCTGTGTCAATGACAGATAACGGTTTGATCCCTCACTGTATTCAATGAGGAAACTGCATCGTCTTTATTTTGCACAGACCGTTATGGAGTGTGTGTTTATCTGATTTCATTAAGATGAATTATACTGTGGCTCTGTTCAAATGAACTCCTATACAGGAGTGCACTACCAGATGAACAAATAATAAACGGTGCCTCGTCATTGAATCTCATTGTAATAGCAGAAACATTTAGATAACACTTTTAATGTTTCTCCATTCATTTGACTGATTAACATAACACTGAAGGCTATCACAGTTGTCTTTTTCCTTGGAGTTCTGCTGCATCAGTTTCTGGAGCAGCACACCCTGGACATTTTAATAATTGCCTTATGATTATGCATAAGCTCAGTATGTGACTGCACACCATGGACCAGCCAGTCCAAGCATTTACATCAGTTTGCATCAGATGTTCATCCCTGGATTATTACTATTACTATAATGGACACCTGCGTAACATTGTAAATGAGGCACATCCTGTCTCAACAAATGCAGAAAAATGAGTTCACGCATTTGATACATCCACTGGGTTCCACTGTGAGCCGGAGTGGTGCAGCTGTCATGTTGCGTCTGAAAGGGTCTTCACTGTCTGGCATTCACATCCAGACTGCACTGGTGTCAGAGAACTGTGCTTTCTGCCCCCCCCCCCCCCCCCCCCCCCCCCCTCCATGCAACTCATTTATGTTCACAGGCAACGTTTTTTTAATGAATGAAGCTCTACACTGAGGGACCACACCAGACACAACATTATGTTCTCTTTAGTAATATTAAAATGTTTTTGGAAGGACAGTTCATCTATTGTCTTATATTGGTGTGAGAAAATGTGATGATATCAAAAATAAACAATCACATTGTCATAGCTGACATGTGTTTTGACCATCAGCTGTGTTTTAATGCTTTTACAACTCTGTGTGAACCCAAGCTGAACAAAAACCTTTTTCCACGTCCACAGCTACACCTGCCTTTATACCTGTGTGTATCTCAGGCTTTGAAGTTCTCCTGACATTATGGAAATCACACTACACATTAGCCTTCTATTAGCCATCATGACCCGCTGCACTCAAAATCCATTTTCTGTCACACACTGACATTTCTAGACCTCCTTTTTGTTCCCAACAGTACAATACACTCACAATGCAATCACTCCTGTGCAACACAGCCCGGCTCGCTTTTACTTAAGTACAACACTATGCAATAAAAGGTCCTGCCTGTAATGAGTCCCAATAAGGGCCCTTATATAACAGCACTCTTGAGTGGACTCTCACTGGCTGAGCTGTGAGCAACGTCTCTCTAAAGCCATTCATTCAAGAGCACGGACAGAGTGTGGAAAACTCAGCCCTTTAGCTAATGAGCTCACTTGCATTACTTATAGGATACATCATTGTGAGCACATCTCTCTTAATTCCTCATCTTGCTAGAATAAATTGAGTCTGTCCTTGTTCCACTTCTCATTCACTGGGTATCTCTCATTGTGTGTTTCCACCGCCTTGTACCCTCTGTCCCCTTTCCTCCCTCTCCCTCCCCACTTCTCTCTCTCTCTCTGAAATCAATGATTGAAAAGCCTTGCTTTACCTCGTGCATCCTGAAGAGCTCACCACTCCAGTCTGAAGTGTCAATAAAAGTGAATTAAAAATAATTACAGCGCCGTCTGAGCTATTGAGGAGCAAACTCAATGTTTCAATGTTCTGTCCTCCTTTTGATGTGTTGAACCCTTCAGTTCTCTCCTTTGCACAATTCTGCATTGCTCATCACATCTCTCACTCACTAATGAGTCTTCTTTAGTGTGGTTTCGGTTTGTTATCAGTGAGCTACTTCATAGTGAAACCTGCAATGAGAGTGAATGTATGTGAATCTGTCCAGTAGAAGATGACCATAAAAGGTACTGCCACATGTAGCTTTGTGCTGTTAAGAATATAAAGTTGGGAACATTTAAACTTTGATGTGCCTTTTTCCTGTTGAATGATTAGTAAAATGAAAAAGACCAATAATTAAAGAGCCTCCCTGCCAGAGCCGCTGCTAGTGGTGCACAATTCATCCATGGAGCAAAGCTGCAGCAGAGCAGTCGTACAGAAAACTAGTCTGCAAGTCTGTTTGTAAAGCATCACATATCCTTTGAACTCTCAACCTCCTTGAGCCTTTAGAGTCTCAGGGAGACAAATGAAGGGTGCATACATCCACAATCCCACACATTAAGACGAGCACAGGGAACATGCTGGTTCAGTGTGTTGTAGTCTGCTGACTGATGGACTGGAGGCCTCAGTGTGACTTTCTGCAGGGCTGTCATCTGTCACTCTGTCTTCACTCTCCGTCTGTCTCTCTCTCACACACATACCTTGAGGTCAAATGTCAAAGCACATCAGTAGGTTATTGCAGACATGTGGACTAACTGGAGTTTGCTTCTCTCCACAGGGACGGCTGAATACAGCAGGAGCTCTACAGACATCGGCCTGGTTTTCATGCAGCTAGATACATTTTTATATGGCAGAAATTCATTGTACATACTAATAAAACAAATTTACTTTCCAAATGTTAGAGTATAAAAATCATTCATCTCATTAAAGGTATAATATAATACATTTGTTGGCTGCTGTATAAAAACACAAAGCATTGAAATTTGGCCACCAAAGGTGAGAGAGCAGCAATGGTCGAGTGAGCTAGAGAGTGAATGCAGAGAGGTAGTGGCGTCAGAGAGAAAAAAGGCGTTAATCAGAAGAATATTTGTAGTTATTTTCATATTGCTTCACATCGATTATGGTCTAAAACACAAATACATACGTCCACACCTCCTCACAACCCAGCAGGAAGCTGCCAAGTTGCCCAGATTTTGACTGAGTCCAGTCAAAGGGCAGCTTCATCCTGCCCTCTAGTAGCTGTGTGCTATGTCACAACCTGTTCTCATCTGGCAAATACGGCCGCTTTGCATCTGATAGAGCCAAAGGGGGGCGCCGAGGGGCGTGACAAAGCAGCAGTATTTGACAACCTGAACTGGCTGCACAAAGAGTCTCTGGAGATACGCACACTACCACACACTTGTAGAGGTTAGAAGTGATGATTAAGAGGGATTTATTTTATATCAGTACAGAAATTGGGTTCAAGGAAAAAACAATTTTGAAATATAAATGAAGTGCTATGCAACTGTTTTGTAATTAATAACTATAAAATATCTTTCATATTGAGTTTTGTACAAACAGTGTTTGTACATATATCATTATATTACAGTCATTTAGCAGACACTTTTATCCAAAGCAACTTACAATTCACATTCTATCACATTCATCCCATAGGCACAGCTACGGGAGCAATTTGTGGGGTTAAGTGTCTTATTAAGTGTCTTATTAAGTGTCTTGCTTAAGGACACATTGACATGCGACTAGCGGAGCTGGAGCCAGGGATCGAACCACCGATCCTCTGATTGAAGGACGGCCCTGCTCTCCACTTACCCACAGTCGCCCATATCATTGTGTCATTTATATATTTTACACTTCAGTCAGTGTTTGTGAACTATTTCCTAAAGCTATGATGTTATGGGACTGTGATGTAAAATCAGCGGCTGCATAGACAATACATGAGACAGTGAATTAGTGAAGCCATAGGATAGTTAAACATTTGCAGCAAAACTCAGTTTATACTGTAGCACTAAATAAAAAAGTGCCAAGAAGTTAAACCTCATTTGGGTGAAGAAACTCAGATACAAATATTTTAGGTCAACAAACACTGTGTCCCAGATTGTGTATCCCGAGACAAAATCCAGCGCCACTTCTCTCCTCAGCAGCAGGAAAAAGTGGTGCATGTTCCCAAGTATTGACAGAACTGACCTGTGACAGAAATCTTGGTGGAATTCCCTTTGAAGCCTCATAGAACTTCGATGCACAACAGTAATGATGAGTGAGGCTTTCTACAGCCCCTGTAACAGTAAGAATTACATTACAACTAAAAACATGTATTCATGATTTAAAAGCTAAAATGTTAAAGCAAAAGACAAATGACTTGTGCAAATGATTGAAAAGATGATGCAAATATTTATTTAAATACCCCCAAAAAAATTCTAATACAAATCAGGACGCATATAACATTTAAAATCATCATCATGATCCAGCTCCTCGTCCCAGCCCACACACGTGGTGTGATCCCATGTGTGGCAGCTGTCACACTAGACCCACCACACCAATCCCTTGTTCAAGGCACCGGCCACGCCCACAGACTGTCAGCTCCATCTCTTCAGGAGTGTGACCTATAAACAGAAAAAAAAAATGTTTTGATTAAAGAATATTATCATATTTTCGTGGGTTGGATACAAAGACGGTTAACACTACGTACACTACCGGAGCCATCTCCATCCTGTGGCACCTATATTACGTTACTACTACGTTTAACCCGAGTATACTGTGAGGTATATTTTATGGTTTCATTTTCAATTAAGCAAAGGGAAATGCTTAATGCAGTCTTCCATGGCATGCTCAGAAGTTATCCATATCAGCGCAGCTCATGAAGTCCGTAAACAGGATCACGCCGTTCGTTACTTAAGCAATTAGTAACAGTGTAGCGTCCAAACCTTTAGCAGAATGTAAACCTAAAGTTGACGCGTGTTTCTGGTCCTAAGCACATAGCTCACACCGCTCGGAGGTGAAAGCAATACGTGTTTTTATTGATCCAATTTCCTTCGTACATGTTAGTGAAACGACTTCCTTTATTCCTAAAAGTATCCCGATGACCTCGACACACTTTAAGGATCCACAGGTTAATCCACATAGCACGTTCCATATGACACGGTCGGAAAACTGTGCGGCTCCATTCTGCCCCAGATACTAACCAACCATCACGAACTGTCGCAAAGTGTCCTTAAAGTGACGGCAGTCTGACACTTACGTGTATTTCTTACTATAACAAATTATAACAACATCCTTGTAACATTCAACGTAACAGATGTGATTAAAGTTAAACATGTAAATACAAGTAAATATTTAATAGCAAATTGAATATGGCTCTTGCAAACAGAGTACAAAATAATAGTATAAAAGTATAAAATGCACAATATATACAATAAAAATATGAATATAAACAATTGCCCACCTCATCACAAACCACTATAAGCATGCTCAGTTGGCATAACAGCAACTCTCTTCCATGGTGTACCGGTGTATTTCTTTTGACTTGGAAGTCGTAACGATTTGTCAACCCGTGGGCTTTTGAAGGATATCACGGTCAGTGGTTCTCGTACTCCGGCCTCCCTCTACTTCAGATTTGATATAATCTGCATTATGTGAGATATCGGACTGCAGAAGCTCTCATGTCTGGGGCCAGCGACAGAAACACAAATGCCTCACTCTCATGCCTAAGTCAGTCGTCAGAATTCCTAAATGTGAGCATTCCTCTTCATGATTTATGCGATAGCATCACGCAGTTAGCTGCCACTCAAGTCATCATGGCAGCCTTCTGGTGGCAGTGAAAGTGCTCGCTCCGTAAATGTGCCTGTGATGACCTCTCCCTTCCCCTAGTGGTCTGTGTCCTGTTTGCTGTCAGTTTGTCTTTCAGGATGTTAATCGGCCACGGATGACCGACGCCTGAGCCTGGTTTGGTCCCAGCTATAAAGACTTCCCCTCTTCCTCGGCTGGTCTCCTCTTCTTGGCTGACACGGCTGCTGCTTTGTTTTGATTGTTTGGTTATCTTGGTTATTTGTTCTTTGAATAAATGTCTATTTATTACTTTGAACTCGTCTTGTCTCCCTTATGCTGCAGCCTTTGAGCCAGGTTGTAACAGTGCCTTGCTCAGATTCTATATGCATATAACTGGTGGTGGAGTTTTTGATTCACAGTTACTTTGTGCTCATTGTCTTCTAACCTGTGTTTCTGGTCATAGCTGACCTCAACATTACCCTCACGTCTTTCTGATCACAATCATTCAGATCATCAAAGCTTTTTTGTAATTATATTCTACTATAATTTTGGCTAAGTACTCATTACCATTTGCCTTAATGTGTTGCTGGTATTATTTTTTTCCATGACATCATGGAAAAAATGTCATCCTGGAGGCAACCTCTGTAGCAGAACTACCACAGAAGCGGCTTTGAGTACTTTGCCAGTTGCATGTCACAGTAATAATGTCACATTAGATGCAGTCACCAATCTTTTCAGGTGTATAGTAGGGTCACCCTCCCAAAAAAAACATAAATAAATAGGCAGAGTTCACAGATATGTGTCTTCTAAGCCAGGCCGTCAGGATCAGGTAAGAAGTGGTGAATAGTTCATTAGCCCACTTTAGACCCTGGCCTGATTTGGCGTCGTAGCGATGCAATTCCATCACAAGATGGCCTCTTGTTGATGTATTCTACCTATTCATTCATTCGTTATTCATTGCGTTCTTGTAGATAACTATTCATAGCTTTCTGCCCATTCCTTCTATCTGTCGTACTCTGGTTAGTGGGTCACTGTCGATGCATCATGGTCTAATGTGTCTTCATTGTCTCGTTCTGGGTTGGATGCTGCTATTTGACCCCGTCTTGACTAGGCCTCACTGTAAATATAATATGTAATATTTACATATATATTGCATTTCAACCTATTGTAACTGCAGTCATTACGTAATAGTCCTTGTGACCTCACATTCTTGTAACTTTATTCTGACACGTGGTATCACATTAATTGCAGCAGCAGCATTGGGTAATCGGTTAGTGGAATTACATACGTTGCAGCAGCAGCATTGGGTAATTTGTTGGTGGAATCACATACATTGCCTCAGCCTTCACGAACAGTTTGTTATCCATTAGGCGTTGGAGGACCATCCGGACGTGGTGCTGATGCTCCTGAAGGTCCACTGAATAGATGAGGATGTCATCTATGTAAACAAACATAATGGTTCAGGAAGTCCCGGAGTACATCATTTACCAACGCCTGCATTGGCATTGGTTAGTCCAAAGTGCATGACTAAGTACTCAAAGTGACCGAGGGGGGTGTTGAGACCCGTCTTTCACTCATTCCCTACTCGGATACCAGGTGGTATGCATTGCGAAGGTCAAGCTTAGTGAAGATCGTGGCTCCAGAGAGAGGTTCAAACGCAGAGTTAATTAGTGGCAAAGGGTACTTGTTCCGGGTGGTGATGCTGTTCAGACCCCGATAGTCGATGCAGGGACGGAGGCTCTTATCCTTCTTGGTGACAAAGAAGAATCCGGCTCTGAGTGGTGACAAGGACGGACGAATGATTCCAGCTTTTAGAGACTGTGAGATGTACTCCTCCATGGACGCCTTCTCTGGTCTAGACAGGTTATATAAACGACTGGAAGGGAACGAAGGGCCAGGGTGGAGGTCAATAACGCAGTCGTAGGGTCGGTGAGGTGGTAAGGAGAGTGCCCGAGCTTTGCTAAACACCTCTCCGATGTCATGGTAGGCGGTGGGTATGGAGGCAAGATATGGCGGAGGAACAGGTAAACCCTGGGGGTGACCTCCAGGGGGCAGCGCAGATCTTAGGCAGTTAGCATGACAGTATGGGCTCCATGCGGCAATCCTCTCTGCTGCCCAGTCAATCTGAGGGTTATGAGTAGTAAACCAAGGGTGGCCCAGCACTAGGGGAGGTTTAGGAGAAGGAAAAACATAAAATTGAAGTCTCTCTCTGTGATTACCGGACAGTATGAGCCGAGGCGGCTGGGTCCGGTGAGTGATTCTGGCCAGGAAGCTTCCGTCTAGGGCGTTGACCACTAGAGGACACTCTATTCTGTGTCCATGAAATTGTGTTCCGCTCCAGAGTCCACCAGTGCACAGAGAGAGAGACAGCGAGAGTGGGTAGGGGGTTGAGAGAGTGCTCGGGTCCACTCGCCAGTATCCAAACCATTACCGGCGAGCGCCCCCATTTGGCCAAAGTGGACAGGAGGAAACTGAATGTCCCGAGTGGCCACAGTACAGGCACTCGCCCGCTCTTATCCGCCTATCACTCTCCTGTGAAGAAAAGTGAGCACGGCCGAGCTGCATTGGCTCAACCTCCGAGGTGAAAGAGGGGGACGGACTTGGAGCCCAAGGATTTGTCTGCTTGACCTGAGCACAGGGGCGAAAGCTGGAAGAAGAGGACGTCACGGGCGAGGCCCCTTGGGATCTGTAGTTCCTCTCACGCATCTGATTATCCAGCCCAATCGTGAGCTTGATCAGCTCATCCCATGAACCGACCTTATCACAGGTGGCTAGTTCATCCTTCATGGCTTCCGATAGTCCCCTGAGCGCAGTCACTCCCCACCCGGACTCGGCGGCGAGAATGCGGAAATCCACCGAGTGTTCTGCTACACTTGCTTGGCCTTGTCTTAGGCAGAGAAGGCTCTGAGCTGCATTATCGGAGTCCACCGGATGGTCAAACACCCTCCTCAGATCCTCCACTAGGTCCACATAACACACGGTATTAGGCCGATCAATACTCAATGTATTCGTGGCCCAGTCCAAAGCCCTTCCCCGCAGTAATCCGACCACGTAGAAAACCTTGGACCTGTCTGAGGCTGACGGTCAAATACCTGTTGGCATTGAAACAGGAAAACCCGGCACTTCCCCAGCAGTCCATCATAGGATTCCGGAGACGGCACGGGGGATTTCCGAACCAGCGGGGCGAGGACTGGAGAGGATAGGGCGGGTGCTGGATTTTATTTTCTACCGGACAGATGACAGGAATGGCTGTGTGTATACATATACATATATGTGTATATATATATGCCTCCCTCTGCAACCTCATATCTTCTTTCATAAGCTCCAGCAGCTCATCCTTTCTCTCTCTCTCTCTCTTTCTCTGGCTTGGCCCTGGCTGGCTTTGCTCCTCCTCCTCCTGGTCACCCACTGCTTTACTTGGCCCTGGTGTGTCCTCAGAGATGGAGGCAATTAGGACAGGGGGGTTTATAGAAGGCCTCTGACCCAACACCTCATCCATGAGGACAAACCACGGCCAAGTTGCAGCAGTGGGTTTCCCACTCACTCCCTGTCCTGACCCTGGATACTTGCAATTCTAAGGCAGAGGACATCAATCAAGACAATTAACAAAAACAACAGCAGCAAAATAAATATCAGCAAACGTGTTTATTAACTTGTGGTAACACATATGACTCACCCTCCCCTGCAGGCATATTTTCTCCAAAATTGTCCTAATCACATTGAGAAAATTATGAAAAGTTAAAACGTTATCAATAATGTTAACACAAGTATGCAAACTTAGAAGATTTACAGCAGAATATACACACATTCACATAGAAATCATTGATGCCTTATTTTCAATTTAAAAAAGAAAAGAAAAAAGTGACAGTCACGACTGTCATCTGTGTGACAGCAACAAAAAAAAAACAGAATCGCATTGTCCTCTCCGGTTGTCCTGTTAGTGAAGCTTTGTATAGGATGAGAGCTAATTTAACTGTAACCTTCAGTACAGGATGGTCAAATGCAGTGGCGGCTAGGTAGGGCTGTGCCACATCCAATCAATTTCAGCAAACATCCCAGTATGATTTAATGCAAAAAATATGAGGGTATCAAACACGCATTACTACTTTGCAGTTAAATATTTAACATTTATTCCAACATGAAGAAAAGCAGTAAATAACACTTTGATAAAATAATCTTATTTTGTCACCCTCACAGGCAATTCAGTATAATATAATAATATATATATCATATAATAATATTCACTATAATATAAAACACACACACACACACACACACACACACACACACACACACACACACACACACACACACACACACACACACACACATGTATATATAATTATTTATTTATAACTATATATCCATTTCTCAGACAGGTGCTTCATGTCCCTCACTCCCTAACTGTCCGTGCTGGATCTGTCCCCGTTGTTTTAAGTTGTTAGCATGACTGCATCCAGCTAGCCGCTAGCCAAACCTGTCTGGTGCAGCTAGTAGAGAAGCTTCATGTTCTGCTTCCCTTTCCCGCTAGTCTGCTGTCTGATTGTGAGGTCAGGCTGATCTGATATCAGCTCTTTCACAGCAGTTTCTCCGCCAAAGTTCTCCTCTCAAACAGGTCTTGGAGGAGCAGTGCTCGTGCTGGCGCTTCGCGCTATTTGAGGACGCTGATTGGTTAAATGTCACACATGTATATCTCTAATCAGCAATTGGCTAAACTGCTTCATAGACCCGCCTCTTTTGGGCAGTTTCTCCAGCGCCCCAGCCAGCTGAGACGTGCACACGCGGAGAGGACGTGCAGGAAAAGCATATATTTACCGCAGATATCATGTTTTACACATATTAGCCTACTGGGTGATTCCATATTTCACAAAAACACAAATATTGACAATTTGTATAGTTTATTATTATTATTAATTATTTTATAACCACCACTGGTCAAATGGAGATATTACAAATGGACTAATGTCTTACTTCTAAGCAACGCTTGCAGAATGTTTGGGCCCAGTGAAGAGGCCGTCGTTCTCCCCCCTCAGCTTGATGAACTGAGCTGTTTGCTCCTGGCCCCCTAAAACAAAATGTATAGTTAGTTTTATTTCACACCACAAAACAGAATTAACAAAATACTCAAGTTCAGTTTATCCGTGTAGTTAATCTCAACGTTTGTAACGTTAATAATAATAATACATTTTATTGTGCTTTTCTAAATACTCAGACACTTTAAAAACATTAAAATCATGAGAAAAAGCTAAAGATAGATAGAGATAGATATATACTTTATTCATCCCCGGGGGAAATTTGGCTGTAGCAGCAGCAAACGAAGTTACACAGTAAAATAAAAATATTAAGTATAGAAAATGCACATAAAATAACAGAGCAGAACCTATTCATTTAAAGGAAATAAAGTAATAAAAAATGCAGAACAAATGCACAATATATATATAATAAAATAGAATAGTATTAAATTAACTAAATAGGAAAACTAAACTAAACAGTATAGTGCAGCAAAAGATCACCAACAGCAGCAACAACCGTGTAGCGGTGTTGTAGTCATGTGAAGGATGATCTGGCCAGAGATGATTTATTAAAGAGTCTTATAGCAGAGGGCGGGAATGTTCTCCTGTATCTGTCCTTGTGACAGCGGAGCTGGATCAGTCTGTTGGAGAAAGTGCTCCGCTGTCCCTGCATTAGGTGGTGGAGAGGGTGGTCCGGGTTATCCAATACGGATAATAGTTTCACTATACACTAAAAACAGAACACACAACATTCGTCGCACATTAAAAGCAGTTCTGAAAAGGTGGGTTTTGATTTGGGATTTGGGAACATTGAAAGGTCGGTGCAGTCTTGGATGTGTTTGGGGAGAGAGTTCCAGAGGGACGGGCCAGCTATGGAGAAGGCTGTCGCCCCATGTCCAGTGCTTGGTCCTGAGTGGAAGAGACAGGAGGTTGGCATCAGAAGAGCGAGTGTGGTGGTGGAGCAGGTCGGTGAGGTAGGAGGGGCCCTGATTGTGGAAGGCTTTATGAGTGAGGAGAAGGACTTTGTATTGGATTCGTTGTTGGATGGGAGCCAGTGGAAACTGGACTTAAAGTGATATTTCAGGTTCACAACCTGTCTACCTGAGCTCACGTTGGTCCATTTATGGATGTAATATGAAGGATAAATCATCTGTAAAATGTCACAATCTCAGTAAGATATTAGTCAACCTCTGAGGTTTGAAAGTGAAGGCATTAAAAGTTACTTTCCAAGGCTAAATAACTACGGTCGGATGCAGGCAGACGAGCTGCCGTCAATAGCGCAGCTGCTCTCAGTAACGTTAGCCAGCTTGTCAGCTACTAGCAGCACACAACTTTGATCATTTTAACAGATAACAGCCTATTATTGAAAAGGTATTTTAACATTTTTATTTTGCTTTTATTCCATGCTCCATCCAAGCTGTTGTTGAGCTGCCTGGTGAAAGCACTTTGACAACTCCACAAAATGAGCACACTGCAGACTTTTTAAAAACATTTCGTCGTCGTACCACCAAAATAATATCCTTGTTGTTGGTTCACTTTTTAAAGATCCCCTCTGTGTTTTTTGTGGTTAACCCGTCTTGGAGGCATGACTGTTATGTAGGACGGAACCTGCGAAAATAAATAAATAAATAAAATTACCATTAAATGTATCAACACGCCAGCGCTACATGTATTAAATCTTCCTGCCAACTCGTGGTGGAAGTAGATGCCTCAGACTCCGGTATTGGTGCCGGTGACAAAGAGTGCAAGGTGAGTTCCTTCTTCCAAGGCCTTTATTCATCGCTGTCGCTGCACATGGCAGCTAGCCTGCTTAGGATATGATCGTTACTGGAGAACCACTACCGCCGTCGTACTCCAGTATCTCCCTATTCCAGTCCAGAAGGTCTTGCTTTCTACAATAAATATCCTGCTTCAAATGGCATCCAGGTTTGTTGGACCATTCCCTATCTTGAAACCCTGCACGATTTCACCTTCAGATTCTAAAGAATTTTGGACAGAGGACTGTGAATTTTGTGCCACCATCACTTACATCGGTAAAGCATCAGGAAAGGCTCTTTCACTGGCCAGTAGAACAGTAAGCAATAAATGTATCAATGCACATATGGGCACCTGAATACTGACAGACACACATGGCTTTTACAAAAATCAAAAGGCTTTGGGAATGGCAAAGTATTTTCAACCATCTTTGATACAATCAGAAATTATACTTGACATTAACTAATAAGATGCCATGGAACTGCATACACAATCGTTGCATTTGCATTATGGGACTTATTAGCATGTGCAATGCTATGTTTTCACTCTATCTAATTTAACTAACTCCACTCAATCTCTGCTCAACAACTTGGCACAAGCTTTTATTATGAAAAGCTTACCTACAAAAAGTTTCCAAAGATGTGTAGTGAGGCAGGGGTACCAGTCTTTTTATCTTTTTTCACCGTAAGTCAATACAAGCACCAAAGCATGCACAGCTGAGACAAAATAAAATAAACCACAAACAAAATCATTTTCTTTATTGTCAATTTTTACTCCATTTCATCTTTAGATAGCAAATAGTTGTTTGCTGCTATATTACTTTGTATAAAACAGTATATACATACTTTAAATGTTGTATATTGCTCCTTTAAAGAAAGAGAAACACTCCATTTCCACTCCATAGTCCATCCATTCATTTTCTCTCCTAACTACGAGGTCGACTTGAATGAAATGGTCCATGAGGGCCCGTGCAGACCGTTCTTGTACATCTCAATATGTATGCAGTATCATAGTGTTTAAGGGAACCACCTGCACGTCTGCTTTTTGGATTACATCCCCTTCTTTACTGAGCCTTGAGATACATATTATTTGATAGGCCTACCTGTGGAGTGGGGTTACCTGTGTGCATTCTGGATTTGATGAGTGAAATGATGGATCAATGTCTCAAATAGATTTATTGGGATGAGGGTTTTTTTATCTTAATTTTTATTTATTTTTTTCACGCTTTTGCTGTTTCTCTTTGCCAAGAGATTTCTGACTGAGTGGTCTCAGAACGTATGAGTGCAAATCCAAATCTTCACTAATGTTCTGTCATGTGTTGAGATGAGATCACCGTTTGGCACATTTAGCCTGCTCTTAGGTTGTTTTGGCCTGGTTTTTAGGTTAATTTACCCTGTGTTAGCTGGGGGCCAAGGAAGCAGCTGCCACTGTGTCAGAATGTGATTCCAGAAGATTCCACTCAAGTAGCTGTTTCATTGAGCCATCTGCTCAGTCTGGCTGTATTTCTCTGTCTCCTATTCCAAATGTCCATCTGGCTCTCTAACACTCTTTCTTGTCTCTCTCTAATGTGCCTATAAGGTAGCTTACCACACCAATCTATTGTCTTTTCCCTGACTATGTTTACATGCTGAGCTGAGCTAAAGGGAGAGTATTATAAATAATTGTATACTAAAAACACAGTAACTTTAGAGGATACTCAATTCATTTGACTGCCTTGGATGGCCAAAGCGTCATTAGCTTCTATTGAATGTATTTTTGCAGTGAGGACTGTAGATTCTGTCCCCCATTACTTATAGTTAATGTAGTAGGAAGATGTCTTTTAATGGACAGTATGAACAGTGTTGGAGTTTGATTTATCATAATAGCACCATATCTATTTGTTTAATTATATTAATTGTTTGAAACTCACATATATGAGAACTAGTGTGGATATAGTGTAGTCTGAATGGGTTAACGCACAGCCTGCTTGATTTAGTAAGGATCAAAGTCTCTTGTAGAAATAACTAATAAAGAAGCATAGCAGGTGTGTGGCAAGGCTGTCATGGGAAAGATAGAGGAAGGCCGCCAGAGCTGTGATAAAAAGAGACGAGCTGTGCTGGGCAGCACAGGAAAAGTCTTTCAACTCCTAGAAAGATAGAGCCGATGATGACAAATTGGTACATGCAATACACACATTAGAAAACATACGAACATAACTCACACCCACATGACAGAGAAAGTGACACACTCTGGGATTTACGATTTAATTTAAAAAGATTGACATATCAAGTATCAGTTTAAAAGGGCAAAGGTGAAGTCAGCCATACTATATAAGACGACGTAAAGAACAGAATAAATCAGTCGCTTTCCGGAGAGCGACTCGAGTTGTGTTCTTTGCTTCAAGAATGAACTCTGTCTGATTCCAGTGCTTTCTTCAAAGATCATCAGGACACCCATCATTATTAATTATAGAATAAGAATAGAGTTGGCGAGCAGTAGTTTAGACTTCACCAACTTCTTTTCCACAAAAACAGCAAGCAACAACTGTTAACACCCATATGACACCTGAATACTGTAGTAATGACACGATCATCTTCACCATGTCACCATCCACACATACACACACAAACACGCTCTTAAGCAATGATAGCAACCAGACGAGCAAGTCATAATCTCGGCGAACAATATCTACGCCGCACCAAAGTCAAGTTATTTTTACTCAGAGAATAACGAGGTCCAGACCTCGGTGACCTCAACAGTGTGTATGACCATGGAGAGGCCACCACAACAATGGTCACCTATTTTGATACAGCTCACATTTAACATGTATGTGAAGCGTTATGATCCAATGTGTTCCAGGCTTGCATCCGTGCATTGATTTGTCAAAATGAAAGGGAACATTTTACATAAGACAATGTTAAAGACTTTAAAAGGGTTTAAATGTACACTATCCAAAACATTAACAGCTTACATGTTTTTGAAATTGGATCTTGTTTTTTGTTATATTTGGATATATATTATATTATATGATATATATTTGGTAGATGTATTTTACGTGTTTGTCATTTGTGCAGGGAAAAACGCACTACCTAACCCAAATGATTACTGCTTAATACTGAAGCTCAGAAAATGAAGCGTCCCAAATGATATGCAAACGAGGGTTGTGCCTGTTTGCTCACATTTCACAACATCGGCCCACATAGATTTCTTTAGCATCTACTGTGTGTGTGTGTGTGTGTGTGTGATCCATTCAAGTATATTTTTAAAAGAAATAACAAAACCATTTTCAAGATGACTTATTCATTTTGCATAATGCAGTGCTGGTTATCCTTGAATCTCAGATCAGAGAATGCATCGTTATAAAGTGGCTTTAGGGAGAAAAGCAGATCCTTTCAGGTCTTACAGCTGCGATAGCTTCAGCACACAATCTCATTTTGTGAGCATTGTTCTTTTTGTTTGCAGTCGCCCATTATGTGAAATAGCTTGATCCGGGATGTTATGATGAAGCCAGCTTTCTGTAAAGATGTGTGCACAGTCTCTGATTTTAGCCTGAGTCTTAATTCATCAATCTTATTATCCAGGGACCGGACTTTAGCAAGGAGCAGGCTGGGTAGTAGAGTAACCGTAGGTCCAAGCTGTTTAGCTTTTGTCCTGGCTCTCTTCCCCCTCTTCCCGGGCCGGTCACAGCACTTTCAATGGCTTTTGGTTCTCCTGGTCTGGTTGAGTGCTCACAGGATTATGCAATTCTATTGTCTAAAAAAAATCATTTACACCTTAATAAAATGAAGGTCTGTAATCCAGGGCTGTAATTACCAATTTAACATTGGGGGGGTGATTAACAAGGTGACGCTAATACCAGATGTAAATAGAAAGACCCAGTGATCACATGTCTTCATGCAAATAACATAACAGACAGATGTCACATGTTAATACCTGGTGGAAATGGATGAACTAACTATCCAGGGCCCCTTTTGGACAATCTGTCCAAGTCTAAATCAATACATCATCCTTTCTGGAGTCTTTCATTCATGGCAGAAATGTCAGGTTCGGTCCTTCATCCATAGGAGGAGACCCCTGACTGGAGAGACGGCTCATTTGTATCAGAGGAGACATATGTTAGCCTGGACTCCTGCCAGGTAAACAGCAGGGGACTGGGATACACTGTGGGAATTGACCACAACTAAAGTGGGAAAAGAAAAAGCTGTTAACTGACACCTAGTACCATGTCCTCATTGAATGAATGTATGTTCTCAGTAACAGCAGGGGCAGCCCAGCTTCGCCATGCCACCAGTGAGGTATGACGATGAGCTGATAGAGCTTTCAGGGGCAAAGAGAAATGGAAAGAAAACGCATTAGACAAAAGAGAAATCTTCCCCAATTCAGTGACCTGTGTGTGATGAGTGATGGGACAGAGAAAGACGAGAGGAGAGACTGTGTCTCAGATCAGATATACCCAGACATACCCAGCACTGCGCACCTTTACCTGCTTGTGAAATGTTGTCAACAGCAACCTTCATGCTCTGCAAATCAGGTGCTCCAGTCTGGACTCCACCTGCTGTATCCTTCCCTCAGAGATATGTGAAATAAAAATAGTCCCGCTCTCTTCACAGCTGCACCGCGGAGATAAGTCGCACACACAATCGTGACAGGAAGAAGAGAAGTCATTAATCTAAATTTGAAATGTGGAGTTTCCCAGGTGAAGAGACGAAAGCTGAAAGCCGGAGGCTCAACGTGCTTTGAGGATGTTTGACGTGGCACATTTCACAGAGCAGAAAATAAAGCTCTCAGCAAGAATGTTCAGAGGTAATTGAAGGTGGCGCTTCAAGAGAAAATACACAAGAGTTGGTTCTATTTTTCTGAGTGAAGGGTTGGAAGGTGTCACATCTTCAAACTGTGATTAAAAGGGAAAGTGTCTAAAACTGGAGGTGTCCTCTTTGCTTTCAATTCATATTGTCATTCTGGGAGTGTAACTTTTCATCCGCAGTCCCCTCAAATATCATATTCATTAAATTAGGAGTAGCAAAACGAGTATCCTTAAAGGGATACGGATACGAGTACAGTACCTCCTCCACATCCCATCATTTGAATGGTTCATTCTTGGTACTGGGCAAATTATACAGTCAGTTTATCAGAGATCTTTTCACTTCAAACATCTACCTGCTGCTGCTGGAAATAAGAGTTCATAGCACAGCAAAGTGGCTGCAAACGCTGAATAGCTCAGTGGAGCTGAGGGGAACGGCAAAGTTGGCTAATCATTTTGTTGTGTGTGTTTGTTGTGTTCACACACACACACACACACACACACACACACACACACACACACACACGTTAAACATAATCTATTTTTAATGTAGAAATAGGAATTAGAGTACAGCTTGAGTGTCCTTTGTTAATGTTTTTGATGCTAATACCATATAAAAGTCTCAGGTTATCCTCCGAAGATTCAGTCTGACAAATAAAACATGTTCAAAGTATTTGTGTAGCCGCAGTCCAAATAGTCGTTCACAGTGTTTTTCATTAAAGCTCAAGCAGGAGATGCAAATCAGAACTTCAGGACAGTTTCTATATCAGTGAAGCTCACAAACAGACATGATTTATGCAGTTCAGTTTATTGTTGGCCAGCACATATTAATGCTCTGACCAAAAATCACTCCTTGTTTGCTACCTGGTGCACTATATTCATCTTCCACCATTTCATTTAGGTGTCAGAATATGTGTGTTACATATTTAGTCTACTATGTAATCCTCTCAAATCTTTCCACAATACAAATGTAGTGACCATCAAGTACACTAGTTCAAGTGATACAGATAATTACACATGTTATGTGAATAGGACTTAAAAGTGTTTATCAGCAAAAGAAAGAATATGAAACAAGTAGTTTCAGTAAAAACAGGAACATTTGCACTAATAAGTCTACATTTACTGTATCAGTAAAAGAGATGTTCCAAGGTGAAATGAAGAAGAAACAGATTAGCTCTGACTTATTTTGCTTGCTATATTTATTAGCTGATCTGATGTAATAGCTAGGCTTGGAAATTTAATCTCAAGCTATTTTCATCTTTTCCCCTCTCTTCATAGTCCACCCAGAGTAATAAATAGCTGTATAATAAATCAAGCCCTCCCTATTATTGCAGGACACTCAATATGTATGTGGTGTGACAGGCTCGGCTGAGACTCAGATCATATTTCTACCGAGATGATGGCAGAATATATCACAGCTTTTACAGGAGCAGTCTGCCCAAGGCTGGAGAGGCCGTCTCTCTATAGTGCTTTATCTCTCTCTCTCTCTCTCTCTCTCTCTCTCTCTCTCTCTCTCTCTCTCTCTCTCTCTCTCTCTCTCTCTCCCTCAGCGTGGATATGTTCTCTTTCAGGTTATCTCCCTCACGTTGGCCTATTTGTAATTCAGGAATGATGTACTTTTCAGGTGTATAGTCTTGTTTTATCTTTGTCCTGCAGCATACTAGTTAAATGTTACACTGTGGAGCATTTTACCTTCTAGAAGGACTGACTTAACAATACTTTTACACATAAGCATAATCACAACAGTGAACAAGAGCAACACTTAAAAGACTGGCGGCCTCTGCCAGCCTCTTGGTTGAATTTGACATGTGAAACTGATTTGGCAAAAGACTGATGGCTCTACATTACAACAACACAAAAGACAGTTTGTACTTTGCAGTGAAGCCAATAACTCTATTGAACGTACAAAAATATGAGGCTTCAGCAGTCTAAAGTTCGGCTAATCAAGTGTATATATTCCAAAGTTACAGTCATTTTAAAACAAAGTTTCATCACACAGTGTGTTATTGCCAAACCACAGTGGGGGAATAGTAACATGGAGGGAATCTTATTCTAACTAGACTATAGATACTTTCTTGATTTGGCTGACTCGGACTGATGAAGCCTCATTTATGCAGATTTTAAAACGATGTGAACCCCCTTTAACTGACTCCTCTCTTAACCTTAAGCAGCCCCTGACCTGTCGGGGCCTGCACTTCATCATGCAGCTTAGTGCGTTGTGGCCACTCAGCCAGAGACACAGTGGGGGGGGGGGGGGGGAGACTTTCCTCACTTCTATTGATGTGGACAGTGAGTTTGAGTTTTTTTTTTTTAGCAAAAGTGGAAGAAAACTAACCTGCAAGGTCACCTCCTTCATATGAGAGATTTACTGCCTGCTTAAAATGTAGTAATAAAAAAAATGCTCCTTCAACTGTTTGGAGCTCTTTGTTGAATGTTGAGAGGTATCAAAGCTTCCATAACACCCTCTGCCTCATGTAGAACTCCTCCAGACGCCTCCCCCACATTTCCCTGCTTGATATTGTGTCACACACACACTTATCTTCCTGTGATCTTGACACTCTACCCCCTAGATATTTCAAAGAGGCATTAGAAGTCACTCCCACTGGTCTTTTCTCTATTGAAAATGAGTCTCAGGTTTGTTCCCAGACTATTTCAAACAAGCCTGTATTCATCCCCTTTAAAAAAACATGTCTTGATCCTACAGTCCCTCTTAATTGCAGACCAATGTATTATTGCCCTTTGTCTCAAAAAGCATTGAAAACAGCTGCTTAGTATGGAAACTGCTCTGCTGAAAGTCACTCACAATATTCTTATGAATGCAGATTCTGGCCATCACACCGTTTTAGTATTGTTAGACTTGTTGCTGCTGCCTTCGATCATGCCATCTTGCTGGACAGACTAATGCACAGGGTTAGAAAGATGGAACTGTCCGAAGATGGTTTTCCGCATATCTTACAGATATATTTCTGTGTGAACACTGATGAGTTTGTCTCATCATCGGCTCATATGTCGTGTTAAATCCTTGGTCCCATCTTGTTCAATCTGTGTTGCCATTGTTATAGAGATGACTCCAAGATGTATGTTTCATTTAAATCTGATGATCTTAGAAATCTGGACACATGGTTGCCTTACTGTTATTCAAAAGTGTGATGTCACTGTTCTTTACAGCTTAATATGGATGTAAGTGCTATAAAAATAAAGTTGACTTACTGACTTACTGATAAGCACACTGAATTTTGGCTCAAAATGTTCCTGTGAGCATATCAAGTTTGAAGAAGTTTCAATGCACATCACAGGGAATAAACACATTGAAGTCTTCATATTTAAACTCTTATACATTAGATGAATACATTTTTTCCTTCAGAGGTTTTCTGATATTTTCAATGTAATCCTGTTGAAGATTATCCTGACTATGACCGTGCAGGGTCAGGGTTAAATCAACATATACGCATACACATTGGTGAGAAGAATAGCCCAAAGGATTTTAAAAGACAAACTCCACCCAAGCACAACCTGTTCAGCCTGCTGCCGTCTGGAAAGAGATACAGAACTATCAGCCGCCGAACCACCAGACCTCAGAACAGCTTCTTTCCTCTGGCTGTGAGACTCCTTAACTCATCCTCCACCCTCCAGATATAATATAGATTTTCTGTGTTTTGTAGTGCAGCAAAATGGAACTGCAATCTATGACAGTAGAATAACCTTGTAATGGTAAATGGACTGTACTTGTATAGCACTTGTCTAGGCTTCAGACCACTCAAAGCGCTTTAACACTACACGTCATCATTCACACCCATGGTAGGGGCTACCATCCCACCATCAGGACTAACCAACATTTACACACACCGTAGGCATAGCAACGGGAGCAATTTTGGGGTTAAGTGTTTGCACACACATCGACATGTGACCAGTGGAGCCGAGGATCAAACCGCCGATTCTTTGATTGAAGGACGACTCTGATCTCCACTAAGTCACAGTCGCTAGAAGGCTTTTATTTATTTTTGTTAAAAATAGAAAAGACGCAGCCGGGCTGCTCCTGAACCATGCTGCTCACACATGGGCTGTTACGGGGGATTAACTGATTGAACCCAAATGCAGAACACTGCAACATGGAACTGATGGAACTACATTCTTTATTATCACAATTCTTAATGGGAAAGAAGGGCAGAGAGTCACTTGGTCAGGTGAGTGAGGGGCTGATCAGTGAGCCCGAGGATTGAGCAGAGCAAGGCAGGGAAGCGAGAAGGGATTACAGGCAGAGTGAGTCTAAATATCCCAGGAGAGAGTCCTCGGTCCAGTGGGAACCAGGAGTGGGATGGAGGCAGGCCCAAGAAACAAGAATTAGCAAAACATACGCTTTAAAAAACAAGAAGAGGCTGAACCGTGAGTAGCGGAGTCTACAATCTGACGGCATCGTGGAGTTGAAATCTTTAAAGCCCAGTAGATTGAGGATTAGCAGTTTGCCAAGACACCTGCACACCTGATCCCACTTCTGTAATCAAGCACACTCACAGACAAACAGAGAGAGCAGCTCCTGGCTAAGATTAAGCAGTGGACATGACATGGGTGCCTCACGGAATTGTTTCCCTGTCCGGACAGTTTTTGACTAACGTTCCAATGATCGTGTAATGTTTTCTGTTGATTTCATGGTGTCAAACTAAAGTTTAACTTCTTGCCTTTCGAACGAAATATCGTTTTAATTTTGAAAGTTAGCTTTGCCTTTACCAGAGTCAGTAAAAGGACGCCAACGCCGGTGAATTAGCCGTGTGCCGCTATTGTCCTAATCCGTCCAAACTTCTATCCTCGTTGTAAACACTGGGCGCTGCTGGTTTTTCGGAGATTATAGCTTGTTACAGGGTCGCCAAAATTACCATCAATGCTCTCAACACATCCGGGAACGTACTTCTGTCCTTCACAATAACATATCACGCTTCAACAACTCCAAATTGTGCAAAGAAAGCTCCTTAACCTCCGTTTGAGTGTATACCACCGCCTACTGGATGTTTTGTTAAACTCTTCTCATGTCGATCACTCGCAAAACATCAGCTGATGCATGGAATTTAACAATTATGCACACATACTGTATATTGTATATAACAATTACTATCATAACACACAGTATAGAATAAGAGTTATATTACAACTAGATACACAAGTATTCATGATTGAAAAGCTACATTGTTAAAGCAAAAGACAAATAACTTCTGCAAATGATTGAAAAGATGATGCAAATATTTATTTAAAAACAAACGACAAAAACTAAATTAAAGATTAAATAAAAAATCAGGACACAAATAACAAAAAATAATCATCATCCAGCTCCTCGTCCCAGCCCACACATGGTGCAATACCATGAGCGGCAGCTGTCACACTGGACCCACCACACCAATCCCTCAGAGCTCCCGGGAGGGTCGGGTTCCCGGCACCGGCCACACCAACTGTCGGCTCCATCTCTTCAGGAGTGTGACGTATTAACAGAAGTTTCTTTACTTTGAATTAAAGATAATGATCAGATTTTCATGGGTTGGCATACAGAGAAAGTTAACATGAAGTACACTACCGGTGGATGTCGTGGGTCCAGCAGACGAGGAGCTGGATGATGGTCTGGTCTCTGCAGGTTGGAAGGCTGTATAAATAACAGAGAAAGCATAACCATATTTTGTTTACTCTTCATCGTGGCTAATCTCACTATCATGTTATAATATTTTAGTTTTTTTCAGATTATTTAAAGCATTTACAGTGGGAGGGAGAGGAAGGAGTTTGGGACCCATAAGCCACGTCCTGCAGCCGATTTTGAAGGCTCTGAAATAATAATCATTGTTCCTCCTGACCTTGCCGGTGTTTCGGTTGTAGTTTATTTCACCCAAGAGGTGGGCCAGGTCTACTGTTATCCGGCCTGATGTTACCAGGGGATGGGTGATGTAAGGATTGAGTAAGGGCTAGTTGAGCTGGGGAAAGGTGGATGCTAGGAGGGAAGGGCAACATCAGGCGCAGCCCAGGAAGATGACGATGGGGTTGGCGGAGGTTGTGAGGAGGCCCCACCTCCTGAACCCAGCCACGACCACTCTCCGATTCTTCACCTTCTGAAAGAAGTCTCTTAGGACCTTTGAAAACTCCTTCTTAGAAACCAAGAAGGACTGGTTCACTGCAGAGAAATCTGCGTTCAAGGGTCTGAAGAAATGACGTATGTGGTGGCAGGCACAAGAGAATGACCCCTCCCTCTGTGCTGCCCGGACCAGCTCTGGATCCAGGTGGGATTGATGTCCATCCATGTTTAGCAGCGGTGGGCGCTCCTGCAAAGCTAACTTCAGGAAGTGCCTGAAAAACCACTGCCTAAACAGCTCACTGTTCATGTACCCTGCTGGCGACTTCCCATAGAGGGCATCGGGAACCCCTTCCTTGTTATAGGGGCCCCCTGGACACCCCCCCCTTATAGATGATTGAATGGGGGACATCCTCCCCAGCCGTGATGAGGCAGGGCAGGATGGTGATGTGGTCACTCCCTGAAGTTTATCCACCACGTCTGGCCAAGCACGGTTTTAGGTGTTTCCTGATGGCGGAGGTTATAAATGACCAGAGCGTGGGCCAGGACCTGAGGCTTCGTCAGTGGAAACCCGTGACTGGCAGATTACAAACAGTACTCCACCAGGGAATCCTCATCTTCAGGGGTGAGGAGAGTCCTCTGACCATAGACACAGTCAGAGGACAACCTTCCACTGACTCGGTCACTCATGCTGGACTTCGGGACCCCAAACTGCTGGGCTGCCTGCCGTAGAGTGAGCCTGCCGACTTCCACCTCCTGTAGGGCCTGTGCCATGGCCTCCTGGGTCCACTTCCTCATCTTCCTCTCCCTCTTCCTGATTTGCCGGATGTTTGGCATCTGCAAATACACATTCATTTTAGCACAGTAAGACATTTTAATCAAAATTCATTTTAAAGACACATTTCATGTCCCAATAAGTTGAATAATTTTATAAATTGCCAGATTACTATATATAGACATGCATATTTAACACATGTTTATCATAAATATATTTACCTTAAACCATTGCAGATTTACAATTTCTATAGCCATCTTTTATTTTATTGATCCTACAAAAACTCACACTCTCAGACATACGTTACCTTTCCTACTTTGACAGCTTCTTTCTGCTTCTTGCTGCCTCCTTTCTGCTCTTTTCTGCTTCTTGATGTCTGCTTTCTTTTCTTTTCTGCTTCTTGCTGGCTCCTTTCTACTCTTTTCTTCTTCTTGCTGCCTCCTTTCAACTCCTTTCTGCTTTTTGCTGCCTCCCTTTGCCTCTCTTGTGTGTGTGTGTGCATGTGTGTGCATGCAACCGTGCATGACCCCAGCTTTTATGATACACTGGCCTTTACTGATAAGAGAGAATGGCTTCACCTCAACCCTCAAGATAGAGGGAGAAGGAGACAAATATGACAAAGATGGGGGAATGGAATTCCATTTGTCTAGAGAACAATATATACCAGGACTGTTTAATCATCTCACCTACCATGTGGCAATAGGAATTAAATGGAATCTCTAAATCTCTAAATTTCTTTGTTCACATGTCTTTTTTTTAAATGAAATCATGTCAAATGTCATGGACATGTTATATCCAGGGTCATTTTGTATTTGGGCCAATATGGTAAAACCTTTAAAGTAATCCCATTGTATATACATGGTTGAATTATTTTGGGCGGGCACATGTGTCCTATTGTTCATTCTGTACACATGACATCTATTACACTTCTGTCCATACTGGGAGAGGGATCCCTCCTTTGTTGCTCTCCCGAAGGTTTCTTCCTTTTTTCCCGGTTAAAGGGTTAGGTTAGATTTTGGGGGGGAGTTTTCTCCTTTTCTAATGCAAGGGTCCTGGGACAGAAGATGTCATGTATGTGTACGGATTCTAACGCCCACTGAGGCAAATTTATGATTTGCAATTTTGGGCTATACTAAATACATTTTAATTTCTACGTGTGCACATATCCATGCAATATCAGAACCTTATGGAGATTGGCAGGGTCTTTACTTTTGCTGGGGGATTCAGGAAGATATTCATGAATGAGGCACATTGTACTGAGGCACTTTAATTATCTCCACCAGGCGTAAACCTGGTTGGATTATGTATTCAGTCTGTCTGCAGCTTATCTCGCAAACTACTGGACCCATCAGCCTAATACTTTTGGTGCACATTTAGGACTGTATGCTCAATGCTGCAGTCTTTGACATGCTTTGAAAAACCTATTATATTGACAGTTTTATGTCGTCAATGACTGCAGACTCCTCACTGCTCTTAACTGGCCTGTATGGGCCGCAGGTGCTTCATTTTGTGCTATGGATTAGGAATTGTTCCAGTCCAGATTTTCATGCCAAGGTAAAACAATTGTGGTTTATATTATTAATTTAGTCATTCATTCATTACAGCAGTGGTTGACCAAGACACACCGGGCGGAGATCTGCACTCTTTAGAGATGCAGGAGAGAAAGTTTGAGACAGCATGCAGCTGAGCTCAGCACACTACCTAAAACCAGCACCGTGACAATCATACTAATGTCAGACTAAGCCTACAGCCTGCCTGTGTTGGTGTATCCTTATTTGGGGGAAATGCTAGCAAGTAGTATTTTGCTTTGTGCAGGCTGGAGAGGAAGTAAGCAGAGTGCAGAGAATGTGATGCACGTCTCTGTTGCCCATGAACAAAAGCAACTGCTTCTTGAAAGTTCCTCACAGAATGAGGAAAGGGCAACACATGTTCTAATACAATATTTTTACACCAAATAATTGTTTGAAGTCTGATTTTTTTGGTGTTTTTATAGCCACATGACACAATAAGTGTAAAAACATAATTAATGTATTAGATGAATAAACATTGCTGCTTATATCTTCTACTTCATTTTCTTTCCATTAGCAGGAGAGTTGTCTATAGGTAACCTTTCAACTTTTTTCAACCATAAGATTGTGTCCAAAGTGTACAGATGTTATTAACTCCTGGCTGAGATCTAATCACAGATAGTTGATCACATTCTGATTCATTGCATTTTGTTTTAGTGTATTTACATATCTGCATTAACATTTGTTTTTCCTGATCCTGATAGGACATACAGATACAAATAACATATTAATACCAGGTGGATTGAGGTCTGTAGCGCTCCATGGTTCGATGCCATTCCAGCTAATTGGCTCCTCCGAGGGAAAGATCACGTGAAAACGACTTTTTTGTTATTTTGGAAATGATTTGTGCTCATGTCACAAGAAAGAAAATAACTGTCCTTTTCAGTTATTGTGAACAACTGTCACATTGAAAAAGGAAATATGATAGACTAAAACACATTTTGATAATAAATGGACAAATATAACCTAAAATAAAGAGTTCTGTCCTGCAACAAACACTGGTAAACATACATGTTTACTTCATATAATTACACCCAATAAAAAGGTGAGAAATACAGTACACATGAGTTGAAAAGTCACACTGTTTTTGTCCTGATGTTACCAGGCCAGTCCCTGTGAAACCACCTCCACAGTATGATCATGTACACG
Source organism: Pholis gunnellus (assembly GCF_910591455.1). Lineage (NCBI taxonomy): Eukaryota > Metazoa > Chordata > Actinopteri > Perciformes > Pholidae > Pholis > Pholis gunnellus. The sequence goes on along the minus strand of NC_136541.1, from coordinate 23,541,054 downwards.
TCTGACTCTGACCGCCTCCGAACAATTAGGTATAATTAAGTGTTAGAAGTAGTTCAGTTAAGGTGTTGCCCCTTAGAATTAGCACACTGGATTATTTGTGAGGATAATAATGGTGTTTACAAAAATGGCTAATCATATAGTTTTACTTTAGATATGTTACATGTTAACAGGTTTCCAGTGGTGTTCACCTGAGAGACAGCAGGTGATGTTAACACAACGATGAAGGTAAAGCTGCGCTAATCACCACCACAAGATCTTCATGTTTCATTAGCAGAGTGGCGCCTTTTTAATGAGTTCAATACACTTTATTATACACTTCTACTTTAGGTGTTTTGAACACATTAAATATAAAAGGTGATTTGTCAACAGGCTTTGTCCTCATCTCTCAAACACACCTAAACTAGACGTACCCATCCACAGTTTCTTTCTTCTTTGCTTCAAGAAGTGATAGACTCCGTTTATCACTTTACAGACATATAGACACACACACACACACACACACACACACACACACACACACACACACACACACACACTCCGTAACTCTTCGGCAACTGTCATTGATCCAGGGATTTCTCTCTTAGAGAAAAGGAGATTGAAAAGCTGAGATCAGTTGAGCGTGATGAGAGAGACGGCTGAAATGGAAGCAAGAGATGATGCACAGTCCGTGTCATTCCTCCCACTATATTCCTCCTCGACATCAGAAACCATGACATCCTGCCCATATGACTTTACATTTCAAGTTGTGCTTGATAGAATACTTTGAATCAGCAGCATTCCTTGATGCTGTTGCAGTTAATTGCATCTCATAATGGATGCCTGCATATTAAAGGGTATGCCTCTCTTAAATTCATATAATGCTCCAATAATCATTTGCTCTGGTTATTATTTAAGACAAGATAAAGCTGTTTTATAAAGTATTGGGTATTAAGATGGATAGATGGATGAATGGATTGATAGTATAGCCTATATGCCATCCACTTGTTTTAGGCTACTGTTTAAAATTCTAACTCAGCACAAAGGAGTTCTTAACGCAATTCAATCTGCACCACTGAGCTCTGTAGCACCTGCCTGATGGTAGCAGCTCACACACAGTACAGAATATCGCTGGATCACAGAGGATTCTTTTTACCAGTTGAAGTCCACACTGGTCAAAGACAGACTGAAGATTATGATGATATTTGTGACCAATGATTTTATTTGCAGTCTGAACCAAATGCAGATGATAGATTCACGTAATTGTCATTCATACTATTCACAAGGCAAGTGCACAGCAGAATGATATAACGTTGCATCTGGCTCATGAGGGGTAACGAGAGGTAATAAGATAATTATGTAAACATAGATCAAATTTTAAAAAATGACGGCAGCGTGCGTGTGTGCGATGTCCCCAATGGATGGGAGTGAAGTTCCGATAATCTTCACAGCCGTCCTCACCACTCTTTGCACGGCCTTCTGGTCTGATGCATTGCAGTTTACATAGCAGTTAGAGATGCAACTAGTCATTACACTCTATGGTGCCTCTGTAGAATGTGGTGAGGAGGGGGGGTGGGGGAGATGTGCTCTCTTCATCTGTCGCAGGAAGTGCAAGCGCTGCTGGGCTCTCATGGCTGGAGATGAAGAGTTCAGGGACCAGGTCAGGTTGTCCGTTATGTGCATCCCCAAGAACTCTTAACTACGTCCAGAGTGGTGCCGTTGATGTAGACTGGAGTGTGAGCTAGACAGTTACTCCGAAAGTCAACAATGATCTCTTTTGTTCTGCTGACATTCAGGGACAGATTGTTGGTGTTGACTAGTTATTCCAGCTCCTCCCTGGAAGCCAGCTCATTGTCTGATGGGGCCAGCAACTGTTGGGTCATCCGCGTACTTTATGTGGTTCACGTTGAATTTGGTCATCGACTGGGGTCTGTCCTTGAGGAAGTCTAGAAGCTAGTTACAGAGGGGTGTGCTCAGACCCAATGGATCCAGTTTTCCTACCAAGTTTTGGGGGATGATTGTAATGAAAGCTGAACACAGCAACCTCACATGGTTGTTCTTTTCTGCAAAATGTGCCAGACTGTGGTGTCGTACCGAGGATATGGCGTCTTCAGTGGAGCAGTTAGGGCATTATGCAAACTGGAGCGGATCGTATGTGGGGGGTGAGTGTGGATGTTATGTGGTCCTTGACCAGCCTCTCCAAGCACTTCATCGTTATCGGAATGAGTGAAGTGGGGACATGTGGTTGTCGATCTTTTTGGCACTAGTATGATGGCGGCGGTCAAGCATGATGGAGCGACAGCCTGGCTCAGTGAGGTGATGAAAATGTCTGTAAGGACATGTGCCAGTTGGTCAGCACATTCCTGCCTGTTACATTGTCAGGACCTGCAGCCTTTCATGGGTTGACACTCCTCAGGGTCCTTTGGACATCAGCTTGGTCAACGAGTTCCTGATCATCATGATGAGGGGTGGCTTTCCTCACAAGTGTGTCGTTGAGTGCCTCGAACTGTCCAAAATACTCATTAAGCTAATTTGGGAAGGTGACGTTATCATCACAGGGTGGAGGAGGAGTCTTGTAGTCTTTGAAAGTTTGTATTCCCTGACACATGTCACTTTGTATTTTGTGATTTGTATTTTCAGGTTTTCTATCGCTGATCCCAGAGCCAGCATGTCACCCAATTTGAAGGCAGCATTTCGTTCTTCTTCGTGACTAAATAATTCCCTTTAAAAACATAAAACATAAAACAACTCGAGTACTCTTCACCTCACCTGGTCCACTTCAGTGTCTCAACTGCAGCCTCTCTGCTCGCTGGCGCTGTGTGTGTGTGTGTGTGTGTGTGTGTGTGTGTGTGTGTGTGTGTGTGTGTGTGTGTGTGTGTGTGTGTGTGTGTGTGTGTGTGTGTGTGTGTGTGTGTACTTGGAGGAGCTCAGCCCTGACAAAGAGATCAGAGGAGATGTTGCAGCGTGATAATAGAATTAAAACAAAACATTAAAAGGTGCTAATGAATAACACCAGCAACCTCAGGGCTTATCAATACTACAATCTTTAATAATTTCCCAGCAGGGCAGTTTCATGCCGGGTTTGGGTAGCGCTTCTCCACTGTAGCAGCATTGCTTAAAACATTACATTACATACTGTTTCTATTCTTCCAGGTGTCATAGTATTACTGAATATTACATAATTATTGTATATGTGGTTCAGTTAACTTTTCAAGCATAATGCTGTCCAGTTGAAGTGGATTACATCTGTGTTTAGATACTCTTCCTGCCAGCTGATTTACCTTCTGGGAGGAGTGCAAGTTAGTTTTCTTGCAGTGCCTCGTTTTCTAAGGCAACAAGAAGCGAAACTATGGTCCAGTGAAGAGAGGAAAACAGCTCTCCTGAACTACACATCAGGTCAACATTCTTCATGTGTTTAGAGCCTCTAGGGTTTTACTACATCTCTGTTCAACGGCTCCATCTGAAATGCCTCCGGAGGTAACGTTTGTTTACCACTTGTTGAACTGTAAGTTCATTGTATGTTTAGGTATTGATTTTTCCTTTTCACCTTTGACTTTAAATTGCTTACATACACTCTTAGAAATAAGGGTTCCAAACGTGTTCTTAATGAAGGGCTGAGGTTCTAACCAGAACCATTTGCCTCTAAAGAACAAGGTTTCCTTGTAAGACTTCATTAAAAAACATTTTCATCCAAAGAACCCTTTTCAAAAATTGAGTTCTACAACTATTGTTAAAAGCAAGACAATATATTTGACCAGGAAACCCATGTATCTCTGTCCAGAATCAAAATACAAATAAGTGTAATTCTGGAAGCTCATGTAGATGAAATAGTCCATATCCTTTACTGTTCATTGTGCGAAACATAGACAGGAGCCGACACGATGGTATATTTGCAGATAGCAGTCAAGGCCAGGTTTACTAAAGCAGTCAGACAAGCAGAGGAAACACAGCTGGACTGTCAAATTAGACAACAATAATACTGTGTGTAATTAAAAAACATGAATTAGTCATTTTTGCACAGTTCAAACAATAACAGTACTTTTGACGCTTGTCGGGTTCCATTAAGCACCAGGATCTGCTGTGACTTGTCTTTCACTGTTATGGACGTATGGACATGAGCGGAAGCTTCAACTCTTGCTGGACATAAAGGAACAGCAGCAATCCAACAGTGAGGCAAAGTTATTCTGCAGAGTTGGAGAATTATTACAACCATATGTTTTAGGCTCTTATACACACAACATGAATTTCAAGAAATAAACACAGCTGACAAAGTAAAAGTCTGGCAACCCAGCCACAGATCCTTTGGCAGTGAATCGCTAGGTAACATCATTTGCTTTCTTCTCTTACTGTGTGATAATTGACTTATGATTTATAAAAGACCCCGTTCCAGCCATAACCATCCACCCTGGGGGGGGCTGTGATCAAATAATATGACCAGGGCAACACAGCTATTTGATGTCCGGGCCTGGTGGGCTACACAACTAGACCAGGCATGTTTCATGTGCACACTGCTTCATTATTTCGTTATAACTTTGTCTTTGAACCTCACAGCTAGATGATTAATTGATGATTATTTTTTAGGTAGGACTCTGGGCAGAGAAAAGTCTGAGGTAGTAAGGTTTTGTTTGTAAAGTAAAGCAAAGAATAGCAACGCCTACGTACGTATAGTGTCCCTACCTGCTACATACAGGACTGTCTCAGAAAATTAGAATATTGTGATAATCCCCATACGTGTGATTTAGTTTACTGAACCAAGCTGAGTGTTTTTCAAGGCTCAGGAAACCCTTGCAGGTGTTTCGAGTTAATTAGACGATTCAAGTGATTAGTTGAATACCCTACTAGTATACTTTTTCATGATATTCTAATATTTAGAGATAGGAGATTTGAGTTTTCTTAAGCTGTAAGCCATAATCAGCAATATTAAAAGAATAAAAGGCTTGCAATATTTCAGTTGATTTGTAATGAATCCAGAATGCATGACATTTTTGTTTTTTTAATTGCATTACACAAAATAAAGAACTTTATCACAATATTCTAATTTTCTGAGACAGTCCTGTATAGGCTCATGAGACATTACACAACAAACATATACGTGTGATGGAGTCAAAATAAACTACAGTGTGTGTGTTCATGGTAATAAAGAAATGTGTCACCCAGTGCAACTGGGAGGTTTTAATGGAGCTCTGTGGCCCAGAGGAAGAACACATCAGGATACATTCACTCTTTAAATGAGATTTGTTAACAATTTGAAACCAGAGGTAACCAACAAAAATGTGTTGGCTATTAGTCCTGCTACTTATCATATATGCTATACATACATGGCAACATATAGAACAATGTCTGCAGCACAGAAGGGTATAGAATATATTCATATATAAATCAGCTCCAGTATTTGTGAAAACCAAGAAGCTTTGACGCGTCACAGCATAATGAAACTAACCACACAGCCATGACAACCTTACACTGGGAGAGGTTTTCAGAGAAGAGCAGTGATAGTCCGAACCCAATTCCCGCTGGCTGTTTGATGACACTTTTTATTTGAGAGGCCAAGCCCTGAGGTCAGATACAAGGCAAAAGACGGACGGTTAAACAGCAGACACACACACACACACACACACACACACACACACACACACACACACACACACACACACACACACACACACACACACACACACACACACACACACACACAGCATTCCCTGCAGGCTAACTAAGTGGTCTTTCTTCTTCTATAAGGGCTCTCTATCCATCTGGCATGCCCCTCCAGACACACACACACACACACACACACCAATGGGCTATCAGATTTGAGATCAGCCATTTCCAAATTCAACAGATGTGATCCTATTGTGGATGGATTGGAGACACACTCCTGTTCTTTCACATGGGTAATGCAATAAAAGCAGCAGGGATGCACACAGGGGAATAAGAAAGCACATTACTAGTTTTTCGTAGTAATGTGCAATTTAACCTACAGTCCTGTGCGCGCACACTATTTTCCATTAGTTGCAGTTGTTTTTTTCCCCCCACTAAAAATTGACAGTTGGCATAACTGTCAATTGTATCTCAACGTGATTCGCTTTTCATGGTTTGAAAGTGAAATACATTTTTGGATACAGTGGCCAGGGAACTGAAGTATGGGGGGCTGGATAGGAGCAGGGAACCACAGACGGCCAGCCTGGAGGACTATTAAACGGGCGGAGCCGCTCCGGGAGACGGGCAGGAGGTCAGCCAAACGTTATTTGATTTTAGTTTGAAGCAAATACATGTCAAAACAACAAATATATGATATGCAAAAGTTCATCTGAGTCACTGTGAGTTTGAATCTAGAAGAGAAAACACTGTATAGCATAGTGGACAGCAGAATACTGTAGGCCTCCTCTCTCCTGATGCTTACTCTTAATTCCACAGCACTACGGTTTTAACAGATTCCATCCCTGCTGCACTTGACTCTAAGGTCAAGGTCTAATTAAGAAACCATTTAAAATGAATTCCAGACTGAAACATTGATCACATCAGCATTAACATAAATGGGCCTAAAAGTGCCTGGCAATGGATTAGATCCATATGGTGCTAAGCCCAGAGGCCCTTGAGTGGAACAGGACTGTTTGTGTGTAAAGTGGGGGATGGGGTTAGGGAGGATCTTTATGTAGTGCAGCAGACGCTTTGTTCAAGCTCCCATTGAACTGACCCGTAGTGGAATAAATAACGCCAAGCAGGCCGACAACATGCCAGGATGGCTGTAGCATCGACACAGCTCTCTTCTGGGTTAGTTTGACAGTTTGATAAAGACCTGAATGTGAGACAGTTGTAGATTTCTGCCTAAAATACCACATTACCCTCAGAATGCCTCTATCACCTCAAAACTAGGAAGGACCAGTGGAAAACATTTTAAATAGGCTCTATAACAGAAGACTGACACCTGGTCCACACTGCCAGCAGAGCCTGCCGGCTGACTCGAGGACTGTTGCGTCTCGTGTGAGAGAATAGCAGTGCTGCTGCCTTCCCTTCCTTCTACATAGAGAAAGAAGGGCTTTCATAATGGGCAGAATGTTTCATTCTAAATGACTGATATACGTATAAATGTAGTGACTTTAACATATATCTAATGTTATCTGTAAGCCACTGAGGGGCAAACGTGAGAACTTGTTCAGACGCGTGTTCAAGGCTACAAACAAATCCCTGTCCTGTGCGCTGTATCTCTTTCCATCCGTTTCACATTGTTACCATAGCATTAAATCAGCATTCTTCAATCTTACTTGTACCAATGAATCTGAGCATGCCAGTCATGCTCTCACGCCAACGAGTTACAGGATATCACACGACAGGATAGGACACCTCTTCCCGTCCACACACACCTGTTTCTCATCACCAGGTTCTTACCTATATGCACTTTTACATTAATGCTTCACCCTGTGTTCAATGTCAGAACTGCACTTGTAAACTCACCTCGTGTTTCCCTCAAAGATAAAATAAAACAAAAAAACTACATTATGGCTCAAACACACCGACCCCTAATTGTTAATAGCAAACAATTCAATACATATTTATATAATGGAGCCAATAAACAACACAAAACAGACAACCAAAAATTGCTCTATGGGTAAGAGGTCACCAATAACTTATGTTTCAGCTTCTTGGAGAAGACAAAGTTTGGTCACTGGCCTATCCAGCGTGCTTTGCTTTGCACATGTGCAGATCTCACCAGTCCTTTCCGGTCTGGATATGTCTCTAGAACTCTTCCGAGTAACCAGGAACTACATGGAGCAGTAGCATCTGCAACAAGTACAATGTCTCCTGAGACAACTCTCTCCACCTCCTGAGACGACTCCCTCTGCCTCCTGAGTCGACTCCCTCTACCTCCTGAGACGACACGCTCTACCTCCTGAGACGACACGCTCTACCTCCTGAGTCGACTCCCTCTACCTCCTGAGACGACACGCTCTGCCTCCTGAGACGACTCCCTCTGCCTCCTGAGACGACCCGCTCTACCTCCTGAGTCGACTCCCTCTACCTCCTGAGACGACACGCTCTACCTCCTGAGACGACACGCTCTGCCTCCTGAGACGACTCCCTCTACCTCCTGAGACGACTCCCTCTACCTCCTGAGTCGACTCCCTCTACCTCCTGAGTCGACTCCCTCTACCTCCTGAGACGACTCCCTCTACCTCCTGAGACGACCCGCTCTGCCTCCTGAGACGACTCCCTCTACCTCCTGAGACGACCCGCTCTGCCTCCTGAGACGACACGCTCTACCTCCTGAGTCGACTCCCTCTACCTCCTGAGACGACTCCCTCTACCTCCTGAGACGACACGCTCTGCCTCCTGAGTCGACTCCCTCTACCTCCTGAGACGACCCGCTCTGCCTCCTGAGACGACTCCCTCTACCTCCTGAGACGACCCGCTCTACCTCCTGAGACGACTCCCTCTACCTCGTGAGACGACTCCCTCTACCTCCTGAGACGACACGCTCTACCTCCTGAGACGACACGCTCTGCCTCCTGAGACGACCCGCTCTGCCTCCTGAGACGACTCCCTCTACCTCCTGAGACGACCCGCTCTACCTCCTGAGACGACTCCCTCTACCTCGTGAGACGACTCCCTCTACCTCCTGAGACGACACGCTCTACCTCCTGAGACGACACGCTCTGCCTCCTGAGACGACCCGCTCTGCCTCCTGAGTCGACTCCCTCTACCTCCTGAGACGACACGCTCTACCTCCTGAGACGACCCGCCCTACAAATGCCTTCATAAGCCTTACAAGTAACAAAATATTGCAGTGAATTCCAACACATTCTCACTCCCAACCCCTCTAGCATTAAGTTTCAATGTTTCGGGACGGTGTGTCAATATACGGTCATTACATGCTAGTGTCCTTTCAAAATAAACTTCCATTTTCAAAGGAAGTTAGAATTAGCATTAGAGTTAGTTGACAGCCTGGTGCATCACATGCAGTGAAGGGGGCTGCCGTACGTCAACCTCATGCCGAGGGGCGCTGACAAAGTGGAAGCATCTGATGAGCTGGGAGTGAGAATGGGTTGTGAATTCAAGGTAGTGACTAAGGATTGAGTCAATGAATGTAGGCATAATAACCAAGATGTCCTCCATGTTAAAATAAAAATTGAATTAGTAATGAATCAATATCATGATGTGACATCATTATGGTTTATGTTTGGCTAATTTGAGAGAAAGGTTGTGGTTTGGGTTAAAATGAGCTTGGGGGACCTTCATAGTTACAATAATAAAGACACAGTTAGGGTTATGGAAAGACGATGCTCATGTTGGTTTGAAACGGCAAATAAACAGCATTTGCTCATGTTAGTCTGAGATTTTGATGACCCATCATGTGGACTCTGAGTAATTCTGTGTAAAGTTTTCACGCTAGAAATCTCACAACCTGTCAGCTAAGACATCAATTAAGTTATTGATAAATAAAAAAATCAACTCACACAGATCTATGGGAGTAGGCTACTATGGTCATTTTGTGTTCAGGTGTGAAAACAATGTGTCCTATTGTGCAAAGTACAATACATCTACCATCGGCAGAGTGGCATTTTCCTGAGAGGCAGTGAGCTTTTTATCTTGCCTGAGCCCATTTGGTGTTTTGGTGACTCACTATTTGCCGTCGTGGGAGGAAAAGCACATTAGTGGAAAACTTGAACCAGGTCAAAAGCACACAGCGTAAAGTACACTTGTGTAAGACCTGTCCAAAATCACACAAACTCCCCTTTATGTGTGTTGGCTGTTGCCTCACTTTATTTGTTTTTCAACCAGTAGATGTTGGCCTAAATTCAAGATGACCAAGAGTATAAGTCCAAGTCAGTTCAAGCTTTATTTATATGTATATTTCATACACAGAGCAAGACAAAGTGCTTTACATGAAGTAAAAACATAATTACATTGCAACACAATCACAATACAACCACGCAAGTGTAGAATATATATCAGTGCTAGTGCAGACCTTATCTCCATATTTAGTCATTTTGTATTCCTTTTTTTCATAAAACAAGGCAGTCTTTACATCTGTCCATGGGATTTACAAATTATTAACCAATGTATTAAAAAGACAAAATCCTGAAACCAGAAAAACCTCTTAGCTCCACCCACCTACTTCTTGAATGAAGTGTCTCTCACAGCAGAGCTGAAGCTACAGTGACAATGCGTTTTTGTCTGACCACGTTTGAGGCAATGTGCCCAACTGCTTTATATGAACTTAAAATGTAGGTGTACAGAGATATCATTATCTGTCTCTGTTCACCAAACAAAATGATCTGTCTCTGTATTCGGATAAAACACTGGAAGTGGTCAAAATATATAAAATAATTCACGTTAAATCGGGTAAATGTTGTATTTACTAACCTATTATTCATGGACAATGCATTTTTGTGCAGCGTCCTGTCAGACAGGAAGTCAGTGTTCCACCTGCAGGCGGAGTCGGCCATGTGCAGCTGGGAGAGCTTCTCCTGCATCAAAGCCAGGATGATGGTATTTAAGAGCTGGCACAGGTTCCTGAGTCGGATAAAATGGAGGGCTATGTTGTGAATATTTCTGTGAACCATTTCTGACCCACCCCTGTAACCCCTGTGAATGGCAGGGGTTACAGGAGTGGGTCAGAAATGGTTTTGAGGTGAGACAGTATTTGCTCAAAGACTTCATAACCACAGAGGTGAGGGCAACGGGTCTGTAATCAGAGCTTTAGGCCGTCACGTGACTGAATGGAAATTATGTAAAAAGTGCTTCCAGCTGACAGACAGACTCTGCTGCTCTTTGACTTTAATTGTATCCATAATAAAAGTGAATGGAGGAAATGTCAGATCATAAAATAAATCGTTCTAATAAATTAAGTAAAAATTAAGTAATAAAGAAAGTTGTTTGTGCTCCTTTTGTCGTTCGGTATGAAATGTCAGTGATATTGAGAAATATCCGATGGGCTGCAGCGTCCAATCAATAACTGATAAACAATCAGGGGGTGTGTCGGCCATTAAAAGACTTCTGTGAAGACTGCTCTCGTGTTTCCTCGCTCATGGCTCCTCAGAGATCCCTCCTCCCTCCTCGCTCCTCGCTCCTCGCCTCTAAGGGCAGAAATAAGACCTTTAAGAAGGCCTTCAAGATGGCCGAGCAGATCAACTTCTGGTTCAAGTGAGGAGCGAGGAAATGTCAAATACAAGACTCGGGATGCACCCACTCTGTGTTCCATCTAAATTCAGATTAGTTTAATTGAATTATCATGTATAATCAGATGCACCAAAGGGCGAAATCAAACAGTTTTTGAAATATGAAAATATTGAGTTGTATATCGTGATGTAGCCTACAAATATTGAGATACGATTTATAAGCCATATTGTCCAGATGTAACAAGCCTGGCTGCATGTTAGCACTACATAGTGCTATGGAAATAATGGCAACTTGATTTCACTCCATTTTCCCCCCGAAGGTCACAACACAGTAAACTGACGACTCATACTCAAAATACTTAATTTCTCATACTCAACAGGTGAGAAATGAATTCAGTGGTAGAGATTTAAAGAAAACAAGGAGCAATGAATACAGGTCCTTGGGAACATACATCCAAATCCAAAGTACTCCTTTAGCTATCCACACACACACACGCAAACACGCACACACACACACACACACACACACACGAGTCCACTAGACATGTAACTGCTTTGAGATGTTTGACAGGTTGGCATCCAATGCCTGGTAGTATGTTATCTGTCAATCACCCTGACTGTAAGAAGTGTGTGTGTGTGTGTGTGTGTGTGTGTGAGGGCATGTTTTACCCATCTTGTTGGGACGTAAATCTGATTACACAGTAATATTTTGGGGACTCGCCTTTTTAGGGGGGACAAAATGAGGACAATTGTACGTCCCCATTATGTATATCGTTAGACTTTAGAGCGAAGAGTGGGTTTAAGGATAGAGTAAGTTTTGGTTCAGGTTCGAGTACTTAGGATTAGTCTGGTAGCAGTTATGGTTAGGGTTTGTGTAAGTCTCCAGGAAATGAATGTAATGTCCCAGAAATTCATGAAAACATGCCTGTGTGTGTGTGTGTGTGTGTGTGTGTGTGTGTGTGTGTGTGTGTGTGTGTGTGCGTGCACACAGACAGGCAGAGCAAGAGGCTGCAAGAGGAAGGAAGCATTGAGTGCATTGTCAGCATTGGGGCCCTTCACATGCTCAGCCTGAAGGCCGTCCATCTGTCTGCAGTGAAAGGGAAACCTGAGGCCGCTTCACGCTGACCCCGCTGACCTCGCTATCTGATTCTGCTTTCATGTGGTGATGATTAAGCATTTCCTCTCCACTTTAAACACAGCCAACCATTCATTGTCAATTCATATTCAACCAGTGTTGAACAGTTGGATGTTAGACCGCGTTAGTCATTTGAATGTCTTGTTTTAGGCTGTTCATTTTCAGCTTGATACTCCAGAGGAGCCAGCAGGGCACGGACAACAAGTGCTTTGTTTGTGAGAAGGAAATCTCTGAAATTGTTACCACTTGAACTGCCTCACCTCAAATAGCATATTCAATTGTCACTACTTTCTACCAAAGAATAGTCCCGTTGAAAAATGAATTCACATTAATGCCTATGGATTATTTATAGTAACGGGGACTTTGTGTCTGAAAAGAGATGTTGCCAAACAAAATTCCATTCACCTCCTTAGTATTAAGACAGGTCTCTAAAAACTGGGACAAATCAATCAAAAGCGATCTCTACGGCAATAGAGTTGAGGGGAAAGAAACAAATTGTGGGTGAACTGACCCTAAAATATAATACAGAGACGACTGTGCTCCCTTGGTTGAGGGATTCACTCTCTGAGCACTTAGTGGTTTGTAAGTTGCATTGATAACAGAGTTAAAGTACATTGCTGCCGTATTTCAGGCTACAAAGAAAGTATTCATATAGAATCTATTGATCTCCTAATTCAATCATAGACTGTATAAAATATGGGCAATTATGCTTTTGTGAAGCTCAAAGTGGGTGGCTCACAAAGCTCAACTCCCTTAAATATGCGTTAAGCTCAGTTTAAACTCAACGTAGGGAAGCCGGCACGAGGCACGCGCGTCAGAAAATGGCGTAATCATGGCCGGCTCTTGCTGCACTGAGGCCCCACAAGTCCCAACTTTTGTCTCCTGTGGCAGCAATCAAAAGTTGTCAACCAGTCAAACTATGTTAAGTGGGAACACTGTTGGACCGTAGTAGTGATGCAACATCCACATAATAATGTGCTACTGTGTGAGAAGAATGTGTGCGGAGAGAGGTCTCCACTGAGGCCAAGGGGCCACTTCTTCAAACGGTGTACTGCAGTCCAATAGACAAAGGCCTCTTACACACGGTGGTTGCAATTCCCTGGCTGTGGACATACACACACATATACTGGCTGACATCCTGTTTTTGAATGGATAAGGAGCGCCGACATGTCAATAAGAAGGGAAATGTTGAACTTTCTATTGTGAAAGGAGAAGCTATTGCTTCCATGTTTCTGTCATTATAATAATTACTAAAACCCACACAAAACTCACACTGCCTTCAGCCCATTTGACCTCTTCATTAAATGTCTTAGGTTTTGTACATACAGGACTGTCTCAGAAAATTAGAATATTGTGATAATCCCCATACGTGTGATTTAGTTTACTGAACCAAGCTGAGTGTTTTTCAAGGCTCAGGAAACCCTTGCAGGTGTTTCGAGTTAATTAGACGATTCAAGTGATTAGTTGAATACCCTACTAGTATACTTTTTCATGATATTCTAATATTTAGAGATAGGATATTTGAGTTTTCTTAAGCTGTAAGCCATAATCAGCAATATTAAAAGAATAAAAGGCTTGCAATATTTCAGTTGATTTGTAATGAATCCAGAATGCATGACATTTTTGTTTTTTTAATTGCATTACACAAAATAAAGAACTTTATCACAATATTCTAATTTTCTGAGACAGTCCTGTATCTTGTGACCTCAAAACATGTCTGAGGCTCATTGTCTGCCCACCTTCCTCCAGAGAACAGTTTAACATAGTTTAATACCGTGGTCCCCAAACTACGGCCCGCGGGCCGGATGCGGCCCGCCTCCACATTTGGTCCGGCCCCCTGAACAATACCAGAGACGCATTATGATTTTTTTTCAGTCTGCACAATTAATCGAATTTTAATTGCGATCACGATTTTGGCTGCCACGATTAAATGAGCATGATCGTCTGCGATATTGACGTTTAAAATACGTGCTCTGCTACATATCAAATCAAACGCTTCCTGAATCAGCCAACCACCAGGGGGCGAACGAGATGAGAGCTGTCATGTGCGCACCCTGTAGAAGTAGAAGAGTAGAAGAAGTATGTTCAGTGATGTGGCCCTCACAGGAAAAAGTTTGGGGACCCCTGGTTTAATATACTGTGTTCAAGAGTGATGCACTTTGACTGTGCTCTAAGGAAAAGCAACATCTATCTTTTTTTCACATGGCTAAAAATAACCTGTTAAACATTTTATTTTATTACTATTGTTTGTAATTCAATTACCTAATTTTCTGTTTTTCAGTTCAGTGCGAGCAATCTAGTCTGTTGGTCTTGAGCGAGTGCACTGAAGTCAGGCTGAATGTGTGAGGTGATGTGTGAAGGACAGCTGACAGGTGGTCGTCAGCGAGAGAGGATCTGGATCTGTTCAACTTCATCATGGAGACTGTTTATTCACATATGGAGGTTGCTCCAAAGGCAAGGCACCAACATCTTCTGAGCATGTTGCTTTTGCAGCTTAGCTAGCAAAGCCTCAGCGTCCGCTCTGCATCGGTCAACACATCTCAGGTAGCCAAAATGATGTGGCCCAGCGTAGGCGTAGGCTCGGCATGCCGGAAGAAACACGTATTCCCAATTTCCCATTGATGTCCCGTTGCTTTTAAGGAAGGGTTTGAAAAATGATAAAGTAACTAGTAACTAAAGCTGCCAGACAAATGTAGTGGAGAAAAAAGTAGAGTGGAAGTACAAAGTTGAATAAAATGGAAACACTTGAATTAGTACATAAGTACAGTACTTAAGCAAATACACAGGTATATTCCACCACTGATCATAATATTTACTCTTACCACTTGCAGCTTATCAAAACCATACAATTTATTGCTTTTTATAAAGAGGTGGAATAATATCGAGCAGGCAGTTCACTCTATTGGCCCGGCCCTCCACAATGTCCCTGTTTCTCATGTGGCCCCTTGGGGAAAATAATTGCCCATCCTTGGTATAGACTCATACAAAATAAGCCCTCTCAATCATCCCTTATGACTCACTAGAAGTGCCTTCCGTCTTCTTTTCTTTTCTTTTTGCTGGGTTCATGATGTTTCTGGGCGTTTCCCCGCCTCTCGCTCTTCCTCTGCGTCTGTGTCCAGATGTCACTCCTCTGCCTCTTCCCGCCTGGGGCTCTTCTGCCCTTGCTGACACTGTAATCTGTGTCGTCTTAGTCGGATGCTCAGTAAGCTCCGTTAAATTCTCTGTCTGGACACAAATACTATGCCCAATAGCTTGCAAGACTGACTGCTGGCTAGTGTTGTTGAGCCAGAGAGGAGAGGCAAAATGTCAATGTTGTGGTTACAAACTGCAACTGAAAAATCCTAGTCCTGCCTTTGGCAATGCCAGTTTCAGGTGTTTTTGAATGCTTTTGCTGTCATGGAGGAAATACACTTCAAATGAGAGGAAACACATAGAAATGTCTCTTCCCAAACAACTGCATCCAGGGGATAATGCTGGCTCTCTATGAAATAATAATGTGTGATGTAATTTAAAAGACTAAGTCTTTAACTTGCAATGCTTGTTGCTTATTTTGACTACATTTTGAAGATGCTGCAGAATTTAAAGTGTTTTTTATCTTCTTATTTTTGGTCCAAGGAAGTCATTCCAGATTCCCTTTCTACCTGAATAAACGGTAGTGATAGCCTTCAACATAGTTTTGTGCAGTTCCCCTCAAGTGAACAAACACTGCTGTGATAGAAGCAAATACTAGAATCTTACAAAACAGAAGGAAGAATGCAGCTGACTGATCTTGTCAACAGTACTGAAGCTGCACAAAGTCCAAATTCGGGTTAGCTGCTCTCTGTTTATGTGATTCACAAGTTGTCACTCTGAAAGGCATTGAAAGGATGCTGTCAACATGAACATCAAGAAAAGGCACTTATGTATGACACATGCCTTTCCTTTCTTAGCAGCGTGTAAGCCTTTTACTGTCATCAGCAGAACTTCATAACATGTGGCAAAGCACAGATTTCACCCTCAGTATATTCTGGTCTTCTTAGGTATAGATGTAGGAGGAAAGTATCTGAAAGAAAAAAACGACATCACATTGAATTAAAAGACATTTTAAAGGCAGACTAACTGCATTCATACAAGCAGTAATGAAAAGACAAAGTAAGCGTTCATTTCAGATTTCAAATTGCAAAATACAATAAAAGCTGATTGTCAGCATGTCTATTTCTGGAAACATCAGGAAACTGATAGTGAACCTTATGATGAATATATAAGGCAGGTAGGTTCCCAAAGCTGATTCCCTTTATCTGTGGCTTCTTTGAGCTAACCAACCTGACGTACGAGTGGAAGTTCAGCAGGAACTAGCAATGTGTGGGAGGCTAAAGAGGGGAGGAAGAATCTGCACCAAACACATGGGCCTGATGCAGACCAAAGCAGAGAACAGAGCAACACTCAAGAAGCTCCAAGAAAAGTATAGGAGACAGAAGAGGGAGCAGGTCGGAGTCTAGCGTTGATTCCATGGAGTCTGATCAAGGTTTCATTTAAAGGTCAAGTGTCCTGAGCCTCTGGGTCCGGCCCTGGACAGAGTGCTAGAGAACAGGTCAACCTCAGTTGTTTTAAAGTGTCGAGTTTCAGATCAATGCACATATTATTATTTTGAAAAGGATTTTAGAAAAAAAAGAAAGAGCAACCTAACAAATCTGAATCTTATTCTACAGTTAGAAAACCAGCACTTAAGGACCTGAGAGTACTGAGATTGGAATGGCAATATTCTACTTTATGATTTTCAATGAATACCATAAAAAGACCAAAACCAACAAAATGATAGTCTACCTCTCAATACTTTCTGACTTCCCAGAAAGTATAGCATTAAAAACAGGTCACAAATGCAAATTTTACATTAAAAAAAAGAATTGGTAACATCTAGCTCCATCGTGGCGTCCGTGATCAAGCTGCACTTGACAGACTGACAGCAGGACAGAGAGCAGGACTCCGTTGGGACGAGAGGAAGCGTACTCTGTGTTCACATCAACGGTGCTCAACACAGTCAGAGAGAATGGACAAAGTTTCCCTGATTGTCGGGTCTCATCCCAATTTATAGCCGAGGTGAGATCGACGTGAGACCCATAAACAGGTGGGTGTGGATTAAAGTTCTTTCAGTGCTGCACATGCACGCATGTTATAAACTCAATAGAGATAGCTCATAGAGGACTGCATCTATGCTGAAAGAATCTAGAGTTACTTTAACTAACGTTACCGTCATATCATGGACTTGAACTGCTCTGTTTTTGTCCCCTACAGTTCAGCTGCT
Source organism: Pholis gunnellus (assembly GCF_910591455.1). Classification (NCBI taxonomy): domain Eukaryota; kingdom Metazoa; phylum Chordata; class Actinopteri; order Perciformes; family Pholidae; genus Pholis; species Pholis gunnellus. The sequence continues at coordinate 23,523,545 of NC_136541.1, read as the reverse complement.
GTTACTCACATTAAAAGTAAGTGTAAGTACCAGTTAATGCAGCACAATGGCACGTTAGGGCAAGAAGGATGAACAAAAACTCATCAGAAGTATTTAGTTACAATATTAAATAATTACTTTCCATTACCCGCAAACTCTGTCAAAAGGTACCATCCAACAGCTTCAAACCCTCCCACATTTTATTTTGTGCATTTAACAAATGGAGACATAAAAAGATTGTCAGGACTTGTTTATCAGATCTCCACCTTCGCTCTGTTCTACAACACAGTCGTTTTAGGGCGCAATTGTGCTCATTAGGCCGTAAAAATACATTTAGTTTGAGTTCAAATGGAGTAATGGAATCCAGAATGGGGGTACAGATGTTATTCCAGAGTCTAACTAATTCATGGGAGTAATATCAGTGGTAGTAGCTGTGGTACAAGCCTGAAGACTGGATGCATGAAAGAATTCTGAAAAGTAAGTGCCAGAGTTTGAATCAAAAACTAGAGTATACATTACAGTCCACTTTCTGAGGAGGTTTAACAATGATCAAATTGAAAGTGATAGTTTGGTGATCAGATACATAGTTATCTGTTACCTGGGTATCCAAACAAGTACCAGATGAAAGAACAGTGTGTACTTTTAAATGTGTGAGCCCTTTGGCTGACTGTGTAAGACTGAAGAGTCAAAGTGGTGCTAGTATGGGTAATAAGCTTGTCTAACTGGAAGCCCTGACTCCTTTGTCTCCAATATCTGTCATGAGAGGATTAGAAATACTAGATAATAAGCAATACTCCCCAAAAAAACATCTCTTCTTTTTTTTGTTTATCTTTCTTTATTTGGAAATATTGGCAGACATAGAATACAGTAAACATGTACTTTGACTTATATTTCCATTGTTTTTTCAGTGCCTGACGTCATTATTTATATGTTCATAAACACACACATACACCGTACATCTGTATGTAGACACGCCTACATCACTCTACAAAGTAAATATACAATCAACACATCGTACAAGCACAATATGCCTAAAAGAATCAAAAGACAACAGGATTGGCCAGTAAGTAGAAACCAGAGTGCCCAAATTATTACTTGTCCAACACAAAGAGAGATAAAAATAAAAAAATAAAACCAGTTGTCTGTTGTGCGCCACATGATTAAGTCTAGACCAAGAAATACTGCTCGGGGGTATCAGGCATAGTTTTGAGTTTCCCCAAGTATGTCAGAACCGGGTCCCAGGTGGAGAAGAATGTGTTCCTTGACCCCCTAAGTGAGTATTTTATTTTCTCTAATTGTATGAATTGCATCAGGTCACTTAACCACATAGACGCCTTCGGTGGATTTGCTGATTTCCAATGCAACAATATTCTTCTACGAGCAAGAAGTGTTGTAAACGCCATGATGTTTTTACGTCTTTTTCTTATTGTAGAGTATTATAGCTGATGTATATATATATAGCTGATGCTGCATTGGGTTGTCAATCAATATTAAGAGCCTCAGAGAGTGTTGTAAAGATCACAGACCAGTAAGATGCCAGAGCAGGGCATGACCACAACATGTGAGTTAAGTTGGTAGGGCTATTATGACATCTGTTACAACTAGCATCTGAATCAGGGTACATTTGAGCTAATCTTGCTTTTGAGAAATGAGCTCGATGCAGAACTTTAAATTGTTTTATGTTACGTTTTGCACAAGAGGAACTGTCATTCACTCTTTGTAAAGCACAGTTCCACATGTCTTCTTCTATGTCACCCCCTAGCTCACCTCAACACATCTATTCTAAATGATTCCAGTTCATCCCACCGTCACCTGGTTTAAACCATTCCGTTCCATCATCACCAAATAGTATTGGCAAAACACGACACTGAGGATCAAACTGGCAACCCTCCCAAAAGGCTCAGAAACCCAGATTCAGAGCTAACGTTTCTGTGTCAGTCCATCAAACACCACTCTTGTTCCTAAATATTAACAGAGCCTGGCAGCCTGGTGGACATTCTTGCAACATCACACTACACTCTTATTTGAAACAGAAGTCAAAGAGGGCATTACACATCTCACAGCTATCTTCAAAAGTATAGCATTAGGAACAACAACTCAAATGTTTCATATAAACTTAACTGAACATGAAAGCCATTGATCTAAATCTTTCCTCCTCAACTTTAGATTTAATTAACAACAAGTACTTCAATCAGGATATCCCAATCAGACAAAACTATATCGGCCTACTAGGAGATATATCAATGATCAATTTAAACATGCATCATCTTTTGGATTCAATTTCAATGAAAAAAACGTTTTGGCTCCTTTAAAAAGACGACATGATTCTATCTGGCATCCATTCGTGAACTTTGTGCTTTCCTTGATCAAATGTTATGTAGAATGCTTTGTGTGCCTCTCCACCAATCATGGTAAACACTCCACATGCATACGCACAAACACATACACACACACACACAAAAAAGTTGAACCAATGTGTGTCCGACCACAAGTGGAACGAGTACACATCGAACACGTAGCCACCTTCCACCCATTCCCTTTCCCTCCACTAAGTACATTCAACCCATACACAAACATTATTATTCTCATTATTTTATATCTTTATGCATATGCATATACTGCAAATGCTTTCTTTAATGAAACAAACGTGAGGTCATATGTTTTTTTTCAGTAATGTGACAAATGGCTGATGAATAATACATTTAAATAAACATGAAGGCAGTTAGTACTGGTGAGGCTAAACTGCTGAGGTGGGCGAAATCTTCTTCTTTAACAACAAAACAATGAATACAAAAAGAGAAAAGGAGAGAGGGAGAGGATGAGGAACTCTTTGTATGTCAAGCTGAATTGTGCTATTGCATGTAAACAGAATAAAACATGGATTGTTGAAGCGGAGGCTCAGGAAAGGCTGCGGTATGTTTTGTTTCCCACCAGAGTGCTCTCAACCAGAGGGCTCAGAGTGCTGGGACATCGGCACAAAGGGAAGAGAGATGGGATGAAATAAGAGAGAAAGACAGGAAGAAAAAAAGAGTAGAAGCTTTGAGTGGAAGGAGCAGGTTGATGAAAAGGTTATTTTGGACTTGGACTGGCAGCACTTGAATGCACACACAGTGGACTATTACCTACATGGCCTTGAAGCAGAGTATTCTGCTATTTATTTTGAAAGGACTTTTGTGGTTGACAAGTGATGTTGGCTGCATGCTATCTACCGAAATGAACAAAAAAAAAGAATCAAAAGAGGCTTATTCCACTGATCCCACTTTCCTTTTTGTGTGTATCAGCAAAATGACAATTTGATCGTTTCACAATCTCCCCAAAAAAAACACAAATACCTGACGAGCACTTATTTAAGTTGACGGTGAGTTGGAGGACACTTTTTCACCAGCTCCTACACTCTTTTACACCTTTTGTTCAGTTGCTTTTTTGTCTGTTCCTCTTGCTTTCTTTAAACTGAGCAACTGTACACACTGGCAGCTCCAAATGAGACAGGGAGGGGTAAGTGTTTAGAAACATTAAAATGCTGTCGGATAAAGATGATACCTAAACGGACAAAGTAACGCTGGAGATGTGAGTGTTTTGGGAGGAGGTATTTTGGGGATTATTGATAAATGATCTCATGGAGATGAGGATCTCTCCTCCCAAGTGGTAGATCGAGTATTACGATATCGGATGACGCTCTGCTCTACATTTCACCGGATCCTGATTACATGAGCACTTTAGCTGTCCGACTGCTTGAACCAGAGACCAGACAGAACTTCTCTTGGGTGCAAAGGCTCAGAGGCTGTGAATTTGATATTTAAGGTTTTTTTTGTAATACATTTGAAAAAAATTCTAAAATACCACTTTCACTTTGTCATCATGGAGTAGTGAGTGAAGGTTGATGAAGGGGAAAATTTATTTAAATGGTTTTAGCATAATGCCGCAACCATAATAAAAAGTGAAAAGGTGTCTGAGTACTTTCTGAATGCAGTGTAGCTTTCAGATTTGAATGGGATTCCCAGTATCAAGGTTTGATGAAAGTCCCACATCCTATGTTTTAATTTGGCACTGTAGCAGTTTCCTGTTAGTGGTGGTACAACATGTTTTTTGTAGTTAGTTAAGGACTTTCTTACTATATATATATATATATATATATATATATATAGAGTACATATTGTACACAGTTAGCATGCTGTATGCAACAAGGACACAGCATATGACTCAGATAAACTTTAATATATTCAATGAGATTTAACCAGACAAATTGAAGTTGTTGCCAGGAATAATAGGACATACCAGTGACACTCAATCGTACACTTTTTTTGTGCTCCAAAACAACCTCTGCAGCAACAGAGCCAGCTGAACATATGGTGAGGATGCAGTCCTGGGTTGTGTGTTATCACTATTGATTGAATATATTCCCACAGGACAGGGAAAGCAGCAGGCAGTGTCGCCAGAGGAGGAGGAGGGGAGGAAGAGAGAGCAAACAAACACCAGCAACAACGAGCACATTAATAAACAACTGGGGAGAGATTGGTGACATAGGAACACCTGATGTAATCTCTGGCATTCTCAACACATCACTGTCACAGGAGAGAGTTCCCACCTGCTTCAAGATCACCATCATCCCTGTACCTAAAACGTCTGCAGTGTCCAGTCTAAACGACTATCGCCCTGTGACACTCAGCCCCATTCTGATGAAGTGCTTTGAGGAACTGGTTCTCCAGCATTAAAAACAACATCCAGCCTGCCTGGTCCCTCAGAGCCAACAGATCCACAGAGGAGAATGTCTGCACTGCTCTCCACTCAGCCATCACTCATCTGTAAAATAACAACACCTACATCAGAATGTTGTTTGTTGATTTCAGATCGGCCTTCAACACAATCTCCCCCATGAAACTGACAGACACCCTGTCTACATCAATGAAGCTTAGGTGGAGCCAGTTAGCAGCTTTCATTTCCTGGGAATCAGCATCACAAGCAACCTGACGTGGTCCTCACACATCTCCATCCTGGTGAAGAAAGCTCATAAACAGCTGTATTTCTTAACGAAACTTAAGAAGGTAAAATTCCTGTGCCAAGTTCTTGTTAACTTTTACAGAGGAGCCATAGAAAGCATCCTGACTGCAAACATTATAAACTGGCATGGGATGTTCAGGGTCCAGGACAGGAGGGCTCTACAACGGGGGATAGAAAACAGATTGGTACCCATCTACTGACCAGCAGTGATATTGGTGAGATGAATAGCCTTGTGTAGACCTAATGAATATGAAAAGATAAAACCCACCCAGCCACAACCTGCTCACCCTGCTGCCGTCTGGAAAGCGATACAGAAGTATCAGCTGCCAAACCTAGAGACTACTTCACGCATCTTCCACCCTCCACATAGAGAAGAGTTTTTTTGTGTTCTTCATATGTAACAAAATGGGACAACAACCTGCATTGCGTTGCACAACGCTGCTGTACAATGACAATAAATAACCTTGTAACCTCTGACTGTTTGAGGAGCCCAGACACTAGAGGCCATGTGACATCAAATAGCTTTTGCGGCTCCAGACGAATTCTATTTGGTGGAATATAGAGCAAAATGGCTCTTTGGATAGTAAAGGTTGCCGACCCCTGACCTAACCAAACGTTTTTCTGCCACATGGGGCAAGTGGAAACACAAGACTGACACATTATCACCTTTTAGGTTGATGTGGTCAACTTAATCCCAAGTTTTTAAGCACACTATTAACTTTCCTTGGTCCATAGCTCTGTTTAGATCTCCACCAATTCCTGAGAGAAAAATAAATTATCTCTTTATGTTATGTATTGATGTTAAATACACTGATAAACAGCAGCGGCCAAAAGAGAGCGGAGAGACCAAACCAAAACAGTACGGTTCATGTACATGCGGCGAAAGATGCTAAACTGTTCCATAAAACTGAAGGGAACCTCAGGTTAGGGTTAAGTTAAGTTCCTGCAGTGGAAAAGCACAATAAGAGCAGTGACTGCATCTGATACCTTAAACAGCTGTTTCCGAGTTGGAAACAAACAATCCCAGAGAGTATTTTCGAGTAGAGACAGTTTACTGTCACAGCATAACCTGGTGTCCTAAAAACTACGAAACCATACAGAAAAACTGCTTTGTTAATTCCCCTGGATTACGTTTCTTTTTATCGTATCACAGATACGTTTCTAACTTCCATGCAGGTCTGTGTAGGGAGGAGGTCGCCGTCGATTTGTCAACAGTACCACTGTTTGAGTCCCATAGTCAAACCAAAAATGACTAAACCTAACCTAAATCGATACAATAATCACGACCGTAACTGCAGCTGTAATACGGGAGAAATGAGGTTTCCCTTGAAACGTAATTGAGAATGCAGTTAAGTTTTATGAGAACGCAATTTTTTTTATATTTTGGAGACAGGGTTCCACAGAAACCTACATGAATAAAGAAATGTACCATCCCACACTATTTTACATATTCTGATTCTGTCTGCAGTCACCCCACTACATTTTGCCTAAATATCTGTCTTCCTGTGGCCGGGTTTATCAGAATAAGGACATCCCCAGACCTTTATGACTACCTCTCTGTTTTTATCATGTTCTATCAGACTCATTATGTTGAAGTGTACTATTTTATATTCTCAGGAAGGTTCTAGGGGATGAAAAAACAGTTTGTAAATGAGCAGTAGGGATCTTTAGTAATTGGGAGGGAATTAAAAAATAACAGTATGTGATTAAACCCATTCAAATCTGGTTGATACTTTTATTTATTCTTTCAATCTTTTTATTTTCAATTTACACAGGTTACATGCGGCATGCCACGCACAAACAGAACAGCACACAACATACCTGCCAACCACACAAACCACCCAGACACACACACACGAAAGAAATAGCTCATCCTCCATATTAACCCTGCAATAACAACTAGATACCAATAAACATTGTGAACCTAGCTCCCCGGGCGTCCCCAGAACCCAAAGTTGCAAAAACCTCCCTCCTACACACACATCCACTTTCCAGCCCACACATTTGACATGCCAGATAATGCCCTCCACAAGAATTACATGCAACATTGCAGCCAAGCATAAAGACAGTCGTACTCATTGACAATCAATGCAAATGAAAAAAGGAACCTTTCAAAAGGAAAATTCAAAAAAATAAAATAAAGTATTCTGAAAAAACAGCACAGTCTTATGTCGCCATCCTCCTTATTATACCCGTCATAACAATTCAATAATATTAAATATTGTGGCCTTTCTTCCTTCACTGAGTTACTTGGATCCCACACTTGCCAAACCTCTGAGTATGATTTCGGCATAGTCCTCTCCAATAAAACCCATAACAGGGTTCCAAACAGAACTATTATTTATTCATTTGAATGACATAGTCTGCTTTAAATAGTAATTCTACACCGTGTTTTAGATGCCCACTATCATCTATTTATATATAAGCACTCTTTTCAGATGTTATCAGCCCATTAAATAGCAGTTATATTCGTTACCATTCTAATGCTTCAGACGAGACAAACTGCACCTATCTGCCCATTTGTGGTCCCAGGTTCAAGTGGTTAATGTTGAGAATTGAAACAAAACTACTTGGTTAGGTTGGAGAAGATGACAGTTTGGGTTCATGTATTGTTTGTTACGTAACTTGAGTTAATTAAGTATGTTAAAACAGTTTGTAATATTTATGGGGATTAATTGGCAGAAATGGAATATAATATTCCTCACTATGTTGTCATTCGTGTATAATAAATTCAATCGTGAGTCGAGTGAGATTTACACAGACAGAAAAGAGACGGGGCGGGTGAGCGAGCGAGAGAGAGAGAAGTAAGTGAGTCGGAGGAGCAATTTCACATGGTGTGCTCTAAAAAGAGAAAACAGCTTTTAACAAAGAATGGATGGACTCTTATTTGTTCATTCTTCCTGCTGGCGCTACAAAACCACTGTCTCATATGTTCAGATATTGTGGCCATTATTAAATGTGCCAATGTGAAACGCCACTACGAGACCAAACATAACTCTTTTGAGCAAACATACCCACTCCAATCTGAACTGAGGGTAAGATGTTAAAAGATTGTTTATTATAAAGTTGACTGAGACCGTTATGATGTGAAAAGGAGTTAACACAAGAGAAGAACAAAGTTAACTCCAGCCACACTCTTTACATTTTCATTCTTTTTTTTTAAAATCAAGCACTTTTAAGATACAAGTTTTTTTGGTGTGTTTTATTTTTAGATGGAGCCCTTATTTTACTTGAAATGAGAGAAGAACATTTATTTATGTATTTCTATGTATTATTTATAATTCATCCTTTAATAATTAATAATTAATAATCGATGTGTACTGTCTTTATTTGATTTGACAGTTGTTGACTACACAGAGAAGTTGTTACTACTGCTAGGCTTCTTGAACATATACGTTTTTATTGTAATGTTACGGACCTTTGCACAAGGAGATTTTCTCAATCTGCACCTTTTGTAATTTGAATTGAATACCGCTGCTCTAGAAAGAGACTTTGGTATTGTTACATTACCTAAAGAGAATACTTTGCAGTTTACAACAACTACGCAAGTAAATTTCCCCCTGGGGATGAATAAAGTATCTATCTATCTAACTGTTAGTGCAATAAAATATTCGCGAGTAAAAAGCCAACACTTCATCAATATATCTGTTCAACAAGCATGAACATGTAAACAAAAGAGCAGCTCTGCTCTGACCTCAGTTTCTCATCCACAACCGCTGTGTTTACACAAGCACAGCACGCTAGCTCGGCTAACAGCTTTTTATTTTAAAATGATTTATTATGTTTTTAAAAGCAATTTCTTAAAGAACAGAGTATTGATAAGAGTAACTCCTGGTAGTAATACAATCCTAAGGACACCTATCTCTATCTGAAGGCCACCGTAGTTCTCTGACACCCTTGGAGAGGGGGGGGGGGGGGTATTTGCAAGCAGCAACTCACTCAAATTGGTCCAGTATTGAGGGACGAACGTTGCAGATGTTAGCCGCTAAACATTCTGCAATGTAGTCACTTGGGACATCTCCTTGTAGGCAATACACATTATCAAAGTTTAGCCATTTACTCAGTTTGGAACCGTCTTTGGATTCTCCGTTCACCGAGGAGGCACGTGGTAGTTGTCGGTGAATACGCTAAACTAGTAGGCTAGGCTCTGTGCTAAGCTAGCAGGACAACAACAGAAGCTAGAATCCGTTGTGTATGAGTGAACACTGTGTACGAGGGCCCAGGATTAACTGATGGTATGATGAAGTAAAATGTACTAACTCAATAGAAGTGGACTTTGTTTAACCTTTCATAAGGAAAAAAACGCTGTTCGCTCAGGTGTTAATACGAGAGATTTATGTAAATAAAAAAGAAATAAAACTACCTTGATGTCTGTACAAAAGCATGTTTTGTAAACAGATTTTTTTTAGTGAAATGTAGGTGTTCAAAATGCAGAGGGAAGTGAAAGTAAAGGATGGCAGATGTTAAAACATCAGGGCCATGAAATATGAGCGTTTTCTTTTACTTAAACACATGCCAGCTCATAACTCTCCTGATTCAGAGTCAAGGATTATATTTAATGTTGGAGTCCCTCAGTTCAACAGTTTAGGGGTTGACCTACATCCTATGTAGTGTTTGATATCTGATCTTAGATCCAGAATAAAAAATTGCCAGTATACCCTGGAGGGTAAAAGTGATTAAAAGAATGATATATCACTCACCAGGCCCCCTACCTAACATACCCATGCTGTGATGTAAACCATTTGCTGGTGAAGGTTGTTGTTGTTTGAATTTAGAGCTACACATTTAGTGTGGATCCTACGCAATGTTTCATAAATGAGACAAATGATCTCCGTTAGGTGTGTCTGCAACGACAAATGTTGTATTGTGTGATTAAATTAATATAAACTACAATTGGCTACTTCCCCTTCTAGACACTAATGGGCTGTAAAATGTTGTACTTCATTCAAACTCAAAAGCGGTGATGTATGCAGCCATTCGGCTTGAAGTCGGCGTACAAGACACGTCGTACAATCTTGTAAAAAAGAAAAAGAAAATTGTACTCTTCAAGCTGTCTGCCCGCAGAGCAGCGACTTAAATGCGGCGAGCTACAGCAGTGTGTTTCCTGGTAAACTGGTATCCCCTCATTGTTGGCGCAGAGGGTGAGTTAGAAGTCAGCAAGCAGTCAATGGCTGTATAAAACTGTCAATAAAAGAGAGTTTGACTCACCGCAACCATGAGAGGTCCTTGAGAATGCAGCCATAACTGGACACCCAAAATATTTTGCGGTTTAGAGATTAGCCACTCACAGGCGCATGCACACACATCACCGATCACATGGTTCTCCTGGCGAAGAAAAAAACAGCCTCAGTGGTGCACTGAGACACGTTACACACTTATGTGCATAAACAGCCATCAGTCGTTTCATGGCTGAAATTAATTTGGTGATTACTCACTAACAGAGATTTAGCATAATTCTGTTAATATTACATGGAAGTATTATAAAGGTTGGAACTGTAATAACTATGTAAATGAAGAGAATCAAGAATCTTAAGTTTCCTTAAAATTTTAAATATTAATTTCATACAAGTGGGGAAGTGTGGGCTGTGCAGTTCACATACATCTTACATGTTCTTTGTTCTTCGCCTTGAGCTGCAGAAGCTGAAGGTTGATCTTTGCCGCCTCATCAAAGATACAAACTGGGTGACACAATTCAGACTTTTTGAGACATTTTTACTGCGAATGTCATTTGATACCTGAAAGCGCTGCCATCACTGTGCTAAAACATTACTGACCTTTTCCAGTTGTCACTCAAGTGTTACAGAGTGTGTCAATTTCTGTGTTACAGTGGTGAGGCAGGGACAGCAGCATGAATAATATTGAGATGTTAAAGCAAAAACAGTCAGGGTACCAAGATAAAGCCCTGATTCAAGTAACACACAGCACTTTGGACTGCTCTACTGGCACTGACAGAGACAAAGGAGATGTCAAGGATACTCCTTTACAGTTGTCGAAGAACAGTCAATCATACAGAAAACAAACATGACTGACAACTTGATATATAAGTTTGGAGCGTATCTATGTTCCCTCAACCTAATGTTCTCTCAGCTCTGTGTTCTCTCAGATCAGCACTTCTGCCCGTGCCATTCCATTGTTCCGACAGCCCACTATTGTTAAACCTCAATAATCCGAAAAATGTCCCATTGGACCAAAAGCCCATTTGTGCGAGTGCCTGTTATCCCAAAAACGAATCATTGTTCTGAAGGCCCATGCAGAATGGCGTCACCGGACCTTTCCAGTTCCAATATTTCTGTCCTACTATGGCGAAAGCAAGAACCACCCAAATCTGATTGGCTTACTCTGATATTCTTACCCTGACTAATCTCATTGATTAAGCCTAAACTTAACCATTATCCATAATTTGGAATGGACAAAAAGTTCATGAGGGGAAAATAGGGCCAAATTTGGGTGAAAAGAAAAATTAAAGCAGCTGAGAGAACATAGACCTGAGGAAATAGAGGTCTGACCCCAATAAGTTACCATTCACCTTTGTTTTGAAAACTAGTGCTGGCCAACGTTTACAATTTTTAATCGCGATTAATCGCATGACTTTTTTCATGGTTATGCGCAAAGTTCAATAATGAATTCAAAAGTAGTGTATTGCTCACTTTTATTTTAAAAGTACTGCTATATGAACAATAGGGCAATAACATTTGGTTTGCAAACACTTTAAGCAAATAAGGTTATTTTTAACTGTGTAAATAATCAGCGGTTCACGTGTGTGCTGAACCGTTACACCACTAGTCATAACAGTGATAATTATAATAATAATAATTGTAAAAATATTAGAATGTATATCAACTAGGAAAACTGTAATACACTATGATCCTTGCAAAATGTCTGTCACGATTAGGCTTTGCCTCTGTGTTCTGTGTTTCTCTACCCTCCTCACTCTACCTGTCAGTCACTCCCTCAGCCTATTCCCTTCACCTGCCTCTGATCACTAATCAAGCACTTCCCCCTCATCAGCACAACTCCTCTCACCTGTTCTTCCCCCTACATAAACTCCTGCCCCTCAGTCACTCCTTGCCAGATTCTTGTATTGTCTACCCGCCCGTTCGGCTTGTCCTGTTCCCGGGTTTCCCGTCTGTCTTCCCTGTCTCATTCCTGCTGGAATTTCGTCCCTCGTCTCTTGTCTGTTCTGTGGATCCCCTGCCGATTCCTGTATGGTCTGCTATTTGGATTGTTTTTGTTCATTAAATATACCCTTTTCACACTACTCTGCCTGGTCTGCGCCTGAGTCCTCCACCATGCCCCTTGACAATGTCAGTGAGTGACCATCAATTATGTCTTTAATTTTCAAGTATTTTAAAGTCTCTCTCTCTCAATAGTTGGTATAGTTCAGGGGTGTCAAACATACGGCCCGCGGGCCGGATCCGGCCCACCACGTCATTTTATGTGGCCCGCGAATCCGCCAGCAAAAAAAAAAAAAGTAAAATCGCGCACCGTGGAGCTCCTCCCCGATCCGCGCGCACACACCTCCACCAGCGTATGCCCACCGACGAAGGAGCAGCAGCAGCAGCAGTCTGGTTGACTGTTCTTTGGTTGAGAGAAAGGTAATCTAAGTTTTATGGCATGAAACTAAAGAAATGTTAACAGAGTTGGTCATTATAATGTAACTATAGATACTATAAATTATAACTATTATTCAAATTTGCACAATTAATGTACAAAGGCACACTATATGTAGTGAGTCAGTAACGTAAGATGAATTTCGTATGACTACATAAGCAAAGATTAGAACAAATGCAATCAAAACATTAACAGTTAAAAGATTCAGTTTGTAAATGGTTTACATATAAAGTAAATTTGTTACGTTGAGGTAGATTAGAAATACATATATACAAAATACAAGGATTAGGACAGGATTAGTGTCCATTCAATTTCTGTTTAAGATCTTTAGGGACATTAAAGATGCATGTGAAAATATGAGGTAGGATCTATATGAAGATATAAGATTAATATTGAAGGATAGGCCTATTTATTAGCAAGAATATTTAAGCTATATAAAGTGAAATTGACTGAAATATAAAAAATAACTTCATCACAGATGTGGATTATATCTCAAGGAATCATAGTATTGGAGAGATGTCAACAGAAGGTCCAAAAACCACATGTCAAAGCACTCTTCCTATTAATAAACATATGTTAACTCAGCATTACATTATCAAAACTCAGTTTCTTTTCAGTCTTATGTTCACAATTGGATGTGTCTCTGTGTCCTTCTCCTCGGGAATGTAGATGCTTGTAAAACAGGAAAGGTGAGGTCATAAAACCTTGTAGGCTCAGCCTTTACGAGGGTCTTTAGAGTTCATAAATCTGTTTGAGTGACAAGATTGTGCCTAGTTCTTGTGTCTTATATGCTGTGAGTCTATCAAGGCACATGGTAAATTGAGAGTCCACCCACCTCGTTAGCTAGGGGTCCTGAGAGCAGGTTCTGGGAGAAGTTTATTATTTAAGAGTTTGTCATCATTGTTATTATCACTCATATTTTTTGTCTTTATCATCTTTCTGTCAATGTTTACTACAACATACACGTATAGATACTTTACATTTTCTATAGTTTTGCATTTTTCTAGTGCCCTTGTTACTACTGGTAGCATGAGGTGGTATGTGCAGTCCATTCAGGTTGCACGGGTAGTCCAGCTCCTCCAGGATTGCACATCCATACGAGCCGTCGCAAGACGGTTTGTCTCCCAGCACACTCAAGAGCGTGGAGGAGATACCAGGAGATGGGCCTTTACACGAGGAGAGCTGGACAGGGCCGTAGAAGAGCAACGACCCAGCAGCAGTACCGGTATCTGCCCCTGAGTATGAAGAGGAGTAGGAAGAGCACTATCAGAGCCTTACAAAATTACCTCCAGCTCCACTCGTGTGCATATTTCTGATTTTGGGCTATACAAAAAATGAATTGAATTGAATTGAATTTCTGACCAAACTGTCATGATGCAGCTCCATTGGCATTTGCCAGCGAGAGAACATCAGAATTGGCAGGTGTCCCATTGGCACCACGTTCTCTTCACAGATGTGAGCAGGCTCTCAATAAGCACATGTGACAAAGGTAAAAGAGTCTGGAGAGGCTGTGGTCACGATATGCTGCTGGAACATCATGATGGTCTGGGGAGGCATAACCTTGGAGAGTCGCACAAACTCTCACATGCTAGCCAATCGTACCCTGAATGCTGTTAGGTGCAGGGATAACATGATCCGACCTTACACTGGTGCAGTGGGCCCTGGGTTCCTCCTTGTTCAGGACAATGCCCAGTCTCATGTGGCCAGTGTGTATAGGCAGTTCCTGCATGATGATGGCATTAATGCCATTGACCTGCCTTTACGTTCCCCAGACCTCAATCAAATTGAGAACCTCTGGGATGTTACGTATCGGTGCATGCAACGTCGAATAGCTCCACAGACTGACCAGGAGCCCACGGATGCCTTGATCGAGGTTTGGGAGGAGATCCCACAGGGCACCTTCAAGAATGCTGATGTTTGCATTGTTGAATTGTTCAGAAACTTCTTCTCCGTATACCCGTTTTATTGGATAATAAATGAATTGCTTTAATAAAGTCATGTTTTGTTTTCTTTAAATTTGGGACAATACAGGTAAATTGATTTCACTGAAACGTGTTGTAATCCTGTTTTGTTTGTGTGGTTTCATTTTTATATCATTCCTCATTAAAGCCTTAAATTATCCCTCTATCTTTATAGTGATAGAGGGAGTCTTCTATCCAGTTCAGGTGCTGCAGCCACTAGGCACGTGGCATTGGTCACACCTGCAGCCCATCAGGTGATTAGAGTGAGCATATGTTCACAGAGCTGGGAAGCAGCAGCGGCAGACAGACTGGGCAGAGAACAATGAGCACTTTTTGTTACGTAGCCACTTCCTCTGAGTTTTATTTCTGAATCTTGCCTCCACGTCCCCTGGGCTCCACATTAGCTGATTAACCATCATGCTTGATATGCTTCACAAATGGTACCAAATCATACATCGGAGTTAGTATTTACTTTGAAGAACTCTAACAAGAGTGTTTGTTAAATGCACATTTAGACTATTGGAAATGTGATAGAGCTGAATGTATTTTTTTCCCTTCATTAAATGTGATCCTTCAGACATCAGATAGCTGCTAAAACGTAAATATGACTATAATTTCTAGATTTGATGTCTACTTTTGGTTGGGGAACTGCATTAAAGTCCTCACCATCAATATTTGAGATATCAATTCAAAGTTCTGGAATTGTGTTGAAAAACGGGAGATGATTTTTGTCAGGTGCGTAAACAAAGATTATTGGTTTTACAGTTATGCTTCCAAAAAGATGAACCGACTCTTTGGGTCGGCTATAGTTTATTTTCTATTAAAAAGGGTAAAAGCAGAGAAGTAGCATCGTGGCAGGATGTAAAAACCTGTCAGACTCGTACTTTTAATTTGCCGATGTCTTGCAGGGTTACATGAGTCTCATTGCTTCATCTAATATTTTTAAGTTGGAAAGGGGAGTCAGAATTCACATTTAAATTATGAAATGTTTTCCCTCAAAACCCTTTCCTCACTCTGCTTCGGCTAAATCGGACATGCAGACAGACATGTTGTTGCTTGCTCAAATTTCCTGAGCTTCAGCCCTTCTCACGCTTGCTTGTGAAACTTCTGCTTTCTGCTTTTTTAATTTTTTTGTCAAAATTCCCTAACCAATAGAATGCAAGTTGTAATTTTGACCATTGAAATTATCCATGTCTTGTTGCAGGTTTGTTTGCTTTACTAGAGCAAATGTTCTTGTAATATACAGTGTGTGTGTGTGTGTGTGTGTGTGTGTGTGTGTGTGTGTGTGTGTGTGTGTGTGTGTGTGTGTGTGTGTGTGTGTGTGTGCTGTATATCTACAAACATTTACTTCAACGGTTCTACAGTTTTAACCTCAGTACGTTGTTGAGGTTTCAGAAAGTAACTTCTTCAGCATAAACTTTTGCTCTGTAATGTTTCAAAAACATACCTGTCTCACGACGGTCTAAACCCAGCTCACGTTTCCTATTAGTGGGTGAACAATCCAATGCTTGGTGAAATCTATCTATCTATCTATCTATCTATCTATCTATCTATCTATGCCTCATTTTACCCATGATTTACAGTCTAATTTCTGTTGAACTTGATAAAAGTGTTTTGTTCGAGGCCACATTGTGAAATGTTTGTGTTAGTGTCCAACTATGTTCTTCTTTGTTGGTGGGGCTGCCTAACTAAACAATGTAAAGCACGATTGAAATCTTCTTTGGCCCCTCATTTCTGTCGTCTCTGCTGGCCTGCTGTGTAAACTACAAATAAAAACACATGTTGGGTTTTTTGGTGCAAATAATGTAGCTACAAATATTAACGTGAACTTTGACTTAGAACTTAGACTTTGGAAATGTGTTTCCAGTGTTCATTATACATGTATTTACAGACGTTTTAAGGAATAAGTGTAGCCTAACCATATTTTTGCAGTGATTAACAATTATCCAACTACACTAAAACTAGCTGACTAAAAAATAACATACTTTCACATTTCAAAGGGACATTCGACCGATTATTAATTCATTTAAGATGTAATGAACGTCTTGGGTAATATTTGTTAGGCCTAGGCTAGTTGTCAATCTACATTAATGTACCTCTGAGGTGGAATCCACATTATCCTGGATCATGGCATTATATTGATTCAGATCTCTACCTTTTTAAGTTTTGGAATACCTAAATGCAGCATTTGGTCCAGATTAAAGGTAGGTTTGGATCACCAAAAATGAATCCAGATCTTCAGGATTCTTTGGATCTGCTTCGACATACCCAATTATCAGATCAGAGTTTATTCCAATCGGACCAATATAATCCTGTGGGATCATTTTGAAATACCGGCCCGAGGTGTCTTTGTCTCGTCAGCCTTGCTTTATCCCTTGTTTCAGCCTGTCCTCATGTCGCCCCCTGTGTCTTCTTGTCTGATTTTAGTTTCTTGTCTATTAATAGTCTTGTCTTTTGTCTGCTGGTGGACAGTTTGTTTTCCTTGTGTAGTTGTCTGATTTACCTGATCATGTTTCGTGTTTTGCCCGTTTGTTTCTTTCTTGGATTTTCAGTTACTCACTGCCATGTCAGTGTTTTTGACAGTTTCTTTATTAAATCACTGTTAAATATCCTCCTGCTCTGTGTGTCTGTCTGCTATTCTTTAACACCATATTTCTTGGCTGCTTGGTGGTTGTTAGATTTTCACCATGATCTGAAAGTTTGCTTCATAACTCCTCCGTTGTTGGTTAACTTGACCTACTTTTGAGCCAATTTGTTCGACGATCACATGGTTTCACCTTTTTGTCTGTATCTTGACATTTAAAGTATATACCCCACTCATAAGACACCCCCGCTTTTTCAGACTTTTTTTTTATTTCCAGGGAAATAAACATTGGTGGACCAATAATATATTCATAAACCGTCCTTAAATTTCAAAAGTCGTAAATAAACTAAGGGAGGTACATATAATAAAGCCTTAGGGGGCGGAAGTGGATGAACCTGTCGGGACGCATAGAAGTAAAGTGAATGCTCCCGAAACGAAGCAGGGGTCATTTCATAGTCTAACTCTAAACCTTACATTGTATTGGTTGGGGAATTTGGAGAGTTATATTACAAAACATCCGAGAGCAGATGTTTCATGAGCACACAGAAGTAGCCTGAGTGTGAGGAGAAGGGCTGGAGTGCAGGAAATCTGTGCAAGCAACAATATATCTGAGTGCAGAAAAACAGTTTGAGCAGGAATACAGCAAATCCAAGCACAAACATCGGCTATTTGAGTGTGAGGAAAGTGTTTTGTGGGGAAAGCATAAAAAAATCCGACATGAAACGTGCAATAAATTAAAGACCACGCTCTTGAATAAAGATCTAGCTCACTAAAGTTGCCAGCTCGCTTGGCCATATGTCTGTGCTACAGGTGCTTGTTATTTCAATTTGAATTGAGGGGCCTAGTCCAAACTAAGAAAAAATGGCCTCAGAACAAAATTGCACAAAAGTATACGGACAGTATGTAAATCTGGAGATTATAACAAGAAAGAGAAAGTAGTCATGTGGAATTGGTAAAGTCCTCTGACATGACAGTACAGGCGGGAAACCTTTCATACAACAAGGCGCTTCAAAACGTAATCCCACCTGGAGAGACTTTAATCTGCAGAATGGCTGATGATCCCGCCGCTCCACTTGTTTTCTCCATTCGGGTAAATCATTTAAGGGTTTAAAGCTTTTTCCCTTTATCTTAAGCGGTTTATCCACTTGTTTCATTTTTGTATCATTTTAATACCCAGGGGAGCTGTAGTGGCTTTGTATTATAACATGCAGGCATTATGTGGATGATTTTTTTTGCTCCGTCTTTCTTTCGTATACACAACTCTTTCAATGTTTCTCGCTCTTCCTCACCTTCTTTCTTGCTCATTCTCAGTTTCTCAATCCAGCTTTGTATTTACAATAGGGCTGTTTAAATCCTCTGAAATGTTGAGCAGGCCTTAAAACCATCCATTGAAAAGTGGGCAACAGATGGACTGTGAGAGAAGAGAGAGGGAGACCTTAAGAGAGAGAAGAGACTCAGTCATACAGTATTCTCAAAGCTTCAAAGTGCCTTCAGCAGCGTTGGATTAAGGTCACAGCGGAGTTTCATAATAACACACAGCACAATGTCAGTTAATATCACAGTCACTCACTCTTACACACACTTCCACAAACAATTACTGTAGTGTGGTCGGACGGAGAAGGTCGCAACAATCATACTGGATCTCAGTGGTGTGGATGGTCTGGTTTGAAGTCTACAGTTTGACTTTTCAACAAGCAGCACTTCCAAAAGAGTGAATAGAATTCCCTGCTAATCCCCAGATCCCCACCAGTTTCCACTGAAGGATTCAATTTCCCTGTCATTGTGTCACACTCTGCCTGGCTTTGTGTAAGGGAATGCACATGCATGGGGCAAATGTGTAGTTGTGTGTTTGTGCTCGGTCTCAGTCTTGAGCGTGTTACAAGGCTTTCTGCCATGGATGTCAAAGCATAAACAGTAACATCTAGGGAGCATGCTCAGTGGCCTTGACTGACGGACAGGATTGGTGGGCGGTGTGTGTGCATCGGTGAGGGGGATGGAAAGTAAGTGGACAGTGATGTAATCAATCTTTTGACGCCTATTTATACTGCTCTCTGGGCTGAAGGTCTGACTCGATTACCAGTGCACATTTAAAACGGGTTTGTTACACTCTACTGCAGACTAAAAGCTGAAGGTTGATCAGTTATAAAGTTTTTCCTCGGCTGTAGACAAAGTCACATTATATGAGGTAAACACAGTAGTTTTGCTCCACTTTACATAATTGTCCCATGCATAAAAGAATATCTATCAAACCAATTGACCCATGACTGATTAATAATAATGAATACACTTATTATTATGACTAATGCCCCACTGTTACCATGGAGCCCACACTGTCACTAACTGCACTCCCTGAACAAATTATCCCAGAAAACAGCTTTTTATTTTTAGCAATGGCATCGATGACCAGCATTAACAACATAAAAATACCCAATCTTCTTACTGATGGTCTTGGCTACTTATGTAAGTCATATAGAGGCATCTGTATTAAATTAAGACTTAAAAGTTCCTCACTTGTTACTTTGCAGAATAAAATCCATAATAAAAGGTATAGTATCAACGAACTGTGTCTCAGTGGTAGGGCCGGTCGTCCATTAGTCCGTGTCCTTGGGCAAGACACTTAACCCCAAATTGCTCCCGTGGCTGTGCTTGTGGTGTATGAATGTTAGTCCTGATGGCTTTGAGTGGTCAACACTAGAAAGTCCCCTGCCTCTTGTGTCGTGTGCTGGTTTGACTTCCTGCCTTTGTCTCGTCAGCCTTGCTCGGTTCCCTTGTGTTTCTTCCACATATCAGCTTTCAGCCTAATGTCTGCCCACCTGTGTCTTGTTGTCTGATTAGTTTTTGTGTATTTATAGTCCTATCTTTTGTCTGATGGCTGTCGGTTCATCGGCAATACATTACACGGGTAGAGTTTTACTTTAAATATTTTTGATTTAATGCAATAAATAACATATAAACATTTGAATATGAAGGGACAAAAATAACAATACAATGAAAAACTAAATGAATAACTAATACATTATGAATAAAATGTTTTGAGGAACACGTGAATATAAAAGAAAAATATGTATTCTTTCATGATCTATTCTTTCTAATGGTCGAGATACGATTTCCCGTCAACTTTACTTTTGCTGTTATTGTGGGGTCGATTAATTGCTCTTCTATGGGTTTCCACAGGCCCTTCTCAATCATGACGGTACGACCGTCGTCCACTAGTAGGTTCAGGGTGCCTGGATCGCTCTCCACATCCATCAGCCCAAACGCACCATGTCCTCTGAATCTGACCTCCTGTCGAGAGAAACGTAGACATCACGTACCCTTCTGTTCGATGCTCTTCCTCTGTCACCGTTTACCAAAACATCAATCGTACTCTTTACCGTTTTTTAAAAATCCAAATAAACTATACCTAGCACGTAGGCATTGCTTATTCATTTAAAATGTTCTCCATTGTTAATATTTGTTTGTCCCTTAAAATCTATTTTAAGAATAAAATCACATCATTTCAAAAGTCAAAAAATGAAAAAAAATAGTCATAAAATGGGACACCTTGATGTGTGTTCCAATCCGAAGCTTCCTTCTTACTGCTGCTTCTCTCCAAAGACATCTGTGTTTCCCCCTGTAGATGGTAATGTGAAATAATATTTTAATTCTGTCTGTCTGTCTTTTTTCACCGTGGATAGATTAGTGAGTTAATTCACATTTTCTACCAATATGCACCAACTCTTAAACTTGTTTCCTTATTTACACCACCATAGGCTAAAACTCAACTTACTTTGACCACCTCCCCCTCCACTAGGCTCTCTGTGTCCCTGCAGGTGCTGAGCGGGGTCAGCAGAGAGAGGGGACGGATGAGAGCCTCCGCTTGCTGTTTCAGCTCCTGCAACAATGTGATTGGAGCGCTTCAAAAGAACATTGTTTCTTTCGTGATGTTTAGTAAATATGGCGGAGACTGTCCTCTTAAAGTATGTCCCACCCTCCTTAAATTTAGTTGCAAACTCCTCATTAACGGTCTCTTTGGCCACTGACCTCCCGTCCGAAATTGCAGCCAGAACGTAATTTTCAGTTGACGCTGGTTTGCACCAGTAGAATCAAACTCCCAGGCCACTGCTCTGGGCTGCTCCGTTACCCCAACACCACACATAAGTGGATTGGCGGGGGTTTGAAATATAACGTTGGAGGCTTCGTCCACAGCAGTGATTGTAAGGCCATTCTGAAATAATAAAATAAACAAAGTTATGGGATAAATTAAAGAGTAGGACAGTTGCACTTTTTTTTCCTATATCAAAATATATAAATGTATATAAATATACAATATAAAGTGGATATGTTACCCAATTCTGTGTTACACCTTTAATAACAACTTCATTCAAACACATTAACACCATTTATTTATTCCATTTGAAATTTAAGACCTCATTTACATAAACTTGAACCTTGTTTGAGTAAAAATAAATAAAATCATCAATTATTCTGACTATAGTTAATGATCACATGTGATGATAGATCATCACATGCTGGTATATGTCAAAGTTGAGTTAGGATGCTGTTTTTAAACTGGTTTGGTTTGATAAAGTATAAATTATCACCCACCTGTGTTTCAACTTTTTAGTCAAATTTATTCCAACTCATTACATGTAAAACATGTCAACATTCTTTTTTTTAAACATTTAACTTTTCAAAACTAACTTTTAGTCTGAATGTGCCCTCAGTCGCATGCGAGGCAGGTAGTAATGGCGTGATCTTTGCAGATGTATGCATTGCATTTTTGACACATTTTCGATGTTTTGAGATCACTCTGGCGAGGGCAGAATTTGCACCTACTCCTTTTGGGGTGATAGGACACCAGAGCATGGGTCTCAGGGAAGGCAAACTTCAATGAGAATCGAGCCCTGTCCGTTTTTGACACCAGTGCAGGGGGAAGCTCAGGCTTATTCTTCCATACCGTTCCCACCATGTACAGCTTTCTTTTCAACAGCTGCAGGCCAAGGGCATGTGAAGTGAAGAAGTTGTCACAGGTGATCGTTTTCCCCTGGAGACCTTCTGTCATGTCAAGGATAACTCGCATGCCCTGATTCTTTTCTGACTGTGCACCAGCAGGTTTGCCAGTGTATACTTGCATGTTCCATGCATAGCTGGACCTGGCATCGCATGCCGCCCATATTTTTATCCCATATTTCCCTGGTTTACTCGGGATGTACTGTTTGAATGATGCCGTACAGCAACGGCAGGAGAGACACCCACTTGTCCCATACGTCTCGAATGTGAGCAAGTTTGTCTTCATGCACGGCGATCTTCTCTTGTGTCTTTATCATCAAATTGAATCACTTTTGAGATTTTATGAAACATCTTGGCAGCACGGAACATTTCCCTACGGCATGCCATAAACTAGCTGTAGCTTCTTTACTGGATTGGTACACGCCAGCGAGAATCAACATATCCACATATGCCTGCAGGTCCATTCGATCCATCTTTCTCCACTTGTTGCCATACACACGTCGCCCCTCCTTGTTTGTCATGTTCAGCACCACCTTTTCAATAGGCTTGGGCAGAAACAGGTCATAAGTGGACTTTATGTCATCAATATGAGACCTTGCATATGCGTTTGGACCACGGTGGCTTGACTCTCTCTCTGCTCTCTCTGCTGTCAACATGCGTCGTCTGTCACTGGGAGGGATGGAAGACCAGATCAATGTTTCATCCTTTGACTGGAAATATTCTTCTATAGCAGCCTGGTCCTCTTCCTCAGATTCTTCCTCATCAGTTGATTCTTCCTGTTCATCATAAGTGCAGTCCTTAACTTCTGACACTTCCTCCATTTCAGCTTCAGATTCTACCTCATCATCATGTTCATCATTTTCCTTCACTTCATACCCTTCCATTTCTGCAGCAGGCGATGTGGGGGCTTCTTCAGAGGAAGTAGTAGCATGTGGTCTGTATGTTGCATCTATCACCTCAACATTATTTTCCTTTTCTTCTGACCCTGAATCCTCCTCATCAGTTGATTCTTCCTCCTCATTATGTTCAGCATTGTCCTCCTGGTCATTCTTTTCAACAACATAGTTAAAGATGTGCTCACCAGCCTCCTGTGCAGTATAGCGCTTCTGCCTTCTCATTATGCTGCCTGTCTCTCTCTCTAAAATGTGAAATACCCCAACACGTGTGAGAAAAGACCTGTTTTTTGTTGTTGTCATAACCATTGTTTGACCCCACACATCAAACATCCAAGATCAAAGATGTTCTGGAAAGCAGTATGGTGTGACAATTTGCCCCATTGCACCGCTTTTGTGCTGCGGGGTCTTTTTGACCCCAGAGGACAACAGAAGTTATTAAATTCAATAAATCACCCATAATTCAATCAAATTACTTCAAATTGATTGTAATCATGAAGAGCATAGTATCGAACAACCCCCATTATTTTCAGACCATTTGATGAATAAAAAACATATTTTGTCGCAAAAGATTTCATTTGGGGTCAGAATGACCCCAGGACAACACGAGGGCTTAAAACAAGCTGCGCTGAAGCAGGGCAACAGCAAGACAGTAGCTATGCAATGAGATAATAAGCTAATGGGAAAAAATATTTTATGAAAAATTATAAAATAGCTATAACTTTGATTCTGTCTAGGCCAGCAGAGAAGGCTTCGCTGGACCTGACGAACCACTTGACAAATCACGGATTGATCCGTGATCGGTTCGGATCCGAACCTCACACCTCACGGTTTGGATCACTTGTGAACCGTGGATCAATTGAGTTTTTTTTTTCTTTCAGTTTATTCATCATAGTGTGTAATAAAGTTTTACTGCTGCTTTTCCTTTTCAAGTAACAAGTCCCCAAATATCAATGCAAAGTTGCAATGAACAGATATAAAGCAGTAGTGTGTTCACGTGAACAGAACGTGTTAAAAGCATTTAACGTTGAAAGTCATGGTGAGTGGAGGAGCTTGAGAGGCCACCAGCGTCATTTTAAATCTCAAGTTTGGGAGCATTTTGGCTTCCCTGTAAATTATAATGACGAGATAAGGGTGGTGGACAAAACCGTTATGGTATGTAGGTATTGTTTACAAAGAAAGCCATACGAACATAGCCACACATTTGAAGCGCCACCATCCCGGTCTGTCAGTGACGGGGGCCAAGCCACAGCAACAAGGTGTCATCGCGGCATCTTCCGAGTTATCTAAGGCGACGGGTGGACCTCCAGGGCAACGGAGAGCTACGTGACTGACGGCTCACTTCATCACGGCGGAGTGGGAGATTCATAGTCCGGTGCTGCAGACAAGCCCCCTCAGGGAGAGTCACACAGCCACAAACCTGGCGCAGGTGCTGACAGAAGCAGTAGCAGAGTGGAAGCTAGACAGGCCCACTAGTAATATCCCAGTCACCACAGATAATGCCAGGAACCAAATAAATGCAGTCATAGAAGCTGGACTGGGACCACAGATAGCTTGCTTTGCACATGGGATCAATTTAGCATCCCAAAAGGTGAATCTCAGTGAACCAGATGGACCGCCTCCTTGGGAGAATCAGGAAAGTGGTTTCATTTTTCCACCGAAGCACAACAGCCGCTCATGTGCTTAAGACCAAGCAAGAAATGCTACAGTCCCACAAGCTCATACATGATGTCACAACAAGATGGAACTCCACTTATGACATGCTGGAGCGTTATCTTGAGCAGCAGGCAACTGTTTTCTTTGCACTGACAGACAAGACCCTGAAGAAAAATATCAGAAACATTGTCACCTTGTCTGATGCTGATGTGAAAATTGCAGAGGAGGTCCTCCAGGTGCTCAAACCACTCACAACCATTACAACCCTATTGAGCACTGAAACTACACCATCGGTGTCCATGATCCTACCTCTAAAAACAAGGATCCTGCAATCCATGGCCCCAAGTGAGGATGACTGCACAGTCACTAGAGATGTGAAGGCTGCCATTAGAGGGGACCTGAACCCTAGATACACTGACCCCCCTAATCTACAGGACTACCTTCATAGATCTACTGCACTGGATCCAAGGTTTAAGTCCCTGTCTCACCTTGACCCTACCATATGCTTGAGAACATACAATGATCTCGCCACTGAGATTATGGCCACTGAAGAGGTAACAAAAAAAAGAATAAGAGTGATTTATTTAATTGTTGTTTTCCCAATTATAGTTTCATGAAACATGAAAATAGATAATTAGTTTTTACAGATTTTTGCAGGGTCAAGCCACAGAGCACACATTGACAGGACCAGACTCAGAAGCATCTCCTCCACAAAAGAAGTCATCCATAGAGGAGCCTTTTTAGGGAGAAATTTGCGAGCAAGGATGCTGACCACCACACCTTTGCCAACACGATCACAGAGGAAGTGGCACTCTATGGCAGCAAATGACATTCTAGTGGGTGGTGATCCGCTGGCATGGTGGAAAAGCAATGCGTGTAAATACCCTCACATTGCCATGATGGCAAGACGCTACCTCGCTGTACCTGGCACTTCAGTGCCTGGTGAGAGGGTGTTCTCCACAGCAGGGGACATAGTGACTGCAAAAAGGTCTACCCTCTCCCCAGAGAATGTAGATATTCTCATCTTTTTGAAAAGAAATGTGAAGTTGTAGACAATTTCACAGGAATGGTAAACATTCCACGTTTATTGCAGTGTATTTTAATGGAAGGAAATAAACATAGACCCAAGCTGTTGCCTAGCAGTTCAGTTCAGTTAAAACAGTGTAAGTTAGCTCCGGTCTGCTCTGCTTTTTTTTCTTTTAAATATTGATCAAAGGACGAGGGCATCAACATACCTCATGTTCCACTTAAACAGAATTGAGTATTCTTGAATGTTTAATTTGTATTTATTTTATTTCAAATTGGACATCTTCAATATTTTTGTTTTTATGTAAGACTATAGCCCAAAGTTCTTAGCTTTTAAGTGTTTTTGAAGTTCTTTAATTAATACATGGAAACCCCATATATATATATATATATATTTTTTTTTTAAACCTGGACCTAATTCATGTCAGGTATTCTTAATATTATTAAAAATATTATCAATCACATTTGAGAGGAACAACACTTACCTCTCTCAACTTTTGTCAGGCTGGACAGGCGAGTTAAGTTCAGTGAAATTCAGTCACTGCTATGTCAGAGATTCTATTAAATATGGCAGATCCAGAAATCAGCAGTGTACCTGGAACTCACTAACCTTTCTTGCATTCCTTCATGAGAATGAAAACCTCACCAGAGCCGACCTTGACCTTGTTGATGAATCAAACTCACCTACTCTAAGGACAAACACAGCCACTGATCGTCAAGTGTCCCCTCACACCACATCTGTGAAATAACATGAGGTCCCTATCAAATCATTGCCATCTCATGATGCTCCACACAATGAATCAGAATTGACTGCTCAACCTTGTTCTTAATGATCCCTTTGATAACATTTTGACATCACTTTTACTCCATCTGTAAGACAACAAGAGGTCATATTACCTCATACACAAACAGAACCAGAACCGTAAAGTGAATTCAGTTTCCTTCCATAAAATGATGCTTCTCTCAATGAATCAAACATTTCTTCATCAACGATACTCTCGGATACTGTTTTGCCGGAAATCTCAAACACAAACACAATAGGAGAAAAATGAAAGGATTAGTAGTTTCAGAAAAAACTGTATGAGAGGTTGAGAAACTGGAGAGAAATAAAGATGCATGCAGCGGCTGAGAGGAACACCAGTTTATTGGGAGAAAACTACAAGAGATATTTTTGCCATGATCAGACAGTTGGGAGCCCCCACATTCTTTTGTATGTTTTCTGCAGCTGAGATGCGTTGGCCTGAAGTGATTGAGGCAATAAAAGACAGCAAGGTGAAGAAGTAAAAGTTGAAGTGCTCGACTGGTCAGCAAAGTGTGACATACTGAGAAGCAATCCAGTGACGACAATGTGCATGTTTGACAAACGTGTTGAGGCGTTATTCCGAGATTTGCTCTTTTCTCCTGCGCAGCCTTTTGGCAATGTTGTTGACTACTTTTACCGAGTTAAGAGGAAGCCCATACATTCACTGTCTCATATGGGTAGAAGGTGCACCTGTGGTTGAGGAGGATGATGATCAGATTGTGTTGGATTTTGTGTCCAAATACATCCCAGCTCAGCTGCCTGACCCACACTCCCAAGCTGAAGTGTACAAGAAGATCACGGAAGTGCAAACACACAGCAAAAACCACTCGAGGACATGTTTCAGATCTGGTTGCAGATTTAGATTTCCCAAACCATCTGCTAGAAACACAACCATAATGAGACCTGTTGAGGATGTTGATCCACTCCAAGTGTAAATAGCAAAGTCAAAGCTCCAACCACTGAACTTGTTGCTGAGTGAACCTGAAATTACTTCTCTCAGCTGCGAGCTCAATGCAACATAACACTCAATGAGTATGAACAATGCCTCAATATGATCAAGAAATCCAGTGCAGTGATACTGAAACGTGAGCCAAAAGACTGCTGGGTAAATGGATGTATTTCCACATCTACTGGAATGCCAATATTGATGTAAAGTTATATTCTCAATGCATATTTGTGCATCATGTATCTCACCAGCTACATAACCAAAAAAGAATCTGGACTTTGAGTACCTCAAAACAGTCATTGAAAACTCCACCAGAGACAATGTCAATGAATGTGATGAAATGAGGGAAATCATGCAGGTCAGTGCTCAGGAGTGTGTGACTACTGCATGGGAAGTGTTCAAGTGGCATCATATTCATACTGACAGATGACACAGGAAAAATATCCTGAGAAGTTTTATGGCACATTAGTGAAACTGTGCCTTCCTCACGATCAGACCAGGAACTGAAAGGACTGTTTCCCCATGTACAAGTTCTTCTACAAAAGTTGTTGTGTTCATCTGGCTAACTACAGTAGCTAACGACTTCCATGGTGTGGAGCCGTGCTTCTAAGTCACTAAGCCAACCTCCAACCTAACAAATAAACTACACTTATTACATGTGGCATTATCACTAAAGGAGACAGAGGCAAAGCATGTGACATACCAAATATAATAGAGCAGGAGAGGTAGAGAGGAAAGCCATCGCTAACTGCTAGATTAAAGTATACGGTAGCTAACGTTAGCAGAACTGAACAACATGTAAACAGCCGTGGATTTAAAAGAGGGAGAGAGTGCTTAAGCAAAACTAGCGGAAGTTTAAATGTACAGCAGGTAATTAGCTGCTTGTAATGAAGAATATTTCACAATTTATTGGTTTAAGATAGAGCCGCTAAAGTACGCTACCAGAAAATCAGATATGCTGGCAAACAGGATAGGATCTGGCGCTTCACTGTGACTATTGAATATCTTCTCATCATTGCTTAGTTTGCTGACAGCGGCTAAAGCTAACTACATGTAATAAAAAGTAATTGATGCCACTTAAGGTCAGATTAGGACAATTTGTCATTGATTAGCAGATGACACTTGAAGCTCCTTCTGTCCCACCAAAGTGCTTAAAGGAGTTGAAGGAATCAATGGCACACATATGGCTGTAGTGAGAGATGATTCTGTGTTCTATTGCAGCAGTGTAACTAGAGAAGTGGAGACAGATGGACACTTAGGGGGCTGACTGTCCACAGGTGATGCAGATGCTGCTCACCCCGAGGATATTTACATGCACTAAAGCTTCGCAAGACATTTTAAAATAAAGAAAGAAATGTTTCTTCTCTAAACACAGTTTTGAAGACACACACATCTCTAAATATATATTTTATGGAAGATATTAATCTCCATTTCTACATTCTGTTTCATTTCAGAAAATGTATGGATTTGGGAAGTAGTCAACATCCCTCTTGGGATCCCAATTTCAAATTGTTAAAAGCAATAAAAGCAAAAATCATTTACGCCTTTCCGATACATGTTTTGGAATGGTTGTACAATAAATGATTGGCCATAATTAACAAAACTTAATCTGAGACAATGTATGTATAATGTAAATGTAGAGTTAAAAAATGTATTGGCCAACTATTTACAGCTTCTGCCTCTTGTGAGCTGCAGGTGTAATCTCTGATTATGCGGCCAATGTAAAAGTTGGGAATAGTTAAAATGTTGGTGGATTCAGCCAGTGCAAACCCCAGTGCCGGGGTCTGATCTCGGGGGAACTGCCCCAAGCGCTGGGAGTTTCTACAGCTAACCGCAGACTGAAGGTCCATCTCCACTGGAGCTGCCACCCACTCTCCTCCCAGCAAAGTAGTCTGCTGGTGGCAGGGAGAACAAAAACGAAAATTTCTCATTTCTGCTGGATTAGTTGGAATCTAATCCAATAAACAAACTCAAACGTAGACAGACCAATACTGACAAGCCCTATTCACATTCTGGGGATGATGTTACTTAATTTATGAATTTTTTAAACTAAAATTCTAGCCGGATCTTAGACATTGCACCTTAAACAGTTGGTCAATGTTTGGCGAAGGGCAGTCCTTTAAAGTCACACCCACACGGGTGTTTTAATTTTTCCTAGTTGATTCAGCTTCTCACCTGTGTGCCATTAATGTGCAAGGCCTTAAATCCCCTGTTAAAGTTTAAAAAACCATTGACACGGAGTGTAATAGTTAGTTTTTACCGAACCAATACCAGCAATTTGTTAAGTGAGTAGTTTGCAAATTTGTGTTGCTCTCCAGTGTATCATACATTGAAGAAGAAATCTGTGACATTTACATTTAAAAAACCTAGGTAACAATTTCCACACAGAAATCCTTTGTAATTTTTTTAGATCCTGGATTTAGTTGGGTTTGTCTCAGGAACTGCTTGTCTGAATATACATTTTAGGATATCAGATGGAATGCCCATGTTTTTAACTGGCATGAGGATTTGGACTACATTTTCTTTTTTTTGGAATACATTTCTTTCAAGCAGGGCTCGTGTTACCAAAAGATTATATGGGAACAATGTAAATTTGTACGTCTTCGAGTCTGATGTGTTCTCAAGAGGAAGAGTCTGGATAAAAGATAAGGCAAAGACACTTGCCATTGTTGTAAAAGTTGAGGTGTTTAAAGTTGTAAAAGTGGGAGAGCAGAAGCCCAATGGTGGCAGGGGGCGATATCTGGAGTGCCTTTGAGTGTTAGTATGAGGGATCTTGTTGAGAACTTTCGAATACATAACAGAGCAGTTAAGAGTGCTAAAAGAATGACAAGAGTAGAGGAAAATGGAAATCACAGCTTATAAGGTTTTGTATATAGTTATATAATATATCCAAAAACTATAGTTTGTTGTATTTGGGAAATTATAGAACAAGAATAAAAACAATTCTTTACATTTTATTGCTATTTTACCACAACACAGTTTTGTTTTTAATAGAGGTATTAAATCTTGGCTAAAAGAGAAACAACATTGTTCTCACACCTAACACCCCTATAACCACACTTGTACTTTGTGTATGTATTTGTGTATGTATCTGTGGATATATTTTCTTTCTTTTTTCCTATTTTCTATTTTAACTTCTTTTTAAAAAGAAAAAAAGCTTCCTGTGGACAGGTGTTGTAAATTAGCATTTCGCTACAAACCCTTAACACGGTGCATCTGGGCTTTGTGCATAAATGTATGTTACAATTCTAATTCGGGAGCCACGGGTTGCCGACCCCTGGTCTAGGGTTAAAGAAGATCTCATGACTGCATGTTGCACAGTTGTGACACTACCACGGTGACCAAATCGGTCTACAGAAAAAAGATTTACATATTTTTCACAGAGCGGTTAGCATCGCTGAACACTCCTCTTCCCGTTCAAAAATGGGAACCAGCACCACAGTCTGCCCGGCAACAGAGGCTCTGTCCCTGACCTTCACACGGCTTTGAGGCTTGTCATCAAAGACAGCCCCTCAATGTCCAGATGTGCAACACCACTCACTTCTTTCACCTTGTGACAAAATCTCATAACTCCATCGGATCCCCAAACTGTCGCCTCTAAACTCCATTTGGGCTTGATTTTGGGAAAATATTAATAATATACTGACACCTGCAAGTATCTGGCCATATATAAACCAACACCAACTGTTTTTTATTTCCTGAAAAGTAACAGGTTTGGACATACAAGGTTTCCCGCCTGAAAGAGACCATAAATATAAATAGATGTACATAAATAACTCTTCTGATACAGCTTGCAAAGCAAGACATAGTATTGCTGCATTATCACATTAACTTAAGGATTTTACAAATAAGAACCATTCACTCGGATATGGTTTCTTGTTAAACTACTTAGTTTCTCATATTTATCAATCAAAATACTTTTGAGAACTTGAAAGGAGAGATCAATGAAGAGGCTTCAGTTTCTTACCTGCATATTTCATATGAATGTTGCTTTAACCTCATTAAAACTGTACTGAATTTACAGTATGTGTACCGAGTCACTATGTGAATAATGGCAGAGCTGCTAGCAGCAAAGAGAAATGAGTATGGATTTATATCAGCGAATAAACACAGGCAGGATAATAGCATTGATTTATGGCTGGCTTTATGACACAATGGAACAGGACCTAAAGGCTTGTGGATGATTTGGCAGTGACCTGTGTTGCAATAATTAGTTGTGTTGTTGTTGTTGAGACAGGTCTTCTGCCAGTAATACACTGAGCTGACGACAACTGATTAATGAAGGCTGGAACTGATTACCAGTGTCTGTAAGGAAAGAGAGAGGAGGAGGAAGATGGGTCACCTATATTGTGTGCTTTTGTGTGTGTGTGACGTCCAGTGTTATACAAATTGAGTTAATTAACTCATAATCCACTTTGTGTGTCCTGTGTGTGAGTGTATCTGTAAGATTATTTTTGCATCAGTGCTATTGTGGACCTGCAGGAGCTTGCAGACATCGATAGACCCATTAACCAGAATGGCTCAGTAAATGGTTATATAAGACTGTTTGTGTGAGTACTTTATGCTGTGTGTATGTGTCCTTTTTATTTTTTTTAATCAGCAAAACCTAGAGTAACTCTCTTCTCCATTCCAGAGGACAGCAGTAGGGTAGCGTGTTATATAAAATCCGGCTTCCTCTGACAAGGGACAACTTTGAATAGCCTCAGAAAATCCTCACATCTCCACAAGTGTGCCGGATACTTGTACTGTACTTGCTCATCTTTGAAATGCAGCAGAGCACTGTAATTGAAAGCGATTGTGATATACTTGTTGCAGCAGATTTGACTGACGTCTTGAAACTATACATTACTGAATTTCCTTTATTCACAGACAAAACGACTGCTATATAAGCACATGCCTTAGTACGAAAATTGATCATCGTTCAAGAGAGCTGCACTTGGAAATCGTGAACATGCGTGTTCAGTACTCCAAGGACATAGGAAACGTAAAGTGAATGCTAATTAGCAACCTATAGGAAAGTAGCTACTCCCACTTGATCACCGGGGAAGACACTGGGAAAAAGCAAAGCTATTAATGTGCATTATTGGGAAATGAATTCATACAGAGAGAGAAGAGGAGAGAGGAGCTCAGTGTATCATAGGAAGCCCCCCAGCAGTCTGGGCCTATAGCAGCTTATCTAGAGGCTGGTCTGAGGCAAACCTGAGCCAGCCCTGACTATAAGCGTTATCAAAAAGGAAAGTCTCAAGCATACTCTTAAATGTGGTTTGTGAGTCTGACCCCTGGACTGAAACTGGAAGCTGGTTCCACAGACGAGGAGCTTGATAGCTGAAGGATCTGTTTCCCGTTCTACTTTTGGAGACTATAGGAACCACAAGTAACCCTGCATCATGGGAAAGCAGTGCTCTAGTGGGATAATATGGTACTATAAGCTCTTGAAGATAAGGTTTGTAGGTGAGAAGGATTTAAAATGAAATTCTCGATTTAACAGGGAGCCATTGCAGAGAAGCTAATACAGGAGTAATATGATCTCTTGTATTAGTTTTTGCTACTACACTTGCTGCGGCATTCTGGATCAACTGGAGAGTCTTAAGACTTATGAGAGCAGCCTGATAATAAGGAATTGCCTGAATCTAGTCTAGAAATAACAAATGCATGAACAAATTGTTTTGAGACAGGATGTGCTTGATTTTTGCAATGTTACGTTGTTGAAAAAAGGCAGTCCTTGAAATTAATTTCATGTGGGAGTTAAAGGACATCTGATCAAAGACAACAACGAGATATTTTAACAAGATAACAATGAAAGTTTATGGAGTGTTTGTTGACAATAATGCCTAACAAAAGCACACATAAGGTGAAGAGAATTGGTCGAAGCACAGAACCTTGTGGAACTCTGTGACTAACTTTGGTGTGTATGGAGGATTCATCGTTTACGTAATAAGACTTCAACCAGCTTAGTACTGTTCCTCTACTGCCAATTAAATGTTCGAGTCTCTTTAATAGGATGTCATGGTCAATGGTGTTGAATGCAACTCTAAGGTCTAACAAGATAAGTAGAGAGACAAGTCATTTGTCTGATGCACTTAGAAGGTCATTAGTCATTTTCAACATTGCTGTCTCTGTGCTATAATGGACTCTAAATCCTGACTGAAATCCTCAAATCAGCAATTGTCAAGGATCTTTGAGAGGAAGTGAAGGTCTACAGCCACACCTGTACTCAGTGTGCAAAATATGGGGGGGCTCAATAGCCAGATTTCGGGGGTCTATAAAGTAATAAGACAATTATTTGTCAGGTTCTACGTGTGCACGTGAATTATGAGTTGTCCCGTAACCTCGACCTCAATATCAAAGCAGAGGTTCTGAGGGACAGCTGCTTACGGATTCTGTTGTGAAGTTCAATCTTTACTCCATTTTTTTTACACAGACACACTTACCTTCACTGAAATATAAAGGGAAGTTTGAGGATATCTGACCAAACCTAATGAAGGCTTTACCATTATTGTGACAGCTTATCTTATTCTGCTCAAGTGGTTTTCAAGCTGTACAACAGTGAATGGGATCATGTGTCCTGGAAACCGGTTCTGATATAATAGTCATGGGGACTTTGTGGCAAGTCCAGAAAGAACACACAATTAGTTCTAGACTCAAAAGCTGCAGCATGTAATTTTCAGACAGCCAACAGTGAAAATTCAGTCTTTTACTGAATGCAAACCGTACGGCCAGACAACACCCTGATGCAAAAACCCTGGATCATGTTCATTGAATAGAGTTTTTTAGAGTGTATACAATATCTGTGCATGACAACTGTGGACTGTTGTTATGGCAAATACACTTTGGCTAACATGGTTAAGTTTAGGCAAATTCAACATTTTGTAAAATGAAGGTCAGATTCATATTTGGCACCTGAAACAGTAGGGAAAACAGGTACAATATCATTGCTTTTTATTAATTAAATTGTGGTGAAACTATTTGTTAGTGATGTTGAAAACCAGGACATTTAAATGTTGTGAAGTGACCACTCACACGGCCAGTATGTACTTATGTAGCTGGCAGACTCACTGCTAACAAGCCAGGAACAAGCTAAACCTAGTCAGTCACCTCCCCAAGCTCGGACAATATTGTCCCAGTACAAAATACCTTTGCAGATGTACAAACCATGCCTCTTTAGTAGAGACATTTTCTATGGAGACAGAGGAAGTTTAATAAAAGACATTTCTAACAGTTCAAAATGACACTATTTGAATGTCAGATGGGAATGCTAGATCATGTAAAAGGTCAGCATTATCAAGACAGTTTGCTGTTGGTAAACGGCATGGTTCTTTTCGTTAATTCTGACTAGACTTAAAGTCTAGTCACATTTCTAATACTATTACTTTTGCGGCTTTTATTATCATGCTTTTGTCTCCACTGATGCTTTATTATTAGTGGTTATCATTTTTCATTATTATTCTGCTATTAGCAGTGCTACTACTGCTATTACTACTCTCATATTTATAATTTCTGACTGTTATTTTATTGTGTTATTCATTCTCTACACATTACATCTATTACACTATTCTTCTCAGTTGCTCTCCCTGAGGTTTCTTCCTTTTTTTTCCTTCTTTTCGAACACAATTGTCCAAGGACAGAGGATGTCGTATGCTGTACAGATTGTAAAGTCCTCAAAGGCAAATTTGTGATATTGGACTATATAAATAAAATTGAATTTAAACAGATTTTTGCAATTTCCATCCATTACCTTATTATTGAAATGTTTAGTTTGAAGTGTTGGCCTTACCTTCCTAGGCTGGGCACATCGCGTTCTACATTAGCAACTGAACAATGGTCCTAGAAGTAAATCATGACTTGCAGAATCACCCTATTGGAATATAATCCTGTAATACTAGCCGTGATCTTCTCTGTTGCTGCACCTCTTTGTGGTTTATGATGAACAAACGGCTGGATTGTTGCATAAGAACTTTTACCCAGAAACCAGTTATTTCTTAAGTTTTGTAAACTTCCTAATAAAAAATCTTTCTAATTTGAGTCTCCTCAGCGGAAGCCCTAAACGGTATCAGCAGTTTTCTTGTCCTGTGCTGAGTCTGAACTAACTCGCTTTACCACATTTGTTGAGGCTGGGCTTTTCACAGGAGACGAGAGTAAATTATTAAAGTATTTAAGAGGGTTGCAGAGAAGCCAGATAAAACATTAACTATGACTCAGCTGTGTTGTCAAGATGTCTTTCTGGTTGTACAGCACTTTGTTAATACACAATAGATAATACCAGCTTCTAATGTGAGTGAAAGAGTGTTACTATTCACTATATTGTATCCAGCCCTTATGCCACTTGTGGATGTGCATATAATAACCTTTTCCATTTACTAATACAGCCATGAAGCCTGTGATCGATATTACATGTGTTACTTAGCAGCGGTATCAATGCTTGGATGTTATCTGAAGCTTCACATTCCGTAATGTTGAGACATGTTTTCCAAAATGGTCACTATGTTTAATTACTATTTAGGTCTAATTTTCTAACACATTAAACTCACCAAATTACCTGGTGAGACAACACATTCTTAAGCAGTGCAGGAGACAAGTCTTTAGATGATCAGGCCATTTATCCAGACCACTTTAATTAAGACTTGACGTGAGTGCACCTGAAACGAGTAATAATTGATCAATGCACAGAGAACAACAACCAGGGTGAGTAGGATAGGCCAAAGTTACATCATGAAGTTGGTCTGTCAACTTGCACTGTAACTGTCTTTGTGCTGGTAGACTCCTTTTAAAGCATTCTCAGATCTCAGTAGTTGGGGAGTATTTGTGGTCTAGGGTTTAGAGACTTATAGACGCGGATCGTGTAATTACAATGTTCCTGGTTCAAGTTCATCAGTCCGTACATTGAACCCTGACCAATTGCAGTTTGTGGATTTCAGGACCAGCAAAAGAGGTCAAAGACAGACCTCAGGGTTCATGAATGCTGTCAACCAACCATGACGTCCAAAGCATCACAAAGCCCATTGTTAATCTTGGCAAAAAATAGATTTAACAGGAGGGTGCGGAGGACACATAATAGTGGCAGCGCAGCAATCGGAGGCAGAGACAGTTCTGTAGATTTAAGGATCTTTAATTAAACACACTTCAAGAAACACAAAGCAACAGAAAACCTTGCTCAGTCCAGAGCTCTATCACAAAATGAAACAAACTAAACTATTTCAGCCGGGCCGCTAGCTGACTCACTGGTCTTAATTCTCTCCAACCCTGGAGATTTTAGGGAGGAGTCCGCAGCATGTTCTGCCTTGATCAGCTTGCCTGCTCCACATATATTCCAGTCCCTGACAAGGAGATCAGCTCCAGGTATGTCTCTCCCCACACCTGATCCCAATGCTCTCTTTTCCTCAAACATACCTAACAGGATAAAAGGACAAATTGTTCAGCCTGATGATACTCGTCACCCTGTTGGATCAGGCTCTTTTAGATGGATGCTATGTAGTCTGAAGAGGAGATTCAAACCTCTGTCTAATATATTATTCAACTGCCTTGCGCACATGAACATTAGTGAACATGCCTTTAAGCAAATATCAGAAGCTGAGTAAATCCTGACGGCTGACATCGACATTGGATCTGTCAGATTGTAGATGTCAAAGGTTGAAGGTTTACTGCAAAAAACAGGCAAATTCTAATATTTAGCCATGACAATGGTGTGGCTTGAGGGAATGGTAAATGGCAAATGGACTGTAATTGTATAATGCTTTTCTAGTCTTCCGACCACTCAAAGTGCTTTAACACTACATGTCATTATTCACCCATTCACACACTGATGACAGGGGCTACCACACTAGGTGCCACCTGCCCATCAGGACTATCTAAACATTCATACACATTTGTACAACGCAGGAACAGCTAAGGCCACATCCACAATACTCTGTTTCCATTTGAAAATGCACATGCTATGCTACTTTTACACTGAGCATCCGTCGAAAACGGAGGAGTTTGAAAATGCTCCCGAGGACGGATACGTTTGAAAACGCCGGGGTTGCGTATTCGTGTGGACGGTCGAAAACTGATACGTTTGGAAACGATGACGCCCACACCCGCGTTCGCTACTTGATTGGTTCTTAGCAGTCATGACGTGTCCTTCCCTGATTCGTCATGCCCCTATCACGTGACCGTTTCCCGGAAGAAAACAAACAGCCAGGGCTACCAGTGATTCATTTCAACATGGATAACGAATTTCAAGCGTTACTTGCTTTGTTGTCTAAACTAGCAGCTGTTGGGTAGTTAAATTCTGCATTTTATAATGCTGCTACTGCCTACATGCGGAGTAGGCAAGCTATTATTGAACAAGCGCCTGGTGGAATCATTTCACCAATGAAGTTATGATTCCCGAAGAATGGCGAGAAAACTTTAGAATGTCCAGATCAGCATTGATCAACCTTAGCGAAATATTACGTCCGCATGTGGAGGGAGCAACAACCATGATGAGGGTGCCTGTGGATGTACTTACAAAGGTAGCGTGCATATTGTATTACCTGAGTGATGAGGGCAGACTCCGGGAATGCATTTGGACTATCTTGCCAAGTTGTTTCAGTCATCATCCGACAAGTCTGTAAGGCCATCACCATCTTCCTCGGTCCCAAGTACATCCAAAAACTGCGTACATAGCCCGAAGTGAGGGACCTTGTGGTGAACTTCTACCAAACACACGGTATGGACATCTGGGCTACACTTCTTAGCCTGCTTCCACTGTGACTCAGACACAGAAAAGTACGAGAAAATGGCTGGTAGGACAAAGCCACTTTCGGGGCTGTAGAACTGTAGTTCAAGATTACAAATTGGGTTTCCTATGGTGTTTGCAAATGATTAATGCATATAAATAATGGGATAAACCTTGGAGGGGCAGAGGCATAGAAAGAGAATGCTGGCTGAGCATGCAGTAGGTTCAAAGGTTTATCTTTAGAATTTTACCGTAGAAGTGTGTGTGTGTGTGTGTGTGTGTGTGTGTGTGTGTGTGTGTGTGTGTGTGTGTGTGTGTGTGTGTGTGTGTGTGTGTGTGTGTGTGTAACCCCAGTAAATCTGTTATCACTACAGATGGTTCCTGAAGAGTAATAGACAACACAGATTGTCCTACACCAGCCAAGATAAGTCAAGGGCATCCACATACACAAGGCAACCTTGATGACACAGACACACACACATTTGTGTTTATTAGTATTACTGAGAGCATACTGCTTTTCATTAGAATAAATAAAGTGGAGATATTTTGACTCCAAGTTAACTGCTGTTTTACCAAATGGCTTTATTAATGGAAAATAAATGATTTACTACTGCTTTACATCAGTTGCAAGCCAAAACTTTTCAGTAGACAAATTGTTAGAAATCTCAAGCTCATCCCGGACAAGGTTTAGCTAACACCCCTGCAGGTGAAGATGGTTGGATTACTGAACAGGCCTACTGGGCACAAGCCCAGGGACCCAAAGTGTCAGAGCCCCTTCTGGCCCCTACAAAATGTCTCTCAAAAAGACAAGGAAACGAGACTAAAAAAAGACTACACAGAGACCAAAACTACTACAACGTGATGCAAAACAGCTGCAAAGAGACACAATGAGACTCACAATTACTATGAAAAGGGGCAAAACAAGGCTTGTTGTTGAACCAGGCCTGAAAGATGAACCAGAACTAGTGTGCCGCTAACATGTTTTGATGCAGTTTACCATAATGCCTTCTTTTTCCAGCTGTGAAGATAGAAAATATTTTTTCGTTGTATGTGCCCAGGGGCCCATTGTCTCATAATCCAGCCATGGGTGCAGAGGAAGAGCTTGAAAGGGCAAATCCGGTGTCAGCCACACTATAAAAGACTATGTAAAAACAGAATAAATCAGTCATTTTCCGGAGAATGGTGCGGGTTGTGTTCTTTGCTTGAAGAATAAACTATATTGCATCGAACTCTATCTGATTCCAGTGCATTCTTTAAAGATACCAATAGGTATTAAGTATAGAATATGAATAGAGTTGGGGAGCAGTAGTTTAGACTTCATCAACTGGCCCGGTCTGAACTTCTTTTCCATTACAAATACTCGTGATTGCAGCTATGGTTTACTTTAAGCCGTCTCTTTAGGTTATGTTTAAAGGTTATGTAATTAGTGCTTTCTGTTAACTCAATAGGAAGATTGTTCCAGTAGTTGGTGGCTCTGACTGAGAAGACTGTTTGCCCAAACTTGCTACGTCTGTATTGTACAACACAGTCTCCTCTGGTATTTGCCCTTGTTACCCTGCCGCTACTATCTTTCCGCATTATGACTGATTCAGTTTGGGAGGTGTAAGCCCATGTAAAACCTTAAAGACAAGGCAAGCATCTGCAAAATGTTTGAAACCTTTGAACTATTTGACAAAGGTGATAGCTACAAGTGTTTTTGGTGTCCGTTTGTAAAGGGGCTCAATAGGTTTCAGAGTTGTCATGCTTGCTTGTGACCAGCTTGTAAAACAGTATGTTATGTGGGAAAAGATCATAGTACGCATCAAGAGTTTGGCTGCTTCTGTTGTAAGGTATGGTCTTATATGCCTATGATGAGTCAGCCACCCTTTTAGCATGCTTTTTGAATGTCAATATGTCAAATCATATATAGGGGTATGTAATAAAACTCCAGCGGCAGCCTCCGTAGTGAAAATAGATGGGAGTGATGGCCCTCCTTTATAGTCACACATCATTTTAAAAGAAGAACCATTTTACCATTATATTTCATGATGTGAAAACACTGTGAAAGGGTTAAAGTTGTAAGATGAAAACACAGACATCTCCCAGACAGGACAGCGCCTTGGAAGAGACCTGTCAATCACTGTGTAGCCCCGCCCTAAAGCATGCTCTGCTTTATGGTCTATTTGACTCTAAATGGACCATCATTTACTAGATAAACATCATGCTGTATTGAAGAAGACTTGAAACTAGAGATTGAGAATAAATCAAGTGTTGTAACTCTGCTATGTTGTTCAGTCTGTACACATGACATCTAATGCACTTCTGTCCATCCTGATAGAGAGATCCCTCCTCTGTTGCTCTCCCTAAGGTTTCTTCCATTGCATATCTGGTTGCCATTTTAGCAACTTAAACTATGTACCTGTTCCACACCAATGTGTTAATTAAGGTAATCAATTAGTTTCTTCACCAGCTAATGCAAGTAATCTATTTATAAAAAATTCCCCAAAATGACAAAAAGGTGGCCAAGAACAACCCACTTGATTTGATCTAAGAGTGGATTTCTCAGCCTCACTCGTTCATACATGTACTGAACGAGAGACAGACGGACAGCCACAGACCAGTGAGTAGGAAGTTGCAGGCAAAGGGACTGAAAAAGCCAAACCAATCAGTGTGTGATTGACAGCAGCAGTGGGTGTTTGAATTCCTCTGCAGATGGATGGATGGAGGCAGAGAGCGCAGCCAATCACACTGACCTAGATTGTCGGGAGACAGAATGAGGAGAAGAGTAAAATTGAGAGACACACAGAAAGAGAATCTTGGTTTCACCTCTGCTCTGTTGTCCCTCTGTGTGACGGATCATTTGCTGTTGTCATCTCTGCTGACGTGTTCCATCCTGTCAGGAGGCTGCAACCGTCAGCAGCTGGAAACCAGCAGCACCTCACACACTGCAGCAGCCCGGCTGTCTGACACAATCACGCTGTATCACATGCATTTCTGCCTCAGCCGGGAACTTAATGAGGACTTGAGGAGCTCCCCTACTGCCTCTCTCAACAGCAAGTTTGATTTAAAAAAAAAAAATCTCTTTTCTCACAGCACAAAATTAAACTATTACATCTGTGTGGGGTTGAATTACAAGGCATTTACACTTTGCACCTAATGAACACCGATTATTAGTATTAATAAGGTTTCTATTATTCTGCTATTAGCAGTGCTACTACTGCTATTACTACTCTCATTGCTTATCATTGGTTGTGGACATGGTGGAGGAGTACAAGTGCCTGGGTGTCTCCATCGACAACAGACTGACCTGGAAGACCAACATCAACGCTGTGTACAAGAAGGGGATGAGTCGACTCTTTTTCTTGAGGAAACTTCGATCTTTCAACGTGTGCAGCA
The DNA here is from genome assembly GCF_910591455.1 of Pholis gunnellus. Lineage (NCBI taxonomy): Eukaryota > Metazoa > Chordata > Actinopteri > Perciformes > Pholidae > Pholis > Pholis gunnellus. Next base: position 23,482,026 of record NC_136541.1, on the reverse strand, counting down.
AGATGTTGGAGATGTTCTACCAGTCTGTTGTGACCAGTGCACTGTACTTCTCCGTAGTCTGCTGGGGGAGCAGCATTGGAGCCAGAGACACCAACAAACTTAATAAACTGATCAAGAAGGCCGGCTCCATCATTGGCTGCAAACAAGACACTCTGGAACAGGTGGAGGAGAGGAGGACACTGAAGAAACTATTCTCCATGTTGGATAACCTGGATCACCCTCTCCACCACCTACTGCAGGGACAGCGGAGCACTTTCTCTAACAGACTGATCCAGCTCCGCTGTCACAAGGACAGATACAGGAGAACATTCCTGCCCTCTGCTATAACACTTTATAACAAATCACTTCTGGCCAGATCATCCTCCACATGACTACACACTGCTACACTGTTGTTTGCTGGTGGTTGATTTTTGCAATAATGTTTTAATACCTAGTTAGTTAATTTAACACTATTCGGTTTCATTGTATATACTGTGCATATTTTGTTATTTTATCTTCTATATTCTAATATTTAATATGTCCTACTCTGTTATTTTAGTGTATATGTTGTACATTTTTTAATACTTAATATTTTTAGTTACTCTGTTACTTTGTATGTCTTGCTGCTGTAACATACAAATATCCCCCTGGGGATGAATAAAGTATATATCTATCTATCTATCTATCTTATCATTGATTGGTAAACTTGGCGCTCTGGGCCACTGTAGTGTAGAACACAGGAGCCCCCCAGGGCCTCATGTTAATGCTGTACAACCAGGACTGCTACTCCAAACATGAAGAGAGCTCTTCTGTTAAGTTTGCACTTGACACTACCGTCATCGGCCGGATTACAAACAACATTGAGACTTCATATAGAGGAAATCAATAATCACAAAAAGATTGGTGCTCAGAGAACACCCTAATGCTCAACGTCCATCAAAATCAAGAAGCTAATTGTTGATTTTAGAAAAAAAGAGGCCAAGTCAATGGAGCTGAGGTGGAGCAAGTTAACAGCTTTCATTTCCTGGGAATCAGCATGACAAACTACCTGACGTGTTCCTCACACATCTCCATCCTGATGAAGAAAGCTCATAAACTTTCTAACTCAAGCCCTCTGAGGCAGATTTGTTATTTTGGGGCAATAGAAAATACATTGAATTGAATCCTCTACTCTCCACATATAATGTTTTTTTTTCTGTTTTTCTTTTGAAGCAAAATGGGACTACAATATGCATTTCATTGTGCAACCCACAACCAATGACAATTAGTAACCTTGTAATTATATATAGAATTTCTGTCATATGGATCATATGTTGTTATTCTGTACACTCGGCATCTATCACAATTCTGTCCATCCTTGGAGACGGATCTCTCCTCTGTTGCTCTCCCTGAGGTTTCTTCCTTTTTTCCTTTTCTGATGTGATGGTCCGAGGACAGCGAATGTCGTATGTTGCAAAGTTTGAGAAGCACAAAGGTTGCTTGACTTAAACTATCACAGTGTGTCTGCTTGTATTTTTGTTAATTGTAATTCAGAGGAAATCAGTGTGCACTAGATTACCACAATCAAATATGAAAATCATCGTAAAACACCTTTGCAATAGGACTGATGCAATTTAAATGCAATTTGTAGTTTAAAAAGCTGAACATTTTGATAGTTGAACGGTTTCTGTAGCTTAAAAAATGAAGAAGCAGAAGCATTTCAACAAAAGTGTACGGAAGAAATAGTTTAACTAGAAAATGCATTTCCTGCTGAAAATGCGTTGGAATGCTGAAAGCTGAAATGAATTGCAAAAACATTGCTGAAAATAGATATCCAATTCAAACAAAAAATTGCAAAAAGCTTAATAATTCAAAAGGTTTAAAGATTAGAAATATGAAGAGACATAGCACACGTGTCCTTAACGAGCTGAACATTTTGATATTTGAACGGTTTCTGTAGCTTAAAATATGAAGGCGCAGAAGCCTTTGAAAAAACGTGCAGAAGAAATATAATATAAGGAAGAATAAAGAAACAGGATAACAATAATAAAATACTGTCATAAAAACGAATATAGTATTTAAATATGCATACATAATATGTAAATATTAAACAATTAATTATATATAGACGTGACTGTGAAAACAAAATGGACGTGAAAGATTCCATCGTTGCTAGGTTACATCTCAGTGCATCATTCATATACGATGATCATTTAAACATAAACAACGCCTCAGATGGTCAAGAAACAGTGTTTTCTCAACTTTCTCGACGATTTGTTGCAAAGTTTCACTTCTACAGACGATTTGGTACATCCCGAGAACAACTACAGACTCTAGGAAGACTGAAAGAAGAAACACAACTGACTTCCACTATGGAAAACGTGAGATTTAAACACTTTGAGTGGTTTTTATGTGTTTTAGTGTCGAGACGTTTAAAACGTTAGCTAAGATAACGTTTAGCTAGCTTAAAAGATAAGTTTTAAGCTAGCTAAACTTCGATCGGCTCTGCCATGAACACTCCCTCACTGAAACAAAAAACGAATAAAACTAATTCCTATTATCATAAATATGATTCATATCATCATTATAAACATTGTAGAAGATGCTGTTTTTTACCGTAATGATACACACTGGCTAATGGATCAGGTAGACTACAGTACTGTACCGACTCAGTTCATCTAGTCATTATAATACATTAAAATCACTGCCTGACTTACTATAATGTTTTATCATATTATTATATGTCTTTTATCAAATAATTCTTATCACAAATTCATATCAACCAGCTCCAAGCGAACACATTTGTATTGGATGTTTAAATATAGCCTATTAAAAGTAGGCTCTCAACTATAAAGTACTTGACCTTTTATATTTTTAATATATTATAATCATATTTTCCTACAGTATGGAAATACTAGATATATATAAGGAGGGTCCTGCTTTGTTATCAGACCTCGAGGTTCTGTCTTGAGGAGGTTTTAACTCCTTCACTCTTTCAGTTTTATGAGAACATGCTAAATATTCGTGTAATCATGTTGTTAATCAGGCTACTAGCAAATCTGAAACCAGCTGAAATAAAGCACAGAAATCCACACTGTGTAAGAGTGTGAGGATCAGGGGTCAATAGGGGGAGTAGCTCATTGTAGCCCTGGGGCCTCCTGCTAACTTAATCTGGCCTCCATGAACTCTTTCAAGGGTTGAATGGACTGATAGACTCATTATGTTTGTGACAATAAATGTTATTATTCACTTTATCTATTGCCAGATGTTTGTTTGACTGTACTAGTGAAGCCTCATTATAACATGAGTGTGTGTCGTTGCAGTGTGATGTTCCCGTCCACCTCCAGGACAACCAGAGAGGAAGGAGAGTCTCCGCTCGCAGACAGTGTCCATGCTGCAGGGATGACCAGGTAACACATTTAGATCCTCATATTCAATAATGTGTGACCAATATTATGTGTTTTAAAATGTTAGTGTATAGCTTTCTTTTTTATGATGATTTTAATGTAAAGTGTCTTTGACAATCATGAAAAGTGCTCAATAAATAAAATGTATTATTGTTATTATTATTAAATAAGTCACAATGTAAATACTCCAGAGAGTATTAGACAGGTTTTAGTTTGACATCCTCTAATGTGTTGCTCACCAGGTGCAGACTTTGACCCGCAAGCGCCGGCGCTCTGCTGCTACTGGAGACCCTCCCCAGAAGAGGAGAAGGAGCTCCGTGGCCCGTCCTGCAGACTCTCCTGTCTCTTTGTGTTTTCTCCCAAAGCCTCGGGCCACCATCCTGCCTGCAGACCTGCCGGTTGCCTCCAGCGTGGCCCACGGTCTCCGGCCCTCCTCGACTCCACTGCACCACGAAGGCCCTCTGATCCACAACCACTCTGAGCAAGAGTACCAACAACTCTACCACCAAGTTGTGGACGATATGCTGAGGTGTGTTGTGTCAAAAATCTATCTGATGATTATCACATTTTCTCATCACTTTAGTTTTTCACTCAATTTATTCCACGTATCAACTTTTTAACCTCATTATGACTCTCCTCACAGGTTCAAGAACGGCCGTCTGAAAAAAAACAGCATAAAACTGGGACGTCTCATCAAGCAGAAGCTCTGGGAGAGACTGGACCGTCCCACGTCAACAGAAACGGTAGACAAAGACGGACGGGTGCATGTGGACGTCTCATACGGGGTAGGTGTTCATCCTCCGCATTATTTTGTGGACACTTCGAAAGAACCAGAGTGCTAAAACAAAATGATGAGCCTCTGCCAGCGACCTGCATTTGCCGCCTCCGCCTGCAAATTCTGGCAGACAGTTGTAACCTTAACCTCCAACTCTAGCCTCCTCCAGCAACCAAGGCCTCTGCCTCCACCCAAGGATCAGGTTACATTCTTCTGCCAGAATCTACAGCCTCCTCCACCTGCACATTCTGGCAGACAGTTGTAACCTAAATCTCCACCTAAAGCCTCTGCCAGCAACCTACATTTGCTGCCTCCACCTGTAGGTTGCTGGCAGTCAACTGTATCCTAAATCTCTGCCTACCGCCTCCACCTAAAGTTCATGTTGCAGCCTTCCGGAATCTGCAGCCGCCTCCAACTGCACATTCTGGTAGAAAGCTGCAACTAGAACCTCCACCTAAAGCCTCTGCCAGCAACCTGCATTTGCCTTCTCCACCTGCAGATTCTGGCAGACAGTTGTAACCTTAACTTCCATCTCTAGCCTCCTCCAGCAACCAAAGCCTCCGCCTCCACCTAAGGATCAGGTTGCAGCTTTTTCTGCCAGAATATACAGCCTTCTCCACCTGCACATTCTGGCAGACAGTTGTAACCTAAATCTCCATCTAAAGCCTCTGCCAGCAACCTACATTTGCCGCCTCCACCTACAGGTTGCTGGTAGTCAACTGTATCCTAAATCTCTGCCTACCGCCTCCACCTAAAGTTCATGTTGCAGCCTTCCGGAATCTGCAGCCGCCTCCAACTGCACATTCTGGTAGAAAGCTGCAACTAGAACCTCCACCTACAGCCTCTGCCAGCAACCTGCATTTGCCTTCTCCTCCTGCAGATTCTGGCAGACAGTTGTAACCTAAATCTCCATCCTAAGCCTCTACCAGCAACCTACATCTGCCGCCTCCACCTAAGGTTCAGCAGCCTTCTGCCAGAATGTGCAGCCGCCTCCACCTGTACATTCTGGTCGTACGCTATAACTAGAACCTCCACCTAAAGCCTTTGCCAGCAACCTGCATTTGCCGCCTCCACCTGCAGGTTGCTGGCAGTCAACTGTATCCTAAATTCTGGCAGACAGCTGCAGCTAGAACCTCCACCTACAGCCTCCTCCAGCAGTCTAAAGCCCTGGCCTCCACCTGTTGATTCTGGTAAACATCTCCAGACTCCTGCTCCACCTTCATCCTCTTCCAGTTCCATCCTGCAGCCTTCGCCAGCGACCAGCAGCTTCCATCTACACCTACGCCTCACCTCAAGACCGGATGAATTCCTTCTGCAAGATCTGAGCATCAGAGATGCCTCTTCTTCCTCCTCCTCATCCTCCACGCTCACCACCAACTCCTGCTCTTCTCAAAGTTAAATAAAGTCCATCAATCTCTGCCGTCATCAGATCAGATCATTTGAGTCCACAACAATTAGCATCAAACAGATTCCTTCATATTTGAGATCTCAGTGGATTTGTGAGATTTTTAACACAATTTTCTCATCAGACACTTTTCTCATTTTTATTATTTGTTTTGCAGTTTGCGAGCAGCTTTCTGTTATTATTAGTTTAAATGAGGAATGCTAAAGGTTTAACATAAAGATCACAACTTCTTCAAACTTAGAAGTATCAATTATCATCATTCAAAGTAAAACCTTCAGTTGTAGCAACAAACCAAGCCAGTCCTCATACTTCACCGACAGTGATCATTCATAATATAAAACTTCTCGTTTTTATTCAGCACAAAGTGAGAACGTGTCAGAACAGATTGTCATTTCTACGTTTCTGAAATGGAATAATGTGTTACAAACATCAATAACATGTTATAGCATAACTTTATGAGTTTTAAGTGAAGTGACAGCACTGTAAGTTATTAGCTATTGTATGAAAGCTACTATAACACACTAATAAGGACTTATGAACAGTATTTGACAGCTGTGAGTGAAGTGTGAGACCAAATACAAATTCACAATGATGATCAGAGACATGTCAAGTCTTTATTTTCCAATAGTTGTAAATATGAATACGCTGTGTATAAATTGATCCAACATTCATCTTTCTGGTGAGGTAAAGACACAGCTGATGGAATATTAATATTAATATAATATAAACGTCATAAACTGATTCAGAGTTACATTTTTTATGTAGATGTAAAAGTCATCAGTTTGTCTCTTTGCATGAAGAGGTTCTCGATATAACTAAGACCAAAGAAACTAGAAAATGCATTTCCTGCTGAAAATGCGTTGGAATGCTGAAAGCTGAAATGAATTGCAAAAACATTGCTGAAAATAGGTATCCAATTCAAACAAAAAATAGTAAAAAGCTTAATAATTCAAAAGGTTTAAAGATTAGAAATATGAAGAGACATAGCACACGGGTCCTTAACGAGCTGAACATTTTGATATTTGAACGGTTTCTGTAGCTTAAAATATGAAGGAGCAGAAGCCTTGGAAGAAACGTACGGAAGAAATAAAATATAAGGAAGAACTAGAAAATGCATTTCCTGCTGAAAATGCGTTGGAATGCTGTAAGCTGAATTGAACTCTGAAAACATTGCTGAAAATAGATATCCAATAAGAAAAAAATTGCAAAAAGCTTAAGAATTCAAAAAGTTTAAAGATTACAAATATGAAAAGTCATATCACCCCTCTCCTGAAAGAGCTGAACATTTTAATATTTGAACAGTTTCTGTGGTTTAAAAAATGTTTTTTATGTTTGTGGTGTTAAAAATGTGAGCTCCAGCGCAATATACAAAACTGGTACCATCTGCTTTCTTTGAGAAATGAGTGGTCAGATTTAACATTGAGCTCTATGGAGCAGAACGTTGGTTTTTCCTCTCAATTAAGTGATGTTCTGCAAATGTGTAAATCTGTGGGATTCCACAGTCACTTGTGTACGACAACGACATGATTAGCTACTTCAAGATCCAAAAAATATATATGAAGAGTGAAAATTGTGGAGTCGAAGGCAAAAGACAAATATTTTTTTCACAAGAATCTGAAGGTGCTCTTCACTCTAGCGGTGACATCACGCACTCTAAGCTGCGCAATACACACCCATTATAAAGGCAGAAAAGGACTGAAAAAATCATAAAAGTTAAAATGGGACAGTTCAAAAAGTTAAAAAGATATCAAAAAGATTATAACATACAATAATAGCATAAGATTTTCTCTGTATTTTAAAGTTGAAATGGTGTCTGTAGCTGAAAGTATGAGGAAGTAGAAGGATTTGAAAGTTGAAGAAGTTTAAGAGGATTTTTAAAATATTCTCCATAGACATCCCATTCAAAAAAAAGTTGCAAAAAGCTTAATAATTTAAAAAGTTTAAAGATTAGAAATATGAAAACAACATAGCATAAATGTCCTTAAAGAGCTGAACATTTTAATAGTTGAACGGTTTCTATAGCTTAAAAAATGAAGAAGAAGAAGCGTTTCAAAAAACAGGGGACGGAAGAAATATAAAAGGAGGAATAAAGAATAGGATAACAATACTTGGAATGCTTAAAATCATTCCAACAATAAAGAAACAGGATAACAATACTTGGAATGCTTAAAAGCATTCCAACAATAAAGAGAAACAGGATAACAATACTTGGAATGCTTAAAAGCATTCCAACAATGATAAAAGTTCTAATTTTGCAGAAACATGATCCCTGTCAGTGTTTTACTATTACATATTAAATATGTATATTTGTTTGAATCATTATTCCTGCTGCAGATGTTTCAGGTGGAGCTCATTTAACTCCTTTATACTCTGTTGTTGAGTTTGGGTAGTTAGGAAGGGTTTGACTCTGCTCCCAGTAGAACAGCCAAGAGGTGGAGTCACAAATACATTTCATCACCTCATGTCCCAAATACCAGGCCCATAAGAAATGACCATCTTCACAATATACTAAAAAATATCTTGAATTTTGAAGAAACTCCTTTATTTACTTGGGGGAAATGTCCAAATGTGAGGACAGCTGTGGAATCTGAGAAACACAACTCTTCAATTCTTTGATATATATATAGAAAAAACAATCAAACAATAAACAAGCAACCTGGTTTGTAGACATATCATTTATTTGGTTCATTAAAACCTAACCGATGTCAATTATTTGATTTGTAAATAATACATTGATTACATTTTCTAAATAACACAGTTGCTGCATATGATTTTGTTAATATAATTCTGAAAGGTTTGAATTATTTTGTATTTGATCTTTTTGAATAATTCCCTGCTCAACTGATACTGATACTCACCGTGTGATGGTGGGTCTAATATAGGGGCTAAACAACCACCCAGACCCTCCAATGACTTGGTACTGATACACATACACACCTACACACACACACACACACACACACAAAATCACACACACACACACACACACACAAAAACAAACATAACAAATGCTAATTGTTTTCTGCTATTTCCTTGATTTTATGGATTGTAACTTGTTCTTTAACTTGATAGTCTCACTATTAATTGACACTTTGGCAATATTGTCCCTGTTACATTCATGCCAATAAAGCATATTGAATTGAAATGAATTTAATTGAACTGTGAGAATACAATGTGAGTTCAGGAAGGATGAGAGACAGGGTGCGGTAATAAAGACAATCAGTCAGGATGGAGGCAACAGGAAAAGGAAATAGTCATTGTTCAAGGTGACTGAGGGACATCCACATGTTTGGACTGATAAAAGAAGCCCACAGGTTAACACTAAAAACAACACAAGTAATCATCTTTATTATTGCATGTAAACCTAACAACAAATCTGGTGTTCCTCACAGACAGTAGGCCTACACACTCCACCATAGCTGCTTTCCATGTGGGTCAACTGGCTGTCTGAGCTGGCTGCCTGGTAACCTCACAGTGACTACAGGAAGTGGCTGTTCCCAGCAAAGAAATAGTCAAATCGTCAGTTCTACACTTTGTCATTAGTACAGATTAAACAAATAAAATATTAATTGGTGAGCTTTAGAAATGCTGGTAAGTAGATTTTGTGTCCCGAAGTCTACGAAGTGTGGCAACAACTCTACTATTATTATTATATTTATTAATAATAACAATAGTTATAATAATAAACTATCTATATAGGACTTTTCATAACATAAAATGCAGCTCAAAGTGCTTCACAAGAGAAAGAATCAATAACATTGAACATTTTACCTTCCCTGTGAGTTACGTTAATGCTCTAAAAAGTAAAGCAAACACACCCTCAACTAAACAGGGACCATTTCATTGGTCAACACTACACCTGGCATTCTATTGGCTGGTTGACACGGTTACTGCACCAATCAAATCAAAGAGCAAAGGATAAATTTAAGAGAAGTGCAAGCTTACAGTTTAAGCAAAAGAGCAACTATCGAATAAAGATAGGAAAAATGCTCCATGTGAGTGGAAAAAAGCAGCCCTGACTCCTGAAAATACAACAGAACTGCATTGTGAATTATTTTGAGGGAAATGTATTTCGTTGCGGATTCCATGTTTTCGGTGTATCATGAATACGTTTGTAACGATAATGTGCTGAAGTCTACATAGGGAGGAGGTCAGAGTGTATGGATGGGTCAAACAAGCACAGGAGTATTACCCAGGAGGCCGCTGTTTGTGGCCCGTAGTAAAACCAAAAGTCAATGTCGACTGCATGCGGCTCTTCAGCCCCTCTGTGAGTCTACATGCACACAATATGTTTTCGTTTTAAATGATCTCCGTCCACACGGCATTTCAGCATCGTTTTCTAAATGATCTCCGTCCAGACTTAAACGCCTGAAATCGAATATCGCGTGACTATTCACGTACACTGGGCATGCGGGTGGGTGCCGGTGTAAACAGGAAGTAGATTAGTTGCTCAAAGCCGCTAATGTGACTTCAGATGTAGGTCTGGTAACGCCGCTCGCTCCAATAACAGCTGCTTCCTCCGCAGAAATGCAGACTTTAACTGGACAACAGCTGCTAGTAAAGTCAGTAATATCTGACCTTAAATAAAAATGTTTTTATATTTTGTCAACTAAAATGTGCTACACATCCTATTATGCCTGTCAAGCGCCTTTCCCTGCAGGTGGCTAATCATGATTTTCAGACCCCCGCCCTCGGTAAACAATCGATGGATAAATCCAAAAAAAGAAAAGTCACGGAGGACAATAGAGAGTTTAATTCTGCGTGGACGTATTAATTAGCTTTCACTGCCAACGATGCTGGCTTAGCTGTATGCTTGATATGTGTAAAAAATGTAATGTTAAATGTCCCTTCCAGAACAACCACACAGCATTCGCTGAAAAGTGTCACGCTGGAGATGAGCGAAAAAGAGCGATTTCTCAACTGCTGCAGCAAACTGAGAAAGTTTTTTTCTCCTCTTCATAAGAGTTTGATGTTATAACTGGTAAAATTGCAATAAAATGTCAAGAATTGTCTTTATTCGTGTTCTATATTTTCATAAATACAACAAACTATAGTTTTTGTATATATAATATAACTATATATAAAACTTTATAAGCTGTGACATCAAATAGCTTTTGCGGCTCCAGACACATTTTATTTGGTGGAAAATAGGACAAAATGGCTCTTTGGATAGTAAAGGTTGCCGACCCCTGCCCTAACCTAACCGGGTAGTTTTGTTGCGTTTTTGTTTTGTTCTCTTTCAATTTAGTGTTATTCATGTGTTTAAAACTGCTTAAAAATGTGACCGTAATCTAAGAGAAAATAACAATTAATTGAGAATGCAGATTACTTGTATGGGAGCGTAATTTAGAAAAAAAGACATACCTCTCATTCATTTGTACAGCCTCAGAGTCACACGCGTGACTGTAGACTCTTAAGGTGGATTTATAGTTTTATGTTACGCATGGTGAGTTTTTCAGGTAATTTTGTCACTTTTCCAGCATAAACTCTAATCACAACAGGCTCATAATTAGTAAGTGGAATGGAATGGGGTCAAAGCCTGTAGCCTCAAACTCAAAGTCTCTAATCTGATATATTTAAGAAATTCACAAGCGGTTGAACTAGCTGGAATCAAGTGATGATGAATCATGAATGAATCACTTTGCCATCAGTCATCACTTCTTCATGAGCCACTTGGGTGAATGTTAACATGGCCAAGAAGAGCAAGCTAGTTCTGCCGTATTTAAAAACAGGGGCTACAAGGTGCAAAAGCAAAATCAAATCCACAGAAGCATTGAAATCCAGAGGGAACCTGCAGGTCTTCACCTCTCCATGGGGTAACGCTTCTATTAACTCTCGTCTGCCGAGCTTCCCTGCGAGGTGTTTTAGAAAAGGAGCGCGGTAAGCACTATTGTCTGTAAATTACTGCCTGTCTCTTGTCTCCCTTGTGAAACAGTCATCAAATAATTGGAGGAATGGGCAAAAGGAGGGACAGAGTCAGTAGGAGGGCAAGGCGACTGGGGAGAGTGACGACTGGAGGGCGTCACGTGGGGGAGACGAGAGGGGAAAGCTCCGGTGACGGAAGAAGGAAGGAGAAAAGGAAGGTAGGGGGTTAATTGTGGGGACTGAATAGGGGCTTTACCCCCCAGCAGACACACAATCACACGCACACTGGATTAAGGCTGTACACATGAAAGGGCTCACAGTAGACAAACTGTTAACGACACTTACCGGCCACAGGCCTGGCATACATATCCTCTTGCTTCCTCTGTAGTTCACAAGAATTCCAGGGCTCTATTCACTTAACATGTCATAAATGTAATCCGGTGTCACGCTTGTCAGAGTGAGAGCATTTTCCAAAGATGGACAAAGAAGACAAAGAAGAATTCTCCTCAGTTCCGCTGTGGAAATTCCTCATCAACATGTGAATAATATCACTTGGCAGTCATGGAAATGCTAGCAGACATAAGCTAAGCATGAGGAGATTTCATTCTGGTTTGAGAAAAATGTTGTCTGAGATAATCCGTCCTTGTGCTCACTGGCATAAGTCCACGTATTGGACAGTCATGCAAATGTTGAAAATAGTAAATACCACATAATTCAATTATTGGCCAAATTATAAGCAACTGCAATATAATAGCATGTAATAGAATGTCCTACTGATGCAATGAAAGACTGGGAAGCTTTCAGTTTCTTTTTTCATTTCTGTCATGTTGCTAAAAGTGTAATGTATGGACATATTGAACCTCAACGTAAACCATCCTGTTTCATCAACACAGCAGTATACGTGTATATATTACTGTGTAAATGACAGTGCCAAGTCAGTGTGTTGTCTTTAGCACGGTTACATTTTAGCATGTCCCATCATCACGTTATCGCCAACATTCTGCAAAAGTGACATAGGCTCCATTGGTTTCAGGTACATGACTACACTGTACTGTACACGGTCCTCGTCCTGAACCAAAAGGCATTCTAAAGTTCAGCTGAAGCTAATGTGAGGGTTCAGGACTGTGGATCCTGCCCCTATTGCTCACAGTGTCGCTCTACAGATCTCTATTTCTCTAGCAGTTAAAAAACAAAAGACCAAAACCATCATCAGACCAACACAAAATCAGACCAGAACCCAGAGTAAATCTACCGGTGTGGATGGATTATCACACATTACATTACAAAAGCCAAAAGGCCAGATCAGGAGCAAACACTGGTCACCTCATTCTTAGTTATGTTTTGAGGGAAATGTATTTACGGTCGCAGCTTTAAACACGAGGTCAATGTTGTGAGTTGAAATAAAACTACTTGGTTAAGTTTAGAAAAACATCATGGTTTGGCTTACAGAAAGTATGTTTCTTACATTATTTAAACTACAAACCTAAATTAAAATAAGTGAACACTTCTGGTTCCACACGGGACACAAACAGCCTGCCAGACCTGTGTTTGTTTGACCTGCCCAGCCACCCTGACCTCCTCCTCAAGAAACGTATTTGTGATACGCCAAAAACAAACGGGATCCGGGAGAAAATAGGTTTCCCTCGAATCATAATTGACGATGCAGTTTGGTTGTCTGGGAACGTCATTTTTAGGAGACCAGGCTGCACTGATGCATCTTGGGCCTAAATGGTGAGCATGGGTTTCTGTAATGATCATTATAATGTTACTGCATTTGTAATGCAGTGGATGGAAAACTGCTGTTGGAAAACTGAGATAGAGCAGATATTTGATTGTAGAAAGTTGGTTGAAGAAAAGATTCCAGTGCTATTGTGTGAAATCTCCAGTATAAACACTGTTGCAACAATTTCTTATGAGTGAATATAAAAACACTGTTTAGCACATATATTACACAAGGCCTGTTCCCTTGTGTTCACACAGAGAATGCATTATACACAAGGTGTGTGTGTGTGTGTGTGTGTGTGTGTGTGTGTGTGTGTGTGTGTGTGTGTGTGTGTGTGTGTGTGTGAAGTGATTAGGCACTGGTAAGTAATAATAATAATGATAAACTGCAAAGGAAAAAAAGTCTGCAAAATATGTTTATTTTGCGTTTGTTAGGACAGCTTTCTATTGAATGATAAGAACCAAATGTTGAATTAATAATTAGTAATACTGCCTCAATATTTAGTTTTAATATTCAATAACAATAGATACCATACTCAATTTGTGTTAGGATAAAGCATTTTCCCCAACATTAGGATTAAAGTAATTGATTTTAAATTGGGGTTGTATGAGGCACTTCTCCACAGTCGCTGCATCACCAACAGTAGCTCCTAGTTTGGCAGAAGTACCGACGCCTGAAAGCTACCACTGTAGGTAACACATTGACGATGCACAAGTACCTCATTCAATGCCACTTCAAAAATCTCAACCATTCCCTTAATGCAGGGGTGTCAAACATACGGCCCGCGGGCCGGATCCGGCCCGCCACGTCATTTTATGTGGCCCGCGAATCTACCAGCAAAATTAAAAAAAATGGAAATCGCGCACGGCGGAGCTCCTCCCCGATCCGCGCGCACACACCTCCACCAGCGTATGTGGCAGCAGCAGCACCCCCCCCCCCCCGCCGACAACCGGCCCTTTGGGGGCAACCATGATGCCGATGCGGCCCCAGAGCAACAATGAGTTTGACACCCCTGCCTTAATGTGTGGATATAATTCGTGGTTGGTGTTAGTAAAGAATCTGATCAAAGAATACCGATGTCAATGTTTACTAAAAGCCAAAATGACCAAAACAACAATCTTATCAAGAATGTGGTTAAATCCTTCGAAGTTAAATTAATATTTATTCATAAACAGGTATTTTTCACTGGCAGCCACAAAGAGTAATGTGTTCTGAGAGGCTTTCAATGGCAGGGGAATGGCAGCGTCCATCTGTGGAGTCAGAGTGGGGGGGGGGGTCTCTAATCCCTGTTTCTGAACCCCCCCCACGCCACAGCAGAGAGAGACTGTAAAATGAGAAGAAAAGAGGGGGCTTTGTTTCTGGGTGTCAGACTGTTGGGACAGAGTAAAGTGATGCTTTTGTAAATGTATATCATTTGAATTCAGGCTGGAATATTGAGCTAACCTTAAGTTTGCTCAAGATCGATGTTTGAGCTACCGAGGTTATAATACTGTAGTTTCAGTTTTTCACAAAGATTTAGTTTTACAGTAGTTTTAATTACTACAATATTTCCATCAGGAGAGACCTCATTTAGAGTGAAACAGTTCATTACGCAGCAATGATGAGATGAGTAGTGAAAAGTCTTTGGCGATTGAACAATCGGAGTTGCTAAAGACCTGATGATGGAATAAGCAGCAGGACTGGAGACTGGATCTAAACAGATAACCATGTCTCCGACAAAATGATGTCCACAAACAACACTAGATTCTCAATAAAGTTTTGAGGGGAACATATTTTCTCTGGGATTATGGTCGCAGTTTTAAACACATGATTAACGTTGTGAATTGTAATAAAACAAAACTACTAAAACATAGTTTGGCTTAAACTAGGTAAGTTTGTTGTGTTATATAAAGTGGTAGTTTGGGTGTTTTATAGTGGTGTTGTATGAGGCACTCATCCATAGTCAGTGTAACCCGTTATTACTGTAGATGGCCATCAGAATGCCCCAGCTATAAAAACGGGCAAGAGTACTAAGAGAAAGGGCAATATACTATAGCAGCAAAACATATTTTAGCCACCTAAAAGAAAGGCCCGTCTAAAAAAGATTCTATCCTTTTCAGGGCTCCATATATTTAGAATATTTTCACCCCCAAACAGCCCTTTCCAATGGGGAACTAAACTGAAAGTGAAACTTACCTATGCTCTCTTCAAAGCCACCAAACTCTGTTGATAAGAAAAGTACAAATTTCAATTTCAGTTCAGTCCCATATCGGAAGATATTCTAGCTATAGCGTGCACTTACACTGATTGATTTTTAGGTGGGCTATTCTTTAAGCTGGCTAAAATACGTTTTGCTTCCGCCCCCGGCTACAGCAGTAAATTACTTTGCTCCAGTGCTGATAATTGTCTGTTTCTCCAAACTGGAGGTGTGTCGACTGCCATCTACTGTACACCCTTTCCTCTTCGTTGGACAACCTCTGTCCCTTCACCTCCAGGCCTGCACGCCCAACCCCACCTGCCCCGTGGCTGTCAGTGCGTACTGATAGACGGAGTCTAAGAGAGGCTGAGCGTAAATGGAGAAAAGGCAAACTCCCGGAAGACCATCTTAACTTCCAATCTCTTCTTTCCACTTTCTCCTCCTCTCTAAAGCTGCTTTATTCTGCACTAAAATCCTAACCTATCCTAGCCAACTTCTTTGACAAGAAGGTAAACGATATCAGATCCTCCTTCTCTCAGCCTCCCTGTCCAACCTCTCCCTCACTACCCGGCTTTTCTCTGTCCTGGCCCCACAGTGGTGGAATGAACTCCCCACTGACGTCAGGACAGTGGAGTCACTGCCCATCTTTCGGCGCAGGCTGAAAACTCACCTCTTCAAGAAGTACTACCCTGAGCCTTCCTCTTAGCACTTATTGTATTCATACTAGTTTGTTGCACTTATTGTATTCGTATTAGTTCGTTGCACTTATTGTATTCCTTTGTTTCTGCAATGTACGTTTTTCTCTGGTTTATGCTCTTAGATACTTGTTTAAGAAAGGAGATGTACTTATGAATTCTGGTGACTAGTAGTTCCCTTGAATACCGATGTTGAATACACTTATTGTAAGTCGCTTTGGATAAAAGCGTCTGCTAAATGACTGTAATGTAATGTACTATGGATAAGTACCTCATACAACCCCACTTCAAAATACCCTAACTATCCCTTTAAGTTACAAATGTAAATTAAAACCGGTCAATGTTGACTTTTGGTTTAAAGGACAGGAACAGGGTGAAAGTTCTGTTTGTTGGGCCCACCCTACCCCTTACTGTAAATTTCAACTAGAACTGGGTTAACTCATTAGCTGGCCTTAATGGACCAGCTAATGAGTTGAGAGGTGAACAAGTATGGCCATGCTGGATGGTTTCATACCAGCATTATTTCCTGAAATTAAAAAGGATTTGAGTTGACAAATTCCTTTATTATATCGTATTATATACGATTACTGATGTTTTTCTAAATATTGTATATTCATTGTTAATCATCGGTATATGTTTATAATATTCTGCTTTGGTAATATAGGTTTCTGGTCTCTCATACCAATAAAGTTGATTTGGATACAAATCAGTACTAATCATATCACAGTATGGCGGGACCGACACTTGAGAAAAGGACCGTTTGCTGCCGTTTTGTGGGCGGGTAAGTTGTTCCTGGAGTTCCGAAGGAATTTTACCCTATTTAAAGACAAAAAAGTAAACGTTTAAAGTCTTTTTTATCCAAGTTTAAGCCAAGTTGTAGAGATAACATCACCGGATCAACTAGAGGCTAGTCAGACCTAAAGCAGATGTCGGTGATATGAAAAGAATTGATGTTTGCAGAAAATGAATAATCAATCATTTTGGTTAACAGAGTAAGACCACCTGGTTGAGGACTTATTGCTGCAGAAGGTAAATGTGTGTGTGTGTGTGTGTGTGTGTGTGTGTGTGTGTGTGTGTGTGTGTGTGTGTGTGTGTATTTTTAAAAGTGCACCAACTCCAGGTAGTATAGAAAATGTGTGATGCTAATCACAATTAGCAAGTTAGCATTCTATCACGCGATTAGCATGTCAGCATGTGCTGAGTGTGGTGCATTGGTAGTGTGTTTGTTAATAGCTAAAAGTAAAACTACTTCTGCATGATAAAGTATATGAGCTGATGGTAAATTGAAATGACTGAAACATTTGTACTCATTAGATAGACTGCAGTATCTCCTTGGACCTTGTGAGGAGGTCCGAACATGGAGTGATTAACGATGTTGACTTAAAGGGTTGAGCGTGAGGATTTGGGCCAGAGTACTGTCTATATATGATGAACAATCTGGTAGAGGGTGGGTGAAGAGTCGGGATTATATAATGTGGTTGATGTGAGTAGAAGTAGAGCTGGAAGCTGAGTATGGAAAACCATAGCCAAACACACACACACGCTCACACACAGACAACACAGAGGATGACGAACGGGGCAGACATCCACAAGAGGAAGAAGGAACACTGGGAAACTCAATTTCTAACACGTTCTGAACTGTTGCCACCAGTTCAGCCCGTTTGATATGTACTCACAGCCTTTCCCTACCATTCCTTGTCTTTTCATTTTACCCTTCATGCTTCAGACATCCTCATGGACTCATGAGTATAGAGTAACATTGCATTGCCTTTTGTTGTAGCCCATCAGCTCTTAATTATTGTTAAAGAACATCATTTTTTATGTCAGTTTTATGAGTTGCAAACTTCATTTATAGGCTAATTCTTAGCAAAGTGAGTGACAATTACATATTTTTGGAAAAAGTTTGTTGATGGAACTCAGGTGAGGTGAAAGCATGAGAGGTCCTAACAGGGTCATATTAATAAACTGTTAAATGGTTAGTTGTTTTCAAACAAGAACATTTCTTCTTCTTTTTTCAGAAGTTATTTCACTCTAAACTTGCTCCTCATTGATCATTGATGCCTACAGTTGGATTGTGTCCTTTTCGCCCTGTTGCACGGGTGTGCTGGCTCAGCTCCTTGAAACCAGGTTCTCTTTCTGGCTTTCCCTCCAATGGAAGAGCTGGATACAGAAGATGATGAGGGATACGGAGCCTCTGTCCACAGCGTGGCCAGGAGCCCTGCAGCAGCGCTTTTTTCCTCCTCATAATTTGCCCTCCCATAAGGCACATAATCAGGACCCGCCAGGCATCACAAACAAGGTGGGAGATCTGAGAGGCATCCCAATGCAGGTAGAACAACCTTAGGTAGAGACGTCTACCAGCAAGGGGCTCCGGCTCTCCATGGAGACCAAGGAAACCAAGAGCGCCGGTATCTCGCTACTAGCCCTACACCAGAGTCCACGGGGACACGGAAAAGGGGTTTACCTCCAACAGCAGTAACAAAGCCTGGCGTCCATTGTGCTCCTGAAGGTCACTTTCTTCTGCAGACACCGCTGCCACACCGCTGTCTCTCTGGGACCAGGTTCATGCTTCCCTCCCTGTGTCCTCAAACCAGTTTGACAAGTAAATGATCTCGCTGCTGTCCTCCTCTGTCTCCGTATTGACGATATGCGTATATATGATGAGATATGGGGAACGTCTTTTCAGGGCCACCCACTTTCATCTAAAGAGCTGTTTCCTCTCAGCCATTCTGCTCATGCCCCCACTGGGCATTGTTCCAGTTCCCTCAAACAGATATACACTCCCCACCTAAAACAGAGGCTAAACTCACAATTCCAAATGCAGCAGGCACAGCCCAGTTTCTTTCCCACATTTTCTCTTTTAAAATGTGCATTACTGACCATTAAAACTTATCAACCACCTCCCACCAATCGAGGGAAGTGTTAGTAGTGATACCCCAGTACGACCGGTGTTGGACACAGTTAAACACTGACGCTGTCATGGGTTGTGATGGAAACCATAATGTCATCTCAGGCGGATGTAGCAGCTCTGATGACAGAGCTAGTCGAGCTTCTGGGGAAGGAAGTGACCTCCAACGTCCCTTCAGGAGAGTAGAACGAGTTGTTCTATTTACGCTATTTACTCACACCAAAAGAAAACAGGCAGGATGAGGCCAATTTTTGGCCTGTCTCTGTTCAACAGGTGTGTTATGAAACGGCCTTTTCACATGCTGACAATCAAAAATGTGTTGAAGTGTGCGAGTCCCGGGCGATTGGTTCACCTTTATCGACCTGAGAGGAGAGGTGCCTTAATCCACATAAAAAATCTGTTTTTTGCGTTTCTCCTTCCAGAGAATAAAATACCAGCACAATGTTCATTTCAACAGGAAAGGAGAGGGAGAGACGCTGCCAGTAGAGCCACTGACTGAGTTTACTCTGAGCAGCAAGTCCCTAAAAGGGTCTGAGAAGTCCTTGGCTAATAACGAAAAATTCCGGGGCTGTAGCCTAGAGACTATCATCCAGACAACCAGGTTATTTTTTGGCCCGCCATGTGTCTGTGCTTCCTTTACGTTTTGCCTTATCTATTTTGGCACTGATTTTCTACTGTCTACTGTAATGAAGGCACTAAGCCCAAAGGGGGAAGGGTTTAAATATGTTAGTGGGCCAGCCCACTGTGAATTGATAAAAAAAAATAAAACGATAGGCTAGATTTGCTGAACTGTTTTATGAGCTGGTTAGACCAAAAGAAAAGACAGTTGTGTCGCCCAGAAGGCGCGACGGCCCACCGGGAAAATGCCAGGTATGCCAGAAGGCCTGTCCACTCCTGGTCACTGGCTAAACTGATGAACTGACAAGTGAGTGTGTCCTCAGGCTGTGAACCTCCTAAACTCATCCTCAACCATATAATATAGTTTTGATTTTTCTTTTTGTTGTTTTCTTATGTAGCATATGGGACTACAAGGGGCATTAGGTCGGCAACCTTGTGTTGTACAATGACAATTAACATAACATAACTGTGAAAGGGTGAATGTATTGCGTCTCTTTTATCTCCGTGTGCATTTTTCATTTCTGCGTGTGCAAATAAATGTATGCATGCTTGTGTGGTTGTTTAGAGACTGGTGTCGACTAATCCATAACCTGAGCACCTCAGTGTTGTCACACTGACAGACAGACTGAGGATATGATGAAAGTCTCACTCACAAAAGCCTTCATTTTTGGTGCTCTAAGTAAGATTTTATTAGAGTAACCCCCTCCCCCCTCTCCCCTCACTACATATCAGTAAGTTAATCCTCCCTTGTTGCAGTAGTCATCAAACACCTTGATGCAGTATTTTCTGTACTCTCAGCAGAAGAGTAACATCAAAGGAATTCAAACTGCCTGCATTTGACATAAAATGTGTCTTTCTGTTGATGTCTTACACTCTTTTCAAATCCCTGCAAGAAGATATGAAACGTACTGCTCGTCAGGCGTCATTTGCATTTTTTCTCATTTCCTTTGCTGGATACTTCAAGCGGTATAATTTTACTGATCATAGTTACCGTGATCTCAACATAAAACAGCAGGCAGAGGCTGTTGCTGAATATCCAGGGCTACTGTATAGGACTTTACCACGTACGTAACAGCTTAACGCTTATATTAAAATATCATTCTGTGATATTTATATTTAATATTATTACATTATATTGGCCTCTTTATATTTGTATGTATGTGTATATACATATATAACAATAATGCTCAGAAAGACCTCTTGCTCCGGTGCCCATGTAAACAGTTCACTATGTCATATAGTGAGTTGAGCCTCATGAATTTGCACCCAAAACGCTGTCAAAACTTTCATTTACAACCAACGTAGCCTCTATAATTCTCGACAGGAAAGTGGGAGAAAATAGGAACAAAGAACATAATAAACCTTGGGGAAAGAACATGAACCCAAATAATATAGATGGCGATTTGCACGGGTCTAATATTATTTCACAACCTCTGTTGTTGGTAATATTGTGGGTTATTGCGGTGGAATGTTTTCGGACATGACAGATTCTCACAGGATTAAGATCACAGACGACCTCCGGAATTATTACAAATGACCAGAGGTCCCCAGGTAAAACACTAGTCTCGGGGGAATAGGGTTGAGGACTAGACGATTTGAGCAGGCACTTTTTACAGCAGCCAATTAGTCAGAGCAGGGTAAACACAGGTGTAATGGCGGCCTGTCCATGTCAGATCAGACTTTTAATTGTAAATGAACACATCCGTCATTACTTTTCCAACTATTTATACTGCTTCAACTCTTTGTACATGCATTTTCCAGACTCATCTACTGATTCATTTTCCATTCAAGGCTTAAAATCGTCCACATCTTTCATACATTTAGGTGTAGCTGCGCCACACTTCACATTCATTTCATCTCAATCCGCTCAACACTTCTAGAAATATATCTCATGAGCCTCATCCTACATGCCAGATCACCTCTGGCTAAAATGTTGTCACAAGTCATAAGTTTGGATACATACGGCATCCAAAAACCTCATCCAGATCCCTCTCAACAACAAACCGGCACAGTTCAAAACCTTGATTAGTTTACCTTTACTTCAAGGATATCAGGCTTTTGAGTGGAGCAGGCATACGTATTCGAGATAGGATTCATAATTCATCGCCATACTTCATCATTCGGTCATAAGCCAACAAACACTTGCTGCATCATCCACATAAAGGCCTTCTTCCTTATTCTGACTGGGACTTAACACAAATACACTGTAACGTTATATTCTGTAATTTATATTATAAGGTTTAATTTATTGATCGAACAAGGCCAAACGCCATATGTACATGATGACATACACAGAGTTTAACAAACTCCTATTCAGCTTTTAGTGAACTAAGGCAAGGCAAGTTTATTTGTGTAGCACATTTCAACATCAAGGCAATTCAAAGTGCTTCACATAAAACCATTAAAAGCATCAAAACATAAAGCAAAAGTAAAGTTATAAATATATAAATAAACATGTAAATAAATACATACAAATGTAGTAATGTAGACTTTTATTTTTTTAAATGGGACATGAACCCTGAGTCCTGTGTTTAACCCATTCATCCACCACAACCTCCTCTCCCTCTTTATGTGACCTCACTTTCTGGCAGAACAGCCTGTAGGAGATTTCTCCCATGTGCAATCAAAGGCAGCTTGGACAAAGAAGGCTTTTAGCTTTTACAAACAGCTCAGGTTCCATACAATGAGTCAGGATTGAATTTACAAGTAGATACAGTAATAGCATAAAGTGTTATGGTTAAAAATGTGCATTGAGTAACACTACGCCGTGTTCAGTCCTGAGGAAAAAAGAAAATGTTTTTTTAAAAAGCACTTACTTTTCATAGCAATACCATTATCAATCTTTCCGGGTTGTTAGAGGTAGTCGGAAACTGCGTCAGCATTGGCCGACTACCTCACAGAGTCATCATCACGATCTGTCACGTGAAGGGCTGTGAAGGAGCTTGCTCTTCATAATCGTGCCTTCATAATTGTCTATACATATATATATATATATATATATATATATATATACATGTATATACATATATATATACATGTATATATATATATATATACAGGACTGTCTCAGAAAATTAGAATATTGTGATAATCCCCATACGTGTGATTTAGTTTACTGAACCAAGCTGAGTGTTTTTCAAGGCTCAGGAAACCCTTGCAGGTGTTTCGAGTTAATTAGACGATTCAAGTGATTAGTTGAATACCCTACTAGTATACTTTTTCATGATATTCTAATATTTAGAGATAGGATATTTGAGTTTTCTTAAGCTGTAAGCCATAATCAGCAATATTAAAAGAATAAAAGGCTTGCAATATTTCAGTTGATTTGTAATGAATCCAGAATGCATGACATTTTTGTTTTTTTAATTGCATTACACAAAATAAAGAACTTTATCACAATATTCTAATTTTCTGAGACAGTCCTGTATATATGTATAACTGGTGGTGATGTTTTGGCTCCATGACTACGTTGCTGTCCACTCTTTGCAGATACACATATGCATTGTTGTTTTTTTATTCATTGAATTCAAGTCATCAATATTCATATTTGTCATCTGCACTTTCATTGCTTTCTGCATTAGCTTCATATTCGTCATATTCTGCATTTCTCTGGTCTATCGTGACCCCTTTAGTTTCTCTGGTCATTCGGGATCCCTCAAGTTCCTCTGGTCTAACGTGACCCCTCTAGTTCCTCTGGTCTAACGTGACCCCTCTAGTTCCTCTGGTCTATCGTGACCCCTTTAGTTTCTCTGGTCATTCGGGATCCCTCAAGTTCCTCTGGTCTAACGTGACCCCTTTAGTTCCTCTGGTCTAACGTGACCCCTTTAGTTCCTCTGGTCTAGCGTGACCCCTCTCTCATTTCTCTGCTCTAACGTGACCCCTTTAGTTCCTCTGGTCTAGCGTGACCCCTTTAGTTCCTCTGGTCTAGCGTGACCCCTCTCTCATTTCTCTGCTCTAACGTGACCCTTCATTTATTACTTTGATCTAACATGACCCTTCACTTTGCTCTGGTTTAACATCACATCATGCAAGCGCACCAAGTTTAACCACAGCCCATCACTTACATCAGGGGTGTCAAACTCATTTTCACTCTGGGCCACATCAGCATCATAGTTGCCCCCTAAGGGCCAAGAGGAGCGGCTGTTACCGGACCTTCGTCGACGGGGGGTGGGGGGGGGGGGGGGGGGGTGCAGGAGAGCGACTGTTGCATCTCCACCGCATCCGCTGGTGGAGGTGTGCTCGAGCGGATCGGGTAGGACCTGTACGCGTTACAGAGAGCAGTGGATAATTGTAATTTGTATCAAGTCTGATTTTTTTTTTGATGGCGGATTCGCGGGCCACATAAAATGACGTGGCGGGCCTTGAGTTTGACACATGTGACTTACATCAACAAAGCCAGCTAGCTTGCTAACCCGCTATCTACACACCATAGAAGTGAATGGAGCCAAGTTCGCTCCTATTAGCATGACCAAAGCTTAATTAATGATTGTTAGTTTTAAGTACACTGTAACAAATTTCCCCGTTAAATTACAGTAAAGAGCTGGCAGCTACAGGCTCCAGCTTCTAACTGTAATTCTACAGCATACCTACTGTAATGTGCAACAACGGTTTCATACTGTAAAAAGTATGACAGTACAGTGCTGTATAGAAAATGCATGAACAGTTCATTACCGTAGAATGTATTTACAGTATGACACTGCTAGAAGCTAATGATTTAAAATGTTACATTTCAAAATAAAACCCCTGAAAATTGCGAGCATAGAAACGACTCAAACAAGAGATGGCCTTACATTAAAAAGCTTTTATTAAAGCCAATGCAGTGTCAAACACATTCAATAACTGACAATTTTACAGTGATCACATTTTTGCAAAATACAAATATTAAAAGCACCATATAAAATTGTATTCATTAAAGTAAATTAGAACAAAAAACATTGTCAGTAATTACGTTATTGTACAATACAATCAGACCAGAACACTGCATCATGTTAAACAGATTCTCAACCGTCTATATACAACTCTTATAGTTTACTAAATGTACCCCGCCTTCAGTATCACTTTTTTATTTAGTTATGGTCATTAGTGTAATAGAAAGCAAGTAAAAGAACAAATCTGGAACTGCACGTTTGAGACAACTCGATAGAACTGAACAGAACGCAATTTTGAAACTTGTTACCTTAAAAGGAAAAAAGAACACCAGCAGTGTGGGCTATCTCTCCTTCCTCCTATGTGGAGATGTGCTGTGGACTACATAAAGCCACACTCAAAGTCCAGGAGGTTTTTTATGAGGGTGGCCACATGGGGATTGACAGCTCCTGCCTTCTTCTGGACCAGCTTCCCTGGCTTTCTGGACACCACCTTCCCCTGGTTGGCCTTTGTCCCCCTTTCCAGGTTGAGACCAATGAAGCGCCTAAATAACAGAGAAAGCATATATATATTAGGTGTGGTATGTAAAGAGTATTCACACTTAATACTGAACCCCATTGGAATAAACAAATACAAATTACAAGTATTCTGACCTCTGTGTCTACTAACAATGAGAGAATAATCTTATTTTCATCTAACATATGTGTGAATATTTCATATAAGTAAAAAATGTGAACATACAAGGTCTGATTTTTGTTCTACACGTTCTCACATCAAGGCTACAAGCTCAATCATGTTGCAACATATTAACCTTCAGAAAAATATCCAAATAATATTTAAGACTGCAGAAGATTTACCTTTGAACAAACTCCAGTGTCCTTGCAGCTTCCTCTTGGTATTGCAAGTTGAACACATCGTAGCTGGAGAAAACCGCAGCAGCAACGTGATGAAGCTTGGCTGGATGCCTTCACAGACGACGTGGCTTCAATGCTTAACATCCAGCGCCACCAGCAACTAATGCAGACAACAATTATAGTTAATGTTCTGAAACCATATCAAATATATATATATATATATATATATATTAACTCAGCTTGTTGATTCAATTGCTGAGAAATTCAATCAGGTATCTATGAAAATGAAATAACTCTCGCTGGTAACGCGGTACAACAAAAAAATAACGATATGTTGTCAATCAAGAGCAGGGGTGACCAATACGTCGATCGCGATCGACCGGTCGATCGCGGAGGCAGTGCCGGTAGATCGCATGCCATTCTTTTCTAACACACGGGTCACCACGTATGCACAGTGAACCGCGTGAGCTACTGCAGCAGTCGCTCTCCTGCAAGCACCGCTCGTTAGCATGTTAGCATGCAGTTAACAAGTCACGTTATCGGCAAAAAATCAGTACAATACAATGTAGATTCAACACAAAATGACTGAACACCGTCATGCTAACTTTGATAACATCTAAATTACCTTGTTCAGTGAGCCACAGGGGCAGGATGGACGGTGTCCGCTGCGTGTTTGTAGGCGAGCTGAAGCAGCAGGTGGTGCTCGGTCTGCTTCGGTGCTTCGGTCAGAGTCCGTTGAAAATCGTCTTCTCAAATTCCCTCTTATTATTATTCTTCCATCCTGAATAAAATCACCGGTCTATGATATCTAAAGCTTTCTGTTCATTTTCTTTAGGTTGACTATGTGCTAACTAAGCAGTAGATACTTGATGCCATGTGCTGTTGAAGAGTAAGGGGCGGGCTTAGTCAACTGAAAAAGGAAAAAATACTGTAGTATACTGCAAGATTGGACAGTAGCTGCTGTTAATTTTTTTTTTCTTCCAAGGCCTCAACTTTTGCTGGATTTAACTGTATTCAACTGTATTTACGAAGAACAGTACCTTGCTGTTGAGAATTTCTTGTATTTTTACAGCAATTTGTTACAGTGTAGGTGACAATTCAAGTAGCTAGATAGCTGGACCTTTTGGTTGCCATTGGGATACTATTAGAAATGCTACATATTAGACAAACATTTACCTACATTTGGACACGTACGCTGTGCCAAAACTTGCTGCTTTACGCCATGTTTTTGGTTCAGTTCAGATCCAGGCGATGGGATTTGAGATTTGGAAATCTTGGGATCACCGTGATTTAACCTGCCAACGCTTTAAAAAACCAGGACAAAGTCAGTGAGGTCATTTTGTTCCTTGACTGAGAAAAGAGAGCTAGCAGAAAACTTTGTAAAGTAATTCAAATAAACAAATTGATCGAGCTGTCTGCAGTTAAATATGTCCATAATTTGAATAGAGCAGAAACAGAACATTTGAATTTCACATGTGAGCAAGAACAAAATAGCCTAACGGAAGAAAAGAAAACCTTTAGGTCGTATGCTTACGGGAAGTTGTAAGTGATTAGCTCTAGTTTTAGTTTCTTTCTTTTCCGACAGAAGATGACAATAACAATATTGAAAAGGATTTAAGTGTTGGAAGTTTGAATGCACACACAATGACCTCATTTCCACCTTTTATTAACATGTGATCTGGATATTTTACTTGCATGCAAATGGTTTGACTTTTTTAAATGATTATGTTCAATGGTGAAATGTGTCACTCGTAGTGCTAAGCTCACAAGGAATAATCAACTCTGCAGTTCCTCTCAGCTCATTGAAGACTTTTTTGTTCAGCTCATTGTTTTAGTTTTTACAGGCCACAACTTCACTGTTTGGGTTCCGTCTCAGCTCTCTCTCATTAACCCAGTTTCCAGCCACAACAAGCAGCTGCTTTCAATGACAGCCCTCACATAAACCCACTCTACAGCTAAAGGGCCAAACTTTGAAGGAGAAACAAAACTTTGAAAAAAGCTAAAAGGAGAGTAAATATTGGACTTACATTCATTAGGTGAACACAAACTTGACTTCAAATGAATGGTGATGTTGATGTGTGTCTGCTGGGTGTGTAAAGAGGCAACTGTCTGCTAACGTGTTGGATTTACTGTTTGTGGTCTGGAAATGTATATACGCGTTATTTCATCTCTTTAGCTACCTCCTTTTCCAAAATCCAACAATTATTGTCTTACAACTGCCACTTTTCTGAATGTTTAGACAGAAGAAAATGTGTTCGAAAAAGTTTTGATTCCATAAGAAGGAATTAATGCAAATTGGTATAGATGGACATCAACAGTACCAAAATTCTCAATTCCATTTTCAAGAAATAGATAGATTGAAATTGTGCCATGATGCTGTGGAAAATGTCCACCCCCGTGTTTATGTAGCCACGAAAAGAGCCCGAATGAATAGCTAATTTCCCTGCTTCCAGCCCAGCATCTTTATTCAGTCAGAGCTCCATTTTGTCACTTTGTCTTGGCAAGGCACAGTAAACAGCACTGCCAGAGCCAGTCTTCCAATACGGTGTAACTGATTTAAGGCGGATTAGAGATTCCAGTGCTAAGCCTGAGAGAATCCTCTCAAATGTTCACAGACGGACTGAATTAGTGAAAGAAACAATAGCCATTTTGAATGCATCTGATGTAAAATGTTTGTGTCCTGTGATACTTTCAGCCACAGTAGGAGGCTGGCTTTAAGTCTCAAGAACATGTGACCGGCTTTACATTATATTCATCTCAAAGTCTGACATTTCTGTATGGTATTTCAATGAGAGCATCATTTAAAAATGACTTACTGTTCTTACAAAAAGATATCACCACTGTTTTCCTCAAGCCTGAAGTTCTTGCTTCCTTCTGGCTTTCTTTCACTGTGACTTTAACTAATTCCTGGAAAATCTTTTGGCTCCTAGTTTACGTCTTTTTTTCTCATGCTTGTCAGCTCTGAAAGAAATATACAATAACGTCTTATGTAGATTAAAGAGTAAAGATGAAATATCATATAGTGGTGCCACATCAATTAGATGCAGACACGCCTTTCAGATATAAAAAAACGTATAAAACATGAGCTATGAGAAATACAGCTATGGAACCAGCCTTTTGCTATGATTATCTCAAACACATACACACTAAATCTACAGTAAATTGAATATATGTCAAATAAATAGGAGGCAACAGGCTAACACTGACAAAAATCCAGCAGGAGGGACGGCCCTTCTGTGTGGAGTTTGCATGTTCTCCCCACGCTTCCTCCCACAGTCACAGTCCCTGTATTGTTCCTATAATATCTCTGTCAGGGCTTAGACCATATGTGGTATATATATATGTGTATATATACACATATATGTGTATATATACATATATATATATATATATGTGTGTGTGTGTATATATGTGTGTGTATATATATATATATGTGTGTGTGTGTGTGTGTGTGTGTGTGTGTGTGTGTGTATATCAGTGTTATCACAGCTGTGGCTCAGGAGGTAGAGCCGGTCATCCACTAATCGGATACGATCCCCAGCCTCTCCGGTCTGCATGTTTGCAAGTGTACTTGGGAAAGATACTGAACCCCAAATTGCTCCCAAAGGCTGTGCCATCGTGTGATAGAGCATTTACTTTACATCGTGATGAGCTGGTGGCACCTTGTATGGCCATATAGGCTGGCATCGGTGCATGAATGTGTGTGTAAATGGGTGAATGTTGACACGTAGTGACCTCTTCACTACTGTTAGTGGTCAGAAGACTACAAAGGCACAAATATATATATATATATATATATATATTCTGACTTTCTATTGTGACACAATACAATATACTGCAAAATTGTATTTGTGCTAAAAAGAAAAGGAAAGCAGCGTGTAATCCTATAGTGAGTGTGGGCCCTGGGTCAGGAAATACATACTTCTTTTCCCCCCATCCTCGTCTTGCTTCCATTGTCTTACTTTTCTCACTTTTCTGTGTGTTCTCAAACTTAGAGACAGCTAAATACAAAAACAACACAGAAGCTCTTCTTGTTAGTGTGCAGGTCTACATTTGTTTTGTTCATTGACAGTTTGCTATATTTATTATTTTGTATTCTTTTTTAAACTTATTTGTTACATGTTCTAAGTAAATAAATACATATGAAATGAAACATAAGGATTGTCACAGCCTATTCATATTCATCACCATGCACCATTACTTTATGACTGTATGAGTATAATTGATAAGCCTGTGTAAGATAAGCATATCGTTTGTTTTCATGGATGGCCGAATAGTGCGTCAATTCAATTGTGGGGCAGAATGATCTACTTTCCTTTCGTAAAGGAAGGTCCAGTGTTTCCTATGCTAAAAGAGCTGTAAAGGAAGCATTGAAGCACCTTTCCTTAGCATTTAGAGAAACAGCTCTTATCATGGCGGCCACTTAGATCACTCCGGGTCATTTCACTCAGTTAGGAACCTTCTTAAGCAAAAAGGACTATTCGACCGCAGCCACCATCTCGTAGTACTGCGCCAACACGGATTTCCGCTTCGTCACCATTTTACAAGAAGGTGAGTGAGGGGATTGGTCTCCGGGCGGGGTGTGTCTGTGACAGGGCTCGGGGGTGTAATGAATCAACATATAATAACCTCCTGTGGTAGCGATAGCAGATCGCTACCATGTAGCCTACAGTATATACATGTAAAGATATATATACTGTATAAATGTATATGTAGGATTTATATTGACAGTGTATGACTGATTGCAGTGTTCCTCAGAGTGACGGCCTGTGGGAAGAACAGGCTCACTTCAGTTTTATTCATCATTTTTATGATAGAATGTGTTGGACAAGAAAACAGACCAGCTCAGCAATAAAAGCACTATTCATAGAATATCAAATATGATATATAAAAATAAAACAGATAATAAGATAAGTATTCATAATACTGTGAGTGTTACAATAATCGTAATACATTTTTTATTAATTTAAATTAGACATTTTACAAACTCGAGGACACTATACAGTGTAAAACAAAGCAGAGAAAGCATCTAAAGACAGTAATGTACTGTATTACAAGTTAAGTCTGTTAGAGGGAGATTGAGGCATTGCCTAAAGCCAGAGACTCTGCGGATTGCAAAGATACCACGAAAAGCTCTGCGCTGCCGGCGACCCGCAGCTAACGGAATCAGCTTTACTGGTCAAGTATGTGTACACATAGAAATAATCCTATTTCATTCCGTTTTTGTTTTGGTCTCCCCGAATGTACTTATACAAAATAAAAATAACAGGAAGGATAACAAAGTTAAAGAATAGACCGGACTGTTATATCGACTCAGAGCAGGGTCGTCCTTCAATCAGGATCGGCAGTTTGATCCCCAACTCCGCTAGTTCATGTGTCCTTGGGCAAGACACTGTATGGATGGTTAGAGTCCTGATGTGCAGGTGTCACCTTGCTTGGTAGCCTCTTTCATCAGTGTATGATTGGGAGTGATTGACATGTAGTGTTGAAGCACTTTGAGTGGCCGGAAAACGAGAAAAGTGTATACAAGTAGTAGGAGTAAATAGAAACATAAATATATATATATATAAGCACCAATGTCTACAAATGTCTATAGTCAACTGTTCTGCAAGTTGTGAACCATACAAATAGTGCAAAGAAATAAATACTGAATGGATACAAATGCTAAGATGTCTATATACTGTAGTGTATAGGGTTTATATTATATATATGTAGACAGTACATATACTGTCTGTATATATAAAACTGTAAAAACCGTAATTTAGCAGCCCAATGATAAGCAGCCCACGGATTTCAGCCACCTCGACCGGACCAGGGAAACCGGGGCACCCTCCCGGAGCCAGACCCAGGAGGGGAGCTCGTCGGCGAGCGTCTGGTGGCCGGGCCTTCGCCCATGGGGCCCGGTCGGGCTCAGCCCGAAGAAACAACATGGAGCAGCCACCCTGTGGACCCACCACCCGCAGGGACAAGCATCGGGGTCGGGTGCAATGCAGACCGGGCGGCAGGTCAGGCCGGAGGCCTGGGCGAGCCGATTGCCGGCAGCATAGACTAGCTCTAGGGACGTGGAACGTCACCTCACTAGCGGGGAAAGAGCCGGAGCTGGTGCAGGAGGTGGAGCGATACCAGCTAGATATAGTTGGACTCACCTCCACACACAGCACTGGCTCTGGAACCAAGCTCCTGGAGAAGGGTTGGACTTTGTCCTTTTCCGGAGTTGCCCAAGGTGAGAGGTGCCGGGCGGGAGTGGGGATACTCACGAGCCCCCGGCTGAGCGCCGCTGTGTTGGAGTTCTCCCCGGAGAACGAGAGGGTCGCCTCCATGCGCCTACGGGTTGCGGGGAGCAAGGCTCTGACTGTGGTTTGTGCTTATGCACCAAACAGCAGTTCAGAGTATCCGGCCTTCTTGGAGTCGGTGGGAGGGGTCCTGGAAAGGGCGCCGCCTGCCGACTCCATAGTTCTCCTGGGGGACTTCAACGCGTACGTGGGCAATGACGGAGAAACCTGGCGGGGGGTGATTGGGAGGAACGGTTTGCCCGATC
The DNA here is from genome assembly GCF_910591455.1 of Pholis gunnellus. Taxonomy (NCBI): domain Eukaryota; kingdom Metazoa; phylum Chordata; class Actinopteri; order Perciformes; family Pholidae; genus Pholis; species Pholis gunnellus. Next base: position 23,450,238 of record NC_136541.1, on the reverse strand, counting down.
TGAACCCGAGTGGTGTCTCGTTATTGGATTTCTGTGCTAGCCATGGTTTGAACACCATGTTCGAACATAAGGTGGCTCATAAGTGTACCTGGTACCAGAACACCTTAGGCCGGAGATCAATGATCGACTTTGTAATCGTATCATCTGATCTGCGGCCGTATGTCTTGGACACTCGGGTGAAGAGAGGAGCAGAGCTGTCAACTGATCACCATCTGGTGGTGAGTTGGATCAGATGGCAGGGGAACCGGTTGGAAAGACCCGGCAAGCCCAAACGTATAGTGAGGGTGAACTGGGAACGTCTGGCGGAGGACCCTGTCCGGGAGGTCTTTAACTCCCACCTCCGGAAGAACTTCTCACGCATCCCGAGGGAGGCTGGGAACATGGAATCCGAATGGACCATGTTCAAAGCCTCTATTGTGGACGCGGCCTCTAGGAGCTGTGGCCGGAAGGTCATCGGTGCCTGTCGTGGCGGCAACCCGAGAACCCGGTGGTGGACACCGGAGGTGAGGGAAGCCGTCAAGCTGAAGAAGGAGGCCATCAGGGCCTGTCTGGCCCAGGGGTCTCCTGAAGCAGCTGAGAGGTACCGGCAGGCCAGAAGGACTGCAGCTGCGGTGGTCGCGGGTGCTAAAACTCGGGCATGGGAGGAGTTTGGGGAGGCCATGGAGAAGGACTTTCGATTGGCCTCAAGGAGGTTCTGGCAAACCATCCGACGGCTCAGGAAGGGAAAGCAGGGCCTACCCCAGGCTGTTCTCAGCAGGGGGGGAACTGTTGACCCGGACGGGGGACATCGTCGGGCGGTGGAAAGAACACTTTGAGAAACTCCTAAACCCGACCAACATGTCCTCTGCAGAGGAGGCAGCGCCTGAAGACCTGGGGGGCTCACCCATATCCCTGGCAGAGGTCGCTAAGGTAGTCAAAAAGCTCCTTGGTGGCAAGGCGCCGGGGGTGGATGAGATCCGCCCTGAGATGCTGAAGGCGCTGGACACTGTTGGGCTGTCTTGGCTGACACGCCTCTTCAGTGTCGCATGGGGGTCGGGATCTGTGCCCATGGACTGGCAGACCGGGGTGGTGGTTCCCATTTTCAAAAAGGGGGACCGGAGAGTGTGCTCGAATTATCGGGGTATCACACTACTCAGCCTCCCGGGGAAAGCTTATGCCAGGGTGCTGGAAAGGAGGCTCCGACCGTTTGTCGAACCTCGGATTCAAGAGGAGCAGTGCAGATTCCGTCCCGGCCGTGGAACAGTGGACCAGCTCTTCACCCTCGCAAGACTACTGGAGGGGTTCTGGGAGTTTGCCCAACCAGTCTACATGTGTTTTGTAGACTTGGAAAAGGCTTTCGACCGGGTCCCTCGGGGGTTCTTGTGGGGGGTGCTGCGGTAGTATGGGGTGCCGGACCCGTTACAACGGGCTATCCGGTCTCTGTACGACTGCAGTAGGAGCTGTGTCCGCATTCTCGGCAATAAGTCAGACACGTTCCCGGTGGGTGTTGGCCTCCGCCAGGGCTGCCCTTTGTCACCGGTTCTGTTCGTGACTTTCATGGACAGGATTTCTAGGCGCAGCCGGGCGGTGGAGAACGTCAGGTTCGGGGGTCTCGGGATCACCTCTCTGCTGTTTGCAGATGATGTGGTCCTGTTGGCCTCCTCGGATCTTGACCTCCAGCATTCATTGGGGCGGTTTGCAGCCGAGTGTGAAGCAGCGGGGATGAGAGTTAGCACCTCCAAATCTGAGGCCATGGTGCTCTGCCGGAAACCGGTGGATTGCTCCCTCCAGGTAGGGACGGAGTGCCTACCTCAAGTGAAGGAGTTTAAGTATCTCGGGGTCTTGTTCACGAGTGAGGGTAAGATGGAGCGGGATATCGACAGGCGGATCGGTGCGGCTGCAGCAGTAAAGCAGGCGCTGCACCGGACTGTCTTGGTGAAGAGAGAGCTGAGGCGGAAGGCAAAGCGCTCAATTTACTGGTCGGTCTACGTTCCTACCCTCACCTATGGTCACGAACTCTGGGTTGTGACCGAAAGGACAAGGTCGCGGGTACAAGCGGCCGAAATGAGTTTCCTCCGTAGGGTGGCCGGGCTCAGCCTTAGAGATAGGGTAAGGAGCTCGGACATCAGGAGGGAACTTGGAGTCGAGCCGCTACTCCTTCGCATCGAAAGGAGTCAGCTGAGGTGGTTCGGGCATCTAATTAGGATGCCTCCCGGACGCCTCCCATTGGAGGTTTTCCGGGCACGTCCAACTGGGAGGAGACCCCGGGGAAGACCCAGAACACGCTGGAGGGATTATATCTCCCAGCTGGCCTGGGAACGCCTCGGGATCCCCCAGTATGAGCTGGAAAATGTTGCGGGCGAGAGGGAAGTCTGGGTCAGCCTGCTTGGCCTGCTGCCACCGCGACCCGACCCCGGATAAGCGGAGGAAAATGGATGGATGAAAAACGTAATTTTCTATGTGGCACAAATCTGCTGATGTCGATGATTTGGAATTGGATTTGGACGTGGCTCAGAGGTGGAGCAGTTCATCCTCTAATCAGGTAATCGACGGTTCGATCCCCGAGGCTTCCAGTCCGCATGTCGATGTGTCCTTGGGCAAGATTCTGAAGCCTAAATTGCTCCCGACGGCTGGGCCATCAGTGTGTGAGTGTGCATGAATGTTTAGAGCCTGATGTGCAGGTGGCAGCTTGTATTGCAGCCTCTGCTCTAGAAGACTAGAGGGACGCTGGATGAATGCAAGTCCATTTACCATTCAAATTATGATCTATGATGGCAGCCGATTTATTTTGCCAGCTATTTTAGATATTCTTAAATGCTTATAAGTTCTAGTCACATTTCTGCCATCTAATAGAACTTAGAGATGGCAGAAATGGAACTGGAGGAGCCAGGGATCGAATGAAAGACGACTTGCTCTGAGCCACGGCCAGCTGTTCAACCTCCCACTCTGAATGTGTATATTTCAAAATACCAAAGGAAGGATGAACCACTTAAATCACTTAGAACACAGTGGCGTAGTATCTTTAGTTATTTAGAAGACTTTGTGCCGTTCTGCCTCAGAGAAGAGCCGCCTTCAGCTGTGATACCTGCAGCTGTGATAATGGCTTGTAATGGCCGGCTTCTGCTTATTAAAGCCCACCAGAAACAACACGTGCCATTTCATACTAGCTGCCTGTTGCTGAAGGGTCTTTAAATAACCCAGAGTTCTCCTGAAAGCAAGCAGACGGCTGATTGAAACGTGTCATTTGCTGGAGGTGGGGTCAAGATTAAAGCCCATGAGGTGTGCTTCTGTGCGCGTGAGCGTGTGTAGCCTATGTCCCTTATCGCCGACTGCATTGTAATGACCAATCAGCAGCCGGTTCAACTCCTCAATTTGTTGATTGGTGAGGGGGTTGGTAGAGAGAGTTAGAGACTACATGAGAGAGGTAGCGAGAGAGAGAGAGAGGGAGGGAGAGGGAGAGAGAGAGCGCAGTAGAGAGAGAGAGAGCAGTAGATAGATAGAAAGGAAAAGAGAGTGACAGCATTAGAGAGAGAGAGAGAGAGAGAGAGAGAGAGAGAGAGAGAGAGAGAGAGGGAGAGAGAGAACTGAACGTCTCCGTTGGACTTGCTGCTGCTTCTCCGGGTCTGCGCTCCGTCCTCGGCACACGGCGGTAAGTGGCGCTGGTTCTACGCGGCTTTTACTGTCCCTTCAGCGGTTTCAGGCTCCATGAAACAACGGGTCAGTTCTGAATCTACATTTTGACGCTGATGTTGCTTCAGTGGTCGGAGTCTCGGTCATTGAGCATCTTGAAGGAGAGGTGTCACTTAGACATTCGCAGCCAGTCTGTACGGTGTTGGTGGAGGGCACGCGGGCACCGAGGAAGGCTATTTGTAATTGCCAGCTTTATTCAAATCAAGGCTTTCTTCAGCCGCTTTTTGGGGCAGTTTTTTAAACACTAACCTGTATGAATACTGAAAACCAGACATGATACCTAATTCCTCCTTCGCTCCGGTATTCCGTTACTATGTGAAACTTGTGGTCTCGCGGACCTCAGACGCGTTGTTTCACGGAGACAGCAAAGTGCCAAACGGTCACTTGTGTGGAAGTTTTCATATTAGGGGTTTAAAAAATAGTGTCCTTTTCATAAAGTAGGCTAGTTGAGATAAGTTCATATCCATATTTGGGTCCTCTTATTTCCACGGAGGGTAGGTGAGATGAGTGATGCGTTCATGAGTCGCTCATATGTCGTTGAATCCACGCTCTCTGTGGTGATGTCGGCCACGCGTTTTTGGGTTTGGTGATTTTTTTGTCGTGGAAATATTATCTGGAATTATTGTGACTTGTGTGAGTGAGAAAAGCTTGACACCTTGATGAAATGGTGTTAGTTGGAGTGTTGGTGATCCATCCTCACTCATTTTCAACTCTCTCTCTCTCTGACTCCATCTTGGTCCTTCGTTCAGGTAGCATTTATTTAGACCATGTGAGATTTCCTTCAGATTTCTCATCCATGTCCTCAGATCTCCTGTAGCGTCAGTCAGATAAATAAAAAAATGATATATATATATATATTCGCCATATTGTACTCATGTCATATTTAGGCAGTTCTTTTGATTTCCAGCTGTTACACATGTGTCCGGTAGCTGCAATGTCGCTGGTAGCAGGTTTGGGTCAAACAGCGGCATCTAATCAGGCTGTTTATTCTAATGTTAACCACAGAAACATGTTCCATATTCTCGACTCTAACGAGAGAAAGAGTTTGTAAACAAAGGCATGTTTTGGTACATATTGTGCGACCGCTTTCATGGGTATTCAGAATTTTTTTCACTTCTCGTATGGAGCAAAAACCTCTAAAGGCAGCATGAAGTCGTGTTTAAAGTCTCCACTATAATAAGTCATGACAGCTCAGGTCGAGGAAGAATCTTTTAAAGCAGAATAAATCCCATTTTACTGACAGTTACCTCTGAAAGGGGATATTTTGTGACTGACTGACCAACACTGGGACAGTAAATGTGTTAACTGCTGGGAAGATTTTAGTTGTACCTTTATTGGCTCTTAATTGTGTAGAATGATAAATAATTCAACCATTAAACCCTTAAAAATGTCACTGTGGTAACACAATGGACCACTGTGATTGTGAGACCTGGTTGCTAATTCTGACCCCAAGCTGAGATCCATTGATTTATTCTTTGTAATTTTCTGGGGTTTCCCAGCATGCCTCAGAAATGTGCTCAGCGCTGGCATCCCGAGTCAGTCCTTACAAACATTATCACTCTCTCCCACCAGCAGTGATCAGTGGGAATATGTTCTGTCAGTAATAATTTCATTTAAACAAAAATGTTTTAAATGTATTTAATTTAATGAATTATATGGAACTCCACTCTGTTCTAGTGTACCTTGCAGTCCATTCAAAGTAGCAGCACTGTATAATAATGGGCCTATTCACAACCAGCCTGTTGCCTCTTCCCCAGTTCTCTGTGAAGGAAATACGTTTGCTGAGGTTTTTATTATGGAGAAAGCAGTGAAGATGTTGCAAATGATAGAAGCATGGCCCCTGAAGAAAATGGAGACAAATGTGTCGGGTGTGAGGCAGAAAAGCACGCGTTTCTGAAGTCTTTCCTCGAGAGATGATTAAAACGCGAGCTTGGGCTGCGAGGCGGTGCATATTGTGTCCCCTGAGATACGCACTGTGGCTCAGGTAGAACAAGAAATGCTTTGATATTAACGTTTATGTGAAACAAAAGAATAACAGACCAGCAGACAAAGAAATAAAACAAGTGGAGAACATGTCCAAGATATGAGTGAGGACTTTCTCATTTATTTCATACTAGAAGCTTCACTCATGACGTTGACGTTACAATTCTAAATCCACATTTGGATGCTGAAGCTTCTTTCTTTGCGTGTCTATTCATTCTGTTCCTTCTGTATTCCTGCACAGCGTCACATTAATATCAGGCAACAATAATGTTATTAGTATTATACTATTTATAGAATTAGATTTCAACAGTGGCTGTGTGATCCAAACCTTTCCAGATGTAACGTTGATGAATTTTGGCCGTTGGCATGCAGTGTGTGAGGCTGACAGAGTGGTCTCAGAGAGCCGGTCCACCGGGTCAGGGTCCCAGTTAGGGTGCCTGCATGCACCAGGAGGAATGGTACGACCCAAAGGAGCAACTTTTCAACCCACAATAGGGGACTTTGTTTCCCCACGGTTAGCCTCCAGGCAGCGTGGTTTTCTCCTTTCTGACGCTTTCTTTCACTTTTCTTTTTTTATTTATCTTATTGCACCTTTGAATAATGGCTCTGCGTTTCACTCATATTTGTGTGCAAACATGAAAGAAATGAAAAATTCTTAACTCAAGGTCCACTTACTGGTATTTCCAGTGCTTTCAACCATATCTAAATATCATTCATCAAAGTTTATTTGTCAAACAACATTTTAAAGTATTTCCCAAAGAGAAATAAAAGATCAACTTGATGAATGAAGGATGAAGAGCATTGATTAAAAGAATACAAGCTAAAGCAAATGAAAAGAGTCTGAGGATAAAAAAATAAAGTTGCAAACAGTAAAAATAAGAAACTATAACAATATTTATAAGGAAAAGTCAGGAGGAGATCTATGGAAGAAGACAGCCTCAGTGATTCAGGTTGTTCACACTAACACTGATGTCGTCTGTTTGGCAGTCAACAGGTCAGAGATAATCTAGAGAACATTTGCACATAATCACTACAAAGTCAGTGAGGAGGGGGAGGGGGGGTCTCTGCTGTGTGTGGAAGCCTTGTTTCATCACTCTCACCACACTGGAGAGCTTCTCTGTCTGGTGAAGGCAAACAAACAGTAAAGACAAGAGGAGCTAAAAGCCTGTAATGGACCTCAGTAGAGCTGTAACAGATCACGAAACTCTTCTCTGGTATTATTAGAAGAGCAGAAAGACAGACAACAGAACAGAAAGCAGACGGTCACAGGTGTCGTGTGAAAGGTACATCTTAAATAGCTGGAATGTAGCACAACATGGAAGTGAAAGCAGTGCTCTGTTGATTTAATTTTGGGTAAAAAGTGTTGATACTATTTTATTTAAGGACCAGTCTGATGCAAAGATGTGTACGTTAGCCAGAATGTAGCACAACAATGGAAATGGACGCAGTGTTCTTGTTCATTTAAACGTGAAAGTGCAATAAAAAGATGTTGTCCCTAAAATTAATGAATAATCGTGATAAATAATCGTGATCTCAATATTGATCAAAATATGATATGATTTTGGCCATAATTGTGCAGCCCTACAAGATCGCATTTTCTTTGATAAAGAAATTGAACACGTCATGATACCGTTTGAATTTAACAAAAATATGGCTACTTTTCAATAAATTCCTTTCTTTGTGTTTAATACCCACATCCTGTTGATTTTGGTCCACATACAGTTGTAACTCATTTCCGTTGTAAACTCTGCATGCCTTGAATTGTTTGTGGATTCTTTTTATGACGGTGTGTTTCTTTTAAATGACAAGAATTGAATACTTTGAGGTTTTGTACTTTAGGTTGAATGACATTTGAAGACATCCCCAACTCTTCTAGCTGTCAGGGTTATGTGTTCATGATTTAGAGATTTCATCGACTGAAAAATCATTTGATTAATCCAAGACATGATCTGCAGATTAATTGATACATAAGTGATCCATCGTACTGCATCGTGTGACCATTTATGTGAACTATGGTAGGCAGCAGGAGGAGTATTAAGCATTAAATATAAAATAATACCTAAGCTAAATACCAGGCTGGTTCAGAGGAGTGGTGGGACAGACAACATTCAAATGTGTTAGAACAAAGCTCAGCTGCTTCGAATAGTTGCCCGTGATTACTAACAGTATCACCAGACACGTCTGCTATCACATATCAGTTGTCTTATTAAAGCAATGAGTACATGATGTGGTCTGACAGAGCAGCCAATCACTCTTCATTATGGAGCTCTGTGTGCTAATGAAGCCCTGACAGGAGCCTTTGTGCTCTGTATGCATGAGGGTGAGGGGGGGTATATGTGTATAGGGTGATAACACCAGGTGCATCATCAGGTACGTGACGTGTAGAGCTCCGTCACCACGACGCTGAGGCGGCATGGAGAGCATGTTTGATCAGAGGGTGTGTGGCTGTGGTACGTCCTGTCTGTGACTGGAGGCAGCAGCATGGTGATACCAGCAGCCCGTGACACGCTGCAGGAAGCACCGACATCAGATGAAGAGCTCTCCTCCGACAGGTGTTCAGCTTCATCCGTCTGGAAGGGAGCTGCTAAATTGTTGTTGGAAGACGACTCAAGCCTTCCTCTCGTCTGGCTCGACAGCTCCTCCAATTACAGCATCTGGGCTCAGTGTGTTGAGTTTGTAAATGCAGTAGATCTCCGTTCATCAGAGCCAGGTCAGAGAGAGTGTCAGAATCCACCGCTCTGACTGAAATCACATGAGAGGCTGTTTCTGTTCATCCTCCAGAGCTGTCTAATTAGTGTCTGAAAGATTCAGAGAGGAGAGCTCTGTTAGGAATGAGATGGGAGCAGAGAGAATAAACAGTGTACTGCTGCATGTCAGCATGGCATCATACACTACCGGAGTGGAGACATTTGAAGTCCAACTCAAAGGAAATTACATTTTTGTGTTGTTATTATTATTATTATTATTATCAGGTCGTCGACATCGCTGCAGATTGCGTTAGTCCACAAGCCAATGGGTGTAGTCCACTTCTTATATCCGCTCTATGTTTACAGTGAGCAGCACATTTCTTTAATCTGTGCCACCTCTTGCTACAGATCCCAACACGAGAAACAACATTCCCCTCACTCGGCTCACAGCTGACAGAGGCTAGTGGGTGTGGACCCTTTCCCCTCTGGTGTGTTGCGTTACATGCTGCAGTCTGCTGTACGTGAGCTCCTCACAGGTACATGTTTGCTGATGCGGGTGACAACAGGAGCTGCTGGTGTTTGGTGCTCATCGCAAAAGGATGTCTCATATTATAGATAACTATAGGGAAAACAAGTTGCCAGGTTATGTAGCATTTTTAGAGAAGAGTGGGCGACTGTGGCTAAGTGGAGATCAGGGTCGTCCTTCAATTAGAGGATCGGCAGTTCGATCCCCGGCTCCACTAGTCCCATGTCGATGTGTCCTTGAGCAAGACACTTAACCCCAAAAGTGCTCCGGCAGCTGTGCCTACGGTGTGATAGCATCTGAATTGTAAGTCGCTTTGGATGAAAGCTAAATGACTGTAATGTAACGATAAGATGAGATTTTATCTACAAAATTGTGTAATCAATTTTAAAAACGCCTCTTAGTATAACACATCTTCACACTCTGACCATAAATGTGCATAAGCACCTCGACCAAACAGTTCCATTAAAAACTGAACATCTCTAAAGGGAGGATTAGTTGCTAGGCTATAGTAGGAGACTGCATTAGTTTGGAGATGAGCTTACTAAACTTGCAGTGGAGTGCATATTTATTGTTAGTGACCCAATCAGGATCAACAGGGTTGTTGGTGTGAACTCCATATTTACAGGTTTGTTAGTGATCAGCTGGTTTTGAGTGCTTCGCTATGGTCTGTTGGACGTGATGTAGAATCGAGGAGCCTGAAAGCTGGAGCTGGCTCAATAGGAATATAGTGAGAGAAATCTACTTCAAATCACAGACTGTTTCCAAATTGGATTCCTCGGTCGTAGAAGAATTTAAGATGAAAGGAAACTAGTGATGCCCACAGTAATGAACAGAAAAGGTCTGCATGTTCCTCGTAATGACATTAAAGCAGATTACTGGAGCCTTGTCCTCCTGTCTGTATGTTTTTGAACCTTACACCCTCATGTAAACACACACACACACACTAGGGTAGATGTTTGCTCATTTGCACGGTGATGGTCTGCTACATTCCAAAGGAGAGCGATGACAAAAGCAAGGCCTCTGTGTATGTGTGTCCCTGCTGTTTCTCGGCTTTGTGGCGGCCATAAAAAGCAGAGTTCCCGTGATGAAATGCTCCTGGGAATAAAAGAACTGCGAGCAGAGCGCCACTACAGGCCCTCGTAAACACAGTCCGTTAAAACAGTCAGTCTAAAGTTTTACTGTCATGACCGGAACAAGTAAATGTTACACGGTCCACACACCATAGTCACACAAAACCCGGTGGCAAAACACTGATATATGCAAAGTATGTACAGTGGTGCAAACAGCAGGGATTCGTGTATATAGAACTGCTACTCAAAAGAAAAGGGCGGGCAGGTATGAGGTTGGGGCAGTTTTTCTCATGCAGTATGAATGTGTTCATTTTGCCTTCTCTGAACATGGTTTCTGCTCATCGAACACAAGATCTGTGGCATCCAGAGGACGTATGGCTGCCCTAGGTCAGGCTGGTCGCGTACAGCGCTCGTCATGTCTGTAAGGGTCACTGAGGCTTAATGGAAAGAAATGGACTGATGAATGGATGATTGACAGTTGAGTGAAACTCAAGCCTTCCTCTGACCAGAGCAACCACCAAAGGAAGAAAGTCTGACGTCAACTTCCAGGACGTCAGGTCTCCTGCTGTGCATTGGGTCTGCTGGTGTGTGATAAAAGCTGCTCATGATGTGTCAAGTCTCTCATCTTCCTTAGCCCCCCCCAACACACACACACACACACACACACACACACACACACACACACACACACACACACACACACACACACACACTCTGTGCTTATATAACATAGTAAATCCGAAACTACCATCTGGTACCAACAACACTATCCATCACTAATTGTTGTGGATGCACACTGCAACAGTCATCAGAGCTCTCACAAGCGCACACACACACATGCACGCACACACACACACACACACACACACATTCTGAACTGTATCACTGTGAGGACTTTACTACTCAAATGTCTAACCTAATAATATTAATAACCGACAGACAAAAAACTCTACAAAGTTGTTCAATGTGAACTGGGTCTCTGATGTATAGCACAACCACACACACACACACACACACACACACACACACACACACACACACACACACACACACACACACACACATTACAACATCTATTATCTCCCCTCTGTTCAGATTAAAGACGCTCCGGTTGCATGGGGGATTAGGCTGGTTGAGAATTTGTAATTGCTGTGAATGGGTCACCCAGTGAGTGCATGTGTGTGTGTGTCTGTGTGTGTTGGGGGTCAAACACAGGGGGCAGGGATTACATGACCCACAATGCACATGTCTCGTTGTTTGTCAGTTGCTGTGAACTCTTCACTCTGCTAAAAGCCTGCTCCGTATAATGCAGAAGAGCTCAGAGCTTCAGATCAAATGTGTACGTCCTGTTCAGATCAAAGCCTGCATGTCATTTACTTTGCATGTAAACATCTTAGCGTCCATCGACTCTATTGTCCAAACCACCACACTAAATGCCATATACAGTATGTAGGTCATCATACGGACACGCTCGGTTTGAAAGCCTTTGGAAGTACAGCCCCACCCCCACTCACCCGTAAAATGGTAAAGCAAAACAGAGGGGACAGACGGGAGGATGCTGGCAATGTGATGCCATGTGCTTTGATTAAAGACATTAAATGCTAAATAAAATCCAACCCAAACGCACACTAATGACCGTACCAGTGGTGGCCTTGCCACTTGTATCGGTGCCAGTTGACTGATTCCAGTCACTAATCCTTTTGGGACATTGTGAGGAACACCGTCAACAAGCTCATCGGTTTCCTTAAACACTGAGCGACCTCAACACCTGTCCACAACTCTTCATGGTGATGTGGTTCTGCTGAATGAACAGTGGTTTGAGCTGGCATGGATGATATGTTCATCATTCAGGTGCACACGGTTCATTTATTGTCATTGCGCAACAAAATGCCGTTTGTAGTCTCATTTTGTGACATAAGAAAAACACAAAAAGTACGGCTACTCCTGAAAGTTTCTTCATATAACGCTTTATATGATATTTTATGCAAAGTATTTCTAATTTTTCAAGCTTTCTCCAATGAATGTCCAGCAACAAAAGGACTTGGTTAGGTTCGAGGCAACTGGCACTACAGGAGTATCAGAGAATGCATGGGCAAGTGTCTCATGGAGCCAGTCTAGTAGAGTTATGGCCTTAAAACAATAAGGAAATAGTGCAATAATATGGTAAACAAGAGGGGATGGGTTTACTCAAATACAGGAGGAGGAAACATAAATTATATTTTCCATGTAAACATGTTGAATACAAATGAAATACTTGGTGAGCTTAGCACATATTAGCTTAGCTTAATCCTCTGAACAACAATAACCCATACAATTAAAGTTCAGCATATTTAAACGACTACCAACAGCCACAGTGTCAGCGTGGTTGTCTGTCTCTATGTGGTAGTCTGGCGACCTGTCCGGGTGAACCCTGCCTTCGCCCAATGTCAGCGGGGATCGGCTACAGCCCCCGGCGACCCTTAATGGGATCACAGATATCGGATGGAGGGAGTTGCAGCAGCTGTGGGCGGGGCTGTGGCTTTGACTCGCTGCACTCCTGAGGAAGGCCCTGGTCATCACGGATAGGCTCTTCGGAATGATTTAATCAAACATCTGGCGTAAGAGAAATCTCAGCTCAGTCGTCAGAGGAAAGTTGAGGTGAGTCGTGACAATGCGACAGTGAGAAGGAGAGGGCGTTTGCAGGATAGAAGAACCATACCTCTGGCTGTACCCATACCATGGTCTATGGATCAGTGTGGTTGGGTCAAAGATGTCTGTCTGAGTCTCACTCCACTCAACCATTAAATATGGAGGTTGTGCAATGAACTTGTCAAGTCATGAGCTGTTGTCATTTATTAAGTCACTGTTCAGAGCATGGGGTGAGCCACCATGCAACATTTGAAGTCTCTTCAGCTCTGTTTCCTTTGTGAATGTCCACCTGAACTTGTAAACCCTGGATACAGACACAGCTGTAGCCTACTACAGGTAAAGATGCACACTACTACGGACCTCCTCGACAGACTCAATGGTACTGGAGAGGAAGAATGCCACCTCTAGTGGCTGAATATTAACAATGTTATCAATGGCACTTTTAACGTCAGCTAAACTTTGGTTTAGGTTAAGTTTAGGTTGAATTTGAGCAATTAAGCTAATTGTATTTGCCCATATCTCCCCACTCAAACTGTCTAAATTACTACAAGTCTAATACTTTTATGCTTTGGCAAAACAGGGTAAAAGAGATCTGCCTGGCCAGTAGTTGCTCAGTTTTATTAGTGGCCTTAATGTGATGTAATGTGCCCATTGGCAGCTACATTGTAGGTCATTGGTTAATGTGAAAGGATAAATGTCAACAGCTGATTGCATTTGACTTTGCAGTCTCAACCGAGCAACCACACCGATCCTTTAGACAGTGATTGGACCGTTACTGATCAATCTGTATATAGAATGGCTCCGTGTTAGCTAGCTTTCTAGTCTTCTTTTATATCAACAGTAATAATTGATACACATGGTAAATTAACAAAACCTGCTCATCGTAATGAGACTTCTGGCTAATGTCTTAGCTTAGTGTCTTTTGAAGTTGAGACCAGAGTTAATGAGAAGAGAGTTTATTGCACAATGTATCAAAATCTCAGCAGCAGTCTCTTCCAGGTTTCACTTGTAGCTCAGCTGTTACTGTGGGGCCCTAAAGGCTCTAAATAGTTGAACTTTATTGACAATCTAAACTTAAGCTTAAAGGATACGGCAAGCTATATTATCTTCCTTTCTTGATGTATTTGTTTGTATAATTTTAGTCAGTCCTCCTGTCCTGATCCCATAAATACTCAGTAGAGCAGCACATGTGTGTTGCTCCACAGTTGAAATGGGATTTATGTTTAGATACTCCCAACTAGTTGATATTAACTTGGCAAGAATTTTAAAAAGACATTTCAGTCATTCTTCTCTCTGAAGGACTTCCTTTGAAAAATATTGTTCCATTGGTATGAACAAATTGGATACAACAGAATAGGACAAGGTTGTTTTCATGATTGAGAGCTGAAAATCTATCCACAAATGTGGACCCAAAGAAAGAGCCGACTGACCGTGAGTATTCACCAGTGTGTGTTAGCGTGACCGTAAACTCTTAATGGGTCAGTGCTCTGAAAGCCCCCCCCCCCCCCCCCCCCCCCAATCAGTTGCTTTTTTCACTTATTACTCCAAAAACGTAATGCTACTTTATATATTTATTGGTATCAAAATGAATTCATTATGCTACTTGTGGTATTACCATCACTATACTATTACAGAAAATAACCTCTAATGTGTTGAAAGCAGGGAAGTCAGTGAATCGGTCTGCAATGAATGTGCTTGATTCCTACAGTGTGCAGTCCACGGCTGCAGAACAGCTTTTCATTCAGCATCTGAAGTAGGACACATGTTGATACATCCTCAGCAGCCTCTAGCCTCTGAGAAGTGTGTTTACCTTCAATAAATGGCCTGAAAAGGACACCCGGCTGCTACAGTATAACCAGACAGACCTCTGCACACTTCAGACAGACGGCTTTTGCAGCCGCTTTGCACGTTACATTTCTGCACGTACATGAACCTAAGTTCAAGGTGTTCACGGAGACGTCTGCGTGCCTACCACCTTGTGCTTGACATTTATTATTCAAATTTCAACTGAGGATGCAAAACACTAAACTGAGGGTGCAATGCATACTGTTGCACCTTCGTAGAACAGGACTTGTCTCTTCCTCTCCCTCGGTTCACAGTCACACATGCGCTCCAGGCGATGTTTGCCTGAAGCTTCAAAGTTGAACTTGAAGTGATGTGAAGAAGCATACTGAGCGGCCATGCTTCATGTCAACGTATCGCCAGCTTGTCGAAGTTTTCCTTCAGACTGAATATAATGAACAAGATGACTGACTGACTTGAAATTGGATTAGGAAGACATACAGAGTGGCTAGAAGACATCGTGTCTCCATATTCCTAATGTCTGCTCTATACTAAAGAGAATGATTCATGGCGGTGTCAGGTGGATCACTAAAAAGTTGCTGAAAAAGTTCACTCTTTAAAAAACTTGTCGTGAAGTGTCTAAAGTCAAGGTGCAGCTTCTGCACCTCGTTTATGGTTTATTCATAATGAGACTTCACACTCCCAAGGACCAGGGACTGGGCTATCTGACGTTTCTGTGAGAGTGTGTGTGTGTGTGTGTGTGTGTGTGTGTGTGTGTGTGTGTGTGTGTGTGTGTGAGTAAAAACTGGACCGACTTGTGGATGCTGTTGGCTGTCTTCAGATAGCTGGTCTATTCTGATGGAAAGGGTTGGCTGGGTTTGTACTTGTCACACACACACACACACACACACATAGAAGCTGCTCGGTGGCTGACATTCTCCTTTTTTCACCTCTAATTGATCCTCTGGGAGTTGTCAGAGGTCTCAGTGGCTGTCTGCAATGTGGCAGCACAAGCAGAGGCACACACACACACACACAGACATACATACATACATACATACATACATACATACACAGCCATGCATCAGAAGAGAAAGGCGACAGAGGACAGGTGCTGTGACTGTCACCTGAAGGTCATGAACATGTATCACTGTTTGTCCAGACAGAGGAGGAACCATCAGGCTGGCCTGTGCTGCTGTTCTTACCTGTTGTAGGGATCCCGACTGCTTTAATTAGTCTCACTGCTGTGTGGAGCACTTCAGCTCATACAGGCTACCTAGTAATAAGCCCGACCGTGGAGCCTCAACATGACACATTTGAATAGACTCGGTTCTTCATCTCTGTGCTGTATTAGCAGTTGCTTAGACAGATGTAATTTAGTGGGTTTTAGAATACCGATTCACTGACAGTTCTCTCTTTTACGCAGACATCACTTGCTTGGTTGCCCTGGCTGGAAGAATATGGCAGATGTTCTAGAACTCTTAAGATTTCTCTCATAACTATTCATGCATACACCGATGTGTGTAGTATGGTGCAACAGCAGGTAGTGTGAGTCCTAAACTACCGGAATACATTTAAGATACAACTACGGTCATTTACAGACATTTTTAGGGCTGACAATTAAGTATTTAAAATAATGATATGTGTCTGCGGGCAGGATTTTAATAAAGTCTTATGAAAGAATGTTTTATTGTAGAACCACCACTATGCTGCATCAGCCCTCATATTTAGTTAAATGAGGCCGGTCCAGTGTTAGCGTTACTGTTATTTAATTCATTATATCCAATGAATTACTTTATTTAAATTGAGTCCAAATAGTAGAATATCTCAGTAATGCCTGGAGGGAATACTCAAAATTGACAAGTATGTCCACTTCTTATACACAGTCTATGGTGGCCATCTTGTTTTTTTGCAACTAGATGTGACTTGTGAGGGAAGCGCTATGTCCAACCAATCGCTGAATAAGACATTTTTAGGTGACCAAAATGCTACAATAAACTTTCATGAAGTGAAACCACACTGTGAAAAGGTTAAAGTTGTAAGACAAAAACTGGACAACTCCCAGACCAGACAACATTATGGTAGGGACCTGTCAATCACTGTGTAGCCCCGCCCTAAAGCATATCCTGCTTTATGGTCTGTTTGACTCTAAATGGACCATCATTTACTAAATGAACATCATGCTGTATTGAAGAAGACTTGAAACTAGAGAATAAGACCATAAACTCATGTTTACAATGTTTACTGAGGTAATAAATCAAGAGAGAAGTAGAGTCATTCTCTCATAGACCTCTATACAACCAGAGGAGTCGCCCCCTGATGGTCATTAGAGAGAATGCAGTTTGCTGCCTGAACCATGGCAAATATATACTCAATGAATAGTTCTATTAAAACTGGAAAGGCAGAACTGGGTGCTTTGACAGGGCCTCCCAGGACCAATACATTGTTGTAAAAAAAGAAACGGTAATTAAAACAATAATATGAGGTCATTAGGAACCAATTCAATTCAATTTAAATTCAACGAGGTACAGTTAGAGGGAATTTCCTCATCAAAGGTCCAAAACATCACAATAATGTCTAACTTGTTCTATGATTTAGTTCCATATATATTAAAGTAGCCAACGGTTGTAATAACATCTGTATGTAGTCAACAACTGACTGTCAAATCAAATCCAAATTTAGGTTAAATTGAATAATATCTCAATAGTATTTATTGTCAGATTTTAAACTGAACTGGATGAAAAAAACAATACATAACAGAAAGCTTTTAAAAATGTGACTCTTAGCATAATGTACTTCATTTTAGAAACATTTAATTTAACTGAATTGTCCTGCAGCTTTAAATTCAGTTGATTCAGGCTGAAGTGATGTCAATCAAAATAAACACAATATTATATTCTTCTCATCTAGTTATTAAACCACTTGTTTCAGCTCTATTCCTCTCTGTTAACATCATTGTTGGTGAATTCATGTGTTAGGATTCTGATCATATTGGGCTCTTAGATTTATTATCTGTGACTTCATTTCAGATGTGAGTGGGTTCGTTGGCTCAAAAAATGTGTTCTTTGTCTCGTAGTTCAACATTACCGCTGCGCTTTTAATTATCACCAAGGTCTCTGAACACATGAGACATTCTGCTTTTAAACTGAACACATGAGACATTCTGGTGTTGAACTGAACACATGAGACATTCTGGTGTTGAACTGCTGAACCTATAAGAGTCTGTCCATTCTTGGTTAAAGGCTCTGGTCTCTGGACAGCTTTTCTCTTTCTGGAGAACATCATGTGAAATAACTTGTCTGACTCACATATTATTCTCCAACAGGGACCCAATTGGTAGGATTATGGATACAAGCATTTTGGTGATTACACACAGTATAATAACTACAGGCGATGGGGGGACATTTCTTTGAACCGGAAAACTTGAAGGTTTCAACCTCTTTCCCTGCACGATATTGGAGCATTGAGGCAACCTGCCACAATCATTCCATCTCCTGTGTTTTTCACCTGATTATATGAAAGCCTTTTCATTCAGCACCACCTTAATGTTGCTCATGCAGTGCAGAATAACTGAGAATGTGATTTGTCAGTTTATGGCCTAAACAACATCAGTAACTTGTTGTTAAATGTCTTTACAATAAATCAAGTGAGAAGTACGATTAAATGTCTTTATATATGAGAATAATTTTGGTCATAATAATGGTTTCATTGTGGTATAGGTGTTACATCAACCATGCTGGTGAGGCGGTCACCACAGTGAGGTTGTGATGGCTGGTGGTTGCATATTAGGGCTGCACTCGAGCGCTAAAAATGTGAACTGATGTGAAGCTCTGCAAGGTCAGTGCACAATGAGCACCGTTAGTTAATTAGTCAATCAGCTCATAATCACATAATCATGTTTACTTGATGATTAGCACTTCCCCAGTCTATATATATCTATCTATATATAGATATATATTATATCTATATATATATATCGCTTGTTGCAGTAAGACACTTACGGAGAACTCTGTCTTGGAAGGTAAAATACATTTCCTTTCAGGTTTCTAATTGCTGTGTAAGCGTTCACCGTGAATGTGTATGGATTTATTGTTCCGGTACAGTTTTTAAGTGCACAAAGACCGTTTTTGGGAAGTGTTTTTCAAAATGCTACAACCTCTAAGTCACTCCGAACGTGTATCTGAAGCCATGACAACCTGTCTCGCTGAAATGATGCATGCAGGAGAGAGAGGAAGGAGATGTACGATTACCATTTCAATTTTACGGATGGTCCATCGATGTCCCTCATCACAGGGGCCATAGAGCATGCTGGTAGTTTCCTTTGACCCCGCCTCCCAGCCCTTGATCCAGACTCGTTCTCATTCACATGAACGGAGAAAGAAAGACAACTCTGGATCCAGCTATAGTGCATTTCACAACATTTAGGACACAATGGTTTAAATAACAGCTATTTAGGTGTTTGTATTAGGAAGTTGGGTTGGTGTTTCTTTCCCTTTGCAAGTCTATGAGGAAACGTTGTTTTGGGCCCAATGGCATTACATGATGGACCTGGAAGTTGTTATTCCACTGTTGGGCCACTATGGGTACATTTTATTTGACATTTCCTCGCTCCTCACTTGAAGGCCGTCTTAAAAGGTCTTGTTTCTGCCCTTAGATCTCTGAGGAGCCAAGAGCGAGGAAACACGAGAGCAGTCTTCACGGAAGTCTTTTAATGTCCGACACGCCCCCTCATTGTTTATCAGTTATTGATTGGGCGCTGCAGCCCATCTCAACGTCACTGACGTTTCATACCAGAGTGAGGGGAGAGCACAGATCAAGTTATATGTTTGATTTGCTTTCTGATTTGCTAACAGGTAATCATAGGTCCTAACAACAAAAGGACCACAAACAACTTTCTTCATTTATTAGAAAGATTTATTTTATCATAACTTTTATTATGGATACAATTAAAGTCAGCAAGAGCAGCAGAGAGTCTCTCTGTTTGTCAGCTGGAAGCCCTTCTTTTTTTACATAATTTCCATCCAGTCACGTGAGGCTGATATTTCCCATTAGGCATTAGGTTTGATATGAGTTACATCATTTCAATTCCCCCCAAAACATTGAGCCTACCAAATCATTTCTAGTCTTCAAAGGACACCATAATCATATTCTGTTATTGAATAATGATTTCAAAATAAGAATATCAATAACTACAGATGCACATAATGATTTCATAAGACAAACACATTCTGCCAGTAGAAACGGACACAGTACACAGTATCAATACAGAAAGCAGGTTGGTATTCACTCAGGCTACAGAGAGAAAACACTCTGCTGTGACAGTGATGATAGCTGAGTGTCTGTATTGGTATAAATGCAGCTCACATGTTTGCAGACACAAAAGTCTCCACAGCTGTTAAACTGTCAGCTGATCCAGCTGTGATCCAGCTGTGATCACAAACAGACGTACGTTAAATAGACTGTACTTGTATAACGTTCTTCTAGTCTTCGGACCACTCAAAGTGCTTTAACACTACATCATTCACCCATTGGCAGGGGCTACCATGCAAGGTGCCACCTGCCCATCAAGGCTATCTAATCATTCGTACCCTCCTCCTCTGATTGTTGGACGACTCTGCTCTACCACTGAGCCACAGACGCCATGTTATGATTCAGAAGAAAGGATGTCTAATTTCTCTAAAAACATATTTCCTCGTTTCCTCTCTCCTCTCATGGTTTCCTTGTGTCTCTCCATGCATCCCTGGTGGGAGGGACTAAGACATAAAGAAAAGATGCAAGTGAGGGAAACGAGGATGTAAATAAGAGACTTGGGATGTACCCAATGTCAAATTAGCTTCAAAGCCACGTATGTGGGGGCTTTATTATTAAATTAAACCTTTGTGCCATTGAACCAATTACCAACTATTAAGTCATTACAAATCAAGATTTATCTGCTAAATATGATGATTATTCATTTAAGCTTGGATCGAAATCCAAACCAAACCAAATGTATCTCTAAATATACATTTTGACTTTTAATATAATGTTGGCCAAAAAAGTCAAAACTTATATTTTAATCATCAAGCATTAGTTTTAGCATTAGATAATCTCCACAGATTTGCAATCTTGCGATCACAAAAATGTATTTAGATGTTGGCAAATCTCCAATCATCGTTTTTATTAACCACTTTTAAGGTAGAATAGAGCAGATGTCGGGCGTCAGTTGGTAGCTTCATGTCACCTGATTCCATTGAAAATGACTTGTAGCTTCTTGCTAATGGCTCATAGTTTGAACACATTAGTGTTCAGTAGTTGTTGATAGTGAAGATTACATGCCACTTACCTTCCATATTTCTTAAAGTCGTTAGTATCTTTAATGCTCTGTCTCTGCGCTGTTATTACAGTTGTCTGGCTTCATAACATCATCCGGAGGAGCGCCGTGAATTTCACACAAGCCACACGTTGGCTAGTTTACTACAGCTGTATAAACTCCAAATAATAATTGTATTCCTTTCCATTCTCGTACACTGGGCATGCGGGTGCCGGTATAAACAGGAAGTTGATTGGTTGCTTAGTTACAGAGAATACAACAGAGTATTATTGTACTCTTTAATAATATAAGGTTATGCTTGATACTTGGTCAACACACGTCTCTCTCTCGTTTCCTCGGTTTCGTTGTAGTCTGTTCTCACTCGTCGTACTGGAGAGCATTTATGATTTTGTTCCTTTACAGTTTCTTTGTGAATTCACAATAGTTGTGCAGAACAAACTAAGCATTGATAAGAAACGTAAATTCCTCCGTTGTGTGTCCATCACCCTCTTCAAAGCCACAAACCGTGACTATGTCCACTCCGTAGGGCTAATAACGCCGCAGGACACGCCCCTCGATAATCGCTCCAATAATAGCTTGCTTCCTCCACATGTCGGCAGTAGAAGAATTATATAACGCAGAATTTAACTACACAACAGCTGCTAATAGACAACAAGGTCGGCAATTATCCGTTATCAATTGAGACCTCAGACCACTATTCTGTTATATTAAGAAATAATTTGTTCTCTCTGCTTTGTTTTGCATACATTTGCTCATCAATAAGGACATCATTCACTCCTACATCAAGCAGTTCAGGTGCCAAGAAACCCATAAACTGCCCTCATAATGCAATCTTATTGAATGTGAACCTCAGAGTTGCAATGTTCCGCACATCCATGTACTCATTTCTGTTTCTCTGTCTATTTTTCAGCTCCTTCTCCAGTCAGTCAAAACCTGAAGGACTATGACAGATAGAACATCTCCCATTTCAAGGTGATCCTGCTGGGAAGATAAAACTTTTGTGACCCGTACATCCTACACTTCCTCCAGAGAAATGAGGACTATCTTGCTGGGCATTGTGTGGCTCTGTCTTGGCCTGTCCCTGGATGCTTGGTCTTTAAGTGGACGGCGAATAGAGACAGTTGGTGGAGAGGGAACTGAAGAAGAGGTCAGAGGAAAGAATCTGCTCAAAAGAGTGAGACGAGGCTGGATGTGGAACCAGTTTTTCCTGCAGGAGGAGTATACAGGAAGCGACTACCAGTACATTGGCAAGGTAAGAGCTGTGCCACTATCTCGACCTTTAGTTACATTGAACGCTGACATAGTCCCATATCAAATGAAATCACCTTGATTATTTAGAAACACACTTATTTGTGATGTTTTATTTTCTGCATTTCAGGTATTATCACTATGAATGTATTAGGGGTGGGACTCTCTAGGCTCTTCACGATTCGATTCCGATTCAGAGGGCTACGATGCGGTTATAAAACGATTATCGATTCTTCTTGATGCATCCAAACTTATTCAATACATGATTTATTTGTTCTCATTGTGGCTATCAGCTATTTTAGCAGCACCCTCGTATGGAAAAAACAAACATAATTTGCATGTTCTGAATCATTTGACATAACAAATAAGTGATACAGAGTTCTCCTTCTTATAGGCAATGACCATTCAGCTCTCAATCGAAAATAACGCTTTCTCTGGAACATGTGGTAAAACTATACATACAGTGAGAAAGTGTGGTCACTGTGACACAACATTCTGTGGCAATGGATGTCCACACATAGTGTGTTACTTCTATCCTCAGTGACTTTAGCTTTGGTTTGGTTGTAGAATGAGAGTATCGCTGTGTCCATAAGAACGTTGAGATGAATGTTTCCAAAGTGTGCCACATAGCGCGAAAGCTCTGATTCTCAATGACTGAGTAGGGGCGCAAATCCTTTCCAAAAAAAGTTGCAATCTACTTTGTGATCCGCTTCGCCCTTTCCGAGTTGGGCAGAAGAAGAAGCGAAATGCTTCTAAGCCAGGTGGTGCCGGTTGGATTGTATCCATATTCGGCTGCTCAAGCTCAGCCGTCCTCACCAAAACTCTGCTAGCATGTAGCCTAGCTTAGAACGTAAACAAGACACATGTGTATTATGTCTGTTGCGTTCAGGGGCAGCGGTTAAGGAACGGAGAGCCCGGTGTCACAGAACTGTTTCAGGCCATCATAACGTTGAGAATTTATTTAAAATTTCCGATTATTGAGTTTCCTGCATCGAGTCAAAATCTTTCAAAAGAGAATCGCGATGTACCTACAGTAAGAATCAACTTTTTTTCCCCCATCCCTAGAATTTGGCTCATGACTTTGGTGCTTGTAAGCATACTAAATCACCTCTGAATATCACTGCTATAAATCATTGAAAAGTTTGGTCCATCAATTCATTTTTTTGGAGGTTTTTATATTATTATGTTACTTCCCAGTTGTCTTCCTAATGTATTCAAATTTGGACATTGGTTGAAGTATGTATGTCTAAGCATAAAAATACAATTTTCCCAAAAAATGTTTTTGCATGATGACATTGCTACATATTCCTTATCCATAGTTAGTGTGTATTATTATTATTAGTTGACTCAGCTAGTGCTGGCTTTCACATTGTTCGTAAGCTTATTGATTAGCTTGCTCTGCTGAAGGTAAGTTACTGCATTTTGCAAACAGATGGGTGGGCGTTTCTGTTTCAAAACCCCAGTGAAGAACTCAGATGGAGTCGACCTTTAATATAGTTCTCATTTCAAGATTCACACACAAAAAACACAGTTAGCTTTTGAGACTATGTAACTTTTGAAAGAAGATGCCATAGTTTCTCTTTTACAAATGAAAAGTTGAACTCTCACTGCTACAGCCTAACCTGGGTGGTATGATCAGTGTTGTTTGCAGGCTGTTGTTAGCTACCATTGGCAGACTGCCGTATAACTGATATTACTAAGTCATGTTCCATAGGCTCGCTTTGAAGCTGCACTAATACACATTTTTATATGAACAGTAGCTAGTTGTCCCCGTAGTGACAAGCCCAGAGTTTTACTCAACATTTTAGAGGAACTTATTTGAGTCTCACTGCTCTTCAAAAGCAAATCTATGAACACTGAAATATATGGGTTTATATAGCATACATACTGTATTTCCCTTTTGTTCTTAAAGCCACTATGTGTAGAATTGTACGATTTTCAACTTTGGCTCCCCCTGTAGTCGTAAACGTATACTATTATTAATCAAATTTATTTAAAAGGAACCATGTACAGTTTAAACATAAATGTCTCCATTCGATGCACTGTACCAGATTGTAGCTTAAGCTAATTTGCATCTGCAGTCCCTTGGCAGGTCAAACAAGGACAAGACAATAACACAGTAAAAGGAAAAGACATAATACAAAGATATACCATAAAAAACATACAAGACACTCAATACAACACTACACACAAATAGCATATCAAAAATGTATGTTTGTCAAATGTATGTTTGTCAAAAAAATCAAGTCAGAAAGACCACAAGAATTGAGGTCAGTGTGTGCAGTGTTGTGCAGCTTTTAAAATACCTTTTAAGTTGGATTTAAAAGTGCTAATAGAGCTGCAGCTCCTCACACCTTCAGGCAGAGTGTTCCACTGATGTGTTGCTTTTACAGAGAAGGCAGATTGTCCAAAAGTAGTGCGGCGAAATGGTATTTTACAGTCTCGTGTAGAGGATATTCTTGATGATCGAATGGAACTTACTGAGCGAGTGTATACAAAGTCACGGAGTGGAGGAGGGGCCAAACCATTTAAAAGTCTAGTTACTACCGGAGTAATTTAAAATAGCCTACATCAGGGGTCTACTGTCTGACTTTTAGGAGGTTAAAGATGATTTTTGTATATGCCATTCATCATAACCTAGAACCGATCAAAGCCACTGCTTTTTCTGCAAAATGTCTTGACAATTTTTTTCAGGGGCATCTTTTGCTTGGCCAATTATAAATGTGGGTGTGGCTGCTTTGCTGAATGTGGAGTTTCTAAGGCATTGTCATTATGTTGAATCTATCCACATACTCAACTGTTAATGCAATAAACACCATGTGCCTCATACTAATTATTTACGAAATACATATTTTTAAATGGTAAATGTATTTGTATAGCGTATTGCATTCGTAGTAATAATTAGGTCTGTGATGTTCAATTACCTTGTGATACTGTGGGGTTATATAGGAATTTTACATCAAACTGTCTGTAAAAGAGGAGATTCTATTAGTGAAGTAATTCACAGTGCAGCGTGGAATAGTTGGAGCTGTGCTGTTTGATCAGTAGCCAGATGCCGGCAGCTATTGTGCTGCTCTGTATGAAGCCTGCTGTTTGACAGCAGCACAAAAAGAAAAGACAAAAAGCTTCGAAACAAACAGGAGTTTGCCATGAAAGAAGTAAACAGAGAGAAACAAGAGCGATTCAGCAGACTTTCCTCCCTGCTGGGGTGTTACCTTCATGCTGGGGGCTTCAGACATGCGTTGGTGTCTAGAAAATGGTTTAGAGACAGAATAGCAGAGACGGGAATGTGTTTAGTAGAAGCAAACATTTGTATGATTTTCTTTTACTCCTGATACCATGGAGTGCAGATGTTTAATAATCGTCTAATACAGAATATTTATCCAATTCTGATCAAATGTATTCATATTCAGTTGCACTGGAAGTATTACCATCACTCTGCTTGACATCATCCTTTTCCATGTAAAAAAAAAGCAAACAGATAAACAATTTTGGACCTCAGGTGAGTTCATTGTATTCCAGTCCAGCTACATGTCAGGATCCAAACACCAGTATTCAGAGTATTCAGTATAGGAGCACAAAAAAAAACACAGGAAGCTTTGAGTCTGTGTGTGGTGTGTTAAAATTAAATGAAATTGATTTTGTACAGCCCAAAATTACAAATCACAAATTTGCCTCAGAGGGCTTTACAATCTGTACACATGCGAAAGCAAGCAATGCGACTACTATTAATAATGTGGGCAACTTGGGTCTTACTTTTATGGTTTAGTCCGTCATTCTGAAGGGTCATATTTATATACTCATGCAGTTAATTACTGGGATCTGGGAATAACACAACAAACACACAGGACAGCCACGCTAACAGCCATCACAGTTTACATATTGACTTCCTGCTTCCACATTGACCCACTGTACTTACTGCAGTTGTGCATGCACAGTTTTCTGGTACAACAGGGGATTATTTCTGACCTTTCAGGTCCTCTCATTTAAGCCGTTTTCTCATGTGAACAGTTGCCCTTGTAGCACCAGGGGGCAACCTCAGATTCTGAAAAGTGATGCCAATACGGAAGTACCTTTAGCTTGATAAAAGAGCAGTAGGCCTATGGTTGCTGCTGTGCACACACAGTTTTTCATTAAAGCCATTCAACCTTCCATTACAAAACTGGATTAAAATACTGTATTTGGCAGCTTTATTTTTTCTATCGGTATGATATCACTTTATACGAACTCCTCGGAGGCCGCAGAGTCCACAGCCGGGTGGGTGGAGGGGTACTGGAGGTAGGGTTCCTCGGAACCGGAGGAAAGACCCTCATTGTCCAAACAGGGAGCCTGCTGGCTGTTCCTGGCAGGCGTTTTAGTCCTGGAAGGCTGGTCCGGGTGTTGTCAATGAAAACTGGCGATGAGTCGGGGTCGCAGATGTTACGAGCTGGAACCCATTGCCTCTCCTCCGGATCGTATACTTCCCAGTCGACCAGGCAATGAAGACCTCGCCCCCCGGACGGGAGTGAAGCAGGCGATGAATCCAGTAGCAGGACCTTCTTCGATGAGGCGAGGGGGACGGGACTGTGGCTGAGTGGAGAGCAGGGCCGTCTTTTAATCAGAGGGTTGGCGGTTCAAACCACTGGTTGCATGTCGATGCAAGACACTTAACCCCAAAATTGCTCCCGTAGCTGTGCCTACGGTATGATAGCATCCAAAGCAGCTAAATGACTGTAATGTAACGGGAGGAGGAGGAGCAGCCGGCACAAAAGGACTCTCCTGGACAGGTTTGACCTTTGCTACGTGGAACGTGGGGTGAATGCGCATGGATCTGGGGAGCTTGAGCTTCACTGCCGCCAGGTTGATGATCCTCTCGATCTCGAAGGGCCCAATGAATCTTTGGCCCAGTTTCTTGTACTCTACCCGCAAGGGTAGGTCCCGGGTCGACAACCACACCCTCTGACCCACCTGGTAGATGGGGGCTGGCAGCGGAGGGCCGTTTCCATCTCCTGGTTCTTCCTCTCCATCTGGCCGTTGAATTGGGGGTGAAACCCAGAGGACAGACTGACAGTGGCCCCCAGCAGAGTGCAGAATTCCCACCAGAAGATGGAGGTGAACTGAGGAACTCGGTTAGAGACTACGTCGACTGGAATCCCATGCAGGCGGAAGATGTGCAGGGAGATGAGTTCTGCCGTCTCTTTAGCAGACGGGAGTTTGGGCAGCTTGCTAAATCTTTCGACCACTGTCAGGATGGCGGTGTGGCCCTCAGATGGAGGTAGCCCAGTGACAAAGTCCAGGGAGATGTGGGACCACGGATGATGAGGCTGCAGGAGGCCGGCCGGAGCCTGGTGAGAAGGCCTGGTGAGAAGGCGTGTGTTGACTGGGCAGGCGTTGATGAATTCCCTGGTGTCCTCGTTGAGCGAGGCCCACCAGAAGCGCTGCCGAAGAGCGTCCCGGGTCCTTTAGATGCCCGGGTGGCAGATAAGTTTTGAAGAGGACGTCGGACCAAAGGGCCTGAGGGACGAACAGGCGGCATACAGGTATGATATGGTAACCTGTCAGTACAGTTAAAATCTAAGCTTGCACGTCTTACTCAAACGGCCATGACGATCATAGGGGAAAAAACTATTTTCAGCCCTTGTATGAAAAATCTGTGCTCGGGGAGGCACAGAAAATTCTGAACAACCCAACACATATTCTGAACCCATAATTCCAGCTGTTGCCTTCAGACAGACGGTTCAAAATGCCAATCTGTAGGCTGAATATGTATACAAATTAATGAATTCCTTCCTCCATCAAAATATTAAATAGCAACAAATAGTATTTTATCATGTGATTTTATTGGGAACTAATATATTGTGACTTGATGTTTTATGATCTGGTTTCATTCTATTGTCGACATGTGTATTTAAGCATGTTTATGCATGAGTAAATATATGATCTATGTTTTATGCGTGCATGTGGATTTTGATGCTGGCAAGTGTATTGTGTGATGCAGCGGCTTGGAACACAAGACAATAAAGTGTATCTTATCTTATCTTATTATCACGAGTAGGGAAAATCTCTAAAATATGATATATGAAATACAATGAAGTGTGGTTAAATATAATATGAATGTAGTCTTAAACTATGGTTAATTACCTTTAATTGTAATGACAAATATATGTAAATCTAGACACAAAAAAAAGAACCAACAGAAAAAAAACACAGAACATATCCTTTAAAAAAAACTGTTTTATCTGTATGGTGGAGCTATGGTAGCGGTGAACGTGGTGACACATAAGGATTCCAGAAAGCATATATTCTTCTCTGGATAATGTTCTGTGGTGAAATGCCTGCTAGCTCCGTCAGCTCATGTTAGGTGAAGGCATGGAGGTGTTGCAGGCCTGCAGACCGACAGATCCAATCCGACTGACCACTGCTGGAGAGAAAAGGCAGTGAGGGGGCGTAAAGAAAGGGAGGGGAGCAAAGGAAATGAGGGAAGGAAGGAAGAAACAGAGGAAATGTAAGATTGTAATGTGAAGAATATTCAGAGAAACGGTGGTATTAATAAAAAAGTAGTAGTAGAAGAGGGGGGACAGGTAGAAGAAAATTACAACAGGAAAGAAACAAGAACAAAGCCAGCAATAAAAAGACAAAGAGCTGAGGGGTAAGGACTAAAAAGGTGAAACCCTGCAGGTTTAGATCATAAGTAGTTAAAGTCAAGTCCATGCCCATCAGCATTGGTGTCCTATCATCTCTCCTGTATACATTTTATTTCTCACTCTGACTCAATTCAAATCTTCAAATTTGTGGATGATACCGCTGTGGTGGGTCTGATCTTGTGATACTGACACAGCTTAGAGAGCTGAAGTCTCTAGTTGAGGGGCGTCCTCATTTCAAGTTAGCTGTGGACTACCACAAAGACACAGATGAGCCTCCGTCCTTTGTCATCAATGGTCGGGCTGTTGAGAAAGCTTCAAACACCTGGGGATCTACTTCTCTTATTAACTAGAATAACACTGTGGTCAGAAAGCCCACTAACAATTCTTCTTCCTGAGACAACTCATGACGATGAATGTACAGAGCTGTGATCTCACATTCTCCATCACGGTGCGGTATGCATGATGACAGGAAGGACCTTATTAAATAGTGAAAGCAGCATAAAAAAATCAGTGGTCAAGATGTGGCAAACATCTGTGATATTTGTAACTCCTGCATGCTTATGGTCTGAAGATAATCAGAGATGCCTGTTATCTAGCAAATGGAAAACGGTTTGAGAGAAGCACAGATGCAAGCCGGTTTTCAGCTGATTTATTGAATCAGGGAAATAAGTAGTTCTGCTTTTAATTAGACACTAACAGCACGTATCCTGAGGGCAGTGAGGGCCCTTATCTCCTCCTCATCAATTCAGTCGATAAACTCAACACAAACTGTGTTTCCTAATGCACCAGACACTTGTAGTTTCATTTACTCGGTTAGAGTAAGTCTATGCTGATGTTTTATTCATCTTGCTAGAGTATTTGTATTATGTCTATTCTCATGTGTATTTGCCATATGGTTTTTGTCTATCCCAAGAACCCCCGAGACAAATTCCAATCAATGTTTGGTATGGTATTACATTATTGTATGAGGTATGTGGAACAGGCAGTTCTTCTTAACACAGCTCCATTTAGCTACATGACAGGGTTTCTGCATTGTAAACATGAGTAGCTTAGGCAGACCCTTTTTGGTTCAGAGGAACAAGACTTCTGTGGGAACAGAGATATTAAGTTGAAAGGAAAATCCTCTCCTTGACAACCCAGCAAAACACCAACAGGC
This sequence comes from Pholis gunnellus, assembly GCF_910591455.1. Taxonomy (NCBI): domain Eukaryota; kingdom Metazoa; phylum Chordata; class Actinopteri; order Perciformes; family Pholidae; genus Pholis; species Pholis gunnellus. The sequence continues at coordinate 23,420,556 of NC_136541.1, read as the reverse complement.
CAAGTCTGCAGATTTGGATTTTTTTTTTTGAAGAGGAAGAAGAAGAGTCTGACAGTCAGCAGTCTTGTGTTATAACACCCCATACTGTGGGTTTTCTTTTTTAACAAAGTCCCACATAACAAACTGCAGAGACCTGAACATGTAAGCCAAAGTGATTCCGCATACAAGCTACGGCTCCTGCTGGATGATCTACTGCTATCATTTCTATATTTGATATCATTTTAAGAGTCCCTGCTAAAGAATGATGAGGTCCGTAGAACAGACGAGTCCTCTTACATTCCTGCAGAGGTGAAGCCCTTATTCTTATTCTCAGCACTATTCCTATTGTAAGGGACCAGTCCTGGCTCTGGTTCTCCTGTGCTTGCTTTCTCTCCAGCAGACCAGCACCGTGGTGTCGGTGTTGGCTCCCAGTGAGGACTGGTGACAATTATTACAAATAACCGTATAGAAATAGCCAATCTTCTTACTGATGGTCTCATTTACTTATTAGGGTCACATAGAGGCATCAGTATTACATTAAGACTGTTAATAGACAGTTAAAAGTTCCTCACAGTAACTTTAAAGAAGCACTGAGATTGATGTTATCAAATCCACAGAGGATCCTTGTTGTTTGGATATCTGATCTATTCCTAACCCCAGAAGCAGATAGGAAGTCTAAAATACTTTTAGCAGTACCTGCTTGTCTTAGCTGAGTGAAATTCAGGGGTCCAAAACAAAATTGAAGATAATTGGTCAACCAAAAGTAAAACCTTTATTTTAGATTCTTCCGAGCTAATGCTAATAGAGACTCACTCCTAACTCCTCAAACACTGATTGGTCAATGCAGATCGACCCTCTAGGTACTCCTCTAGCATTAGTTATCAACGGGGAGGGAATGTTTGCCACTCGTTACTTATGCATAATGTCCTTTTTTTTTTTTTTAAGAAATATTTTCACACACTTTATTTTACGTCACTTGCTGTTACCATCCATTAATGCCTCAGGAGGGTTTACAATGGAGCCCAGTACATCCTAAAGAGCCGCTAAACGGGGCCGCTGTGAGTCAGAGACCAACCGGTATTTGACCAGTTGGGAGTGAGAACAGGTAACGTGGTGGTGTATGTTTTGAAAGTCGCTGTTTAATTGTAAACGTCTTCCGTCTTTGGTGACTATTGAGTGAAATCTGTTTTATGTTTAACTCTAAATAGCATGGTTTCTTTTTTATTAGGTTACCAGAGGATGAATCCTACTGGTTTTAACTGACTTAAATCTATTGTCATCTACTGTCAAATACTTCATTACCAGTGAAATCACAGAGCAGTTAGCATGGCTGATGATTCTTTGTCTCCTTTTTATAATACTGAAATTCATACCGTCTCTTGCATGCTAACTTAACTTACTTAGTTATACAGCCACTATCCAGCCATCAGCCGTCATTTCTATAAATGATAATCATATTCAGATATTCTAATGATAATTGGTCGACTCAAGGAAGTACAGTGGCTCCAGTCAGAGCTGAAGCACTGTAGGTTGGCTGATTGAAGGCACAGTTGCAAATATACAATGTAGCCACTGCTGGTTAGTAATTGAGGTGAATCAGCTAGCAGGCTGGCTAATCTCAGAGCTCCAGTCTCTGGTCTTCAGACTGCTGGCACATAACAGCAGGCACTATGACATGTTTGGATTATGTGTGTCTAGAGGTTTTCTTTCTGTATTTTTTTGTAGCACTGCTTTCATATATTTGATGCAATTTCCCCCCAAAATTGTAAATGCCAAATAACATCAGCACACAGACTGCACTGCTGTAGCAAGGAGGCTAATAGAGTTTGGGTTGTCCAATAAGGGTGTTCACCAAAGAGCAACAAAACGAGTCCATAGCATTACTGGTTTAGCACTTTCATAGTAAACTCTGGGTCTCAAGATTGTAAAGAATCTCTTGGTTATGACCAGGCAGGCTAGCACAACAGCCTGCACCTGTGCCTTGATTCACACAAATAGGACACTTACACATACAGCATGTATAGTTGTGTCGGATTTAAACAATTGAGATTTAGATTCAGTTCAGGTTAAGGGTTTCCGCCCTAAGCCAGTGTTTGTAAGTAGCTCGCACCTTCCACAGGTTGCAGCTAAAATAAGAAGTAGCAGCTATAATAGCTCACTCACACACACACATACATACATATGCAATCAAAGGCTTCAGCCCAACACCTGGCGTGGAGGAGAGAGGCAGGGATGCAGGGATGAAAGGTGAACAGCGAGCCACTTGAGGTAGAGCGATACAGACGAAGGCGAGAGAGAGCGAGTCGGGTTATTGCTGCAGGTATCAAAGTCAAAGCAGCAGATCTCACAGCAGATGCGATAGATGTTTACTGCTTCAGGCTCAACGCAAACTCTGGCTTTCTGCTGCTCTTTCTTCATTTGTAGCCACAGTGTTCAAAAGATGTTTTGTTTCTCCGTCTTGGGCTGACTTTTGGTCTTTCTTTTGTGTTTCTGCCTTTCCTCTTCTTTGCTTGTGTCTTATATAAACCTGTCACCATCCACTGGCCTGTCTATCCTCGTTTCCCTCCATCCATGTTCCATCAGTAAGCTCTTTCCACATAGACGGATACAAATGTATTTTTGACCCTATTATACTGTAATAAAGCTGTAGACTGACATGTGCTTCACCGGCAAAGGAAATGAAAAATGTACATGTATGAATTGGCTCATTGCATTGATTAAGTTCAGTCCACTGAGGAAGTAGAATGCTGGTGAACTGCACCGGGTAACAGTAGCTGGTAGACCACTTTGAATAAAACTCACAAACACACATCCAAGTCCTTCAAACTAAACCACTCAATACTTTGTTTGTTATTGCTTTCCAAACCGACAAGCCTATTGGCGAGAAGATAAAGCCTCTAATACTTTACACAAGAATGGTCGACCGGACATGAGCCGACATGGAAACATGACGTTTGGATCTTTTATATTCCGTGAGGCTTTCTCCTGGCAGCACACCAACATTCTCAAAGCACCTCAAAGTTCTCTTTGCCCATTTGTGTCAGTGTAGTAAGAAATGTTGGGTGTCAAAACCCCCCTAAAACAGCTGGTTGCTGTAGTTTTTATCAAACGTTACTCCAACAGGAGGAAAGCGTTTGTCGGGGACTATTTTCAGCGGCGGATTAATTTACATTTGTATGTGGGATGGAGTCAAACTAAATGACAGAGTGTGTGTTCATGAAAATGAGGACACTGATGCGCTTTTAACAACAATGGGGCTCTGAGGCTCAGAGGAAGAAAATATATCAGGCTTTGATACACACACAATACTTGTTTAGAAGATATACGATCGTCTCTCTGTGTGTGTCCCTCTGCAGCTCCAGTCGGACCAGGACTACGGCAATGGCGTAGTCAAGTACGTGCTGTCTGGCGAGGGGGCCGGCACCCTCTTTGTCATCGACGAGAATAACGGGGACCTGCATGCCACTCGCCGCCTGGATCGTGAGGAGAAGGCCTTTTATATCCTCAGAGCCACAGTGGTCAACAAACAGACAGGTCAGAAGCTGGAGCCAGAGACCGAGTTCACCGTCAAACTCCACGACATCAACGACAACGAGCCGAAGTTCAGCAAAGACGTTTACACCGGCAGTGTGCCTGAGAGGTCTGATATTGGTAAGGAAAACTGTGACTGGTCCAGAGTTAAAATGGTGTTTATCGTTCTTTTCATTAATTTTTCATAAAATGATTAACATCTTAGGGATAACTCACCTCTTGTGATATTTGTCAGTGATAGCCATGTGGATGTGTCCCTCAGGTACATCAGTGATCCAGGTGACGGCTACAGATGATGATGATGGGATGTATGGGAGCAGTGCCAAACTGGTCTACAGCATCAGCCAGGGACACCCGTACTTTTCTGTGGACCCAAACACAGGTATGTCTGACAGAGTGGTCCTGTAAATCCCACTCCCTGTGATGGAGTTGCTGGTTATCACTTCCAGTTAGAAAATGAATTAAAAGCAATAGGATGCAGCGCGACGTATCCACAATACAACTCAATAGAACGAAATGATGCAGAGGGACATGAACATGAGAAGTATTATATCTTCCAAACACACAGGCACAAACCTTCAAGCAGTGGTGGATCTATAGAATCATTCATGGAGTATAGAGAAATATATATATGCTGATCTAAAACTCTAAAAGGAGTTTTGCTCGTGGACATTTTCCAACCAGCCACAGCTTTTCAATTCTATATATTTTTAATTAGATTGTCTAAAAATTGAGAGGCAGCTAAGGTTGTTATAAATCATTCATGAATTATGACAACCTCAGTCAATGTTTTATTCAACATTAGTACATTTTTCAAGGACATTTCAACTGAACATATTTTATCATATTCTAATTATGTTCAATGCAGTATAAAAATGTTGAGCCTGGTTCCTCACTCCTCAGCCTCTCTCGTTTAACAATAGTATTACCTCATTAGGTGTTACTTGATGTTATTGATATTTACCTATTATATTATATACATATTTATTTATGGATCTTCTGCTGGAGAGAAAGATTGGAAAGATATTCCTGAGCTTTATTGGCCGTCTTGGTTTTGAGAAGTTTGTGTTGCACTTACAGTCGCTGGCCAATGGGAGGCAGTATGGCATGATGCACTTGTTGAGCTTCTCAACCTTTAGTAACTTAAAGCCCGCTTCAAATCTGTGGACCACCTTCTCAAATAAATAAATAAATAAAACATGAATTTAAAAAAGGAGAACAAATAAACTGGGCTGTAAATATGTATAATGCCACTGTCAGCTGTGACCAAAATCAAATCATACCAAAGTCACATTTCATCATCACACATCTTTTCTGGTGCAGCGTTGTCTCCCAGATCACCTCTCAGTGTGAAAAATGATCCATTTTGTGAACGTTGGCTAGCTAACAGTTGCAAAATATGTTTATCTCTACCTGATGATGTAATTGGTGTGGTGATATTCACATCTGCACATTGAAATTGTTCATTTTATTTGATGTTTTGTATTTATATGAGTTCTTGAGCACTTTTTAACGTTGGACCTTAACGTTTAACGAGGCTAGCTGCATCCCCTTGTTTCCAGTCTTTATGTGAAGCTTGGCTGTGTGTTTTGACTAGTATGCGTGTGTGTGTAATCATGTGTAAATCCAAGTCTGCAACCTCCTCATCAGATGAATATGAACTACTATTGTAGATATGCCTGATTTAATCTGCTGTGTAAAAAGATACAGATCACAGATTCTCTTCTCAACCACCCACAAAAAACCACACAGGTAGAGAAGGTCAGCTGTGTCACCCTAAGTCTTACTTTAACAAATACATTGTAGATGTTCTATGACGTTTAGCGTGATATAGGAGGAAGACAAAGAAATGTGAAAAGAGAAAATGCAGAGCAGAATTGAAACCAAATGATTTGTTACTTTTGTTCAGGTGTGATCCGGACAGCCTTGGGTCCTGGCGACATGGACCGCGAGCAGAGGGAGCACTATCAGGTGGTGATTGAAGCTAAAGACATGGCTGGACAGAGAGGAGGGCTCACTGGAGCCACCGTGGTTAACATAACCCTCACTGATGTCAACGACAACCCTCCCCGCTTCACTCAGAGTAAGACAGCAGCAAACAAATGATGAAACACACTCTCATAAAGGTCAGAAGGCAGAGGAACCCTTATGTTAAAGACATAGTGTGTAAAATGTAGTCCAGGCGTCACCAAGCTTTTTGAAATGGAGAGCTACTTCAAGGGTACTGAGTAGTACGAAGGGCTACTTGTTTGATACAAACTTCCTGAATAACAAAGTTGCACAGATCACCTTTTATTAATAATAATATATGTGAAGAGACTGTCTGATCACATCTCAATGTTAATTATTCCTCACAATAATTATTAATAATGATTGTGTATTTTGCTCAAAATCACACCTGTTATATTTTTGTACAAATTATCACCTCTAACATTTTTTAGGAAAACATGTGTTTGGGGAGCTGTAATGTCATCTGTCCCATGTTTATACAAATGATCAGTTATGTATGATTGATATCCGAGTGATATCCGGCCAATCCAAAGACGAGGATTGTAACCAATCAAATGTAGTTATACAATGGTGACTGGGTCCGCTCCCCTAGTGTCAAAAAGAAAATCTACTCGCGAGGGAGTAGGTGAACGTTTTGTGAGCAGAAAAGCAGTGATAGTAGTCGCGCGCTAGGGGACGCGCCTCGCGCTCAAAGCATGGTTTTCTCCGCAGAGATATTCTGCACGGAGTGACGTGAAAGCGCTCGCCAAAGTAATATACGCGCGCTGCTGTTTAATTTGCACGCGCGGGACCTCTACACACGCGCGCACTCATGGATCTTATTTGCGCTCTAGGATTTTGACAGTGATTTGCCTTCATATAGTGCTATTTTTAGAACATGCCTGCGGGCGAGTCACGTGGTCCCTGCAGGCGACCAGGTGCCTTTAAGCACCGTGTTGGCTACCTCTGATTTAGGTGGATTCATTGGCAGAAATGGAATATAATATTCATAACCATGTTTTAATCCGTGTTTAATCACCTGAAACTAAGAGTGGTAGTGTTTGTTGTTAGCTTAGAAAAAGACATTTATGTCTACATAGGGAGCAGTTCTTTTCCCACGGCGTCTAGCCATGTTTCTACAGACAAACACCGGCTCTAGAGAGAAGTGACCCAGGTGAAGTAAAGATTATTCGAGTTGACGACACGTGTTACTGTGAGCAAATACTTTATCAATACATCTGTTCAACAAGCACGAACATGTAAACAAAAGAGAAACCTATTCACGCTCTGTCCTCGGTCTCTCAAGTTCAAACAGAAGCTGTTTGTCTGTAGTCTGACTGTTTATCTTAGTTTGTTCTTGTAAACTTCTCTGATGGCTGAGACAAAGCAGCCAGGAGGACAGAGGACAGGAGGACAGAGGACAGGAGGAGAGAGGACAGGAGGACAGAGGACAGGAGGAGAGAGGACAGGAGGACAGAGGACAGGAGGAGAGAGGACAGGAGGACAGAGGACAGGGGAAAGAGGACAGGAGGACAGAGGACAGAAGACGGGAGACGGAGGACAGAGGACAGGAGGACAGGGGACAGGAGGATAGGAGGAGAGAGGACAGAGGACAGGAGGACAGGAGGATAGGAGGAGAGAGGACAGAGGACAGGAGGATAGGAGGACAGGGGACAGGAGGACAGGAGGACAGAGGACAGAGGACAGGAGGATAGGAGGACAGAGGACAGGAGGAAGGATTGATACTGACTGTATTTTTTTTATTTTATTGACGTTTTAGTTTTGTTTCCAGTGAGATATTAATGACTTTATGAAGTGATTTTAATTTGATAAACTTTACTGTTGCTGTTCTCTAAACAATATTTAGTTATATTTAATATATTAATCCTGTTCTGATTGTTGTTGTTGGCACAAGGCAAAGTCACAAAAAGTACCTTCAACACACGACAAGCCACCTTTTAATAGTTTAATGGTAAAACAAATCAGGTTTTCTGGTTCCATGGGCAACACAATGTGCAGACACACGTGTGTGATTCACTTACAGGCTTGGGAAGAAACAGAGAACGGGGAACTTGGAGAGTAATATAGTTACCGATACATTTGGTAAAAATAGGAATTACTTGAAGGATTACAATTTAAAGACAAGACATGTTAAAAGAAAGAACATATGCTATGCAGATGCACACACCTAACAACACTTCAGGACACACGCCTCACACTGCAGCAGCAATGCTGTGTGTGTGGACAGCACACGTGTGTGTGTGTGTGCAGGTAGGCGGTGTTGCCCACGTTGGACAAATCAATGCTTTCACTGGGTGGAAACTTCAATATTATATTGTGTAAAAGCAGAAAGAGGGCGCAACATCACAGTACAGTGCAAGTTAACACAAAGCAGGATGGTTTGTGCTCTTTCCAGTTCATCAATAACATTCTTTTTGCAGAGAGGCATCCCAGCGTGAATGAGTGAACCGTCCACCAAACACAAAACAGGACAAATTGGGAAATTTATGAGGTTTTACCAAAACGTTTGGAGCATTGGCATTCAGCTCATTCAATTATTATTATTAATAACAAAATAGATGGATGTAATAATTAAATTAAATGAATCCTGGACAGGAACACTGTCAGTGTGAAGGTGGGCTTTGTACCAAGAAGCACAAACTCTCTTAAGACCCCAGCTGTAGTGTGTTAGTTAGAGACATATAATGTTACGTAGAGGCATTATAATAATTGAAGTTTGAACGGAGCAACAGCTTTTCATGAAGAGGCTGTATTGGCACATAATAGCATTTGTGTGTGTGTGTCGATCAGCAGTGTTTCAGTGCCTGTAGCAGTGTAACAGAAGTGAGTAAATGACTTCTCTGTTGGCCTCGATCACATCAGTCATCCTGTCATTCGATCCTCCAGCTCTCTGGCTCTCTGTATCCATCTCTCCATCGTCTGATTGTTCTCCCCTCTCCCTCTCCATCTCTGCCTCTTTCAATCACAGTCTCTGTATCAGAGTGTCAGTTTCTCCCTCCTCCTCTCCACCCAGCATCAGCACCCATTCACCCACTATTTCCGTCTCCAGTTCAGGGTGCAAAACAAGATCACCCTCGGATCTGCTGAACAGATTGCAAGTGGCATTAACAGTCTGTTTAAGTCATCTTAACACACACACACACACACACACACACACACACATACTTTTACTTCTACATTTATATAAGGACATCTTATCGATAATATACGGTATGCTTCCTGTCCCATAACCTTAAACCCTGTCCTTCCCTTTGAAGGTTAGATATTGCTGCTCATTAAAGTATAACATAGGGTGCCGTAGAGCTAACCCGTTAAAGCTTGCGCCAAATGTAGGTGGAGTCCTTGGCAGCAGCCCGGGTTTGATTCTGACCACTCATCCCCTCTCTCTCTCTTCTCCCTTTCTTGTCATTCGCCAGCTAAAAAAGCCCTAAAATATTTTTTGAAGAAAGAAAAGTAGAACACAGAGTCACACATGGTTCCCACATGTCAATTAATTTCACTTCACAGCAGGAGTCCAATCAGTGGTGTCAGCGTTGGAGCCAAGAGGCAATACAATCTAACCAACCAGAAAGAAAACTGAGTGGAGATGAAATATGCTTCTCCTCTCTTTACCTCTGGGCTCTTTAGGGTTTCACTAGACTCCCACTTGTTGGAGTCTAGTGTTACATAAAAATACTACCAAAAGGATTGAAATAGTAAAGTAACATGTTTCAGTGTGGGCATATACTGTATGTTTACTGTATGTTTATCACCCTGAGAGACAATACTATTCTAGATAATAATATTCGAGTTCCATACAGTCTTTGGTCTTTTCCTCGCCTCTTACATATATGTATCATATATGTATCTGCTGGCCACTGGATGCCTTAACCTCAGGCCAGTCACACCAAAGCATCAACTATGGTTGTGGTTGGTTGCCTGTTACACTTATCAAGCGTCTAAACTTTGACATACTTACCCCAGAAAAGCATACCATTCAGAAGGGACCAACAACCTCACATAGTGCACTAGAGTATGACTTTAGGTATTATAATACGTTATCCCTTGTTCTTATTTATGTGTGAGTTTGTTTATTATCTATTTCATTTATTTAGTTTTATTTGAGTTCAATGTTCCAGTTTTTCTGTTTCTCACAGTGGACAGATATCTGGAGAACTAGGCTAACACAAAGACACGTATGTGCACACGAATGTGTCATGAAGTTAGCGTAATTATTCTGTAAAATAAAATAGTGGATGATGGAAGCTGCAGCTGTTTGACTGTGATAAAGTGTTAACTGGGTATTCACATTAGCACATTCATTATCTCACTCCCTGTGAACAGTGGCAGGTTGAGTCCTGCTTAGCTGCCAGGGTGTATGAGGCCTGCTGTGTCATAGCAGCATGTAAATACGCACCCAAGGAGTTTATACACACCACTAAATCTCCGAGATGGAACGTATGCACACACACACACACACACACACACCAACACGCACACACATCCTGAGCAAAAGAAAGCGTCCTGATAATGGAAGCGCCTCAGGTTCAGGTTGAGTAGTAACTCATTTGCATTCATGTAACCGTGTTTGACTCCATTCAGTGACTCACACAAGCTGCTATTTTCATTTAGAACAAGGCTGGTGTGTGTTTCACTATGGGGAGGAAACGGCCATCTCAAACATGATCTAAAACACTGATGGACAAACGGTGTTAGTAGTCAGCCCTAAGGGACACAAGTCACAGCAGTGGAGAAAAGGCAGAGCATTCTTATTCACAGAAATCATGTCTGGTGCAAGGTTTGAAAATACCCTGGATACAGGTGCTGTTATCTTGCGCTTTTGATGTAATTTGGAGCCCAAATCTGCGCATCGGTGATCAGGGGGTGGAGCTGCAGTATCGAGGTCCCGCCCATACCTTTCCCCGACCCAAGTCACCAGGCTGCTGTGCTAGCACCAGCTGGTGCTAGCTGTTGTTGTGTCTTTTGAGCTGTTTGGCTCGAAAGACACAACTAATCATAATATCTCTATAAACACATTCATAATCAAGTTGATGATTGTATTGTATTACACAGACTCGTGATTCTTGTCAAGAAATGTCATCTGATATGAACTCACGACGGTTCGACAGCGCCGTCTCTCAGTGGAACTGTTGCTAAGCTAGCTAGCGACATGGTCAGGGACAGTATGAACCATGCTAAAATGGAGCTAGCCACCAGGGTGTGATCGTGACGTGTTTGGGGAGCTGTAATGTCATCGTTACATACCGTCGATGGTGGGCCCCCCCTCTGCACTGACAGTCATGCTGAATGTGGCCTTATCTTAGAAAAAGTATAAACAGGGCCATTAAAGTAATGCATTCTGGGAGGTGGTCTGGCCCGGATGGTAACCTGACCAAATTGAGAGGGCTGGGTTACATAAAAGCTGCACCAGTCTTATTTCATGCAGATGACAGTATTTCCTGTGTTTTCAGGTATTCACCAGTTCAGAGTTCCTGAGTCGTCCGAGTCCGGCACTCCAGTCGGGAGAATTCTAGCCACTGACAGAGACATCGGGAAGAACGCCGAGATGTCTTTCACCATCGTTAGTGGAGACGGCGTGGACGTATTCCACATCTCCACTGACAAAGACACACAGGAGGGAGTCATCACTGTGGGGAAGGTGAGCTAGAGGACTAATCACATTTATTAACTGTTTGTGACTAATGTCAGAGGAAACAGGTTAAAAGGTGCATTATATAAGCAATAATATAAGACCGTAAAATGAATAGCAGCAGAGTAGATTCTTGGAGTAGTACACAGAATGACAAGCTGCATCTTTTGCATTAACGTGAAATCTGTTTTTCCTAATGCCGACGTTGAAATGAGGCTGTTTTTTGATTATCTTCATATTTTTCTCATGGCATTGTTTAAATCATATGAATTCTAAAGCTGTGATTCAGCAGAGCCTATACACTTTCCACTCATAAGGATACTGCCCACGTAGTCTGTTTTTCACGTACTGTTAAATATGCAAAGCCTGGGCATGCTTGACAGATGAAAGAAACCAATTTAAACTCATTCCTCTTTAACTTTACAACCCCCAGTCCTAGCCTTCGCAGCACACACCAACAGACAGGACTGGAGCTTTTCATCACAGTGTCTGTACAGAGTGTGTGTTTACTGATATAAAATCAAAATTGATAATTAGAAATGCCTTTGTTCCTCTTGCTGACACAACCTTCGCAACCTTCGTCTGCAAGCTTCAACAAAGACGTAATGATATACTGTCAGCAGGATACGAGATGAGGACAATATCCAGGCAGCTCATGTAGACCTGTTCAAGAACATCTGAAGCTTTGTTCTGTTTTAACCAACAGCCATGCAGCATTGTCACAGCTGACGTCAAGAAACACATTCCATCTCAATATTATTTTCACTTTTGAAAAAGCATTATCATTCTCCATCAGATTGAGTCAGTCGGCTGCTTTTTATCACATTTGTATTGATGTTAGATTCCCCTCTGTAACAGCAAGTGCTCTTCCTTTCATTCTTTAATCATTCAGAAAGCCCTGACACAATGAAAGGGATGTGTTCTTACATTCTATAAATCCTGCCTTTAATGCTTAACTTCTCAGCGATCAAATTAAAAGATATATTAAAGTCATTCCAACTATATTGTATATGATGCATGGTATCAAGTAGGGATGTCACCAAAAGCAATGCTTCTTTTCCAAGTCTGGTATTAGTATCGTCTACTACATTTCATCAAGCATCAAGCCTTGACTATGTACAGTATAAACACTCTATAGTTCATACTGGTCATCCCAGTCTTTGCCGGATCACATATCCTGTCTCTATGAGAAACGTCCAGTCAGTCTGGATTCCAGGCTAGTCTAATTCCTTAATGTAAATCCCATCAACCAGGTCCAAAGCATCGAGTGCAAAAGGTATGAACATTTGTATTTGTTAGCTAAACCTCATTATGGTTCAACAATATTTAAAGCTGCACTAATCAAGCAGGTTAACATTGGATCAAATGACTATGTGTAATGTGAAAGGCATCTCTCATTGCGACAAACTCACAAAGAAGAGCTTTGAAAGACGCTAAAACGCTTGATAAGAGATCATTGTCACAAGCTCCGATCAGCCTCATTTCCAGCAGCAGGAAATTAGTTTGCAGGCCACAGTGTTTAGTGAAATAGCTCTGACCCACTGCACAACACCTGCTCAGCACCAAAGACGTTTAGCAGCTCGCTGATGGACATTTAGCTGCTAAAGGATTCTTCTCAGGAGTGGGGGGAGAGACCTAAAAGAGAGTGAATATTGGACATAAACAACAAATGAATGTGAATGACCTCTGACTCTTAATATACTAAACTGCTAAATCATTTATTTATGACTTATTTGTATTCTCGGCAGGTACATATTTTCGATCTATACTCAAACTAAACTTTTCCTTTTCTCTTTTTCTCTTTTCCTCTGCAGCCTTTGGATTTTGAGAGAAAGCCGTCCTACACAGTAGAAATCCAGGTCCGGAACACACAGGTGGACCCTCGTTTTATGTCCGCAGGCTCCAAAGACGTGGCCACGGTCCGGATTGGCGTGGACGACGTGGATGAGCCGCCACTGTTTGACAAAGCCAGCTATGTGATGGAGGTGAAGGAAGACGCTGCAGTGGGCGTGGCCGTGGGCTCAGTCAGTGCCATGGACCCCGATGGAGCTCGCAGCATAGTCAAGTAAGGCCTTTTTAAATGGAACTAATCTTACAGAAGGGTCAAAAATCAATCAATAACAGAACCCCTTTAAATCTTTTAAGGGGACATCATGGTTCCATCGGACTGGTCAGCTCATTTTCTACATTCTCTTGACTGTATACAATTGTGTAGAATCTTTAGTTTCCATTTAGTCCATAAAGGAACAGCTTCTGTCATCTATACTTTGTACTTAGTTTTTTTTCTTGGTGGATTGACACCCTCCATTTATTATTGAAATTATTATTATTTTTTATTATAAAGATATAAGAGTATTGATTTCAAAATTGGTGCCTCCTGACAGCAGAGTAGCCAGATGGGTTATAATGATTTTACAATACAAATTTAATTACATCTGTGGTGCCAAGTTAACCTAATATGAGCCAGGTTGAACCTAAAGTGAAGAGATGTCCTGCCGGTGAATCTGTCTCTCAGTGGGGACGAAACCGTATTGTCTTTGCAGATCCACTTTGTAATCCCGATGATACAAGTATTTTTCAGTAAACTGCCGCTTTAAAATCCGTGTTTATTTTTCTGCTACAGAATATCTGCTCTATAAATCCTGTCATTTGCTCTGCTATTATGTTTTAGCCTGTAGCCAATCAAACCTTCACTTTAAACTGTATTCTCCAAAAGCAGTAACATCACTGTTCTATCCTAGGCAGAAACTACCTGCAGGCTAGATGGATATGCTGGTCAGCTGTAACTCATTATACAGCTTAAAAACGTTGGACGCTAAATGGTCCATAAATACTGCTGCTAACGAAATGTGATTTGTCCAGGCCATGTGAGCTACAGTTAGCAGTGTGTGTGCTTTGTCTATCCTGCTTGACAGAAAAGAAGCATTGCTGATATTTTTCTTCATTTCAAATTATCGTTCGGGAAAAAAAAAAATATCCGTCATGGCGGAAGCTTGGCACCCAACCTCCAGTTCCCCCCCCCCCCCAGGTTGACACTGTCAGCTTCGTTAGCTTTTAGCCGCCGGCTCAGCCATCACCATGTTGTGAGCATGTTTTGCGGAGGCAAGTCCTCAATCATAGATATGCTCTGAATTTTCTATTGATCACCTTTTACCTCAATGATCCCAACTGGGGTCCAAATGTTGAAGCATCACACACTATCAGGTGGTAGAGGCGTACTGTCAATCCTCATGTCAGACTGAAAACAGTAAGCTTGTTTCTCCAAACAAAGTTTGCATATTTCCACTTCCCGTCCTGCTGTTCTAGAAATCTCAGCAAAACTACATTGAAGTTGGATGAATTTGACTTCAAATGGAGATCGATTCTCTAAAGGCTTGTGAGGAGTTCCGATAAGAGAAAAGAGGAGAACCAAAGGAGAAATATAAAGTAGGTTGGAAGACAGGTGGTACAGTGATCACTGTTAAGATCATAGACCAACCCATCTGACGACTACACAGCTCTGTGTAGAACTGTGGACTACAGAACAGAAACCTGCACCCACAGGCTATATTCAAACCCTGCTGCCTCACTGCAGAACTGTTCATTATTGATGCCTGGCTTCAGGGTAGTTTGAGCTACTCTCCTGTTACTAATTGATCAAACGGCATCAATACATCCTGGGGATCATCTGATGTTTACAAAATAAAGTGTACCCCCCCCCCCCCCCCCTCCCCCCTGGGTAATTTGATCTGTTCCAGCGAGTATTGAAACGCTCCTGATCTTGGCGGGAACTTTGAGTCACTGCCAAAAAAAGGAAAGGACACGGCCAAGCCTTTTATATAGAATGGTAATGAAGTGAATTGGAAACAGTGCAGTGTAAACACAGACAACATTAGGATCATCATGATGGATAGATGGATGGATAAAAGCAGTGTGTGTCTGAATGTATTCCAATTAAAACCAGCCTGGAACCATGGATTGCTTTTAAAATGAGGTGTTACAATGGGGCACACACACACACACACACACACACACACAATTCCAACTTTCCCTGTTTGTGTCTTTGTGTATCATCACATGACTGCATCATCTATTCACATTGTGTCACTGTTATTTTACGGTTGAGTGCTTTCTAATTATGATCGAGTCTGGATGTGCTGAAGCAATGTTTTCTTTCAGATTCATCTATCTCTTTATTGAAAGCAATAATTAGGATTGAATGGTACATAATTAGCAGCTAACAGCAGTTGGATGCTATATTTTTGGAGTCAGCAGTGACACCAGCCTTGATCCAGACACTGAGCGTGATCCAGTGTAATATGCAGTTCCTGCTCACAGAGCTGTTTGCCTGCCCTTTGACAGGCAGGCGAAAAAGACGGGAGCAAAGGCCTCTCTCTTCTATTATCTATGAATAGCTGCATTCAGCTACTAGTTCAAAATAGAGTGCTCTGTGAGCAGTCCACAGGCAGTGGGAAGGAGCTGTGATGTTTTCAACAGTAAGATTGAATAGGATGAGAAGACAGAATGCGGTTGATTTTTTGAACATTTTTTTACCGTTCAGATCTTATAGATTGACCATCTATTCTCTTTTACGTTTTTTTTACCGTTTATCTGACAGCATTCATCTTTGTGGGTTAATGATTAAATTATTCATTATTAATATTCCTTGTAACAACATAACGTAACAACCGTTAGCGTGAATACATGCCGGTAGTGGACTTTTTGATGTAATGTTGCGTAACAAGCGTAAAGTCAAAGTTACTTTTGTTTTCACACTTGACCTTCTTCGACTTTGCCGCTCATTGTACTCTTTATTATACCAAATAACTTTCAATTATGGGCGCTCCGTACACTATATCACTTGCAACAGCCACATTCAACATGTGCGTGATATGCGCCAAACATACAATACCAATACTTCCTAATACCACAAACTGCTCTTTCTACGTTACTGTTAATTTGCAGATTAAACAAATGTGAAACGTTTGAATTACTCAGGAGAGACTTCGTTAGAATTTAACAGTAATTTATTACACGTCCATTCAATTTGAATAGTCTTTGGCGATTGGACTCCATCCTGAAGTAGGATAGTAGAGATGTCGTGATGCTGAGGTCACATAAGGCAGAATCCCCCTGGAGTCCAGACACTGGTGGTGATGAAGATGATGGATGAGGAGCATGACTGTGATGCTGACTGGAGGCGACTGGGGTGCAGGAGGGTCACATCTGATTTGAGCTGAAATGACAACTGATAGCAGCAGAAATGAGAACACTTTTAAAGTATGACAGCTACGATGTGATTGGCTGAAGGAAACTGTGCAGAATCTGATTGGTTAGTTTAAAGTGAACGCCCACGATCAGCTGATAGAGTCATTACAGGGAGAGACTATGAATGGAAAGGAGAGTAAATAAGAGTAGTAATTTATTTTTTTATTTATTTTGACCAGAGGGCTCGAGGTCCATTTCATAACATAGAACACCAGCGGGATATTCCAAACGAGCTTCACACAGCTGTTCAGGCCCACAGTAATGCAAAGTGTATGAGCTGACATTGTGCATTCCTCAATCAGAGGACACAGTGTGCCACATGATGTTGGACTCCATGAATTCTCTCCCCTCACAGATTGAAAGAAATCAGTTTGTCTCCGTATTGTGGCGAGTCCCTGGTGTGGCTGCACAGAGGGTTAATAGAGCCTTTCTCATCGTCTCTCTGTCTCGCTTGTTACAGGTACTCCATCGACCGTCGCACCGACATGGACCGTCTGTTCAACGTACATCCAGGGAATGGATCTGTGTTCCTGCTCAAAGGCCTGGACAGAGAGGAGACTGCCTGGCATAACATCTCAGTCATCGCTACTGAGTTCAGTAAGTTCAGACAGACTTTCTGCTGCCACGACACATCAGTCACAGTCAGTCGTACAGATAGGAGTACGCCAACGTTGTGATCTATAAAACCAGACGGGGGAAACTGGCGACGCAGATGGGGAGGTCGTGAGTTGAAGCCAGACTGTAGAAATGACTTCATATCACACGTTACTTCGCAATTATAGATCCTTTTATCATTAACATTTACACCAGCAGTGTTATTTGTGCTTGCACTTATTCCATAAGCAACTTTCAATTGTAACAAATATAAACCAACTCAACCCTGAAATTAAATTTCCCTTAATATTTCATCAGCGCTGTCTGGAGGGCCAGACTACCGACTGTGTTAAAGAATTGCAGAACAGAGCGTCAATAATCTTCTAATACTGTGCATATATCACCAAGTGTGAATTTAGTTTACATATCGTTTTTGTGAGTAAAATCGCTGCAGTGAAAACCACTTCATCGTTTCATTCATGGCTGATTCCATAGGGACGGATACAGCATTCTGTATACAGACAAACTGAAAACAGCTGTCCGATGAGAGCTTCAGAGCTCACTAAAGTCACCACGGTAACAATCACATAGATATATATTTAGAAACAAAATGATAAACTACATACTAACCCAAACACCACAGGCAGCAGGTGTTGTTTATCTGTGGTGAGGTTATAACTTATGTGTTAAACTGAGATGTACTATGATGCTAAAATATCAGTAAAACTTAATATTAATGTCCTTGTAATATGCTTTAGTTAATAGCTCATTATTAACATTATTATGTGTTTAAAAGAATGTACAATAGAATGTATTAATAATAGCAGCATAGACATGTTCATTGTAAGACAATAAGACATTTTTGAGCACTTATAAGAAACGTGTTTAAAGTTTATAGACTATTTTATATAGTGGCTGTGAACATGGACGGTGAGCCATCATTACAATGTGAAACTAAAGAAGCTGTGTGGTTTATGTCCATGCTGGGCTGAGACTGATTATCTCTCAATGAATACAGAATCACTCCAAATGTCGTTTTGTTTAGTTTTTATTGAAGTAATAATGTATTTTTCTAGTTTTAGGTTTTATTACTCCACAAAGAGTTTGACTCAAGCACAAGACATAAAGAAACCTGATTGGTTTCCTCGCTTGACTTGAGACATGCTGTGGAAATGACTGGACTATATTATCTACTTGGACACAGTAGTTAACATCTGTGTCCTTTAATGTTTCCATATTTCATCTTTTATGTTTATGTGTGTCGAGAAGGCCACTCAGCAGGTCAATGAGCTGCTCAGTGGTACTGAAGTTTGTACCTGACAGGCCACAGTTGAGGTGTACAGAGACGGCCCCGCCTCCTCCTCTTCGATGCAAGATTATTTGTGATTTCATGAACACTGTATCGAGATCCGGGTACATCCCCAGCTTACAATGTGAATGTGTGGAATTATGTGAAAGTGGAGCTGGGTGTTCACTTTTTCTGTGTTTGCGTTTCAGATAATCCCCGTCAGAGCAGCCATGTTTGGGTCTACATCCGCCTGCTGGATATCAACGACAACGCTCCCACCTTCGCCGCTGTGTATGAAACCTTTGTCTGTGAGAGGACGAGTGCTGGTCAGGTACTACAGCTTTATCACTTTCAACTGTATAGCTCAGAGAACGAGGCTGGGATATTACACTTCTCCACTCAAATGATATTTTATATTTTGCTCAAATGAAGCCTAATAAAGTGCTTTCATGTCCCGCTGTCTCACTCCTCAAAGCTCCAATGGAAGCAGAGGATTCTTCCACAGAAATACGAGACAAATACTGAAACAGAGCAAAGAAATTATAATATCAAAAAGGAAATTGCTTTTACATTGTTGCAACAATTTCCAATTTCCAATTGTGTAGCACAATTATCAATTGGAAATGGAAGTTGTTCAGTATAATGACAGTAAAAATTAAAGCATTCACTTCAATATATTTATTTTGGGACCAGCCGTCCAAGGCAACTTATTTTCCACCCAAAAAATGAAAACCATGATTGAGATGGTTTTGCTTTTTTTCTCAGTCATGTGTGAGGACAGCAGTGTGAACTGTCACTGTGACAGGAACCAGTCACTTCCCATCTGTTGAATGCTCTTCTGCTCAGACTGCTGTGTGGGATGTTCATGTTAATGAGTGTTGGGTGTCTCTGACAGCGGATCCAGACAGTGAGTGCTGTTGATGCCGATGATCCGTCAACGGGACACAAGTTCTTCTTCAGCCTTCTCCAGACCCACCGCAGCAACTTCTCTGTCAAAGACAATGGAGGTAGGCAACACCTGACCAGATACAGGCTTATTACTGATCCGTAATACAAGTGGCTGCAATGATTTACATACCTCTAAAGCCCTCTGATTATCATTAGCATGTTGTATTTTCTTAGTTAACGTTTAAAGGTTTTGTGGGGAGTTTACTGGAGTATTGTCACCTCGGAGTGAATTCCCTTGACAAAGAAACAGTATTTATTCGAAGATATGCTGCAGTTTCATCTTCAAAGTCTCGGCAAGCCAGAGCTACAAAAACATAAGATCCATTTAATAAATAAATAACTAAAATCAACGGAAATCTCCGTATTTGTTTGTATCCATGGAGCTCATAATTTGAGTCAATTATATTAATCATCTTAAATCCTGCTGTTGATGCTCGTCTGAATGATTGCTCATCTTTTCTCTCTGGCATGTGGGCTGTCCATGCTAAAGAGTGATGTGACACTAAATAGTCATTTTTGAATCAGAATATGATATGTATAGTCACTTTTGTTAAACTGTCAACTTATTCTAGTCCTAGTCCTTACTAGTCATTGGTAGTTCTTTGCCTTTTTATAGTTAATACAGGGGGGAAAGCCTGATCAGGGTCATGTGGGCCACATCCCTCTATAATGAGGGGCTACTGTGGCCGGGGGGTTAAAGCGGGTCTTCCTCAGAGAGACAACAGTTCAATCCCCAACTTCTTTAGTCCGCATGTCCGAGTATCCTCGGGCAAGACACTGAACCCCTTGATTGACTTTTTTCTACTTGTTAGTTTTTTTGCCTGAAATTGTAAAACAGATGAATCCACATGCTTTGTCTCTTCAGTCAGACAGAATGACTGACTTTCTGCCTTGTTGGACTCACATTTTTAGATAACACTGCTGGCATCCTAACGCGACGAGGCAGCTACAGCCGCCTTCATCAGAGCGTCTACCTGGTTCCCGTGGTGATCACCGACGGTGACTACCCAATGCAGAGCAGTACCGGCACTCTCACCGTGAGGGTGTGCACCTGCGACCGGGACGGCAACATGGAACTGTGTAATGCAGAGGCTCTGAGCAGCTCTCCAGGTCTCAGCACTGGAGCTCTTATCGCCATCCTCCTGTGTGCCATCATACTGCTGAGTGAGTATGGCAACACACAGTGTGTAACAACACGTACTCTACAGGGAGTAGCAGTAGTAGATGTGTTAGTAAATGGGCTGTATTTCAATGACAATATGTTACATTGAATGAACATACTTATGGGAAACAATGTTGAAAGGTCTATGTAGATCAGCTGGAGCTGTCAGTCACATATTCCTTTAGCTATGCACCAGTCCAGCCCATTCTCTCCTAAAGCTGATTCTGATTATCTTGGTATCTGCCCATACTATGAACCAATCCGATACCTCTGTTCTGTATTTACACAATTCAAATATTTCTGTTCATTCATTTGGATCCTGCTCGGTTGTGACGTTATCGTGGTGATGAAGTCTGTCAGACAGAAATATCAGAACCTCCTCCAGCTTCAGTAGGAGTCTCCATGAGCATCATGACACACTCACACACTCCCAAGGTGAAAGCCTTACTAGCTGTCGCAGTTAGTATTTTTAAGAAAAATAAAACCAAAGTTGGTATGTACACTCAGAGGGCCAGCCTTAATGTTTAGTAAATGACAGAAACATGTAGTGATGTGATATAATGACGCGTTTTTTAAAATAGCTTGTGCAAAAGCATGAAAAGACATTTGCAAAATACTAATTGGATTATATAAATGATTTATTAAATAAAAATGAAAAAATAAAACACACTTGAGCCCCCCCTCCCTGAGCATTGCTGTTTCCGTCCACTAATCCACATAGACCAAGAGAAATAAGAAAATCAAGCCTCAGCCATATTTCTTTACAGGGCTTTCAATAAAAAGAATACATAGATGAGGCCAAAAGAGCTGCTTTAAAAAGAAAAAGGACCAATGACTATTAATGAACACATTGAAATATAGAAACATAATGTGAAATATACTGTATATAAGGAACCATAGCATTTTTTTTTAAATAGCGGGAAATCTATTGTGACAGAAAGAAATTTGAAATGTGGGTGCACACATGTAGCATGTATGATCACACACTGTCTGCTCACTGCAGCGGTTCCATTAGTACAGAACTGAAAACACAAGCAGCCGTTGTGCTTTCTCATTTGCTGTAATGTAAAGTGTTGGTTCAGAGCTCCAGTCTGCTGTTGCTGATCAGAAGGAAAGTTCACATGGAAATGAATGCATCTCATCTGCCACCACAAGCTCACTTATCCTCTTATTCATGCGGTGGTCACAGTCCAGTGCACTGCTGAGAAGATGAATACATATTTATATGCTTCTGAAAGTGCAGTCATTGCAGACTTAGTGGACACACACCAGGGACGCTAGACGTCATTCAGAGTAATGGGCACTGAGAGACGGTCTATGTAATGATGTCATACTAAATGCTGTGACACATTCGTTTGAATGGCCTGGAGAACTTAGATCTTACAGTTATTGCTTTTTTTAACAACATCTTACAGCAATTTTAGAACGTGAACACCAAAGTATGTCAAAGCAGCCACAGCAGCTGCAATCATGGAAACTGCACAGAGAGGCGAGGGAGTGAGGCAGCACGTGCACATGGGCGAGAGACGTGTCTAGTGACCAGTTCATCACACAGTAGTGTACAGTGATGCAGATACTGCATCAGTAGTGATGCAGACATATATACTCATACTCATCTTATTAAATCCTATCCTATCCTGTCCACAATACATCAAATGTTCAACTAATGTTCTCACCAAACAAAATACATTATTTAAATCATTAAATTATGATTACGCATGTAAATGTACCTCATACAAATGTAGGAAATATATTTATATAGAAAGGAGAGCAAATGCAGAAGGTAGCAAAGGAAAGGAAAAGCAAAGGAAAGCCATAAACTGTAGTATTTCAGTCGTGCTGATATGCATATGGATGTAGTCATCATCCAATCCTTTCGTGTTGTTCTCTGCCTCTGCTCATACTGCACAGTAACTGCCCACTTCATCTCTACAAATCTTTCTCCTGTATTTCTATATCTACCTGAACTCTTTCTGTCAATATCTCATATCCTCTCATTCATATCACAACTCACGCTCTCCTGCTCTTTTGCAGACGTTTCATGCTGTGATTTCGAGTGCTCCTGTGGATGCATTATCTGTTATTTCGGTTCCCTGACCTCAACTCCGCCTCTGCTCTTTCTTGTTGCCACTGTGCTCTGACTTGATTTAAATTCAAACTGGCCTGCATGAGCTTAGCCAATCAAATGTTCTGCATGATGATTTATGGCTGAGCCCTCTCTGAAATCAAAGTCTGTCTGCCTGTAAGCAGCCTGTGCAGCCTGTGCAGCCCTATCTGTACTCATAAGATAGACTCACCAAGTTAACTGCTGGATCTGGGAATCTTGCGACATCTCTAAAAGGAAATCAAATGATTCAAGAAGCGAGAGAAAACTGCAAAAATACAGCAACTGTTAGTCTATCACACAGAAACCCGACTGGCGAACTCAGATTCGGCCGCCGCGGCACTGATCCCTTTAACTAATCAAGTACAGTTTACCGACTTTACTCGCGCTGACTGATCTAAACACAATTCTATTACAGCCGCATCAAACGACACTCTTACAACAGCATTGAAACGACACAATTATAGCAGCAACAACACAATAGTATTTTTACAAGGTCCGTAAAAATACATAATAAGACGTGAACACTACGAACAGTTAAACTTAAAACAAAATAAACAAGGTTACAAACACACTGTGGCCTATCTCTGCCCAGACAAACACCTCTTACTTTGAGATTGCTTGGTAGCGGTCGGTGTGTGTTATCCTTCTCTTCCTCTGTAGATTCTGTGAATCTTCCTTCTGCAGGTTAAAGGTGGAGTACAGGGCAAGTTTTCCGCTCCACCTTCGGGATCCAAAAGAGTCTGTTGTTCAACCAGCGAATGTAGAACTATTCCCAACGTTTTCTTCAAAGCATCAGCGTTGTTTGCGTCCCCATAAAAATCCAATTGCGTGGGATGGCTCAGGGCTGTAGGTAGCGCTGATGTTTATAGTCTCAGTGACGTCATGGCCGAATCACAGGGATCCCCGTGGTGCCTATGGCCCTCATCCAATGAGACCCCAGTGTTGGGTTTGGATCAAATGTCACGCATAGGTGAGATTTAACGTCTAGTGGGGCTTGGTGTGATTTCCACCCAAATCAGGCTGTTGTGCGCCCATGTCGGCTCAATTCATTTGTTTCAACCACATGGTGAAGTCCCTACAGCACGATCCGTGAAAACCTGCGAGGCAAGAAAGCATGAAGACTCCTGGGAGGAAGCTAAGTTAGTAATGTGCATAAATATGGATGGAGAAGAGGAAGAGGAGAGCGGAGCTCAGTGTTTCATAGGAGGTCCTTCAGCAGTCTGGGCCTCTAGCAGCATATCTAGGGGCTGGTCCAAGGCAAACCTGAGTCAGCCCTAACTATAAGCGTTATCAAAGTTAATCGTCTTAAGCCTACTCTTAAATGTGCTGAGTGTGTCTGCCCCTGAAACTGGAAGCTGGTTTCACAGACGAGGAGCTTGGTCGCTGAAGGCTTTGGCTTCAGTAGTATTGTTGTCATAAGCAATAAAAACAAAGCTACCAAAATGAAATGAACTGAAATGATCCTTTGATTTATTCTCTGTAAAATGTCTAACCCCATGTCTTTCTGCTGTTGTCTCCTGCAGTGATCATGGTTCTATTCACAGCTTTGAAACGACAGAGAAAGCAGGAGCCTCTCATCATTTCCAAGGAGGACGTGCGGGACAACGTGGTGAGCTACAACGACGAGGGCGGTGGAGAGGAGGACACCCAGGCGTTCGACATCGGAGCACTGCGTCACCCGGACGCTGTCGCCACTTTGGAGGAGTCGGCCAAGCAGAGGCGGGACATCATCCCCACTGATGTCCTGCTGTATTCACCACACCACCGACTGGCCCCCGCCTCATCCAACCTCATCCCACCGCCAGTCGGCATGGCATCACGGGATAACGGGGATGTACGCGAGTTTATAAATCAGAAAGTGCTGGAGAACGACTGTAACCCGACAGCGCCGCCATACGACTCGCTGGCCACCTATGCCTACGAGGGCGCAGGCTCAGTGGCGGAGTCCCTGAGCTCACTGGGCTCCGTGTCGTCCGAGGCTGAGCAGGACTACCACTACCTGAGTGACTGGGGGCCCAGGTTCAGGAAACTAGCGGACCTGTATGGTGCTGAGGACTGTGACTTCTCTTAACAAAGTCAGCACAAACACACACTCACTTCCATATCAAAGACAGCTGCAGGAAAGATGTTGACCAACGCAGGGCCAAAGACGGGAACCTCTAACTACCACAGACTCTATATTAGAGATTGTGAACATTACTGATGAGCTTTAAGGAAATCGTAGAACTTTTAAAAATACAGATGGCACACAATCCACACGATGAAGCTACCTGATCCTTGACCTGTCTCCACTGCACATGGATCCAAACATGTGTGTCCCAAGTCATTTTCAAAAGGGGACAAAAGTTCTAAATATCTCATTTTGTGAACTGGAAGTAACAGATGTGGAAATGTAAATGATTCAGCCCAATTATGGTTGGTTTCGAATAAAGATTTTGTATTTTGAATTGAGAATTGGACTTAAAATACGAAGATATTGCTTTGGTTTAAATCTCTCTTGGGTAACCAAATACCCATTTTGCAGAGCCTCTCGTGCTGCTTTACGTGTGTCATCTAAGGCAAACTGAAGTGTTGGGGGAAAAACCAGAGCAGTTATTTCAGGATTTGACCACATGCACCGCTGCAAATATGAAGTGAGGTTTTTATCTTCTTAAGTGCCCTTCTGCTGTCCTTCAAGCTGAGCTGTGGATGCCTGTAGGTGGGCTGAGACTGGAGGGGGCTACTTTTTTTTTTTTACATTTTGTCTTTTTTCCCAGGCTTGTACAAAAGGACCATTTCAGAGGAGCTGTCCTGAGAGATCTTCGCCTAGAGATCGCCTTTTTCAGAACACATTTAGTTACACGAGTTGTCCTCTTTCACTCCGATGTATTCCTGTTAACGCAGGTTTGATTTTTTTTGTGCTGTAAACAAAAAGAATACAGATGCTTTTGGTGTATTTCTTCGTTTTTTAGCTTCATGATTAAGTGTATATTCTGTCAGAAATGTGGTTGAACTGAATCATACTGGAAGTATACTAAGTTATATCAATCTTTCATTTCACCGCAGTCATTTTTCTACAACAAAGTACAACTTCAGATATTACACAATGTTAGATAACGCCTTTTCATTGAGTGTATGCTTTATATACAAACATATATAAAGAGTAAGCCCTGCCTTCACACTAGAGCTGTCACTTTGTATCCCAAATTCAGTTTGAGTGTGAATAAACTCAAAATTCAAAATGTTTTAGCACATCAAGCCATTATAAGGCAGATTATAGTTTTGGTAGCTGCACAAATACATATTTTTATAAAGGATAAAATAGTACATGCCATTCTCCCAAGTGGCCACAAAAGCAATAAAGGCAGGTTTAACACAAAACCGAGGTCACTCACAAAATCATGACAACAAACCTTCCGAGAATCTGAGGCATTAAAGGTCCAACACTGTAGATGGAATCTGTAATTGTGAATAAAAGTAACGCTGTTTGATGCAACATTATGACAACAACAACTCCAAAGTCAGCTGTTTGCTTGTGGAGGACACAGAGGCACAACGGATCATCAGCATGTCACTTTCACACAACGGTAGCTTGGGCTTTGGTTCTGTGGGTTGCATTCAAATGAATTGTGTGTTCGGGCTCATTTGTTCAAACTTGACCATTGACAAAGTGGCAGCCCTGCTTCACAGCCAGCATCGCGGCTTGAATGTCTTTCAATGAGTGCTAACTTCATATTTCTGTGCTCAGCTTGATTCAGCCCACCCTTTGAGATTTTGTTGTTAAATGTTGTAATTAACTGACGGCGCGAGGCAGACTGTTCAGCATTTGCTTTGATGTCACAGCAAAAGGTCAAAATCACAACAGGTAACCTCAGTGCTATGTTCATAATAACATATTGAAATCATTTATTGATTCAGACATTTTGTTATCCTGAAATAATATGAGGAGTTGGTATTGTGTGTTTTGTCTGTTCCAGTAGTGTTTTGTGACCGTGGTCTGCTCTAAAGGCTTCAAGCTAAAATGTCCACGTATTTTTCTTTTTAGTATGATTCATTCTTTTTCTACCAAATATGTATAGGACACAATGATATCAATGATATTCGAGAAGGAAAAAAAAAAATACTCTCCAGCTTCAGTGTTTTTTCATGTCACTTTGGAGGTGTGAAACTGTAAATGATGTATTTTATGTTTAATTTGATCAAAATAAAGTTTTGCACTGAAAGAAACAGGAAACTATGTTGATTCCCCCTGTTATCCATCTGCCACTTGTTAAAAGTGCCTCAACTATAGAAAATGAGATGGAAAAGCACAGGAAATAACACAGAATACAAATATCCCCATAGTCGAAATTGTGAGATAGAAAGTCAATATGACTTTTAATAGCATCATTTTGACTTAAGTTGAAACTATAAGATACTTAAACACAACAGTCATAGAAGCAGCTCTTTATAGGTTACCCGACATTTGACATAGAAATGTATTGTGAGTACATTGAAGACTACTTTAAACACATGAAATACTTCACATGGATTGTACTGAGCAAACGCACCCTGGAAAGGATTTTAAGCAAGAAGCAGCTCTGGCGTAGAAAGAATGAATTCGATGTGGCTGAGTTGGCCACCTTCATTAAACAGCAACTGGAAACATGTGGTCAGTGTCATGGTTACAGATGGATGCACCAAAAGTGCATTTTATTTCACACTGTGATGGTGAAGGTAACCCGTGTAATTAACCTGTGGTTCACATGTGTGCCGAACCGTGAGGGGGGATCCGTACCTTACACCATTATTATTCATGTTGTCTGTGTGCCGACATTACAACTATCACAACAGGTGGACAGGAGAGGCTGTAGCCCGTAAAGCGCTTTTCCAACAAGTGATTGAGTTGAAAAAGATCGACAAATAAACTCAAAATGTCCAAGAAGAGAAACCCCTGTATCTGCAGCACACTGATATGCTGGGAAGCCCACTTCTTTAACACATATTGATGGTCATACTACCACTGTTTCCCCCGTCCTATCACACTACACCAGAAATCGGGAGAAACGTGTTATTAAGGGACACTACACTACTATTTCTATTTCTATTAAAATGTCCCAGTTGATTCATTGTTGTGTACAAGCAGAGCTTTGATATTATATTCATCATGACACCTCTGTGCATTTGGACATTACCGATGTCTTCTATTTTGTTTTTAAAAAATGGGCCAGTGTTGCCTTGATATAAATGTTTAACTTCACATGATCATGTTTTTGACAGTAATTCAAACAGAGAAATTAATAAATAACCTGATAACACCACATTACATAAAAGATTCACGCTCTTTATTCGAGGCTGAAGTGGAATGGAGAACGCAGGGCAGTTGGGTTTCTTTTTACAGAAATGGACAGGTTTTAAACATTTAACCCTATCGGATCTACTTTGTGTATACATCAGTGCTCTTCTTTCTGTTTCACCATCTGTCAGCAGCTGATGGACAGGAGACCGGAGAGGTAAAGTGCATGTTACTTCAGTGTGTGTGTGGTTACCCAGTGGCAGCATTAGTGATGACAGATGTAACTTTTCCATGTACAAGTACACTGCGTGCCTCCATTAGTGCTTCATGTTTTCTCTCTCTGTTAATCTTTGATGGGGCTGTCATGTAATGAGAAAAAAAAAAAAGACTGTCAAACTTGTTAACCCCACACTCACACAAAGAGTACCACACACACAGAGAGCGTATATTCAGAAATGCAGACACAGATTCACTCAAAAATGGATGACCATTCATTGTTCAAGGCACAGATTGAGCAAGGCGCTTATGTGCTGCTGTGTATGGCCTGCAGGGCTGCAGGGCTGCAGGGCTGGGCTTCTCCCACTACAGGCAAAACACAACACACATCTGAGTGGAAGCTGAGGAAGGCTGCTACTGAGAGACAGAGAATGAGAGAAGTAATCTTTACTTAAGTAACCATGTTACCATTGGGAAATGCTGTCAAATGGTATTTAAGGGGTTAAGGGATTGAATTCTGGCGCCGTGAAACTCACGGCGTCAGAATCATGCACTGTCCATGAAACAGCCACCACCCATCACGACCCTGCCTTATATCCTAAATGTGTCTTCCCCTTTTCCAATTATCAGACTTTAAAGTCTCCCGAAACACAAACACACAATAATCCATCCACACAAAGCAATGACTCCATTCCAGACGGAATTTGAGTGGTTGAAAATGACACCGTAATATCTTATGCATGTTTTAGAGGTTTTCTCCTTCATCAGGCAAAGGCAGACTGAGTGATGTGTCAAGTACTC
Source organism: Pholis gunnellus (assembly GCF_910591455.1). Taxonomy (NCBI): domain Eukaryota; kingdom Metazoa; phylum Chordata; class Actinopteri; order Perciformes; family Pholidae; genus Pholis; species Pholis gunnellus. The sequence goes on along the minus strand of NC_136541.1, from coordinate 23,391,790 downwards.
TGTGACCCGACTGTATTTTTGAGTTACAAATATTAAGACATTTGTCTACTCTGTTTTGAGTTAGCTCCACGAAATTGTACTTGTTTTTGAGAGGGTTGGGTTGGGTTCGGGTTAAAACGTGGCATTGGAATGGAATGTCACGAAGGGCACACAGGGATCATCTGTCAAAAGTAGTCTTAGAGATTCCTTCTTAAACCATTATAAATAGTTAAAATCCCCATATAAAAGTACAAGAAATTAAAAGATTAAAACAATTAAATAATTAAATAATAATAATAATTTAAATAATACAAAATTAAAAGTTTTAAAAGAACATAGGAGCAGGCGTTAATGAGGCAGCGGGAGAGTCAATTGTAGTCAATTGTATCTTTTTTTATAAAAGGGGGGGGGGAATAAGTGTAATAAAAGGATGAATAATTGCAATCATATAAAACACACAAGGGTTAGTCAAAGTGCAATAAAAGAGTACACTTTTATACCTCTGTAATGTCTACGAACCAATCAACTCGATGTCTAAAAGTAAATGTGTAGAAAGTAATTAAAAAAATTCTAAATAGTTAAAATGAAGAGTCATGAAACATCATCTCCAGGGTATATATTAAAACACTGGAACCACCAACTAAAAATCCACCTCGACTCGAACCAACTGTATGAACCATTTCAATCTGGATTCAGATCTCATCACAGCACAGAAACTGCCCTGATGATCAAAGTCACCAACGACCTCCTCCTCTCCTCTGATGACCACTCCCTCAACATCCTGATACTACTCCACCTCAGTGCAGCCTTTGACCCCATCAACCCCTCCATCCTCCTTTCCCATCTCGAGTCCTCCCTCCACATTACTGGCACAGCCCTCTCCTGGTTCAGATCATACCTCTCTGACCGTAAACAGTTCATTAGTATCAATAGTCTAAAGGTGTGTTCACACCAAACGCGATGAACGCAATGAACGCGGCGCGATTACATACAAAGTCTATGTACAGACACGATGGACGCGATGGCGCGATGGCGCGATGGCGCGATGGCGCGGCGCGTTTGGCGTCAAAACGCCGAAACATCCCAAACGCAGAAGTTCAAATATTTCAACTTCTGCGAAAAAATCGCGTGACGCTCCAGCGCGATAGCCAATCAGCGTTGAGTTGCTCTCCCCATCATCAGTGAAGTCCTGCCGTTGCTAAATCAAAAAAAATGGAGGACAAGCTGATAGTCGCGGTTTGTGGCATCCGTGAGCTCTATGATACGTCCTCATATCTGTACCGCGAACGTTTGAGGGACTTCCACAACAAGTACAAAGCCGCAATTGTCCTTATTCCTTTCATGGTTGATTGCGGAAAGAAATAACGGAAAGAAATAACAGAAAGAAATAACGGAAAGAAATAACAGAAAGAAATAACGGAAAGAAATAACAGAAAGAAATAACAGAAAGAAATAACAGAAAGAAATAACGGAAAGAAATAACGGAAAGAGGAAAGAAATAACGGAAAGAAATAGCGGACAGTTGGCTTCCAGGTCGATAAGCCACGTCCCCTTTCTGGCGCGTTTGGTGTGAACGCACAGCCCCAGTCTCTCAAGGTGTCCCCCAAGGTTCAGTACTCGGCCCCCTCCTCTTCATCCTCTGCTCCCCCATCATACGCCACCATGGTCTCCACTTCCACTGCTATGCTGACGACACCCAGCTCTACATCTCCACCAAGTCCATCACCCCCACCACCCACTCCACCATCACCAACCGCCTCACAGATATAAAAACCTGGATGCAAGCCAACTTCCTCAAACTCAACAGCGACAAATCTGAAATCCTCATCAGCCTTAAATCACTAAACAAATCCCACCACAACTTCAAAAGGTGAAACAGAACATAATAGCAGGCGCAGGCGAGGCAGCGGGAGTGTCTATTGTATTAAAGAACTCTCCAGATTAAAAAAAAGGCCTGGAGGTCTACCTGAAAAAAAGTGGGTTAATCTCTTGTATAAAAATATATTTGGCAGAAATGGTGGCGTTGAGTGCAGTGAGTAAGGCTTGAATCCTCTGGTTCAGTTTATTTGAAAAGTTTAAGAGCAGAATGTAAATGGTGGCGTTGGGGAAAGTGATCTCAGCTGTTGTACGTGTAAAATGGTGGCAGGTTCATGTTCTGAAAGGCAGTTGTTGAGTCCTACTGAAAGTATAATGTGTTGTGGTTCTTGACAGGGAGGGAGTTTCTTGAGTGTTGCGTTGTTGTGATGGAAGGTGGCACCGGGGTAACTCTCTAGCTGTATGTGTGGGCGTCTCAATGTTAGGATACGGGAGAGGTTTGAGTCCCCAATGATCAGGGTCGTCTTCCGTACGTCCAGCGACCAGTCCTGCAATTTTCTAAATGTGCGTGGGTGTCTGTGTGGGAGCCAGGTGGTGCCGCTGAGCCCCTGCTGGAGTTAGAGGGTGGTTAAATCAAACTCCAGCAGTTAGGGGTGAAGTCAGCTTGTCGCTCTTCACTTTCTCCCTTCATCGTCTTGTTATCAACCTTTGGATGCTTTTGTGTCACCGGGCTCAACAGCACACAGCTCTGGCTCCCTCTGTTGTTGGTGTGGTGCATCTGTAGATGGAGAGGATGAAACGGTGTTGCTACTGTACATGGGAGAGCAACATTGCTGAGAGAGTGTGTGTGCGTGAGGAGGAGGAGGGGGGCAGCCCCCTCTGTCTTCGGGCCCTTGGTTGTAATGCCCCGCAGTGGGTTAGGGTTAGGAGGTGAGCTTTCTCCCGTATCTCGCTTTCCCCCAATGGACCGTCTTATCAAATGCAATTTCATTTAAACCAGGGGTGGTCTCCAGCCCCACAGCAGTCACCGTGTCATCGTGTTCCCTAATGATCATGTTTGTGTGCATCCATGTGTTGGTGCTGTGTTTAACGTGTTGCCTCGTTATGCCATTGGGTGAAGAGGGTTTGATTAAAGATGCGAGTCGGTTCACCTTTCTCATCATGCCCTGTGGATATGTGTTGTTGAATGTGTTATTGAGAACTTCTGAATGCTGGATGGCCTGGAGTATTTTACAGTATGTTTTTGTTTGTGTATGTCTGAAGGTGTATTATGTGGGTTTGAAGGCTGTCGATTCTCTCCCAAAGGGAGGAGGGGAGAGCGGTGTGTAATATGTGTGCTTGTCTCTACCCCAAGGGGAGAGGTCCGTGGTGCAAATCTGTTTTTAGGGGTTATTGTCATGTTTGAAATGCTGTGGAGCTGGAGAAGTTAGGGGAACGGGTGAGAAATGTAGAGGGGGGGGGTTAACGATGCAGCGCCGTTACCTGTTCTGTGGACAGTATTTGAGATGTGATGTGATGAAGTCACCAAGGAAAACACACACACTATGTTATTGGTTAGATTTATTGTAGGACTAAATGCTGGGAGCCATGTGCACAGCTGGGACAAAGATGTTCCTTTAGCTTTCCCTGCAAACAAACAAATAGACAACTGCAATGAGTGACTGATTGAACAGGCCAGATTGTAATAATATCTAATTATGTGGCAGAACAATAGAGTGTGTAAATACTGTACATTGCCAAGCTAAAGATAGTTTAATTTAAATATTGCAACAACTCACTTCTGCTTGTTTCCTCTTCCCAGGGTGTTCAGGACAAATACTTCCCCAGGGGCTCGAGCACCCATTTATAGTTCTGGGAAGTACCAACCACAGGAAGCGGGGGGAAGTGAAGATATGTGTTGCTCTGTTTATTCAGATACATTTTGTGTTTAAAATGTACTTCATTTATAGGGATTGTAAATATTTGTAAATTATTATTGATATCTTTGGGTGGATGAAATCTTGTAAATATTTATTGTACATGTATTGTTATCGATATACTTACCTGTAGATGGTCTGGGCTAATTAGAGTGACCAGGTGTATAAAAGGAGCTCATTTTGTTTGTGTAGAGAGACGGGTGGAGATGAGTGGAGATGAGTGGAGATGAGTGGAGATGAGTGGAGATGAGTGGAGATGAGTGGAGACTGGTGTGATGTTAGAATATCAAAATAAAAGAAGCTTCATCTGAAACCTCTTCTGGACTCCTGATCTGCTCATTTTCCTCCATGGCGGCTCGGGCATCCTAACAGGGGGTTTAGGGGGGTGCAGTGTAGGGGGATCCCCGCAGAATAGGCTCTTTCAGCACCGACCACAGGTGAGCCAACTGCAAATCAAATAAAAAAACGGGCTAGACTCATGGTCAACAAAAGATTAAAAACTAAGACCTGGAGAGGAAAGTTAAAGGGGTTAAAAGAGAGGAAGACAACAGGGGCAAGTTTGCTGTGCGATCCTTTGTTGTAAATTAAATAGAGAAGGGAACAAAGAAATGTCAGTGGCCAGATTAAAACCAACAGGGAACTTGTTGAAAGGACAAGAGAGGGGCAGCCTGTTCCCCTCCAGTCTTTAGATAAAAACCAGAGCAAATGTATAGTCCGGAGGTGAAAAGTTAAATTTGAATGAGCCTTTGAGGAAGGCTTCAGTGTGCACAAACCTTTTTGATATTATTAAAAAGACTCACGATTTAACATCTGTCCTGTGACACCCTCCTTTGCTGTGAGTTCAGTGTGGTGGAGCTGTTGAGTGGGTTAAAAAAATGCTAAAAACTTCAATCACTGTCCTTGTTCTTAAACAAAATACTTTAACTCTCAAAGGTTTAAAAACTTGCCATAAAATCAAAAGGGTCAACGGAGAGAGAGATCTCGACGTTTCGCTGTATTACCTCAGAGGTTTGTGTCAGCTACCTGTCTGTCAGTTGGATTCAAGAAATGTTTGGGGCTGGACTGTCCTTTGTCAGGTTTTGGTCCTGAATATTTTCTTTCTGAAGGTTGTAGAAACTTGAGACTTTCTTGAAAATAACCATGTAAACTATTTTTGTTCTCACATTTGGAGTTCTAACATGTGAAGGTGAACAAAGAAACAAACTCAAAACCTCATGAAAGAGGGGAACCTAATGAAGTTATGTCTAAAGTGAAAGTAGGCTACTCACACTATGACATAATTAACGTTCAAATAATAAAATCACTATAATGCAGTGGTGGGCCGTAGGGCCAGCAAGGCCTTCTCTGCTGGCCTAAACAGAATCACAAAGTTATAGCTATTTTATAATTTAATAATTTTTCATAAATACACTACATGTATTATAGGTTTTTTTTCCGAAGCATCCCGTCATGCACGGAGTTATTGTTTAAGCTAGTTTAGCGTAGCCTCCCAGAACACACTGCGGTGCCTCAGCTGTCTTTTTTTTTTTTTTTTTTTGTTCCGGGTTCAGAGGTTATTACATTTCATTTAATTTGTTTTTTAAATTTAATAAAATGTAGTTTTGGTCAAGTTTTGGTCGTTATATTTTGTTCTATTTTAATTTTAAAATAAATTGAGTTCATGGTAATAATTTATAAAATAATATATATATTTTAGTGTTTACTCAAGATACAGACATGGATGGCTGGATAGACAGACAGACAGACAGATCTTCTTTTCATTTGTGCCACTTTTCATGTGAACAACTGAGTGCAACACTATGGATGCCTTCCAGGAGAGACTCTCTGGAAATGTGCAATGTTATAACCATATTTACAATCATATTTTTTGTTTAGCTCCCTGGAATAGCTGGCCACAATTTTTGGGAATTAAAAAATATATAAATACTGCAGGAACCATTCAGGTGGGCCTTCTTCGCGTTTGTGTTCTTTAAACGCTGAAACACAGACTTTAAATAGACACCGTTGAGCTTGTAAATGGAACAAAAACCTACATAAAGGGACTTGCGCTAAACAGCGCCCCCAGCGGCCACACGGTGATCCACTGATTCTATGACGGTACCGAGTTTCTAGTCGGACATATTTAGCGAAACACATCACTCGGTTCACGTGGGGGCTCATCGCGTCTCAGCTGCTGTTGAAGAGGTGAGACAGTTGAGTCGTTAAACGCGAACACAAACATATTTAATATTGTATATGATCACTGTGCTTCATGTGCCGAGAGCTGCTGATCGTAGCTACACGGTCCGACATCTGTGTTCACTCATTTGAAGGAGAAACACCGCCACTAACAGAGATCCAGAGGCTTGCTTCATAATCTTATTAATATCACAAACACATTTCAGACTCTTCTACTGAGTAGACCGTTGGTGTGAGTTTTTACATGCAGACACAGGAATGTCACAAGCATCTCATACACAAGCTAAAGTAGTCCCAGCGGAATGTCGCAGCTGATAACACCGTTTGACACCGGGCATTATTTAGCTAGAGCCGATTTAAATGTACAGTGTAATCAGCCAAGGTGAATGTTACTATGAGTGTTACACTATGTGTCCGGGGAGTTTTGTTAAACTTCTGTATTTTATAACGTATACCGTAAGTTGCCAGGTTAATGGGGACTGTTGGTGCAGTATTGTTGTATCCTCTCTTCAAAAGCACAGGACTCCATTGACAAAAACAGTCATTTAAGTGGCAGAACATAGAAGTGCACATACACACACCCCCGTTTAAAAACATGTGAAGTAAGCCTCTCAGTTATAAACGTAGCAGAGCTAACTTTGACTCAGCTAGTGCTAGCCTTATTGATTAGCTTATTGATTTTCTTATTGATTAGTTACTGTGCTAGCCTTATTGATTAGTTACTGTGCTAGCCTTATTGATTAGTTATTATGCTAGCCTTATTGATTAGTTACTGCGCTAGGCTTATTGATTCGTTACTGTGCTAGCCTTAATGATTAGCTTACTGTGCTAGCCTTATTGATTAGTTATTATGCTAGCCTTATTGATTAGTTACTGTGCTAGCCTTATTGATTAGTTACTGCGCTAGGCTTATTGATTCGTTACTGTGCTAGCCTTAATGATTAGCTTACTGTGCTAGCCTTATTGATTAGTTATTATGCTAGCCTTATTGATTAGTTACTGTGCTAGCCTTATTGATTAGTTACTGCGCTAGGCTTATTGATTCGTTACTGTGCTAGCCTTAATGATTAGCTTACTGTGCTAGCCTTATTGATTAGTTATTATGCTAGCCTTATTGATTAGTTACTGTGCTAGCCTTATTGATTAGTTACTGCGCTAGGCTTATTGATTCGTTACTGTGCTAGCCTTATTGATTAGTTACTGTGCTAGCCTTATTGATTAGTTACTGTGCTAGCCTTATTGATTAGTTACTGTGCTAGCCTTATTGATTAGCTTACTGTGCTAGCCTTATTGATTAGTTATTATGCTAGCCTTATTGATTAGTTACTGTGCTAGCCTTATTGATTAGTTACTGTGCTAGCCTTATTGATTAGCTTACTGTGCTAGCCTTATTGATTAGTTATTATGCTAGCCTTATTGATTAGTTACTGCGCTAGGCTTATTGATTCGTTACTGTGCTAGCCTTAATGATTAGCTTACTGTGCTAGCCTTATTGATTAGTTATTATGCTAGCCTTATTGATTAGTTACTGTGCTAGCCTTATTGATTAGTTACTGTGCTAGCCTTATTGATTAGTTACTGTGCTAGCCTTATTGATTAGTTACTGTGCTAGCCTTATTGATTAGTTACTGTGCTAGCCTTATTGATTAGTTACTGTGCTAGCCTTATTGATTAGTTATTGTGCTAGCCTTATTGATTAGTTACTGTGCTAGCCTTATTGATTAGTTACTGTGCTAGCCTTATTGATTAGTTACTGTGCTGGCCTTATTGATTAGCTTACTGTGCTAGCCTTATTGATTAGCTTACTGTGCTAGCCTTATTATAAGGAATGCACCAAACCTGATACGTTGTGACCCGTTCCTATCAGAAATAGCCGTACAATGGTTTCTCCAGTACTGCCGAGGTTCAGCATCTCACAGATGATGATATTCTTAGAATTTTGTTTCATTTTTCAGATTAAAATGCCAAACAAAAGCAAAGCAAAGACTGTAAAGAGACAGAGCGTCGATGACGAGCAGCTCCCGCCCAAACAGAGCAAGGTAAAGCACATGGACACCCAATCCCCCCTGTGCTTCAACAGCCCGGTCCGCCTGTTCGAGAGCCTCATCCAGCCCATGGGGACGGAGCAGTTCTTCAGCGAGTACTGGGAAAAGAAACCCCTCCACCTGCAGAGGTCCGACCCCGACACGGCCTCCTACTACCAGTCTTTGTTCCAGCTGTCCGACCTGCCGAGCCTATGCTCCAAGGATCTGGAATACTACAGGGACGTCAACGTCGTGCGCTGCGTCAACGGCAAGAAAAAAGTGTTCAACAAGCCGGGCCGAGTTAAGAGCAGTGTTATCCATAAGAGCTTCGTTCAGAACAAGGCCACCATCCAGTTCCACCAGCCGCAGAGGTTCAAGGTGAGAGAGGGGCTGCTGTTCTCAGATACCACTCTGGATTTCTTGTTTCACCATTTCAGATCGAATAAAGCAGCAGCAACAACAGCAGCAACTCAATGTGGGTTTCTGATCGAGATTCCTTTTCTGTGACCGACAGTATCGTTCAAAAATGTTTTGATACAGTGTTGAAATCAAGAGTTTCAGCAGTATTGTAGCATATTATATTTATATATATATATATATATATATATATATATATATATATATATATAGTGTGTGTATACTGCCGTTCAAAAGATTGGCATCGCCTTCCACAAAACCTTTCAAAAGATTGTGTTATAGTCAGTCTGAGAGGAATACTCAACATGCTTTCAGGTTGGAGAGAGTCCTCTTTACAAATAGATGTTATTTTGTATGAAGGATTTGTTTCGTACATGGAGAGAAACAAAACACTGTAAAGTTGTTTAACCACAGTTGAAAGGGCAGAAAATACATGGATCCCTCTGAACAACAGTTCAGTTCAGACAAAAGAAATCATCGTCATTGGTAAAAGAAACTGGAAGCTTGGCATCAAAATGAGTGCAGTTTTAAAGTGTTTCACAATAATGCAGCCTATAACAAGCTGCAACAAACAGCATGTTTTTTTAACAAAGCTCTTCAAACTTCACAATAAAAATAGAAGGTTAGTTTTGGGTTAGCACTATTGGAATATCAGCTGAACAAATCCCAGTTTAAACCTCTTACAATCTGACCACTTAGCAAACTGCAGAGGGCCCAAAGAAAAACAGATTCCCAAAATATTTAGAGCTCAAATCACCGCTGTGGTTCAGTAATGATCGAGGGTCACTGATGTTTTCTGGACTTGAAGACAAATTCAAAATCGGCTGAAAACGTTTCAATATCGACTAAACGTACATTTTATTCATTTAATTCTTCTTTTTGGGCCAAAAATATTTCAAATATAAAAAATACATTTGGTGTCTGAATTATACTAATTTTGTCTATGTTAAAATTGAAAGAACAAAGGAAAACATCAATATAGCAGGGTGTATATAGCATGTAATATGAAATAATTCTCTCATGGAGTTTTCCCTGTGTGTGGTCAGGATGAGCTGTGGAGGATCCAGGAGAAGCTGGAGTGTTTCTTCGGAGGCTTGGTGGGCTCTAACGTCTACATCACACCACAGGAGTCCCAGGGCCTTCCACCTCACTATGACGATGTCGAGGTACGACACCCAACCCACGACTGGACTCGTTCAACAGCCAAAGCCTCTTCATATTTATAACACACCCATATTCCACAAAATGTCTATGACTACACCCATAAATCACTAAGAGGCAGTCACAAGCTTTCTTAAAACCTTTTAAGAATACAATTTCAGCTGAATGTACAAAAGTGAAAGTTCCTGTCAATGATACTTATTTAGATGTGTCTGGTCAAAGTGGAGCTGATCTTATTTTTCACAATACACAACATGCTTTTGGTGGGTTGATGTACTTCGAATCAATACATATTTTAAATGCTCATTATAGGTTTTTAAATCTTCTTTTACAAAGTAGCTAGTAATAATAATAGCTGCCTAAGAGTCCACCTGACTCAATTACCACAAGGCTGCAGGTGTATGAAGTACTTGTTATGCCAGCAGTAACAAAGAGCCGGTAGAGAGAAATTAAAACATGTTTTTGGCTGTTTGTGCAGTAGTTGATACTGTACTTATGCTGATGTGGTGCCCTTTGCTCAGGTGTTTATCCTGCAGCTGGAGGGGCAGAAACGTTGGCTCCTCTACGCTCCCACTGTTCCTCTGGCTGCGGAGTACAGCGTGGAGTCAGAGGAGAGGATCGGCAGCCCGACCCATGACATTATGCTGAAGGTACAGCACCTCAACTATATATGTATTCATACACAAAGCTGTTCAGCATATAAAATGTGTGTTCTGTATGAGTGAGATCATCTCCTCCCTCCTCAGGCAGGAGACCTTCTGTACTTTCCCAGAGGAACCATCCATCAAGCCAGCACCCCAGCCGGAGTGGACCACTCCACCCACGTGACTCTCAGCACTTACCAGAGAATGTATGAGAGCTCCTCTTCCAAGTAGCATTCACTGAAACGCCGTGTCTAATCAGTGCCGAGTGTAGGTCACCTGCCAACACACGTTAATCTACTTAAAACAGAAGAAAATGCCTACAAATAAGCTTTTGGTCACACTTATGCCCGTTAAGCTCCAAACAAACTCTTTACTCCCAAGTATTTGATTTTTAATCTTTGAATAGGTATACTAGGTTTTGCCTCAATACCAGAAAAAGTAGTATAATATAATTAGCATAAAGAGATGCTGTCTGCGTTGAATAAAACAACTAGGATCAATACAACAGAGGACACTGTAAAGTCAATAGAATATGGAACATAACCAGACCATCATTTTCATTGAAAAAGCAGATTCAGATCATCACTAAAGTATACTGGATACATCATTACTCCTTAATACAGAGTAACTACATATGACATCTTGATAGTAGGAAAAACATGACTGCTCTGGGCCTCATGGGTTCAACGCTATACGTCTCCTGCACCTCCGTACTTGAGACCGCTAAACTGTGATGTATTGTGTTCTATAGTGCCAAACTACTGCTACTTAGGATGTGTACAGTGGTAAATGGACTGCACCTACATAGTGCTTCTGTACCACAATAGATAAAAGCTAATTTGGACAGGCAGATAAAGGATTATTCTAAGGAAGGACACAAGGAGAAGCCAGTGTGTGATAAAACATTTACAGTGGCTGTGTGTTGCTACAGAACTCAGTCCTTCCTTCAGCCATTCTCCCTGCCTGGGCACACTGTGACAGGCTTTATACCCTGTTTCTGAGTGTTGATTGTTTCTGAGTGTTTGATTGCTTCCGAGTGTTTGATTGCTTCCGAGTGTTTGATTGTTTCCGAGTGTTTGATTGCTTCCGAGTGTTTGATTGTTTCCGAGTGTTTGATTGTTTCTAAGTGTTGATTGTTTCCGAGTGTTTGATTGTTTCTAAGTGTTGATTGTTTGAGTGTTTGATTGTTTCTGAGTGTTTGATTGTTTCTAAGTGTTTGATTCTAATTGTTGATTGCTTCCGAGTGTTTGATTGTTTCCGAGTGTTGATTGTTTCTAAGTGTTTGATTCTGAGTGTTTGATTCTAAGCGTTGATTGTTTCTTAGTGTTTGATTGTTTCCGAGTGTGTGATTGTTTCCAAGTGTTTGATTCTAATTGTTGATTGCTTCCGAGTGTTTGATTGTTTCCGAGTGTTGATTGTTTCTAAGTGTTTGATTCTGAGTGTTTGATTCTAATTGTTGATTGCTTCCGAGTGTTTGATTGTTTCCGAGTGTTGATTGTTTCTAAGTGTTTGATTCTGAGTGTTTGATTCTAAGCGTTGATTGTTTCCGAGTGTTTGATTGTTTCTAAGTGTTTAATTCTAAGTGTTGATTGTTTCCGAGTGTTGATTGTTTCCGAGTGTTGATTGTTTCCGAGTGTTGATTGTTTCTAAGTGTTTGATTCTGAGCGTTTGATTGTTTCCGAGTGTTGATTGTTTCAGTGTTTGACTGTTTCCGAGTGTTTGATTGTTTCTAAGTGTTTGATTCTAAGTGTTGATTGTTTCTTAGTGTTTGATTGTTTCTGAGTGTTTGATCGTGTTCAGACTGTGATAGCAAACAATAAAGAATGAATCTGAATCTGTTAGTGGCTGATAGTGAGTGTCACGTTCTCTGATAGTCTCTTCTGTCCTGTCTACCTGTCCCTACATCAGGTCATGGGGAGATTTGCTGTTGGACATATTTCCCAGCTTGCTGTGCGACCGCAGCAAGACTGAAGTCAGCCTGAGAGAGGGCATGCCCAGAGGCCTCCTACTGGTAAAACTCTTCGTTTGGATTACTGTGACACAACTCAAAGTTCCACTTCATTTGGCTTCTGTGACGGCGACAGACGAGGCTGGAGGGATTATGTTTTTGGGTTGTCCGTCTGACTATCTGTCCGTCCGGTTCATTCTCTGTAAAGTGCATCATTTAAATGTTCACAACTGAAAGAATATCTGGTTAAATATGATAATAATAATCTTAAACACAACACATTTAAATGAGGACAAAATAGACGACATAGAGATGCCAAGATGTATAAATGAAATGTTAGTTTCAGTGCATGGCTGCATGCTCAGTGTGTAGTAAAAGAATATTGTACAAGAACACAAGAAATGTTTTGTATTTGAGCAAAATCCTGAAAAAAAACAGCTTTTGATCCAACTAATTGATTAATGAAGTTATTAATAAATGATCAATATAATAGTTAGCCCTAATATGCAGTAGTTAATATGCAGCCATACTCAGTAACACCTTGAGCAAATGTCTTCAAATTTGACAGAAACGTCCACTTGGACTCAAGGATGAACTGATTAGAATTTGCTGGTCAAAGGTCACTCTGACCTCAGAAACACGTTTTTGGCCACAAGTCAAGAATTATTAATAGGATAAAATGATGAAGTGATGACATTTTAGACAGACATGGATTTAACCTGATTCATCACTGGTTGGTGGAGGTGTACTGCTACGAGGCAGTAATTCTAGTTCATACTTTATTCAGGATTCAGGACTTAAAGAGGCCTCAACACCGACTATTTCTGGGTTTGTAGGGTAACAGTGAAAACCTGGACAACGGCAGGACGCTGGCCGCTGGCCTCAGATCTCTGGCTGATGAACTGGAAAACGGGATGCAGGAAGTCCGCTCCACTCACATGAAGAGAGACTTCATCATGAACAGACTGCCACCGTACGGCCAGCAGGAGCTGCTTGAACCATGTGAGCTTGTTTGTGCTTATTTGTATGTGTTCAAACTATGTGCACAGTGATAGAATTCACTTTGCCATTTTGTGCACATGTGCATCTAACTGTGTGTGTGTGTGTGTGTGTGTGTGTGTGTGTGTGTGTGTGTGTGTGTGTGTGTGTGTGTGTGTGTGTGTGTGTGTGTGTGTGTGTGTGTGTGTGTGTGTGTGTGTGTGTGTGTGTGTGTGTGTGTGTGTGTCACAGCTGGGAAGATTCCTGCCTTGGAGGATATGGTGTGTTTGAGGTTTAAAGACCATATGGTGATGACAGTGGAGCCCAGCCAAGAGAAAACAGTAAGTCCATCAGATATCCAGGCAAACAGAAAAGATTGAAGTCAGTGCCATGCTCAGCTCCATGTGTGTGTGTGTGTGTGTTTGTGTTTCAGGATGAGGCCACAGAGATGGTAGTCTTTGTCTTACACTCTTTGAAGAACCAGAGGGAGAACCACATGATGGGTGACAGTTGTGATGAAGAGGAGGAGCAGGACATCTCCAGGGTAAGCTGTTGAACTCCGTTCTCCTCGATGAGGCACCTCTGGTTTTCCTTCTCCTCTCCTTTTGAAAGAGAAGGCTGGCACAATGAGAACGCCACGTTGAAACGCCATTGGCTGACCAAGGAGAGACTGTACAAACCTCTTCATGATAACCGATATTCAACTTTGGACAGCTGTGTGTACTCTTCATCCAGCATCCTCCCTTCCTGCTGCTCATGTTTTGTTTATTTATGTTTACGTATCGTCTTTGGGCTCAAATCTTCACTATATATCTCTGGCCTGCACGTTGTGTTTCTTTAAGTTTTGTGTTACTTTCATTACTGCCTTTATGAATATAAATATATATACATATCAATAGGAATATATATATATATATATATATATATATATATATATATATATATATGTGTATATGTATATAAACATATGTGTATCTGATAGCACATCTGAAGCCCTCTGTCCTGTACCGACAACATTCATCCCTTGATGTATGTGATGGATGTATCGGTTTGTCTCTGTCTCTGCAGGGCCTGCAGTTCCCCCTGTCCCACCTCCAGGCTCTGCGGCAGCTCCAACAGGCAGAGCAGCTGGCCGTGGCCCAGCTCCAGCTGCCCACACAGGAGGCCAAACTCAGTCTGGTCCTGGCTCTCTGGAGTGAGAGCCTACTGGTTGTGCTATAGCACACCACTACGTCAAAATATCACTGAAGTGACAGATTAAATCCACATCTGTTGATATTTATGAGTACCTCCTGAATATGCCTCTTTGTCTTACCGTGTTTGTTTTGATCTGGATCCCCCTGAATAAAGCTGCCCCACCTCCAGCAGTGCAGATGTAGCTTTTTGAAGTACCGCTTCACGCCAGCATTTGTGATGGAGAGCTGAAGTGTTGATGTGTGTTGAAGTGAGGGCTAGCCTCTGTTCCACCAGTCTCTCATTCAAGGTTTCTGAATATAATGTGGTATATATATAAAGGGTTAACTTTTCCTTCTAAAACACATCTGCATCCACTACTATACTCGCTGTTACGTCATTGTAACTTCATATCATCCATATCAATGAAATCAACCAAAGTTCTATTCTAAATTAATTTTCCCGATCTTTGTTGTTGTACTCTCCGCTGTCCAAAAACGGTCGAGCCGTGACATTAAAGGCGGATATACAGTCGACACAAGAGGTCAGCAGGAGTCGCACCTTAAATGTCTACGCAACAGGTTTTGATTTATAGTTATTTGATGCCTCGGCGCTACACGCGTAGTAATGTGTGCTCGAGCGGTATCGTGCTTTGATTGTATTTTTCACAGTAGTCTTTGTAAGATGTGTGTTACTGAAATGTTAGTTTTATTGATCTATTTATCTTTTTTCTTGAGGCATACACGATAACTAATATTGATATCACATCCATTTCTGAATTTCTGTGCCAACATCTTGGACTTTTCTGGCGATTATATACCAATTTTGGCACCGGGAAATTAGTAATGCATAACCGGTTTGCTAAATAGTCTTGACTGGAATAGGGAGAGCTTCTACCACATAGTCTTGACAAAATATGTTCCCATCCAATGATGTAAGCAGAGAGATTTATCTATCCACAGCACATATCCGTTGTTCCACATGGGGTTTTGGTTTGAGGTATAATTATGCGTGTTCAGAAGTTTCTGCTGTAACGGTACCTGCTTGTGAAAACAAAACATTTCTAACCAGAATAAAATCAAACTTAAGAACAAACTCGTACCATCAATTCTTTTGAACAATCCTAGGGGGGGGACACACTTTTTGTTTTGGACAATAAGCATTCAAACCGACCTCCTCTTTGTATTTTTTAACCATCCCTGATTTCTTAATATGGAAATCATTTAAATACATGTCTGTGAAAGGAATACTTCACCCAATTCCTCACCCCGTGTTACCTTTCATTCCTGACGAAAAGTATTTTTCTGTCAAGCCTCCACGGTGAAAGGAGAATCAAGTAAAAACAAAAAATCCTGACAAAGTCATAGTTTAGTATGTGGAAAATAGCCATGAATAGTAATGGTGTATGTCAGAAAAGGTCATAGTAGGGTACCTCAAAAATATCATTAAAAAGTCATACTTAGTCTGTCAAAAAAAGTTATAGTATGTCAAAAAAGTCAGAGTAGTATGTCCAACAAGATCATAATATATCATGTCGAAAAAAGGTCATAAAATAGTCATAATATTGTATGTCGTAAAAAGGTCTTAGTATAGTACGTTGAAAAAGGTAAACAAAAAGTCATAGTATAGTACAGGGGTGGCCAACCCGCGGCTCGCGAGCCGCATGCGGCTCTTTGCCCGGTTTCATGCGGCTCTTACGTTCATATCGAAGTTTGTATTTGTGTTTTTTTAATGTTCGTGTTCGCTTCGCTTGAGTTAAATACGGTATTTTCGTCAAACGCGCATGTGCGGCCACAGATTACGTTCCTCGTCGACCCATTTAACGCCGAGACGGACTGTTTGAAAGCCCCGCTTTAAGTAAAAATGTAAAAGCCGGACAATTTACAAATATCCGTTGTATCGCGCAAGGCGGAGCTCCTCCCCGATCCGCACGCGCCGCGCACACCTCCACCAGCGTATGTGACAGCAGCAGCAGCAGCCACCCTCCCCGCCGACGAAGAAGGAGCAGGATCAGCAGCAGCAGCACCCCCCCCCCCCCCCCCCCCCCCACCCCTGGTGTACACAATGTTCATTGTTGAAAATGACTGGCCTGTGGTCTTAGGAGTCAATTTCTGTCATTATCATATTGGTGTGTGACATTTACAATAAATCTGGCTGAGCAAAGGTATGTGTGTGTGTGAGGAAGGGATAGGGTGATGTTCATGTGCCCATGTGTATGATGTGGCTCTTTGCGGTAACACAGTAAAAAATGTGGCTCTTGGTCTCTGACTGGTTGGCCACCCCTGGTATAGTATGTCAAATGAATTTATTAAAAAGTTATATGTCAAAAGAATTCCTAAAAAAGTCATAGTATAGTATGTCAAATGAATTTATTAAAAAGTTATATGTCAAAAGAATTCCTAAAAAAGTCATAGTATAGTATGTCGAAAAAAGCAATGAATAGTATTGGCATATGTCGAAAAAAGAAATTGTATCGTACCTCAAAAAAGTCACAGTATAGTATGTCGAAAAAGGTCATTGTCTTTGTCAAAGAAACGTCAGGCGCCATCCTGCACGAAAAGAAAGAAGAGAAAACTGTCCCACAATTCCTGGCGGCAGCACAATTTAAAGTGAATCCCCATTTGGCCGATTTAACAATTATTTTCATAGTCATGTACTAATAGATTCATGTTGCTAAATATAAGTGGAACGTAAAAAACATTTTGTATTATTGTATCCATATTTATTTATTTCAAACATGCTTCAAATAAGTGTAAAACTAAACAAAAATAACAAATAAAATAAACAGTAAATATTAAAAAAATTCAAACAAAATATATTATTAAGTATTACATGTTCAAAAAGCAGTAGAAAGAAATACATTCATACCTCATAACTCAAGAATTATCGTATAAACCTTTGCGACTGAAAGCCGAATTTCATTTTTTTATTCCAACTTTGGTAATGAAGTAATATTGGGATGTACATGTTTAAGATGACATAATACTTTATTCCATGGCAGGGACATATGCAGTGACAGCTGCAATGGGGAAGAATCAATTATAAAAGACAAGATATAATTAAACAGAAGAAAGCCAAATATAACTAAATGGTTGATTTCACAATACGACCATAGTAAATACTGATGTTAAACAGTTTCACCTCTTTTACATTATACATGCAATTAGAACCCTGATCCAGCTGTTCATGTCGACTGCATGACTGCAAGTGGAAGAAGCACTTCTCTTCGATGTAGTTTCACCGTCAGCCCAACATCGGTTACATCCTCAGTCCTCCTAATATTTTCCTAGATCCATTCTCCCCCTTGAGGTCATGACCTTTTCCATTGAGATCAATAAAAATAGGTTAGGAAAAGACAGCACACACACATCTGATGCCAAAAAGAAGCAGCCACGCTGTAACAAAAGATTTTCTTTATTAAATGGATATTTACAGCACATTCCTGGATCAAAACAGCAAGTCGTTATCTCTTCATATTGAGAACTTTTCATTTACCAAAAAAAAGAAAAAAAAGATTTACAACAGGTGTGCTTCAATTTCCAAAATGTTTTAAAAGCCTCTCGAGTCCTCGTTCTCAGTCTTAAAACACAACTTTGTGCCTAAAGACACTTCACCTCCATCACTAGCTCTACTCACACAATCATTAGATTACAAAAGACCCCAAGACGGTCTATAAAAAGGTATCCATAAAATCCATAGCTTGAAAAAGAAAAATCTTAAAAATGATAATTCTATGTGTGTGTTCTTATGTAGATAAATCCAGATTTCAAATGAGTCCAGCAGCTTCAGAACATCTTCAACAGAGACCTGGAGGAACGTCCCAAAAGCATGTTTCAGTATATTAGCACAGATTAGTCTTTGGCTGCATTTACATAGATCAAAATAACTCATTTCCAAGACTTACACATGTATCGTAGTTCAATGCTTACTCGATCAAGTTGTAAAGGTCACCAACTATCCTCAAGCCTCAAAAAGGTGAATGATGGACTCTAATACGAGCTACTTTTGAAATGTGGCAGTATGACTGAACAAATCTCAGATTAGTTTGTAGACGGCAACAATAAAATTAAATGGGACTTCCTCACAAGGTCCAGTTCATGAAACATAAACAGACAAATAAAAAAGAAAAGGCTGGCAATATCAGCACTGGAGGTGGGATTTGACTCTGCAGTGGCAATATCAGTGTGTGTATTCATTCTCATGTGATAATTCTGCAATATGTGCATTCAACTTTCTTTACTTTGGCCGCGTCGTCAACAAACCACAAAAAAAAAAGAAAGTATAAAAACTGCAGCAAGGCGTCAAAAGTGTGAAGGAAATAAAATCAGGAAAAGAAAAGATTAAAATCAATCCTGGCCTGATTAACACCACTGATCCAAACCCCACAGAGCAGATGACGCTTCACATACTGATCAGTACGAGCACAGCTGTGATAGAAGGCCCATGCATAACATGCATAATTAATAATCAACACCCCCTAAAAACAAAACACTGCATCGCATCAGGTCAAACGACTTTTCCTAATGACTTCGTGTGTCAACAAGTATACAGAAAGAAAAGCAGGAAGTAGTATGTATGTATGTATGTATGTATGTAAGTATGAAGAGTCCCTGAGAACCAAGAGGATTTCTTCTACAATGCATATTTAACGAAGACATTTCACCCAACCAGACGGAGCTCAGTGAACAACCACAGGAAATAAAACCAGCATTCTCTATTTCTAAGAGTTGAAACCAGGCGATAGAATATCCTTCTCTGGGGAGACATTTGTACTTAGTTTTTCCTTTAACTACACGATCAGTGAACGAGCGTTTATCACCAAACAGGGTTCCTTTTAGACGATCCAGAAATGTTACCACGTTCCATGATCCATGCGATGTTTAGCTAGCTGATGGATTTAAAAGCCAGAGCTGAAAAATAAAATAAAAGCTGTCATAACAGTTTGAATTGAAGTGTGCTGAATAGAGCACTGATATATTGATTCAAAGATATAAGACTTAAATCACTTCTGCTAAGAAGAGGAATCAACCCATGAAATCAACCTCTTTTGCACCCGAAGAAGAAAAACACAAATTATCCCAGAATGCACCTCACTCTTCTAGCCACACCAGTAAACGCACTGTACAGCGACTTGTCGGCTCACCAACACGCTGAAGTTAACACAAAACTACAAAGACCGGGTCACATGACACATTCTGATCTCAACAGAAGAGGTGAAAGGTCAGCTGAATTCTGTCCTTCAAAAAAGGTTCGAGTGAAAAGAAACATTCACACTGATGAGGTTTTGATCAGAGATGCTGAGTCAGGCTTTAAAACAGCAGCTTAAAAAGGACACACACACACACACACACACACACACACACACACACACACACACACACACACACACACACACACACACACACACACACACACCATCACTCAGAGACTTTAGCCGCCTCAAAGTTGACAGCCAGCTTTCTGTGCTTCCTCTTGGAGGAGGAGCCGGGGGTGTGGCCTGTCGCTGGGACATTTTGCCGAGGGGGCGTGTGCGGTGCTGCCGGCGTTTCTGCCAGACCGAGGCTCCCCGGGGAGTGGTTGCTGTTGGCGGCGTACTGGTGCGGCTGGTCGAAGTTACCGCCCTGGGGATCCCCCTGAGCCAGTGAATGGCCGAAGGGCTGGTTCTGGGCTCTCTGTGATTGGTTTCTGGACACAGTGTGGGCGGCGCTGTAGAACTCTCGAGTGTCCTGGTTCTTTTTGTTGGCCGAGACTCGCTTCTTCGTCACCTGTTCAGGTCCCAGGACAAGAAAGGGTGGGTTACCATGACTGTAGCATTAGGGGCTGTTCACACCAAGACGCATCACTACGGGCGCCGCCGCTTTTATGACTGACAACGCTTCTATGACGTAGCTTCTATGACGTAGCTTCTATGATGCGGTGAGCACGACCTCGGTGTGATCAGCGCCTGCTTTCAGAAGGAATACGTTCATACGTGTACATCTACTAACCTGTAACGGAATAAACTGGTTGTGTGAGCCGATTGGCAGCGTTGCAGGCTGGGGGGGGCGGGCGGCACCAGGGAAGGTTCCCGCTGGTCCGAAGAACGGCTGGTTCTGGTGGTGGTGAGGAGGCAGAGGCATTCCCCACAGGGGGGCAGGGCCGAAACCCTGCGGCAACAGCAAACCACCTGGAGAAAAGGTTAAAATGTATTTATTTATCTCAAGAAAATACAATAAAAAGGTTAACCAAACAAATAAAGTGAGATGTGACTTTGACTTGAATGTTGCACAAATTGTAGACAAGAAATTTCCAAAATCCTACAAAAATAAGTCTTTGTAAAAGCTGTGATATATGGTGAAGGCGATACTTCAAACAACGGCTATGGAATTGTAGATATGTTCCTGATATGCAAGAGAGGAAGACTGACCTTGTTGGTTGAAGACGGGGGGCATGGGTCCTAAGGGTGGGGGTCGGATCTGACCCATCCCTGGGTATAGAGGAGGAGGGAGGGGGAAGCCAGGCCCCACTGAGTTCTACAGATGAGACAGAGATGCTTCAACTGTAGGTGTGAACTAGAACACCTGACGAACAGCTGCTCAGTGGACAGCTGGTCTCAAGCCAAAGCTTTCCATAGCTTAACTCAGGGGTCCCCAAACTTTTTCCTGTGAGGGCCACATCACTGGACCTAGGGCCCGATTATGGGGGGGGGCGACTGTTGCATCGTGCGCGCGGATCGGGGCGGAACACCGCCGTGCGCGATACAGAGAGCAGGGGAATTGAAAACGCGCGACCATGTAGTGACAGACATGACATGCCGGCGTGTAAATAAATTAAGCACAAGTACTCGTCCTTCAAGCTCTCGTCTCTCGGCTCTTCTACTTCTTCTACTCTTCTACAGGGTGCGCGCATGACAACTCTCATCTCGTTCGCCCCCTGGTGGTTGGCTGATTCAGGAAGCGTTTGATTTGATATGTAGCAGAGCACGTATTTTAAACGTTAATATCGCAGACGATCACGCTCATTTACTCGTGGCAGCCAAAATCGTGATCGCGATTAAAATTCGATAAATTGTGCAGACTGAAAAAAAATCATAATGCGTCTCTGGTATTGTTCAGGGGGCCGGACCAAATGTGGAGGAGGGCCGCATCCGGCCCGCGGGCCGTACTTTGGGGACCACTGGCTTAACTGGTTACTTGTTAATATTCTCTCTCTCTTTCTATTCTTGGAGTATCCACACGCTGAGAGGTAAGTGAGAAGAAAAGTCTGATCTAAATAGTTGTTTATGACTTAAGAACAGGTGAAGATAATAATCAGATAACTTTAAGGATTTTAACCTTAAAGTTCTGGGAGTTTTTGGTGCGCATGCCCTGTAAATCAGGAACAGGCAGAAATACTTTTTTAGTGGATACTTTGGTACAAAGCGAGTGTTAAAACTGATTCATGAGCCGCTATAAAGGAAGCCCCATCTCTTGTGAGCTACATGTCCAATTAATCCTCTTCATCGCCCTGAGACAAAAAGCTACAATAACACATTCAAATAAAATGAGAAGCCTTTAGGATGTTATCAAATGGTCTTCTTACTGAATTTAAACTCACTTCTGTTCATTTTTGATAACTAATTCAGATAGAAATATCTCATAAAAGGAACATATATTTTGAGTTCAAAAGATCAAAACATGATTGCTGACACACCCACGAATTATTACAAGCACATACTCTCTCACTGACATTATCAGTGTGTGTGTGTGTCGTACCAGTCTCTGCAGGGCAAAGAAGGCAGCTTTCTCCATGGCATCGTTTTCTGATTGGCACTGTGGACCGTGAACCATCAACCCATTGGACAGCTTCACCTGACACACGACTGCCCGGCCCTGTGGAGTGAGAGGGGCGTTAGTGCAACCATGTAGGTGTAGATCTGCACCATGCAGGTACATAAAACTCGCACAAACTACAACGTTTTTGCAGTAGAGTGCAGATCTCGGCCAGGTGTGCCTGCAATGACCACTGCCGTTATGATTGAATGAATTGAACCCACAATTGGCTAAACCCCCGTTTAGGCTGCAAGTGTATTACACTTGTTTTTCATTCGCACCGCTCACACTTCGGATACACTCATTTTAATCTAAGCAGATGTCTGTGCAGGCATATGTTTTTAGGCTTTGAGTTCAAAATACTAGTGTAAATGTGAGGTTGATGCCGAATGAATAACTGGCTGGCCTCAGAGCAGCTGCAGTGCTTCCCCTAGGTTTACAGCTTGGGGGGGGGGGGGGGGGGCTACGCGCAGGAGAGCGACTGTTGCGGGCCGGCCGCCCCCCCCCCCAATAACATGGTAGGGGAACACTGAGCTGTATGTAGTTCTGTTAGCCGTTTGCTCATTTTTATTGTTGGTGTTTATTTGGTTAAGTGTTTTCTCCCACTCGCCTGCAGCGATATCAAACTGTGAGTCAATGCAACCAGAAGAGATCCTTGAGCATGCCGTCATAAATGAGCTCCCACAACATGATGTGGTCTGGTGCTGCGGACAGACCCATAGACGCACACACACAACCTGGCAGAGATAATAATAAATGTGTGTTGCAGAAGACGAACCTGTCTACTGCCTATGTAGCTGAAATCGGGTGGAGCCATTCCCAACCCCACACAGACACACGCCAGCTCCGACACCTTACTGGTCAGCACGGCGCTGGAGAGGTTGGCAGAGCCGGCCAATGGGGGGGAAGCTATCACAGCGGAGTCACCGTGGGGGGCGCTCATGTTTGCTGCTGGAAGGAGAGAACAATGGGACAAAAGGGAGGGCGGGAACATGGATTAAGTTGTACACAGACTCTACTGGGTTTGTACATGTGGTTGTAGTACATGTACCTGTGGTGTGGTACTTGGTAGTATTTGGTTACTTACCTAGTTTCTTGGACGAACGTCGCCTGCTGTGCTGCTGGCTGCCGGTGTCAGCGGCCTCCTGGGAAGAAGGACTTCCTGTTCCAGCGCCGTCAATCTTTAGCATCTCCTTCAGCATCAGGGTTCCCTTCTGCACCGATCAAACAATCATATCATTACTTATTTAAGAACTTCAGTTCTCGTGACGTCATGAACGGTGATATAACGACAGGATAGACATTAAATGATGCTACGCATGTTCTTGAGGATTTCAAGGACCTAAAATGAGTCTGTGACAATTTATCATAAAAGTAAAAAGTTTAAAAACTAAAACACTAACAATTCAGATGTAAAAATCAGGATAGAGTAGAAATAACCATTGGTCTCATGGAGCACATTGTTGAAGAGGCTTGAACAAAGTATCACCAGGGGTTATTGTTAGATTTTCTAATTTAGTCTGTTAAGTGTGTAGGACGGACACACACACACACACACACACACACTTAATTTGCTCACTCTTTGCATGCCTTTGTTTGTGAAGTGTAACTTCAATAGGCTTGGCTGTAGATGATTTTGTGGAGGAAGAAACACCGCTATCATTTTTAATACTTTAAGACCAATAGGCAGAGTGGTATGTCTAATTTTGAAATTAGATATTTTCCTTGGACCGTTTTTATTTTTCACTTTTAAAGGAAGGTTCTTACTCCTCCCAAATACCTTCTTTGTGTACCACACGACTGCATCACAAGAAGAACACTGTGATCTTAAGCGATCTCCGCCTGTGACACTCACCATGGCGAAGGACTGCGGGGACAGCGGGCCGTCTGATTGGCTGCTGGGTGCTGGTGGATGAGCAGGAGGGGGAGGAGTCTGCTGGCTACCCGTGGAGATCTTCAGACTGGCGATCAGCTCCTCAAACTCAGATGAAGCCTGAGGGGGAGAAATATGTGAAGATTCCACCGTAGATATAAATCAGTAGATGCAACATTACGTGTATGTTTACAATCACATTCAACGAGTCAGTCCAGAGTAGATTTAGGTTTAGTTTTGTCAAACTGAAAAAAGTTAGTAAAGTAGGTGACTTGACCAGCTGAGTTCTCAGTCAAAGTTAGCACAGATTGCTAGCTCTCAACAGCATTGATCTGTTAGCTGAACAGATCAAACATAAACAGCTAACAGTGCTTACTGCTAGCTACGCTAACTTTGCTCAGAGTCAACGCCACATGTTCACCACATCTAACTAACCCCAAATCAATCCAAGCATTACTGATCTCCATTCAGTAAAACTAGTCAAATACAACCCACGTCTTCAACAGGTTCAGTAATCCAGTCGGAGAAAGGACATTTCGAGAAATGAATTTTTTGGAATGATCATCATTGTGACGAGTCCATCAGGAGTTCTGCTGAAGGCGTTAATCTTTCCAATCAAAACTGTATTCATTAAAACAACTCATTTACAGTCAGCGAGGCTCTTCAACCTCTCCTTCTTATCAAATCAAAACCATGTTGGTTGACCGGAAATTGTGACAAAATTTTTGACATAAATGTTTGACCGTAGATGCATTTGTGTCTGATTGTAACGGCCTGCCTATAGTTCAGAATATTTAATCTATTTGGGATCTCTGCATAAAATATATTCCTGAACGAAGAATACCAAAGAAGGTTTTCACATATTAACTTCAGACAAATTAAAACAATTAGTGTCTGCAATATAAAATGCACAATTATGAGATGAAGATCATCATGATTGAAAGCAGGATGTGTTATATAATTTAAATATAAATCTTTGGGGTTTTTTTGTCATTCAAGACTGTCTCACTTTCACCATACTTTCCAATTACAGTAAGTTCAAAACTGGAGCCATATATCATAAAGAACAATAGGTTCAAAAGAGTGTGTGTGTGTGTGTGTGTGTACCTTATTGGCTGTGTTCTGTGGGGGGAAAAGGGAGTTGGCGTCTTCATTTTTCTTCAACAGTCTGATTCCGGTAACTGGGGCCTGCAAAGACACATTCACACACATGTAAATATAACATATCTGCATCCAATACAATCATGCAAATACAGCTCAGTGAATACACAAACACACGTAGATATACACAAACCATCTATGGATCTCTAGTCCTACAGCAGTCTTTATAAATAGATATTGTTCCACACATCCGGCTCAGAGCCGGTGACCTGACATGTTGCAGTGTTGTGCTTCGAGCATTCACTGACGTGTGTACTTACGGCTTTGTTGGACTGCTGGTTATTCCCCTGTTGGACAAGTCCTTCCTAGAGTTGGAAACACACACGGTTGTTTTTATTTGGTGCTTTAACACTCAGTAACATCTTTAAGAGACGGTCCATTCATTTAAAATCCCACAGAGACAGAAACCTTTTCAATTACTTGTTTATCAGCACAGCTGTACTTGTCACAGCTGTAACTAGCTGCGTATGTCTTGACCTTCACCTGTGTGGTTCTGGTGAGCACTTGTGCTGCATAGCTGATACAGACTGAAAACACGCTGCTACGGAAACTAATCATCTTAAGGTAAATAACGGTTGGTGTTAGTGTTGTGTTTCATCTATGGAAGCAACATTATGTTCCATTTGATTAATAAAATATGCCCACATGCTACACAATATACAATGATCTCATGGAGAAAATCACTGCTCGCAAGTTGCAAACCGTCAACCTTAACGAAGAATAAAAAACACAAGTTACAGAGAGGGCCAGCACCATGGTGCCATATTAGTCTTTTGTCATTCTCAATATTAAAAACAAAACACATACATTGTGCCAATGAGCAGGAGGCTTGAGAGGAGGACCAGAGTTCTGCAGAGACTGCCACACGTTATTGTACTCCTGCAGAAGTGGAGAGACACACAAAATAAGAAGATGCATACATTTGTAAGATCACATGGTTAAGACCCTCCGCTTACCTTGGCCTGTTGTTTCTGGATGGGACCCTTAGAGGGAGAGCTCCTGTTGCCCTGGGAGGCGGCCTTCACCCCACTGTGTTTGTTGTTATGCTGCAGGAGTGGAGAGGTGGAATAGAGAAAGACAGAAGAAGGAAATGGCGAGGTGAGACACAAAATAATACATTTAAAAAGTGTGCTCCGTTTGTGTGGGGCCGGGCTCCACCCTTACCTGTGTCGGTGTAAAGGGGGAACGTGGCGAGTGGTTCAGACCGGGCGGCTGCCGTTGGGAGTTGAAGTTGGCGGCTGTGACCGGCTGAGGTTTGACGATGGCGGTGAGTTTGTGGGAGGTGTGATCCACTCGCGCTCCGTGGGAAAGGTTAATGAGAGCGCAGGGGGGGAGGCGGTAACCACGAGGGGACGCACACCTGAAGAGGGAGGAGTCATATGTCTGCGTCACAAATCATTCTGGTGTAGAGGGGGAGGCTTTTACTTATATACCAATATATTACACGACTCTAAGCAAGTCACACTGCAGATGGGATTACCTGATGTCGAGACCTCCAGCAAATTCTTCATCAAAGAACACTTCGTAGAGAACCTCTGCCTCACGCTCCGCTGAAGGCACAAAGAAAGACATAATGTAAAGGTGTGGGGATTCTTCATCGTGTCTCCTTTAGATCATGGACGTTGTAACAGTATGAAGAAGTCCTAACCTCCTTTGACGCCGATGACGGTTCCCCTGAGCCCCAGTGGGACGGAGAAGCTCTCCCTGGTGTTGATGACTCTGTCGAACAGGCGATACTCTGAATCCGGGTCTGGAACCACCCCCTGCTGCTGCGCCAAGGGCTACACACACACACAACAAAATGGAGAACACAATTAAAATACGGAATATCTGTGTTCCACTCATTCCACCCAAAATGTAAGTGTTACACCGTCACAGCATCATCAACTCAGTGACGTCATTGTTGCTTTGACTAATAGTTAACACGCAGGAGACAAGCTCGTTATTAAATGTGCAACACTGGTGGAAAACGTACAATGTGGTCACATTTCCTCTGGGTGGCACCAAAGGAGCGTGTGCCTGTAAATGCTGAGCTTCATTGGTCTACATGTGTTTACAATACAACATACATGGCCTTCAATACAAGGCCAATAATAATAATAATAATAATAATAATAATAATAGAAATAGTGGGGATTTACCAATATACACATATGATACATACGACATTCAGGCAAAAAGCACTCACCCTGAAGAGGAGATGAGGCTTGACTGTCACACGGACCTTCTTGGTGCTCTTCTTCACCTGAGAGAGTGAGACAGAGAGAGGGGTGAGTTCAGCGAGTTCACACCTCTGATGGAGGAGGCGTGCTGTAGTCTGAGCTCATTTAAAATGTGTGTCAACGTCACCTTGGCTTTCTCCACCGCCTCCTCGATCCTCTCCACGATGGCAGAGTCCAGCACCTGTAGGTCACATGACGTCCTGCCGATGGAGCTCACCGGGTGACCTTTCAACCACGAAGTGATCTCAGCAACCTTCTCCGCCCTGTGGGGGGGGGGGGGGGGGGGGGGGGGGGGGGGGGGGGGGGGGGGGGGGGGGGGGGTCAGTATTAAGAGATCAATAAGTGCCCCCGTCCTTTCAGGGAATAACCAAGTTACAATTTGTTCAAACTGAAAAACGTTCAATAGAGGTACAGCAGGGAGAAATGAGCTGAGCTTATTTAGGTTGCAGTTCCTCCATTTCTTTATCTGACAGACAAATATTTAGGTTTTTCCTCATTTCCATGCTGCAATTTATATCATTATGTACCCCAAAATCACAACAGCTATAACAGAATACTACAATGTGTGTGTGTGTGTGTTTACCCATTCTGGTCCTCTGCAGGCCAGATGTCATCTTCATAGAA
The DNA here is from genome assembly GCF_910591455.1 of Pholis gunnellus. Taxonomy (NCBI): domain Eukaryota; kingdom Metazoa; phylum Chordata; class Actinopteri; order Perciformes; family Pholidae; genus Pholis; species Pholis gunnellus. The sequence continues at coordinate 23,363,887 of NC_136541.1, read as the reverse complement.
GACATCGTCGTGACTGTATCTGGACACTAAGTTGAATACTTCAGAAAATCTAGAAAAGCATTAAAAAAACAGTTTCAAATGTTGAAATATCAGAATCAGAAACCGTTTTTTTGCCAATACAAGGAATTTGTCATGGCGGGTGGTGCATAACAATAAACAATAGCATTAAACAATCAACACAGTGAGAGAAATAGAAACTATATAAAATAAAGTGCACAACAAACAGATAACAGGACTATAAACAAGTATGATGAAGTGTTATGTAAAGTGTCAAGTGTGTTTAAATGAAGAAACAGAGACGGGATGTGCAGGGGAGTGACTGCTAGGAAACCGTGGGGATGACAGAGTCAGTGGGGGTCCCGGACTTTGTTGATGAGCCCAACTGAAGACGGGAAGAAACTGTTCATGTGTTGTGAGGTCTTGGTCCTGATGGACCGCAGCCTCCTGACAGATAGAAGGGACTCGAACAGTTTGTGTCCAGGGTGAGAGGGGTCGGCTACAATCTTTCTTGCTCGCTTCAGGGTCCTTGAAGATGCTTCTCACCAATGTTGAAATGGTTGTTTATTTGATAATTGTAACGTGTATGTTTAAAAGCTCTCCTTTGAAACTCTATAGACTAAGTTCATCAGACAACAAGTGCTCTTGTTGTCTGATGACGAGGGGGGAGTCACACAGGGTGATAGGGGCAGGTGGGGCTAGAGCATTTTTTTACTAAACATGTTTCACCTGTATGCTGTTTTAGAGTGTAAAAAGTTAGAACAAAGACTTGCGTACAACCAGACTTCAGTGCTGCTACCACACTCATCCAACTCAAGACAGTTCCAGTTGGAATGTATAGAGTGGGTTGGTATGAGGTACGTATCCATAGTGGGTAATGAAGCCGTTATCTTTGCTCTGTTCAAAACCTGCACATATACTGTGGATGTTTATACGCTGCTGTTTCTCCTAACAGATATCTACTGTAGCTAAATACACTGACTCTGGATTAGTAGCTCATAAAACCCACTTCTAGAAACTAACTATCCTTCCATGTTTTTTTGGTTTACCTGTCAAGGTATTCAGCCAGCAGTTCCTCCACAGCAGCAGAGTAGAGCCACTCCTTTTCGGTTCTCTTGGTGTATCCAGGAACCTCCTCGTTCTTCTTGTTGAACTTCAGGTTGAGGCCAACGTTAGCTTTTTGCTCCCCACAGGGGCTGAGAACAGTGAAGGGGAAACATTGGTGCACACCAGGACAGCAGGGAAAATACAGTTCTGATCAGTGGAACTAACAAAACCCTTTACTCCACCGCAAAATGCACAACAGGCAGTTGTTTTAACTACAAATATGCCTCTGCCAAACAGTCATGTGGCAGTTTACATGTCTGTCCAAAAGGTCCTCAATTTGATCCCATCGGGCATCTGTCATCTGTCCAAAAATAAGACTCTTATGGTTTCTGCCTGGGAGAGTGACGGTAGCTATCTCCAATCTAGAATGGTTACTTCAGATTTAAACAGGCCATGAAAGTGTAAATTCTTACATATTAAGAAAAAGAAAAAGCAGATGTAAATGTGAAAACAGCAAAAGGTAAATCTTGTGTGTCCTAACTTGAACCACTCACTTCTTCTTAGAGCCTCTGCCGATGAAGATGCTTCCTGAGAAGCGGGACACGAGGTAGCTGGTGACGCCAAGACGAGATGCCAGAAAGTATCCGGGACTGTACTTCACACAGTACTTCTGCAAAACAAAAACATGTGAGGCACAAATGGAAAGTCTTCTCACAATCGACACCATTTCTCAAAGGAATCACATGACAGACTCTTACATGCTGATTCTGGATCAAGGGCTCCAGCTCTGGCTCGTGCGGCACATTGAAGATCACTCGCACCCGGCCGTCTTTAATGACGTCGCTCGAGTCTTGAACCTGTTGGAGTAATAAGAGACATGGTGATTCAGGGGAAGACATTTCGATAAGCCAACGCGTCGCTTTCCACTAGTTAAAAAGTGCTGTGAGCGGAGCAGCACTTACCTCGCCCACGGCGCCGTAGTACGGGTTCCCCACCATGAAGACTGTGGTCGCCGGAGGAAACAGCTCATCTAAGCTCTTGAAGCAGGTCAGAGACGAGTAGAAGGCCTCGATGTCCTGAAGAGACCACAGCAAACGAGGAATATGAGTCTTCAGCATTATCAGTCAACAAGATGTCTATGTGAATGTGCACCAATATCAATATCCCTCATTCTACTGTGTCTCTATAATAACCACAATATATCATCGGCTTTCAGATAACACTGCTCACATAATTGGTAGGACAGGATATTTTAAGCCTCAACAATTGACGTTTAACAGATTTAATGGATAGAACATCTTGAAGTAAACTTAGTGGAAATAACTACCTAGGAAATAAAAACAATTAATATATTATTACAGCCAGTGAAAATGTGTGATACATCTGGAATCAATATTAACACTTGCCCATACATTTTTTTAAAGAAAATTAAAATATAGAGTAAAAAATATACAATATTTCCTTCAAACAAGAACCATCTCCAAAATCAAACCAATCATCTCCCACGCTGACCTGGAGAAATTATTCTTGCTTTTATCTTCTCAGGACTTCAGTACTGTAACTCTGTCCTCTCTGGTAGTGACCTAAAGTCACTCTCTCTCCTCCAACTATCCTCCTACAGCCATCAGGGTAGGTGAGCTTGTTTTAGGCATCAGGGCAGCTCGGCTTTGGAACAGCCTGACAGTAGAATCAGCAATCTCTTCAAAATCACTTTTTAAAACACATTTTTAGACTGGCTTTTATGTGATGTCGTCTTTTTACTGCATTTATTCTTTCTTGAGAGTTAGCACCTCCAAATCTGAGGCCATGGTGCTCTGCCAGAAACCGGTGGATTGCTCCCTCCAGGTGGGGACGGAGTGCCTACCTCAAGCGAAGGAGTTCAAGTATCTCGGGGTCTTGTTCACGAGTGAGGGTAAGATGGAGCGGGAGATCGACAGGCGGATCGGTGCGGCTGCAGCAGTAAAGCAGGCGCTGCACCGGACCGTCTTGGTGAAGAGAGAGCTGAGCCGGAAGGCAAAGCTCTCAATTTACTGGTCGGTCTACGTTCCTACCCTCACCTATGGTCACGAACTCTGGGTCGTGACCAAAAGAAGGAGGTCACGGCTACAAGCGGCCAAAATGAGTTTCCTCCGTAGGGTGGCCGGGCTCAGCCTTAGAGATAGGGTAAGGAGCTCGGACATCAGGAGGGAACTTGGAGTCGAGCCGCGACTCCTTCGCATCGAAAGGAGTCAGCTGAGGTGGTTCGGGCATCTAATTAGGATGCCTCCTGGACGCCTCCCATTGGAGGTTTTCCAGGCACGTCCAACTGGGAGGAGACCCCGGGGAAGACCCAGAACACGCTGGAGGGATTATATCTCCCAGCTGGCCTGGGAACGCCTCGGGATCCCCCAGTATGAGCTGGAAAATGTTGCGGGCGAGAGGGAAGTCTGGGTCAGCCTGCTTGGCCTGCTGCCACCGTGGATAATTTGGCTTTACCGTTTGGTTTTCTGTGGTTATATCGTCTTGTATCCTGCTTTTGTTTTTTTGTTTTTCATTCATGGCATGAAGTGGGAACTCTTGGGGAGTGGTTGTGGAAAACACCACAGCTACCGAGTGTGTCAGTCAGGGATTAGACTACAATCTCTCCCTCAACCAGGTGTTCTGGTGTTTTTTTAAACATACTGGTGCTGAATTGGTCACATCTGTGTGTTCATATCTTGTGTATGTGTGTGTTCATGTGTGCGCATACCTTAACCACGGTCTGGAAGGCGAAAGGGAGGACCTGCTTGGCCCACTGTTTCTCAAGTTCCACCACCCCGTCGGCTTTGGGGACGTATTTTCTTCCCGTCAGCAACTGGCCGTACAAAACCACCGACGTGTCATTCACCATGATGCCTTTCCTCTTCACGAAACTGGGAAGAACAAAAATCACTTTAAAGAATGGAATCGCGTGAAATAAGAGCGGAGAGGTCTCGCTTTATCTTAAGATCAGGAACGAACGGGTCTTATGATTTAACTTGAAACCGTGTTCATGGAGACTTACTGTTCAGTGACTCCCTGCACGTCCTTCACCCAGTCCTTCTGCTCCTTGTCAAACAGACGGGTGACTTTGGTGGGGGGGGGAGTGGAGGGCCTGTCGTACACTCTTTGGACACCGGGTGGTTCCTCCAGACAAAACCTGCACAACAGGGCCAAAGATTTCCCTGAGCCGACTCTTTGCACACATACAGAGAGGAAGCCTGTGCTAGCTGAAGCCAAGAAGACATGCTGCTGTATTCAGTGGTTGTGGTCCAGGTTTCACCGGCTGATATTTTAATGCTTTTCTGTAGAATTTGGAAATGTCTAGAAGAGCCTCTTTTTCAGCAAAGCACAGCGATATAGTGGGGGTTTGTCTTTTTCTATCAACATACTCGTTCATTTCAGTTGTTATTGACTGAAAAAACACCGCTTTCTATCAAATCACAGCGACGCTACCAAAAGATATGGTAAGAACTCCATTCACTGATAATTAATACGTTTGTAGACAGATAATTACACAGAACTAATTCTTACTTGACGTCTCCATCCGACACCGCAATGATGCGAGCTTCCTCTAGATGAGGCCAGTTGACAAACACCGACTTCCCCAGAACCTTTGCAGCAACATCATCACAAACCTGAGGAGACAGAGAGGGAAATCACTTCATCGAGGTTTTTCATGAAAACAACAGTAGCATCATGTGAACAAACTGACGTTTGAAGGGTTAAAATCATGAAAGGAATGAATTACTGGTCCTTATGATCAGGACTGATGTTGATAAGATTGTTTTTATCAAAAAATAGAATGCATCAACATCAATGGTTGGTGTTAATTTCACATATTCCAGAGTGTGCGAGAAGAAAACCTTGCATTTAGTGTGCAGAAAATAATGTAATAAAAAGCAACAGAGGCATTATGTAAACAAACATGAAGACTTAAGATTCTGATAATGAATGAATATTTGGGAGGTATGATCAGGACAGAAGTTAGTTAAAATATGTAAATCAGTGTAAAACAATATTAATATATAATGTAAAATCAGACAAAAGCTCACCGGCTCTCCTTCTTGGCTGGGGAGGATATTCAGCATCATGTTCTCCCCTCTGCTGCTCTGCTGGAACACGACCACCCCGCTCTTCTTCTTGAGAAACTACAAGTGAGTGAGCCCATGAACAAGAGAGCGACAGACAAAGACCAAAGGGAGAGAGAGACAATAAATAAATAGCTCCTTTAGACCTGTGTTGGGGGCTTAACCTAACCATCCAACACACACACACTGTTAGAGCGCGCGCACACACACACACACACACACACACACACACACACACACACACACACACACACACACACACACACACACACACACACACACACACACACACACACACACACACACACACACCGTGTGTTTGATGTGCTGCAGTGTGGGGAAGCCACAGAAGTACAGAGCTGAGCGGTCGAAGCGTCTGCTGACATGGTCCAGCCGTACCTGCCAGGCGTCCATAGGGATGTCTGTTTTCCTGTAACACACAAACGATACAGTCAGGCTGCATGTGCAGTAATCGGGTGAACTGGCTGAATAGGTTTTCTATGGTTGTGTGTGAAAGCATGCACCAAAAAAAAGTTATTTCCTGAACCTGCAATGTGACGGGAAACCCGTCCAACATGTCCATTTAGCGCTGACATTTAAATTCTAAAGTAGCATTTGAATGCTGCGCACCTTTTCTCATTTCTATTGATGAAGTTTCAACCTGTTTTTTCTGCACAGTTGCAGATAAAGATCAGGCTACACTAATATCAGTCGTATTTAGGGCTGTGCTGAACATTCAAAGCTTCTATTGAGGTTTATAAATTAAAATCCACAATTTGAATGAAGTGGTTCACGGGATTAAATGATTATGTTTATGAGATCTACTTTTTTTAAAGATACAACTCATCAGTGTGCAGCAGATAGAGAAGACCACAGTGACGATGTTTTTAAAAGGCTACATGTAGATGAATTACTTAGATAAAAACATGTTGCGGATCCATCTTTTTAAAATCACGTTTGCACTTAACAACTAATGTTTGGATAACGCGTGTCAAACTATTCTACACAGCAACCAATACAATCTGAACCAACACCAGTAAAATACTAAATCAGTGTTTCCCCTTCATAGTTCCTTGAATTATGAGCTCCGGTGCTTAAAATGCTGATTAGGATCCTAATGTGAACGTTATAGATGAAGCTTGGAACCATTCGGTGCAGCTCTATTAGTATTAAAGTATTTAATAATAATAAAGTATTAAAGTGTCCATAGTCCAAAATCGATTGAAAAAAGATGATGTAATAATTTCCAAAATTCACAACATGTTTTTACTGACCAAAGATTTCTGCTTCAACGAGGCTGGTTTAAGGCAGCGCCACCAACGCCAAGTATCCTCCCTTCACCCCAAATTTAAAAAGTAAAAAGAATCTCATTTTGTCCTCGCCACTTCAACCAATCTCAAAAATGTGTGTGTGTGTGTGTGTGTGTGTGTGTCTACCTGACGTGGCAGTGGACGATGTCGGGGAACAGCTGGGGCAGGTTGGAGACGTACGAGCAGTCTTTTTCTGCGTCGTACGAGTAGACTGCACATTCTATGTGACGGTTCCTGGCCTTCTCTTCTTTAGTCATCTTGTCATTAAAGGGCTCCATGGCTGCTAGTAGGCACCTCTGTCCAATAAACACACAAATGAGTATGCCCTTTCAACATAATTGTGTGTGTGTGTGTGTGTGTGTGTGTGTGTGTGTGTGTGTGTGTGTGTGTGTGTGTGTGTGTGTGTGTGTGTGTGTGTACCTCATCTATGAACGGAATAAGAACCACAGCCTCCCATTCCTGCAGCTTGCCATTGAGGTCTGTTTTAAAGTCAAGTGGGTAGTACTCAATGATGGGGGAGTTTTCACTGGTCATCAGGTGCTGTGACATCAAAAAAACAATAAATGATCACCATTTTTATTTCACCTTTGGATCGTGCACAAACGTACATGTTTGCATTGTGTGTGAGAGAGTGAGTGCGTTACCCTGTAACTCTCAGGCAGCAGCTCCTTGCTGGCAGCAGGCAGGACGGCCAACAGCTGCTGGAAGGGCATGAAGGGTTTCGCAAGGTCAAAGGTCAACTTTAACCCCGATATGTTCTTGATGTCCGACAGGAAGGGGGCGTAGTGGTAGGGGTAGTACCTGGAGAGACAGGCACACAGTATTTACATAGAGAACAAAGTGAAGGGAGATCTTATTAATGTTTATGCAGGACGGGGGTTTGGCATTGGTATTCGGGTAAGGTACGAAGGAATCACAGCAATTATAAAAACACAAGGTGACACGTGAAGAAAGCAGCTCTCACCAGCTCCAGGACTGAACCCCGTGGTAGTAGTAGTGGAGAATCCACTGGATCCCTTCCACGTAACACTTGGCCTGCTTGGCTAGAAACTCACTGCAGAGGAGAGAATATTTTAGGGTTGATGTGTGGACATATTCTAAAAAATATGTCCATTCATTTCTCACACTCTTTTCCTGACCTGCTGAAGACGAGTAAACTACACAAGCACCTACCAATCAGAATCAGCTTTATTGGTCATGTATGCGTACGCACACAAGGAATGTGACTTTGATTATTCTTTAATATTTGATGTACCAGGATCACTCTACTAAGGTATATATGGAGGAGCTGAGAGGAGACTTATTTTCTAATGGTGGTCAACATAGTTTTTGTTTCTGTGTTTACGACTTCAAAAACAGGTGAAAAAAGTGTTGTTCGTTATATATATTTGTATCTGTAAGAACAGGTGTCTTTTGATTTCTTCATGCACTCGCTAACACAAGGTACAGATATTATGTGTTATTAAATGGATTTAGTCCCACTTAGAACATGGGGTAGTGGTGCATTTCAGCCTCTTGTGGCCACGATGAGTATTACAACAACAAACCCTATTTTGTTATATTTATACTATTTACATTTACGTTTTCACCTATTTTAACACATGGAAAATAGAGAAAGTCACTTTTTAAAAAAACTTTTAAAAGTGCATGGAACTTTTTCACCTTTTATGAAGACTTAAACAGGAGTAGAAATATTTTACTGAGAAAATGTATCAGCAGAACTTTATTTCTTCCTTACTTCTCAGGGCTTCCACACATTAAATATTATTGTGCTGAAAATGGGACTAGCTTACTGTGAGACCCTCTATAGAGACCAACACAACGAAATGTATTCCCATTTAGTTTGAAGCTCAATGGCCAGTGTGGTGTGTGTTACTTTTGGATATTTACATTTTTCTGTTTGTCTATAATCAGCGAGTCCTAGATGTGAGTGTGTCTTGTTTGTCTGTGTGCTGTATGTGTGTTTGTCTGTACACTTACTCAGACACCACATCCACTTCCATCTTGGACATATAGTAGGTGCGCTTGTACTGTCTGAACTCGGTTTCAAACAAATCCTCCTCCTCTTCCTCCTCGTCACCTTCTCCTCCCTTTCCTTCTCCAATCACTCTTCCCGACGAGGTAGAATCCTACACACACACACACACACACACACACACACACACACACACACACACACACACACACACACACACACACACACACACACACACACACACACACACACGGTATTACTCACGAGGACACAACAATGAATGAATGTTGGGTTTTAGAAACATTTGGACATGACAGCAGACCTTCTTGTTGGAGTCTCTGCTGGCAGCTTCCTTCTCTGCTGCCAGGCCGGCCGCCTCGTTCAGATACTTGTTACCGACTTTGCTCTCAAACCACTTCAGGTCCACAAAGTTGTCACTGAAATGTTCCCGGTCGAACTGGAGGAAAGAAGCAGAGAACAGATGTAAAGTGGTTTCTCCACTATACGTCATCATGGAATAGCTCATTTCACACCAACTTTGTGATGAACTTCTCTGCAGACTGAACTACTTCTCTAAGTGGTACGAGACAACGTCTTTGCATTACTTTATCAATAAGAAGTGACTGCTGATTGCACAATGTAATGCTGTAGAATAATGACACCGTCTGTCCCTTTAAGCTTCTATTTCATTACGCAATTCTGTCTGCCACCGAGGACGACGTCCCGAGGAAATCAAGTCTTGACTTACGGTCCAAAGCCGTAGAAAACTAAATACAGGGCGTCCAAACGTCACTAAGATGTCATACAGAGGTTTGCATATTGGTGACATCACGGGGCGTTCATTTGCATAATGCTTAGCGGTTGTGTGCATTGCAGAGAGGAAGAGCTGTGGACTGAAAGCACTCTGAGCAGAGTTGGAATGAAATTGAATACAAAATATATTGAATATTGTTCTTCTTTCCCCCTCGTGGTCTGAATAAGTCGCTAGCAGTCGGAAAAGAGAACCCGGATTGGATCACAGATCTGGTTGTCTTTGTGAAAGTGGCGCCAACAATAGGAACTGTTGGAAAACTGGTGCCTTTCTATACAGTTGACCTCACTTAGTAAATACATGATTCAGAGCCAAACTAAATGAATATGAATTATTGTAAGAGGCTGAAGTTTAATGGATTCAGGACTTTCTTGCCTACTCATCATAATAAGAAGTGAATCAGTGTTGTCTCACCTCAGCAAGCTTCTCCATGTATTTCTCAAAGTTTCTCAGGTTCAGGTGGCCGTTCTCATTCAGATAACCTGAGTCACAAAACAGGAGTCCGTCTGGGTTTTTCTTACATGCGGGTTATACATTATAGACATAAACATGTTTCTATATTACGACGATTAGACCAAAATGAATACTGAAATATAACAAAGACTACGATGATCATTTAAAACAAGTAGGACGTCTCACCTCCCATAGTGGGCAGAGCCCTGATGTAGGTCTTGTAGAGCAGCGGCAGAGCATCGTGACTGATGTGAAGGTGGGGGAGGTGAGGGATGAAATCGTTCCCCACTAGGAAGCCCATTAGGATCCAGTCATCTATGATTCGCTCCAAATCATAATCAGAACCGATCTGATTCTGTGAACAAACACCCATGAACATCATCAGAATACAGAGTAGATAGAACACTGGACAGAAACATCTATTGAAACCTTCCCAGACAGTGAAAAACAATGTTCACACTAATGGTGTAAGTGTGTGTGAGTGTGAGTGTGAGTGTGAGTGTGTGTGTGTGTGTGTGTGTGTGTGTGTCTCACCCTGAGCTCAGAGAACTCGTAGTCGATGTACTCCCTCATCAGAGACAAGTGAAGCAAGTGAAAAGTTGTCTCCTCTGGAGCCGTTATCCTAAAACAGAAAAGGGTCCACAGAGAAGAAATGAAACTGGTGGAACATCACAGAACACAAACAACATATGGGGGGAAAAAACATGAAATAAAACCATTGAGAAAGGGAGACTGAAGAGAACCTTTTCTGGTTCTTCTTTCCTCCGAAGCGGACCTCTTCTCTGAGCAGGGAGAAGTTTGGCTCGTGGCTGGTCAAACCCAACATGATCTAGGACACAGAGAGGGAGACGGCGTCAGCACCCATGGGAGGCTTTGAGCAATGATGCACACCCTCATCTAAGGGATCAGGAAACCCTACCAGGTCAGCATCCAGCCCATACAGGCAGTGTCGGGTGTTGGGGTCGTGACCCGGCTCGGTGTTCTCGGAGCGAATGAACTCCATGATCTTGTGCTCTCCCTCTCCCGGAGTCTGTGGGAAGAGAAATGCAAACGTAGAACGAGAGACATTGAAAGCTGTAACAGAAAGACGTGAACTGATCAGCCGCTAACGCACCTCGTGACCAGACAGGTAGACGTTGACGTTCTGCCACAGCTTGTCGGTGGACAGCTTGTTGTGGACAAAATACTTGAGCTGCTCCTGGAGCCGAGCCATGAAGTCAGTGCCTGGAAGAAGGATGAGTGATTTAAAAAAAATGTCCGGTTGTCAGGGAAGTCACGTATATATTTTTTTTTTCCTCTCTATATTTGGGAAACATTTTCCTGTTAATGTAGATGGTTAGAAAAACTAATTTCCCGATGTGTGATGTTTGTTTTGTGTAAAGCTTCAGAGCCGTTCCTACCAGGAGTGATGCAGTTGGAGTCGAAGCGAGCCTCTGTGGGAAGCACCTCTCCTTTATCCACAGCTTTCTTTATCTTGTCTTCTGCTTCTTTGGCCGACCTAGACACACAGACACGGGAGAGAGCCGGTCAAACTCAGTCTGTAGTCGGGTTTCTTACATCTTTACCAAAGCAAATGTTGCAATTTCAGTCCTGCTGGAGGCTCATTGTGCCTCGTAGACCACAAAGCTCTCACAATTATACGACATGCATTTGCAAATAGAGTTGTCGTCTTGTTTAGATAACTAAAAGAGAGAATGTTCCATTTTGAAGACTTGAGAGTCAACATCACGGCGCAGACATGTTCATTAAAATTCTGTTTCTTCATTTGGCCATTGTAAGAAAAGAGAAGCTACTGCACGACCTACATTTAACAATCATGTTCAACTGTCTTTGAGATTGAGAGGAGGAGGATTTCCAGGTGAGAGGGCTGCAAGTTTATACATTTAAATATAGTATAAAAACCATTTCAAAATAATGTAATAGTAATATGAGGTGATCCTGTGTTTATAACAGGAATCTGTGTTAAACCTTTCAAAACAAAAGCCAGACCGGCACAACACTAAATTCAGGTCTGGAACAAGGTCAGGTGACCCGTGTTGACCCACTCTGGGTATCAGCATACACACAACCAGAGGAGAGAACTTCTCAGTGTGTCTGTCTTTCTTAAATCCCGCTCTACCTGAATCTCCGTCCTCTCTGCTGGTTCATCTTTGCTCTCGGTGCCACGCCGTCCACCGCCATGAAGAAGACCTTGCGAGGCTTGATGATCCTGAAGAGCACCTCCAGGTAATGGAAGATGTCTGCAAAGATTTTCTCCTCGGAAATGCGAAAGTGGACGTCCTCGTCGTTCGGGTGGGAACACTGGTGGATAATCCCATTCATGTCCAGATAGAGATTGTCAAACTCTGGAATCTGAAGAGGGAAACAAACAAAAGGAAAATTAAATGACGATGTATAATAAATCATAAAAAAAAGAAAAAGTATTCCTGTTAAGTGACCAATGTGTAAAATCTGTTCCTCGGCTGCCTGGAATAAATCTCTCAGCAGCAAACATATTTGCAGTTTGTTTTGTTGAACATAAGTTGGTTGGGATCCTTTACATCAGTGGTCACCAACCTTTTTAAGCCCAAGATCCCTGACCTCTGCCTTGGTGACCGGCAAGATCTACTTATTGAGGCGTTGAGAGAAAAAGACTGTCCAGACTGTACTTACAACTTGAGGCTTTTTATTTGGTCTAATTGTAATTGAATGAAATCAAACACTTTGGTCCAGCTTTCAAATTGATGTGACCAAGAACACACTAAATGACTTCATTTCAGTGCAACATAAAAAGGAAATTATTTGTTAACCGCACACAATATGAACAAGAAAAAACACATTTGCAATGAGCAGGCTGGATGAACTACCAATATTAACTGTTGTATTTATCAACTGACGTTACAACACAACACTGACACAATTCTCAGTCAGTGCAACTAATGTAAGTGCAGTTCAGCTCTGTGTCCCATCACAATGCCATCAGAAGTCATGTGACTCAAGTCAGTGTGATGGCTGTGACTGAACACTGTCTGTGAGTGCCTTGTAGTTCGGCTCATAAGCACAGACAACCAGTCTGAGAGGTGTCTGTCTCCTTACTCCTTATCCCTCACTCCCTACCCTGGTGTTCTCATGTTTCCTTACCTCCTCATCCCTCACCCCTACATTGCTGTTCTCATGTTTCCTTACCTCCTCATCCCTCACTCCCTAACTGTCCGTGCTGGATCTGTCCCCGTTGTTTTAAAAAGCTAAATAAGTTGTTAGCATGGCATTCACAAACATATTGCTGGAGATCTAAAAGCCACATCTCATATATATTGTGTTGATTACGATTCTATAAGTGAGCACTACATCACAGCCACGTATAAAGAAATACATTGAAGAAAATATATTTATGGAAAGATCGCATCAACCTGGATTCGAACCTGTCGAGCAAAATAGTAATAGATTCAAAAACGGCCGCGCTACGCGATCCGCCACTTTCATCTTACATGGTAACGCGCATTTTCTTGTAAGTCATTGATCATGTGCAGACCTCTACCTTCGGTAAACTATTGATGGATAAATCCAAAAGAAGAAAAGTCACGGAGGAAAATATTGTTTAATTCGCGTGGACGTATTAATTTGCTTTCACTGCCAACGATGCTGGCTTATCTGAATGCTTGATATGTGGCGAGAAATTTGACATCAAATAGCTTTTGCGGCTCCAGACACATTTGATTTGGTGGAAAATAGGGCAAAATGGCTCTTTGGATAGTAAAGGTTGCCGACCTCTGAGCTAGCCAAACCTGTCTGGTGCAGCTAGTAGAGAAGCTTCATGTTCTGCTTCCCTTTCCCGCTAGTCTGCTGTCTGATTGTGAGGTCAGGCTGATCTGGGATCAGCTCTTTAACTGCAGAATCTCCGCCAAACTTCTCCTCTCAAACGGGTCTTGGAGGAGCAGTGCTCGCCTGGCGCTCGCGCTCGCCTGGCGCTCGCGCTCGCCTGTAGAGACTTCTCCTGACGAGAACGCGCAGCTTGGGGCCAAATCGTTTTGGCCCCACTCTGAATCTATTTGAGGACGTTGATTTGCTAAATTGTATGTCACTCATTTATATCTTTAATCAGCAATTGGCTAAACTGCTCCATAGACCCGCCTCGGTAGGGCCCACTAGCTGCGCGTTTTGAGACGTGCAAACAAGCGGAGATGATGAGCAGACAGGCTGCAGACAAAATCCCCTTCAAAATAAAAGGACAGGATTTTCTTTTTTTTAAATTTATTTTGGAGATCGACAGGGAAAGTCTCCGATATTGACCTGTCGATCGCGATCGACGGGTTGGCGACCACTGCTTTACATGGAGCCATAAGTGAAAGGGTCAACTCATCTTTGGTCTCCTCCAGCCTGATGCAGACAAGGAATCTAACAACTCTCTCCCTGACATTCAGACCTATGTTGACATCTAGCTCAAGTAACAGAGGGGCACCAATTGACATTTAAGTTGTACAAACTGTTACTGTGTGGTGACCTTAAGTCCTTAAGTCTAAGACCTTAAGAGAAAGGAATACGACATATTTCAAACATCCATCGTCATCCAATACAAAGCTGCGTGCTTAACACGTTCTTTGTATTGTCGTAAACGAGTCAGAGCTGGCTTATGCAATGAGAGGGACACCGAGCAGCGTCCAGCTGATGAAACTGCTGCTCGAGCACTGAAATACTACCCGCCTTACTACACAGGGAACTAGGTCACTAAGGTTAACCCAGTGCCGCTAAAGTAGCATAAATAACGTAATGTATGTTTAACTAACTTCCCCCTTTAATATTAACTCGTGTAGATAATGGCTGACCGCAGAATTACTGCATTTTAAACAACCACATTCACATTGTAAAGCAGGGTGGCTGAAAACTAGATGGGAACTAGCGTTAGCTTAAGCTTCTACACTTTAAAGTTTGTCAGCTTAGCGGACTGTGAGGAGTTTATTGTTTTTCAGAATGTTCTAGACCAACAAAGACCTAAACCGCCCACTGATATCATGTTTACTTTCATTTACGTTGACCTGTGTAACGTTACACGTAGACGAAAGCAAACTAGTACGCGAGTTAGTGCTGGAATTCGATAAATAACGCTACGTCTTACTGTATTATGTGTAATTAAATAATGTAGTCAGAAGCGCAACGCAAGAGCTCTGTCCTGTCGCCAAGCAAAAACATTGGTAAGCTAATTTACGTGGAATAGAAATTCCACGGCCCGCGAACCTTACACTTAGCTCGCTGATAGCCAACAGCTAGCTAAGCTAACGCTGCGGCTATCAGCAACAGAGGCTTGTGAAGCTAACAATATTCCTCACTGGTTTCCTACCTGATGTTCCTTGACAACTTCACTGAGACAAGGATAGCGCTCCGAGATCCATCGGTAAAATTTCGGTACTCCCATCTTCACCGCGGAAGTCTCAACCTCTGGATGAAATCAGTAAACAGTCAAATCTGAAAGGAAAAACACTAAACACGGCCAAGGTTTCACTGGGTAACATGAGAACTTGCTATGAGTGGAGTCCGGTTTTGTTTCCAGCGGCCGCTAACTAGCTAGTTGTCCCTGGTCCGTCTCCTAAACCCTTCCGCCTGCGCCGCTACTGTGAAGATACACTCGTTCCATTTTTTTTGTTTCCATTTCTCCCTCAACACAGTTGTTTCAATGGAAACCCATTTCTGCCAGAAAGCAATTAAGGATGAAGAAATAAAAAAATAAGTAAATGAATAAAAACAGAACAGAAAACCACGAGATACAAAGCCAACAATATTTACATTTTTGAGAAGTCATAATCGTGGCATTGCTTTTACTCATACCTGTCATGAATACAGTAAACATTTCAACATCATTTGACTTGATACATTTGTAATAGTTTTAGTTTAAGTAAGAGTTACAATCTCATTGTTAAAATATCACTTAGTATAACATCATTTTGAGTTCCTAAGATAAAATGTTAAAGTAGCATGTGGCTGCGTCAACACACAAAGGCTAACCAAGAGGCCATTTTGTTCTGGGTATCAGTGATCAAAAAGTGTGTATTTTCAAGACACTTAAAATAGTTCACAAGTGTCAGTTTCCCACAGCTGTCACTAGATGTTATGGACAGTCATAATTTAATGATAGCCCCTTACCAACCACTGTGTTAAGAGGCTGTAGTGGTTCACCATGTGAGATACATTAGAATTATTGCTGCAGTAGTGTCAGATATAACCATGTAAACGGTTTCACCAAATCAATGTCTTTCTGGCATTGTTAGATAGATAGATACTTAAATGTTATAGGCTGCATTATTGAGGAACACTTGACACTGAAACAGGAAGCTGTTCCATGTTTTGATGCTGAGCTTCCAGTTTCTTTTATTCTTATTCAACGGTTGCTCAGAGGGATTTCTTTGTCTCTTTCTGCCCTCTCAGTTATCAGTCTGGTTGTGTCATTGTGCAGCATTTTGTTCTCCATGTACAAAACAAAACATCTATATTTGTAAAAAGGACTTTCTACAACCTAAAACCATGAAAGACCATTCAGAAATATAGAGTGGTCCTCTCAGTTATGAGTCAAGCTGTTATGGCTCAGGATGCCATGCTTTTGAACAGTGGTGTTAAACTATTATATTATATTTTATTATACTATAAAACTTTCTTTATAGTTCTGTGGCAAAATATTCACATGACTCAATTGTAGACGGACGTGCTCTTAATTACTACATTAGGACTACCTCCAATTATAAGAAGTGAGATGGAAAAGGTACTTTTAAAGAAATAAGATGTTACCTACAGTATAAAGAAAATATGAAACTTTATTTATTAACAAATCGATGAACCATTAAGTAACAAACAAAACTCTCGTGAAATTATTGTCAATGTTTTAAAAGGCAAATACAGGTCTGCAAACAAATATGTCAAAACTCCCTGGAAATGACATCCTTGATTGTGGGACATTTTAAAAACTGTGGCAATGTCATGTTCATATTTTTTTAAATGTTCAGTTCCACGTCTCCCATAAAGTTTAGTCTTTGTGGTGAGCTTACCGTGATATTACAAAGGACAGCGGGAGATTTCCTGAGTGAAAGAGCCACAAGAGAAAACATGTTGCAATAATAATGACAGCTGCAGAGTAAACATTTATTGGCTCTTTCAGCTTTTACATGTTTAAAGGATTACATTTCACACAAGGTGTAAACACCCCGTATGAGACTCAACACCCACGATAAACACACAACTCAGTCACACATGGGCGGTTAAGAGAGCGTTTGAAATGCCAAAAATATATATATATTCAAATTAATTTAAAAAAAAAAAGACCAAACAGGACCAAATTGTTTTGAAATAATTTATTCAGTTATACAAATACAAAACACCTCTCTCACTCAGTTATCATAAAATAGGTAGGTCTTGGCGGTGTTTACCAAAATCCTCTCCATGACGATGTTGTCCACAGCTGTTTTAACCTCCAGTATGTGAACACTAATTCCTTTGACACTTTAAAGAAAACTACATCTTGATTCTGCGATTCCTTTTTCAACAAGCAGCTCGTGTAAGTGGAGAAATAATCCAGTTAGATGTAGCATTGCAGACCGATGCCGTAAACTACATGAGAATGGCTGCCCATGACCTCCGTACACTACCTGACCGTCTGCACTCTTCAGCCACAAAAGGAACCGACGGTACGCTCGACAGAATGAAATTCAAGTCTTATTTATTAAAACTGGTTTCTCCCAATCTGAAAAACACAAAAAGAACTACATGTAAAGAGGGAAAACAGTTGGTTGACAAACAATGTATGTAGGTGTGTGTGTGGGGGGGTAAAATACATGATTTCTGCATGTGATTTTGTCTTGTGCTTTGGCCTTTAAAAAAGGAAAACAATGCATCACACTAGGAGCGTTTGGATGGATGTACCCTCGAGAGCAACAGCTTAATAATAATAATAATTAAAAAAAAAGGGTACAAGTTTTGATTTGACCTAAAATCATAAAGAGGCGTTTCTATTGTAGCCGATATCATTTTACCGTAAAGAAACAAAAAAAGAAGCTTGCTAAAGTCTCTTGTTCCATTGTGTGCCCAAGCTAGGTCCTGGTTTCTTTTGCCGTAAAATGACAGCACGTCTCCTCCGGCCGTGCAGACGTCCTGGTCCAAAGTCTTTTCTGCTGCAGCTCATTAAAAAGAAGACGGGGGTTCGGTTCGTTTCTCTCCCGCTGTGGTCGGTATCCTGGTTCAGCGGGCGGCCTGGGCTCCTCCCTGCATCAGACTGATCCTCTATCAAACACAGAGGAGCTGATGGACGTTCTATCTCACACACTGAAGACACGGCCCTCAGACGAGCTCAAGAACCTGTACAGAGAGAAGAGATGGACCCGTTACGTCACTGGAAACAAAGGGTTAAAACTGTAAGATCAGCACAGTCACTGCTTTAACAAGAAAAGTGACCCATGGCGGGAACTTGATACAGATAGGGTGAAGACACAGCTGTATACTACATAGAGCCTAAAGCATACTCTGCTTTATGGTCTGTTAGAGACCTGTCAATCACTGTGAAGCCCCGCCTTAAAGCATACCCTGCTTTATGGTCTGTTTGACTCTAAATGGACCATCATTTACTAAATGAACATCATGCTGTATTGAAGAAGACTTGAAACTAGAGATTGAGACCATAAACTCATGTTCACAATGTTTACTGAGGTAATAAATCAAGAGAGAAGTAGAGTCATTTTCTCATAGACTTCTATACAACCAGAGGAGTCGCCCCCTGGTGGACATTAGAGAGAATGCAGGTTGTGCATCGGTTTCATTTAGTCAGAACTGGAGGTTGCTGCCTGGTGACCATCTCCACAGACAGACTCCCCCCTCCCTACATGTCCCAACACTTGCTCCCTCGTAAAGCACATTTTTTGAGACTTTGGAGGCAGAGCTGCAATAGACAGTGGTTGATGTCTTCACTCTTTTGATTGGTCACTTTAAAAAAACAAACCACGACCTTTGATTGGAGGTTAGGTTTGATTGCTGACAGGCGAAGGAAGGCAGCGGTCTGAGAGAACAACCAGTTTCTTATGGGGCCTTCATGTCAGAGCAAGTAGGCCTTACACAAAGTTAACATATTTCTATATTCTATTGTTAATATTGTTTGAAGGTATTGATTTTGTTTACTGTATGCGCTAGGGAAACAAGGTTTGCCACATGCTTCCTGTGACTTCAGTTATAAAAGTCCATTAGGTCAACGTATGTCCTCTATGTTTAGCCCTGACATCGTCAGAGGACAGTGAAGAGGATTCACACATTCTACATATACATATATATTTTTAAGAAAGAAATTCATAAACAGTCATCAGCATCTCAGAAACAAAAACAAAAAAAAGGGGCTGCGAGTGTTGAAAGTGACCAATGAAAGGAGAGGAGACATCTGCATCCTCCGAGGTCTCAAACGTGAGCGCGTAGCGAGCGTCAAGATCACTCTGGTCCCATTAGTGCAGGCGGAGCAGAGCTTCTGCTGTACGGGCCACCGGATGCTTTCTACTCGCTCGTGTCTCGTGCACACGCCTGGTTTTATATATATATATATCCACTATTAAAGGTATTATTACATATTACATTTGAATTATGTGCCTTTAATTCATTAGCAAATAACTTTTCAAGGAAAAAACGTCAAACACTCTTATTAGTACAGAATACAAACCTTAATTGTTCCTTGACTGTTTGCAGCAATCAGGACATTTGACTCCTGAAAAACAAAGCATCGTTTATAAAACAGTGTAAGTTGCACATGAATAATTCAACACTTACAGGACAATATACATTAAAACAACATATGTATATAATCTATCTTTTCATAGCTCTTGGCAAGAGATGGTGTGTTCAGGAAGAGCAGCCAGCTGTGATGAACCCGTGTGTGTGATCTTCCTCACAGTGCAGCCTGTGTGAAATGAACGGTGGGATAATGAGGTGAACTCACTCCGTCGGGCAGCGCTCTCCAGCAGACAGCGCTGACAAACTCGTTGGTGTCGTCTTCCTTCTTGTCTTTGTCCAGGACACTCTTCACTGTGTCGAACTTGAACGTTAACAGCGTCTTTGACAGCCCTTTGTAGTAGAGGTACAGGGAGTTGTTTTCACTGCCTGTACACACACAGTAAGAGAAAAGGGGGATGTTTTTACTCACATTTTGTCCTAGAATGCTGCACGGCTGAGCAAATATCAAGGCAATGCTTTGTTTTTAAATCAATGCTCACCACAGGCAACATAGTCTCCATTGGAAGCCAGGCCCACAAAGTTCTTCTCATTGATGTGACCCTTGAAGGAGCGCAGGCAGTGAGGTTTGTTGACGTTCCACAACTTCAGCTGACTGTCCGTGGACCTGTCCAACAAAGGTGGAAACACACTCAACCAGTCACTAATGTGAGGTAGAAGATTATTGTCAGCCTGTAAATCTGAGCATCTTTTAAAGTGTTGCATTGTGGGTATTTTTGTCAACACAATGTAAACCATTTGGTATAGGGACTACATTATAAGTAGGGACGGGTATCGTTCGGGTTGTATTGATACTCGTACTCAGTGATTCTGATGGTCGGTTCGGTTCCTTAAAGATACTCTTATTGGTTCTTTTTGATTATTTTGTGAGACAGAAAGACAATCAATTAAGAAAAGTATTGACTTTGTTTTGTTATTCTTGTATGTAAACAAATAGTCTTTCTTGAGCTCTAACATCTTTAAAATACGTTCTCATCTAATCAATGATCTCAGTGATTATCTTTCATTGATGATCCTGTTCTTGTGATCAAACTCCGTATGACATCACTACCGTATGACACCACTACCGTTACCTGCCGGCTGCTCCACAAACAGACTGATGTTCTGCTTGTTGGTCACATGTTGTGTTATTGTGTTTGAGACGACCAGAGTTCTACAGTGAAGTCTTCTCTCTGATCATGATGGGAGTCTCACGCTGTACTGAGCGGAGACAAAGACAAAGAGAACCGATAGCAGAACCGCTAACTCTGGACCGCATCGATACTCCGGGTTTTACTTATTTAGAACCGGTTCCTGTTTAGAACTGGGTTTCGGGGGGCATCCCTAATTACAAGCATACAATATTTAGTCTATATAGATTGTGTAATAAGTTGTGTATGTAGATAGAACAATATCATCAGCTGAACATGAGGGTGAAGTGACTTACGCAGAAACTATTTCGTCTCCGTTGACAAACTTGGCGTAGGACACAGCCTTCCTGTGGCCCTTAAACACCATGATGGGCTGCTTCGTGTTGCGTAGATCATAGTAGTGGACACAGTGGTCTGCGAGCAAAAAGAAAACAGAAAAATAATATAGGTATGCATTCATTCGGTGTCAATCACATCGAGTCACCACCAAGCCAGGCCGCCATGGTGCAATGATGGTGCAATGCCTTGGTTGAGTGAACGCTACACGGTGCCTGCGGCTGTTATTCCAACATCCAAACTTTACTACAGACAGTAAACCAACAACTTCAACGTCTTCTGTCCTCCGGCTCGGTGGACTTGGACCTTGGAGACACAGGATTGGGTAATTAAGCCTTTCTGTATGGGGTCAGATCAGTCTCAATAATTGCAAATGCACACAAAGACTCACAAATGCAAACAGAACAATCCACAAATATATTCGATTTACAAATGCACACAGAAGGATTTACAAATAAATGTGACTCACAAATGCACGCAGAACGATTCAAATACATTCCAATGCACACATAAATAAATTACGATTTATATAAATGTAAAAAAAAAATCACAAATATATTTCTGCATTTGTGTGTATTTGTGTGTGGATTTTTATGTATTTCTTTGTGGATCGCACTGCATTTATTTGTGGATTGCTCCACATGTGTTTGTGGGTTTTTTGAGACTCCCCTGACGTGGCTGGATTCGCAAATGGATCTGTAGCCAATCAGATGTCAGCCTCATTTTCAACCAATCACATGATTCATAACATAGTCCAGAGGAGCTCCGTGAATTTCATCAAGCTCACTGTGTCTAGTGAGCCACAGGTCGGCTGTTTATTACAGCTGTATGAACACAAAATAAACTGATTTGGCTGTGATTTAATGGCAATAAACCGACAAAAAGGGACTCCGAAATAACTATGTAATGATGCCGATTTGTACTTGTTTTCTCAATGGAGCTCGGATCGATCAGTGCTAGGCTATGCTAACATTGTAGCCGCTCCATCAACACTCACAAGAACGTCATCTAGACGTAAATACGGCAGCGTCTTTTTCATTGTTTGTACCATATGGTTTTCTCTCACACACACACACACACACACACACACACACACACACACACACACACACACACACACACACACACACACACACACACACACACACACACACACACGATATGAGGTATCGTAGAGCTCTGGGTGAACACAGACGGCTACAGTATTTATTTCCTGATTCAACAACGCTGGCAGCCTCGTCATGGGGAACTGCGCTCATGCGATTGGTTAAAAATGAGGCTGACATCTGATTGGCTACAGATGGTCCATGTTGAAAAAAAGCATTCGCGAATCCAGCCACGTCAGGGGAGTCTCAAAAAACCCACAAACAAATGTGGAGCAATCCACAAATAAATACAGTGCGATCCACAAATAAATACATACATATCCACAAAGAAATAGAAAAATCCACACACAAATAATTTTTTTTTACATTTATATAAATCGTAATTTATTTATGTGTGCATTGGAATGTATTTGTGAATCGTTCTGCGTGCATTCGTGATTCTTTCTGTTTGCATTTGTAATTATTGAGACTGATCTGACCCCATATTTCTGTTCAGCTCCGTTCGGGACTTGAAGGATTGTTGTACAAGAGAATATTTAAAATTATCATCTCTCCCTCGAGGGAGTAACAAATGAAGTTTTCAGAAGTTTGTCTGGAAACCACAAAAGAAATGTTGTAGTGTACGAGGACAAACTGCAGTGGTGTGAGGCGAGTGTAACGATACCGATACATCACGATGAGAAGAAAAACAAGTTTCTTCGCCTGGGGTTATTAAGAGAGACATATTCTCACCCCCCTCTTTGACTTCTAACATCCGAAATAAATGAACTGATTGGAAGGCCTGAGTCTATGGAGGCCCATTTCTGTCTATGTGATGAAAAAAAAACAATGACTTATGAGTCTTTCTAAATCATTATTTTGAAGGGAAATAAAGAGAGGGACTGAATATTGTGCAAACTTCCTAACAGGCGTTGCATAATTGAATATTGTTCCGTTATTGTGGACATGGGAGGAATATTACTGTGGTACCTGTTGAATGATAAATAGTCATATTGCACAAGCCTAGTTTCCATCTCTGGTTTCGTCCTCTACCAACAGTAAGTTCACAACCTAAAACCAGCCCTGAGCTCACCTGCACAGCCAAAGGCCAGATGATACCTGGAGGTTGGGCTGAACTTCACACAGCAGACGTTGGCCTTGGCCTCGATGCTGGCCACAGAGTTATCTAGATTGGTCGACCAAAGCTTCACTGAAACACAATAAACAGACATGAACATTTATCTGAGCTGAGAAGAGGAATGATGACTGAAGCCTGTCAGACACAGCATTACTGGTCCTCCGTTACCTTTTGCATCATCAGAACCGGAGGCTAACAGCTTGGGGTCCATTAGATTAAAGTCAACACTCCAACACCGTTTTTCATGTTCCTGAAAAGAAAGCACAAGGAACCTTAAAAAAGGTGCAGTGTTTCCTCTACATCAACTCTACAAAGTCACAAGGTTGCAATGTTCATTTATTGCTATTGTACAACAGGGTTGCACAACAAAATGCAGTTTGTAGGCCCATAATGCTGCAAGAAAAAACACATACACACAAAAAAAACTATATTACACAGTGTAGGGTGGAGGGTGGAGGATGAATTTCGGAATCTTACAGCCAGAGGAAAGAAGACGCTCTGAAGTGTGGTGGTTCTGCAGCCGATACGTCTGCATCTTTTACCAGAGAGCAGCTGTAGTGGGTTTTGTCTTTGAATATGCTGGAAACCGATGATGTTCTGGGTGATTTCAATCACACGTTGTAGAGCCCTCCTGTCCTGCTCACAACAGAGTTCTCTTTATGTTTGGGGCAGCAGTCGTGGGTGTACAGTGTGAACAGGAGGGGGCTGAGCACACAGCCCTGGGGGGCTCCGGAGTTCAGCACTAGAGGAGGTGCTGGGGTCTGTTTGTGAGGAAATCTAAAAACCAGAGTGATACGTTTCCCAATCAGTAATACAAACTGGTGAGGTTCCAGGCTGGATGTTGTTTTTAATGCTGGAGAACCAGTTCCCCAAAGCACTTCATCACAATGGGGCTGAGTGTCACAGGGCGATAGTCATTCAGACTGGACACTGCAGACGTTTTAGGTACAGGGATGATGGTGGCTGTCTTGAAGCGGGTGGGAACTCTCTCCTGTGACAGTGATGTGTGAAAAATATCAGTGATGACATCCGTTAGCTGGTTGGTACATGTTCTTAGTACAGGACCAGGGATGTTAACAGTGGTTGGCCCTGTGGAGGCGGGGCAGACTTGACAGCTGACTCTTTGTTGAGATCAAAGAGAGTATAAAAAGGTGTTCAGCTCATCTGGTAATGTGGCCTCACAAATGATGGTAGCACTCCTGCTTTTGTAGCCTGTGACATTCTGGATCTCCTGTCTGTTGGTGTTGAGGTCTCTCTCCAGTCTCTCTTGACGCCTCCTTGATGCCTTCAGTCTTGCTGTGGTGATGCTGCATGCTTCCTTGTCACCTGACCAAAAGGCAGCTTTCTAACAGCTTTTGTGGATAGTGCCCTCACGTGTTAAATTATCCAGACTTTCTGGTTGGGGAAGGATTTTATTGTCTTTGTGATCACCACATCATCACCACATTCGATGTCACTGTTGATGTTCGTATACTCCTCAAGATCCATGCCACCGGTGCCAAATTTTCACAAAATCACTAATATCCTCCGCTCTTGTGTTTCAACGGGAGCAACAGGTGAACCAGCTTAAAAAGTGACACTTTAAATAAGTGTTAAAGTTGAGTTCAGCCCACTGAAGTGTTGGTCTCCTCCACAAAGTGAGATTGTGACCTCCAGCAAGAATCTATGGAAGAGAAGCTCTAATCTTCCACCTATTTCTTATTTTATGGGCAATAAACATTTAAACCCAGCTATACCTGTCTAAGTAGGCTAAGTGCATGTTAGAGACACAGCATTGTAGGATAGACAATGTCATACATGCTACAACGACTTCTATCACGAGCAGCTCAGCTGTGTAAAGCCTCCCAAGTATCGTACCTGGTAGACTTTGGACCTCTGGCCGGTGAATCCATCCCACAGGATGACGGTACCCTCGTAATCACTGCTGGCCAGAAGGTTCTTGTGGTAGCTGCTCCAGCTGATACAGCTACAACAAACAAGGTGGGGATCACGTCAAGACTTAAGGTCACAATTTGTTCCTAATAGTTGCTTCATTCGCTCTTTGTCAAAATCATTCTAGAAACCAAGGCCTGTGTTGAGACAAAGTATGTTTTTACAAATCTGATGCACAAGTTTGATGTTTACAGGCCTGCACAACACGACAACTCATGGCCCAGCAAAGCAGAAATGTGGGGACAAAAGTAGATTTGATTTTCTAAGTGGAGACACCAGCACTGTAGGGGTCAGCACATTCTACCTGCGTGACCATCTATGCTGAATGTGTGTAGAAACAGCTTCTCACAGCAGAGCAGAAGCAGTCTTAACACTCGCATTGACTCCTACCTGATTTTGGAATTGCAGGTCATTTCATTGACAGGGTAGTGGATGTCCACCGCATCCTGGATCACTGTGCCGTACTCAAACACCTTGATCTTCTTGGTCACACCAGCGATGGCGAAGTAGTCACAGTCACGGTCAAACTCAATACTGGAACACAGGTGAGAATGCAGTTATTGATAGTGAGAGGGCTGATAAAGGTCATACTGAAAACCATTGAACAAAATGTTACAAAAACAAACTACTTTAAGAAGTCAATGTTTTCCTTTTCCTACCTGGAGACAATACTGGAGCCGTTGTAGAGGTCACTGGCGTACGAGAGGGTGGCGAGCGGCCGCACAGAGTTATAGCGGGTAAACTTGGACAGACACTCCATGAAATCATCCAACTGGTTCAGGTTCCTGCCTTCATCTGGACACAATAGACGCACACTATTAAAATACTGTTCACAAGGAGCAATGGGGACACGAGCTGTACACTGTGTGTAGAGTAGAGAAGCCCCGATCGGCTTTTTGATGCAGATCGTCGATGTGTCCTATCGGCCGATACAGAGAGGTTTTTATTGTTATTGTCTTTTGTTATAGCAGCTGGTGAAGGAGGCTCCAGATGACGGCTCCAATAATGTATTTCAACCGAACCGAAATCGGCATGAACAGTTCTACATGTTATCCTTTTTCTTTGTCATTGAGAGTGGTTATTTCATTAAAAACGCACAATTCAAATGATTGTTTAAAAAGTTGCTTTGCTTAAAAAAGGAAATCTTGGCCTTTGTACTTTTAATGATGTGTTATAATAAGCTGCTTGTAGCTAGTGTTAGGAAGCTTAATCCTCTCTTATATCTATTTTATATTAATGTAAAAACAACAATGTTTCTTGCCAAAAACATCATTTTACAATAAATACATCATGAAAGCATTATGTCTGTTTACACAATACTTACTTTAACTGAATGTTTGAATGAATCATATGTAACCATACTGAATGCTGAAGCAGCTTTGCGTCACATTTTAACAGCAATACATTATCACAGGAATATCATAATGTGCATGTCAGGTTTCTGCTTTGTGCCTTGCAGCACATGTGACATTCTTCCTTTGCTGACAACCAAAGAAACAACCCACTCTGTGACAGCAAGCAGTGGAGTTTGTGGCAAATATGGTCTTCATTTAAAAAAATAGTAACTTCAGCAATAACACTGGGTTGAGGCAAACAGGTCAACCCTCTGAAGTGAACATCCAGTTCCGCAGAAACACATCTGCTTACAGATGTTGTGCTGTGAGAGAGTGAGAGCTGCCATTCACTGTGGGATTGGTACCTGTGATGCGTGACATTTTGTTGGAGAAGTAGCACTGCTCCAGATCCTCAAAATGAGCCGTCAGCCTCTTCCTCCTGGACGCCAAGGTGCTGTTGTACCAGGTCTGTCTTTTGCCCTGGAGAAACAGAGTGTAGTCAAGTCAGTGCTGAACTTAGACCCACACTTACTCCGTTAACGCTCACTCATAGTTATACTGAGAATATTTTGCTCGACGGGTTCATATCCATTGTGACCACTACAGTATGTGTCAAAACTTCTGAGAGCCTGTGGACATTTAATAACTATGGAACTTTTTCTAACATTCCTTTGGAAGCAAAATCATGACCTTCATCCATATTATAGAAATGTGCTAATGAAAAATATGTAAACAAAACAGATAATAGACGTAAAGATTAAAGAAATGGATAATCCAACCAGCATGTCTCTTACCTGGGTTGTTCCACCAAATCCTGGAGGCTGGCTGTAGTCTGGTGTCTCCATGATACTACTGCAGCTACTCAACGAGCAAACACACAGACAATGAGTCAGAGGACGGCAGCCATAACATCCTGACTAGAGGTTAACAAAGTAGTTCCTTCTCATTCTACCCAGGTCTGCTCCCATTATGATCTGGTCCTATTCTATCTAGATCTGGTACCATTATATATATATATATATATATATATATATATATATATATATATATATATATATATATATAGCAGTTTAATCAGTAAGGCCTGTGTGTGTTTGTATCAGAGAAGCTGAATGTGGTTGGTTGTGATGACTCGTAGATAGAACATGGAGGTCAGCTGTACCTGGGAGCAGGTGAGGGAGCCTCAACATTGGGCACCGTACACTCTGCCTCCATCATGGGACAGTACAGCCCGCTCATCTCCTGCAACAGAGAGAAGATTTCACGTGTGCTGCTCCTCCACCTTTCCATTTAAACATGCTGTAAATGACGGTTCTGTTGTTTTACCTCAACACGCTTAATGTCTTCTTCAAGAAAGCTGAGCTCTTTCTGCAGTTGCTCCAGTTGCTGTTGAGGGAGCCAGAAACACAGATGAATACATCTTTCCATACAGCAGTACAGTTATAATAAGTTTATTAAACACATCTGTACCTCTCTCTTGTTCCTCCTGGCTTCTTTAAGGAACTCCATGAGGATCTGTCTCTGAGCTGCTTGGGATTCCTAGTGGAGACACACGAGGCAAGTTCATTTTCACACAAATCATTTTACGATTTCTTTTAGGTAACAATATGCTTCCTGGAATAAAATGTTCTAGCGCTCTTTCCATCCCTGGCATTGCAAAATGAAGTGCCGGTGTGCAGAAAAGGAATGATGAAAACGAGGCACAGATTATGAGGAGCGAGTACGTTATTCACTTCAACTACAGGAACCCATCCCAGACCAGAGGGGTTGTTGGAAGACGCTCTTTGACAACTGCAGCCACAAGTTTCTCGTGCTTCGCATTTCTGGCATTACAAAACGAACCGAGAGCACCAAGTCCTGCCCGTTTCTTCATGCAGTCTAAACTAATAAAACATCCACTGCACATATTTCCATCAGGATTTCATTGAAAGGCAACAAAACAGACACAGACAGACCTTCAAGCAACAGCAGGAATGCTAACCTGCCTCTTCACGGACACCACAAACCTAAGGTTCTTGACAAATCTGGTTCAGATACTGTAAAAGCTCCAATCGTTCATTTCACTTCCCTGCAGCACACTTGGTATGAAGTAGAGCGGCAACGATTAATCTATAAGGTTATTAAATGAATTGACAACTACTTTGATTATCAATTAATCTGTTTGAGGCATTTTGTAAGAAAACCACGGTCAACGTTCTGAGTCCAGCCTCTTAAATATGAATATCTTCTGGTTGTGTTACTCCTTGATGACAGTAAACTGAATATCTTTTAGTCGCAGACAAAACAAGACATTTGATGACGTCATCTTGGGCTTTGGGAAACACAGTTCGACATTTTATAGACCAAACAACAAATCGATTAAATCGAGAAAATAATGGCCAAATGAATCAATGATGAGAATTATCGTTGGTAGCAGCCTAGTGCTAAGACTACAATTCAACGTGTAAATGTTGTGGTCGATGTCACTGACTACACATGAGCTGAAAAAAGGTCTCGTACAAAGCTCCACTGTTAAAGCATAGTGGTTAACCAACTATCACTGAACACGTTTGTGGATGCCACAACAAAAACATCCATTAAGCCTCACTGCTACTGGACTACCGGTCAAGAAAACTAACACAGCTGCATGCTCCACCTGACATGTCTTAAAACGTGACGCCTGCTGTCACTTCTACAGAGAGTGCTGCTGGGACGGGACAGAAGTCAACAGGATAGGCTGCGGCTCCTACTTCTCTTTTCCTGGAACTTCACACAGATTGTCAAGACAAGAACCAAAGG
The DNA here is from genome assembly GCF_910591455.1 of Pholis gunnellus. Taxonomy (NCBI): domain Eukaryota; kingdom Metazoa; phylum Chordata; class Actinopteri; order Perciformes; family Pholidae; genus Pholis; species Pholis gunnellus. The sequence goes on along the minus strand of NC_136541.1, from coordinate 23,334,753 downwards.
GGATGTTCCAGGCTACGATGTGTGCCGGGTTTTACCTCTCTCTCTCTCTCTCTCTCTTGATGTATCGAAATGGAAACAGATTTAACAAATATGATGAAGCACATGGAGCATGTGACTGGTCTACATCGTTAGTTTGTGTTCCTGTGTGGCTTTTAAAGGGATGGTTCGGATTCACCAAAGTCCTACATTGAGACAAACAAACAAACCGATGGAGGCAGCGATAGACCTTAGGGGAGGGGAGAACTTGATTCTTAGAAGCATCACGATTCTCTCTTGAACGATTATGACTCAATGCAGAAAACTCAATAATCTGAAATTTAAAACTCAATTCTCAGCGTTATGATGGCCTGAAACAGTTCTGTGACACCGTGCTGTCCGTTCTTTAACCGCTGCCCCTGAACGCAACAGACATAATACACGTTATCTTGTTTACGTGCTAAGCTAGGCTACATGCTAGCAGAGTTCTGGTGAATATGGAAACAATGTGACCGACTCCTCCTGGATTAAAAGATAACGGATGGAAATATTTCACTTCTTCTTCCAAACTAGGAGAGAGTGAAGTGAACCAGGAAGTAGACGGAAACTGTTTGTAACACTGAGAAGCAGAGCTTTCTGTGTGGAACTCTCTGAACCGAGACACACCACTGATCTCTGTGTTTATGGACTCAGAGACTCTAGAACCAAAGCAGAGCTGAAGTCATGGAGTCAGTGAGGAAAGAGTTGAACCACATGTTCACAAAGAGCTGCATGCTCATTGGTTAGAAGAGAAGTCTTTATTACTTATTAGCTCGTTATGTCACATGGCTCACAACATGAGTTCTGTGTTTTTACAGGAAACATTTGATTTATTTTACTGTTCTCTTAATGCTCTAAATGTTGACCCCCCCCCCCAAAGGTGTTTCGTTGCTGCCCTCGTCCATAGCAGTACACGCTGCACCTGCTCAGCTTCTGTGTATACTGACTATGAATGAGTACCTCATACAACCCCTACTTCAAAACATCCCAACTATCCCTTTATGTGGTCAAACTTAACCCCCCATCACTCTGTATGACTCTTGCATCTAGTAAATGACTTTGTATCTTCCTTCTTTTAACGTGGAGTAACAGGTTAAAAGTCACCCGTGCCTCTTATCGCGTGGAGTATTGTGCAGCCCTATGTGAATCCAAGCAGCCATCTGCAGAAGCACAATGCTAGAAACGTGTGGTACCAAAGAAGATGAAATGTGTGTGTGATCACCCGTGGACTCCCACTCACCGCCTCCAGCTGCTTCTTCTTCTGGACCAGGAGCTCCAGCATCAGATTGACATTAGCCAGGTCCAAGTTCTCCTGGTCGGGACTCAACACGTCCTGGAACACCTGCCACCTCGACCCGTTCTGCAGGGGTCAGAGACACCCATCAGTTACAAGCAAAAATAAAAATAAAAATAAATATTGAGAGTGAAAATGTGTGTGTATGAAGAAACAAAGCAGCGACAATAAGCTTGTGTTGTACTTACAGGATGATCCAATTTTAGCCTCTTCTCCTCCGACCTTTGCTTCTGTTTCAGGATCAGTTCATTTACTGGTGAGGGAGAAAGTTGGAAACGCTACGTGAGTATATGACGGAAACACGACTTTCACTGTAACGCAGTGATATTTTGGGTGAGTCGGTTTAGTTGCAGAAAAAACAACAGAGACGAGAACAATCCCTAACATTTCACATTTCAGTCCTGGTGGGGGAAAAAATATATATATTCAATGACTTAATTCTTCGATGGTTATGAATGCAACAGTACAGCTGATGTGCAAACCGTGTCTTGACATGCAAATGTGTGTGTTCTATAACAGCTGAAAGCAGAACAGGCCTGAGCCTCAACCCTCGGACTCAAAACACCTACCGAGGAAGTTGGGGTAGAGCTGATCCACGTTATCCACGATGTAGTTACACTTGGGACATCTGTTGCTGTCCTCCAGACTCTGGCGGATACACTTGAAACTGCAGCAGAGAGAGACAACTGAGTACTGTGGAACTGACTGAAACGGTGCACTAAAGAACACTATTACAGAGTTACTTAGTAGTACTTAAGTTACGCCATACCTCACGGTGCTTTTGTACACGTTTTATCCTTTTGTTGCACTATTTTTCTTTAAATTCATGCTTAGAAACTAGACCATAGAAAGTGCAATGGCTTCTCTCAATGATGCAAAGACTTTTTTTTATTTTCAAGTGGGAAACAAATAAAAAGTTGTTGTTTTTACTTTTTAAAGTGTGCAATGTTTGTTTAGTAAACTGGAAGGAGGGAAGTTGTCTTCCTCTGTCCCTACGTGTAAGCATCACTAACAGGCATTTTGCGTTGTTATTTTTGTTGACAAATAGAATAACTTGTTGTTGCTTCTGATGAGCTCTGTTGGCCGTTAAAACAGCCTAACTTCAAAGCCTCTGCTGTGAAACACTTACCAAAAACTGTGCCCGCACTTGGTCATGTGCGCCTCTTCTATCATTTCGAAGCAAATGGGACTGGAAAATCACACACACACACACACACACACACACACACACACACACACACACACACACACACACACACACACACACACACACACACACACACACGTTAAGTGCGTGTCAACATTTTTGCTTTCAAACTTTTGAAACATTGACAGTAAACTTTCGCGAGCATGCGGCTACAAATAACGGCGGAGAAAACTAACCAGACAAAATCGTTGCTTTTATCTTCGTATGAGTTCAAGAGGCCGTTGTAAAGGGGCGCTTGGTGGAGGGACTTCTTCCTGCTGCCCGAGGACGCAACGGGTCTGCTCAGAGATGAGAACCCGCCCCGGGACGACGGCACGGCGGCCACTGTTGACACCGACGAACCCCCCTCGCTGGCTCCTGCCGGGGTCCGGGAGGGCACAACATTTGCAGAATTGTTCCCGTTACTTGTGACGGCGTTGCTCCCACCGCCACCGTTTGTGTTCCCGGTGCCTCCTGCGCTGCTGCCGCTAACATTACTCGTGCTGGGCACTGAACTCGCCCCGCCAGCGCTTTGCTGTGGCCGGTTGCTTGACATCATGCGAGGCCGACTAGAAACTCCCCAAAATCCGCTGCGTTTTTAGCTGTTCAAAGCATCCGGACAGTGCTGCTATCTGGCTACTTTAGCAGGTTTAGCTAGCTAGCTGGCTGCTTATGTCTTAGCATCCTGTGAGAAAACAAGAGTGACCGAACATCCAGCGTTTTTAAACTTGTTCGTCGGTGTCTGCCTCACTTTAGTCACTGACGGCGCATTAGGAAATCCCCGAAGTACGAAGGACAAAAGAAGCGGACAGCCAACGGCCAATAAAACAACCACAACTGCGTTGTCCAGTAGAATAGCAGCCGGCTAGCTACTGTTAGCTACGGAGAGGAATCTCTTGAGTTTCCTCGATTACCCAGGCGCCCAGTGCGCCCCGCCTTCCCGCTACCGCCCCCTAGCGAGAAGGAGTGCAACTGCGCTTATGGAAATACGCATTATGATTTTAAGAATAACGCAGTTGTGGCTTTTATTATGCAAATCTAGCATATATATTATGAAGGCATTGACAATAATAATAACAATAATAAGTAATAGTTTTAGACTTGAGATCCATGTTCAGTTTCTTTGTATTTGGCCACGTGCATGCGAAATGATTCCCTCTCACTACACTGACATTGTCAGTTGAAACTCGGGTCAAACAGCAACAGCCACAACACGCTGCACTTCTGTTGAATCTGATCAAATGTTGCATTCAATAAAAATAAATCCAGGGCTTTCCTATCTATTCAGTTGTATGTTGTACTCAATGAGAGCAAGCTTCATGGAGTTTTGTTAGAAATCCATTAATGTCATATACGTCAGAGGGATAATATGGAAATATGGAAATATTATCATCAAATAACCCCATAAGTGGCTAAAAATGAAAAGTATTATAATGATATACCTCAGGAGATCAAATGATTTTTGTGATGTTGTACAAATATTATAACGATTCCAGTCAACCACAGAAACAGTGTCTTCTCATGTTTGTCATTTTATTTATTTTTTACGGATTACATCAAAAACACGCAGGTGGTCAACCCCCGCCCCCCCCCCCCCCCCCCCCCCCCCCCCCCACACACACACACACACACACACACACACACACACACACACCACCACCACCACCACCACCACCAAAGTGGAGGGGGAGCCAAGAAAAACAGCATCCCGTCATTCAAGCATCCACCTGCAGCTTTGCAAATAACCACTAACGTATTCGTGCTCACAGTTTACCCCAGCTTTTCCGTTTTTCCCTCCACGTGAACAAACAAGGGATCCTCCGCGTAGGCACGTGCAAATATGGATTTTCCCATGTTTATGTTTGCGGAAGAAAGTGTACATGTGTCATTACGGGGCTCAGTTAGGACCACCATGTACAGTAAGATGTCTTTATCTGCAAGTGCTACACAGGTCAATCATGTTACCAAAGTCAGTATCAGGGATATCCATGCATATTACATCTAATTAGATTAAATACATTAAAATATATCAGAATATGAATTATATAGATACTCATTAAAGCTGTGTGTTGTTTTTTTGCATTGTCACATGGCTTTCCATACCTTTAAATGAGATGATAATAAATTTAAATGTAGATAAAAAAAGTGCGCAACTTGCATATAACGTAACACACAAATATCAGTTGTATCTTATATAATTTGAACATCTTAAAACACTGAACGTGTAACATAACAAGTGACTGAGTGAGAGCCTTTAAGTCAAACACCTGCAGTACTACACATTTACACCGTGCTGCACTCGTCCCCCTCCAGCCCTTCTCCCTCCCTGCTTTCTGTTTTTCAACCAGCGGTGGTGAAAAGCTTGCCATCTTTCTTTCTCCCCTTTTCTCTTCTTTCCTCCCCTCCTCACTTGTCTCGCACATCAGCCTGGATTTCCTCCCATTGGGGTCCCCTCTTATTTTGCATGGGGTGACCAGGTTGTGTGTGCGAAAGAGTGAGCGACACGGAGGAAATAATGAGGGTGTGTGGAGAAATGAGTGGGTGAGTGAGTGAGTGAGTGAGTGGGTGGGTGAGTGGTGGAAAAATTGTGTGAAAGAGAGAGAAAGAGAGAGAGAGGAAGACAGAGAGCGGGGCCTCAGGGTCGACGGGTCAAGACTGACAAACTCAGATGAAGGATAATCTGTGGAGGTCCCTTACAGCGGAGGGGTGAGGCCCTCGGTGGAGCACGCTCATTCAGATTCTCTCTCACACACACACACACACACACACTATCGCTCTCTTCCTCTTCTCCTTCATCCCCTTCCCTCCCTTTTTTTTAAAGTTGCTTCTCTTAAACCCACCCCTCCTATTTCTCTTGTTTCTTTTTTCCAACACAGTTGCAGCTGGATTTCAAAAGGCACTTTGCCAGCAGAAAAAGCTGAATGTTTAGCAGGCAGATCCCTCAGTCAGGCAGGCTGGGATTGTGGAATTCCTGCCTCCCACTCTTTAGGAACCGTTTTTTGCCCCTTCGGGGGGCCCCTGCCATAACTGCCAGCGGCCGCCTCCTCCTCCTCCTCCTCCTCCTCTCCATCTCCATCTCCTGCCTCGAAGCCAGGGCCCTGTTTGCAAATTGAGCCTGACAAAAAAAAAGAATCACGGGGTGTGAGGGGGAGAAGAAGGGGGCAGCGTTCACAGAAGGTGTGGAACAGCAACAGCCACCCATGTAGCTGCTGCAGAGAGTGCATCATGATTACATACACAAATGAAGTTCTCGGCATGTAATCAGCATGCACGCTCAGTCTTAATGTAAGTACACCTGTCTTAACACCTGTCGGCATGAGTTTTTTTTTTCCATTTGCAAGGTATTGTTCACGAGTCAAAGTCTTAATCCACATTACCAGCAACAAAAACACACAGTTTGACCCTGAAGAGACAAACAGCAAATGGTGTTGAGGGGGTTCTAAAACTCTTAAAATGCATGCTTCTTTATGAAACAGTGGATAATGCTGGAACTGGTGCTAAGCTCAGTGTGGGGTATTGCTGAAGGTGTGCTTACATCGTGCTCTGCAGTCACCTCATATCTTCCAAGCATGGAGTATAAGGAAGCATAATTCTCCAGTATTTAATAGAGATTGGTGCTATGTCACCACGAGTGACCATAACTCCTAAATAGATAAAAACAGTATAATATTCAGACCTGCGAAAAGTTGGTTTGACACAAAGAAACTAACCTCAAGGTCAACCTATTAAAAAGAAGATAATAAAGGTTCCTCACGGGCCATCGTCAGCAGGTCAGAACATGAGTAAGTGGACCTTGAGTATTTGTTTTGTGAAACTGCACGACATAACGAATGATACTATGATACTATATATATTTATAGATATGTTTGTATGTGTGTGTTCATGTCTATGTACATGCAACTGCATATATATCTTTTTGTTTACAGCTAAATCAATTACATGATAGAATTAAACATCTTATTAGTGGGTTTTTTCCCAGTTCCAGTTGCACCTCTCACCAGGTGTTTCCTCTCCCTGTATATATAAATATATATTTTTCTTTTTTCTTTTTTCAGTGCTGGCTTGGTCCACCCCGAGCGAAAGAGTTCGGCACAGAGCAGGTAGCATATTTGGTTGATCGGAAAAAACACACAAAAAAAAAATCACACACAAAAAAAACCCAAACCTTTTCATGTGCGAGGCAGATGTGGCGGCTGTCCGTGTTGTAGCACTGAGGAGAGCCAGAGAGGGAGCGAGATGGGGAGACGAGGGGAGGGAGAGAAAGGAAGAGAGACACGGGTTGGAGAGGGGGAAGGAAGGTCACTCAAACCTCACCTCCTTCACTTTAGAAAGAGCGCGTGTGTGTGTGTGTGTGAGGGGAAGAAAGAGAGGGAGAGATCAGACACAATTATGTCACTGCAGCGGGGGCAACCCCCCCACCGCCATCTCAGCCACCTCCACCTTTATTCATCCGTTGCCAGGTTGAGCTTAGAAGATGTGGACGGGGGGGGGGGGGGCAGTAACTTAAATATGGACTCAAGCACCGAACTGAAGTATGGTTTTCATGTATTTCACATTAGTGTTTGTCACATTTCAGAAGGCAAATCATGTTTTACTTCACTGCGTTACTTTGTACCTTCATGTTTTACACATAACGGTGAACTGAAACAGATTTAACCACCAAACTGTAGGTAAAACACTGCTTGTGCATCGATATAAATAATCCACCAACTGTATGAAAACACTGACCTGCACTTATACTTGTACTTTTGATACTCACATAACTTACAATACTATATGTACAGTTTTGCTTTGCAACATTTTTGCCAGTGGTTAAATCTCCACTGCATTATGAAAATACTCCATCACAATGCTTTGATTAAGTAAAAGTACACCCGGGCCTATTATCAAAATGTATTCAAAGCATTTCAAGTAAAAAGCACTTGTATTTCTACTAAAAAAATACCACGTTCATTGTTACTGATGCATTCACATGGAAGTGTCTTTTTCTACTTGTACAGCTGCTGGAGGTGGAGCTTCTGTAATCGATAGCATCTATGCATGTGACTTACAAGCTGCATCGCGTGCTATGCGCGGAAACGCTGCCTCTGCAAAATACACGTAGGGACGTAAAAACCGGCAACTAAAGCTGTCAAATAAATGAAGAAAAAAAAGTTCCCCATGTGAATTCAGGTTGAATAAAATGGGAATACTCGAGAAAAGTACAAGTGCCAATAAAAACCTGCCGTTAAGCACAGAGGCTGCTTGAGTAAATGTAGACTACTTAGTTACGTTCCACGACTGCGTTACTTGAGGGGGAATATTTTTTTTGCACTATTGTGTTGTTGCAACTATGACTTAAGTGAAAGGGTCTGGAGGTGGATGGATGGATGAGATGAGATCAGGACAAATAATAAAAAAGACCTCTTTCCAGTCCAGACCCCCCCTCTGCACCAGAGAGACGTAGCCTATGGCACAGGACTGGGGAATGAGGAGAGAGGAGAGAGAGGATTTCCCTTATAAAACACAAGTGTGAGGCCCCCCCCCCCCCACACACACACACACACACACACACACGCACCTCCGTCTCCCCCTTCTCCCCTCCCCACCACCTCCACCACACCTCCCCTACCGGTGATGTCAGGGCAGGGGCAGGGGCTCCCTGATAAAAAAAAAAACCTTTGGACTCGAGAGAATGAGAGAGAAAGAGAGAGAGAGAGAGAGAGAGAGAGAGAGAGAGAGAGAGAGAGAGAGAGAGAGAGAGAGAGAGAGAGAGAGAGAGAGAGAGAGAGAGAGAGAGAGAGAGAGATGGATGAGTGAATGGAGGAGGATATTACTATACTTCATGGGCCGGTGCAGAGGAGCGGAGCAAGTCACTCTTCTGAGGCGCACACACGGACGCACAACAAAAAAAACGAAGAGAGGAGCTGACGCGCCCCGAAACCGCGATTATTTTAATATAATGGAGTAATATTTGTTTTTAGAGGTACATCACTTGTCTGCTCAACAAGTAGGACGGCTGGCACTTTGCGGTGTACTTCAGTTCGCTTCCGGAGTGACTTTTGATTTTTTTAAATATATAATATTACTACTCCGATTCACCTTGCAGACATATTTGTTTTGGGAACGGGACGCACTAAATGATGATGCCGCTGTGGGTCAGGTAAAAAGAAACGAGAGGCTTTGCGCAAAGTCAGCATGGAGTGAATTCACCTGATTTATTTGTGCAATTCAGATCTGCATCTAATCTTTTTTTTTTTAATAAGGGGAACTGCACTGCCTTAGTAATAAACTGATTATGTGTCTGTTGATTTCAGTTTTAAAACAGTTTCGTTGCTGAAACACAGACAGAAATAGTTGCACGTTTTCTTCGCGACCTAAACAGAAACAAAGTGACAGATGCTGTCGATATTTTCGGGAGCGTAGACACGAACGGAACGGAAAGATTTCGGATGACCTGTGATTCTGTTAAACCTGCGCTTTAATCGATAGCAAACATATACCAAGATCCTCAATATGCAATACGTTCCACGTGACACACTTTGAATGTTAGTTTGATCCCTTTGGAATGCACTGATCGTTTATCACAAAATACATATATATATATATTAATCCCCCAAGAAGACGCAGCCAAAACAGTGTGGTTTTATTGCTGGGTAAATGTGCGCAAATAAATCTAATAACCACAGTCTGGTGTGAGACCTCCTGCGGCTGACCCTGAAGCCAGAGACTTTTTATAAAAGCTAAACCCCACCACCACCACTTTATCTTCAACAAAACCCGCTGAAAACCTCCCCTAACTCGAGACAATGTTGTTGATCAGACTACTGGCTATCTTCCTCATCCTCATCACCAACACGTGGCTGCTCAGCCCGGTTCGCTCTGACTCGCTCCGCCGGTACAAACGCGCCATGGCCCAGCGGGCGGACCACGAGCTCTCCAGGCTGGCAGGTGAACCCTGCACCGTCTCTGGCGTCTGGAGGTCCCGGCGGCAACCGCGCTCCGGCTTTCCGTCCCAACACCGCCCTCAAGCGGCCCGTCCGAGGACGCGCACGAGCCGGAGAGAGCTGTATACTGTTGGGAGCGCTGCCGCGGTCTGTACAGGAGGATGCAGGTTTGACACCGGGGTGCGCCGGTTCGCTCCGGCGGGGGAGGATAAGCGAGGCTGGGGCGACGCGGAGGATGTGGCGGTGGGAGCGACGTTTCCCCGGCAGCTCTTCGAAAAACGCTCCACTAACAACAATAGAGGGTCAAACCATGTCCGTGAACACACCACACAGAAGCCCGGGGTGTCTTTGCTTAAAGACGCCGGGCAGACCGTCTCCTCTGGCCGCGCAAAGTCCCCACGCGCCTCCCGCTCCAGGTTCACCCGCAGCCTCGGCGGGACGTTTCCTTACGCGGACGACGGCAACTCCAGCTGGGAGAAAGTTTTCCCCGCCAGCTCAACCGACACCACCGGGCTCCAGGTCCTCTACAGGCTGCGACAGGATGATGGAGACCAGCAGTCCTCGACTGGGACCCTGGAGGACAGCACCGAGGACTACTCCGGGGAGGTGGACGAGGCTGATCTGCCCGAGAGCCTGCCCGTCGGCAGCTCATCTCCCTGGGGGAGTCCCGTGCCCAGGGTTCCCCCCTCCTGGATGACCGCCCTGTACTTCGGCGGGCGTCGGGAGCAGCTGAAGGTGAAGCCGGCTGTGGGGGTGGAGCTGCCGAGGGCCAAGTTCAGCCTGGAGCTGTGGGTGAAGCCCGAGGGGGGGCAGAGCAACCCAGCGATCATAGCAGGTGGGTGAAAAACAGGAGTTAGCTTTATTCTAAATAAGTTCGATTTATTCTAAATAAGTTCGATTTATTCTGAATAAGTTAGCTTTATTCTAAATAAGTTCGATTTATTCTAAATAAGTTATCTTTATTCTAAATAAGTTATCTTTATTCTAAATAAATTATCTTTATTCTAAATAAGTTCGATTTATTCTAAATAAGTTCGATTTATTCTAAATAAGTTAGATTTATTCTAAATAAGTTAGATTTATTCTAAATAAGTTAGATTTATTCTGAATAAGTTAGCTTTATTCTAAATAAGTTAGCTTTATTCTAAACGAGTTAACTTTATTCTGAATATGTTAGATTTATTCTAAATAAGTTAGCTTTATTCTAAATAAGTTAGCTTTATTCTAAATAAGTTAGATTTATTCTAAATGAGTTAGATTTATTCCGAATAAGTTAACTTTATTGTAAATTAGTTAGATTTATTCAGAATAAGTTAACTTTATTCTAAATAAATTAGCTTTATTCTAAATGACTTCACTTTATTCTAAATTAGTTTTATGTTAAGTTCATGAGAACTTTATAACGAGAATACTTGTATACTCGAGTATGTTCAATGTATGCAACTTGATTACATCGGTATCCAAATGTTGTACTTTTTACTCCACTAAAGTACTGTTCAGATAACAACTTCTCATACACTTCCTGTGCATTTTACTGAACTTGAATGTTTTCTGATAACATTTTCGTTTTTCATTTAGTTGCATAATAATTGTGCAAACATAGATATTCCCCTAAGAAAGCCAAACCCTCACTTTTACTTTCTTAAATATTCAGGTTTGAGGTTTATTAACATTTTGGATTGACCGAGAGCACTGTAGTTGTTCAATAATAAAATGAATCCTCAAAAATACAACTTGCCTAATAATTGTGCACACGTGTATATGATTTGGTCCCCCTAACAGCATTTAGTTTGGCCCTTTTAACAGCGAGGTTTGTGTTTCCAAGAGAAAGATACTGGTCTCAGGAGGCTGCTTTTAAAGACAGAGTTCATCCAGGCTTTTTATGCTGCTTTTGTTCCTACTGCAGACACGGTGACAGTGATGACGAGAGATCACAGTGATCGGGATACGTGATGACATCTTTTTATAAATGCCATTTACTTCAGATAGCAACTTAATTATGTTATTATGTCTAGAAAACCAACGTTGTTATCGCAAGATAACGAGATAATCAACATATATCCATATAAAACAGAAGTTATTTTTTTCTTCTTATAACGTCTAATGTTCCCAGAGATCAGGAGTACAATGCCAGCATGCAAACAGAGAACTGAGGAGCTGTCTCTAGCATCTCCAAGGTCAAATCAGCTGATGTTGTGCACCCAACACATCATCAGCTAATATAGGTGATCCTGTATTAGAAGAATAAGCCAATCACTTCCACCAGAATATGAACAGAGGTATCTGGACTCATTCATTCCCTCTCACCTGGCTCACCTGTGGGTCCCCGTTGATGGCGGAGAGCGAATCATTACATTTAAAAACACCGACCTCAAACAAATGGAAGAGGATGAAAAGCGCTGTACGGTGCAGATAGTGAGAGGAGACCACAAACTGTTATGTCCGCTCACATTTACTCTGATCAAAGATCCGACTCCATTGCTTAACTTCTTTCTCTCATTGCTTCCTCATGTGAAGGCATCACGTTCTCTTTAGAGAAAAACAAACTCCCATTCTCCCTGCTAGACGTGACGTTGACATCGGTTCGAGTCCTAATGGTGATTGATTATCTGAATGAAATCTGTTTGTTTGTACAATGTGTCCTTTATTGTTACGTTACTGAAGGCTGCTGGACAAACAATGTCATGATGACACTGATTCTTTTCTTCTTAGTATGTATTGTAACTACGTTACTGCATCTGGCAATACTAATGTGTTCACTGACAGTATTGGCCAATATATTGGTTCTAGCAAATTAAACAAGTCTTAAAGCTGGACTTGATTTAAAGATTTAGGAGACAGGTTTATAAAGTTTGAAACCCCTGCTTCCTTTTAACCCGTAGACCACCTTGTTTTCTCCTTTTGAATTTGAATGAGTCCTCTGTGGTAAAAAACGGGTATGTCTTTGAGTTTGACACAAAAAGCAATCTTGTAATTTTGATGCCGTTTTAAATCGTCATTACATACCAGTCATTCCCAGCAAAATAATACACTTTTAGTATTTTTGAAGCGGCACCAATCAATATTTTTGTACTAACATGATAGCGTTTTAGCGTCTTTCAGCTCGTTGTTTTGTTTTTCTGGCCCAGAACTTTGCTGTTTAGCTCTCAATGCTCCCTGAATGTGTAAAATAGGCAATCGCTAGCTAACATGTTCTCACATATTATGTCAGTGTTGTGTTCAAACAACAAAAATGAAATGCAGCTTTCAAACATTAGTAGCCCTCCCCTGTGTGGTAGTGCTAATGCCTCACAACATAAAGACCACGTTTCCCATAAAGCTTGTAGTTTCCTGTTGCAAACACAATGTTGTCACTTCTTTGGCAGTACTGTTTCCCCACGGCCATCTGCTGCTGAATAAGACACGGAAAGTTTGAGCTCAAATTCAAACACAGCCCTCCCCGCGTTGTTGAAGGTTTACTCGTGATTAATTGTAAAAAGTAGCACCTTTAGCATTTCATGTTTTACAGTAGAAATGCAGAGATTGATAGTAATGTATTTACATTTGGTAATGCAGTATAATCCAAAGCCATAGCCTCCTAACCGCTGCTTTCTTTAACCATGGAAACGGGCTCACCTCCTGAGGGATTATTTCTCTGCACTTCACACACTCACACACACTGTGTGTAAACACACACACACATGCGTTTGGGAGGGTGAAGGGGTTCCCTGACCCCTCGCTGTCCCAGTGTTACACATCTGGGGAGCAGATGTGTATCTGTGTGTGTCAGATGGAAACATCAGGGCCATGCCATGGCTGAGTGAAATACCTCCTTCCCCTCTGGGTTCTCTCCCTCCGTCTCTGTCTATTCTCCAGGCTCCGTATCTGTGTGTTGGCCTCTTTGTGCCTCTCTTTCTGTGTTGCCCCATGTTTTCCTGAGGGAAATGGATACTTTTTTGCCGTCTTCTGACTCTGCAAGATAACGTTGGCAGGTTTTGTTGTTTTTTATTAATTAAAAATATTGTTCTTTTCTCCATTACCCCTTTGCCATAGGTGTATTTGACAACTGTTCCCATTCACTGAGTGAGAAGGGCTGGTCGGTAGGCATCCGGACCGTGGAGCCCGCCGGCGCCAAAGATGCGCGCTTCTACTTCACGCTCCGCACAGACCGAGCTGTGAAATCCACCACCGTCTACAGCCACCAGCGGTACCGAGCCAACGCCTGGACCCACCTGATGGCCACTTATAACGGCCACAACATGAGCCTGTACGTCGACGGTGCTAAGGTGTGTGCTTTTGGTTGAGCTGTGGTTCACAGTTTGGTTGAGTTCGGTCATCCACCTTCGTCACTGTCAACTCGCTGATGACTGAAATACAATGGTGGTATTTTGACAAAGCAATCCAAACTCAAGATCCACTCACTAGCTTTCTACGGGTCTTTCACCCACATCACATGATCATCTATTTTCAAGGTCTTTCACTCTTAGCCCTAAAAGTGCCACGGATGAAATCACAACAGCTACTGAGCTTGCGTCGATACTGCACATTTCGACATCATCCAGCACATGAGGTCAAAGTCAGAGTGAGGTCAGACTGAGGGACAATACTAGTTTCTCATTGGGCCATGCTAGACTTAGAAATAATTTTGGGTAACAAATCTGGTGGTTGAACAATCCCATCAGCATTGCATCATAATATTCACATACAAGCAGTTGTTTTTTTTGTCTTCTGACAGAGGATAGGACACCTGTTTATGAATATTGAGTGAATATGTAGGGTGCTTTTAATTTTGTTGACAACCAGATGGAGAGCTCCCCAAGTGACATCGCCACAACAGCAGCTGTCAAACCCTGGTAGACTAAATGTTCTCTTTTTGAAAAAGTCCAATAAATTCACAACATAATCTCCTCGGCTGTCGTCTCTCCTCCACCTTCACCCCTCAGGTGGGAGAGAGCAGTCTCCAGGCAGGGAATCTCTACAGTCCCTTCATGAAGACGTGCAGAACCCTCTTCCTCGGCAGTAACCAATCGGATCAGGGGCACAGCTTCAGGGGCCATATAGGGGGTGTGGTCTTGTGGGGCTACGCCCGCTCTCACGAGGAGCTGCTGAAGCGGCCACTTCTAAACGACAAAAGCGAGCCACTCTTGGCGATGTGGGCCGACTTCACTAAGGTAACTGACTATATTTAATTTTTACTTTTTTTATGTCATATTATTATCAGCGTTACTTGTTTAATCATTATATATGGAAAGTGGTTGCTGTAGTATTAAAATGAATTAAAATGTTGCTTCTAACTTTGAGGTGGAAGAGCTATGGACTCCATACAAAGTTGGCCTCCATCCGACCATCATCACCACTCCCGTCCCCGAACAAGAACTTGTCTCCTCGTTCCTGCCGCCACCCTGCGGCCTGACACCCTGCGACAACACCGACATAATCTTTGGCTACAACAACAACTGCCAGCTCCGTGCCACCAAGCGAGTTCGCTACCGGGTCGTCAACCTCTCCGATGACGATGGTGGGAACCCCACCGTGTCCGAAAACCAGATCCAGCTCCAGCACCAGGCTCTAACCGAGGCCTTTTGGCCTTACAACATCACCCTGGATCTGAGCGTGCACACTGCCAGAAACTCCAGCTTCAGACAGCGGTTCATCCTCAGTAACTGTCGAATTGGGAAGATCGGGAACCGCCAATGTGACCCCGAGTGCGACCACCCAAGGACAGGCCACGACGGCGGGGACTGCTTAAGACTGGGGCCCTGCTACAACTGGAAGAGGCAGGATGGAGTTTGTAACATGGAGTGCAACAGCATACACTATGACTATGATGATGGAGACTGCTGTGACCCGGAGATCACCGACGTCTTCAAGACCTGCTTCGATCCCGAGTCCCCTGACAGGTGAGGTTAAGAGACAAAAGTCCTGTCGCAACACAGATACTAGTTTTATTCACTAATTATTTCCAAGTGCTGTGGTTAACTTCCTGCAGATTTTTCAAATTAGAAACTGATTAGGAAAGGAAGGGATTACTCACAGACTTGTATTGCGACACATTTGTACAGGAAGTGTTTCCGTAACAGTACCTAGCTTTTCTGCAATCCCCAAAAAACTGCAAAATAGAAGCGGCTGAAAAAAACCCCAGTGAATTCAAACAATATTTGTGTTAGTAGAGAAACTCAGCAGCAGAGTGGTTGGTGTGACATTACAATGTTGTTGTACTCTTAACGCTGTGGAATTTCTGTTTTACTGAATTGATGGAGATAAAAGTTGAATTTGTAGATATCAGAGAGCAAGGGAAATTTGTCCTTGAGGTATAGAAGCATCTATTTTATAATTTATGGTAATTGAATTGCTAGTTATTATTCTAACGTCAGGTGGAATTGTCTGTGACCAAGAAAGATACACATTAGTTGACAAAACAGAGACTCGGGATATTATGCTGCATTTACACTGCGTGGTCCAGCTTGACTTGATTCACTCTTGGTAGCAGGAAATGTTCTCAATTTTGTTTCCCGCTGCAGATAGTATCCCTTCCATGTGGGCTCAAAGCACTATTGACCATAGCTTGGGTATTTAAAATGGCGTTTTTTGTGCAGGATGTCCCGTGTTGCGACTTGACCAATCAGTGATCTGCAGTGTTTAACTCCACCTTCTAGTATCGGCTCAGCTCGCTTGGAACCTCGACCAAGGTGCTACAAAAAAAGAAGCTGGTACATTCTATAACTTTTGCTCATGGAAAACCAAAAAAAGTACCTGTTACCATCCATAACTTTTGCTCATGGAAAACAGAAAAAAGTACCTGGTACCATCCATAACGTTTGCTAATGGAAAACCAAAAAAAGTACCTGTTACCATCCATAACTTTTGTAAATGGAAAACAGAAAAAAGTACCTGGTACCATCCATAACTTTTGTAAATGGAAAACCAAAAAAAGTACCTGGTACCATCCATAACTTTTGTAATGGAAAAACCCCAAAAGTACTTGGTACTATCCAAAACCTTTGTTAATGGAAAACCAAAGAAAGTACCTGGTACCATCCATAACTTTTGTTAATGAAAAACCAAAAAAGTACCTGCTACCATCCATAACTTTTGCTAATGGAAAACCAAAGACAGTACCCGGTACCATCTTTTGCTAATAGAAAATCAAAAAAGTACCTGTTACCATCCATAACATTTGTTAATGAAAAAACAAAAAAGTACCTGGTACATCCACAACTGTTGTTAATGGAAAAAACAAAAGAAGTACCTGTTACCATCCATAACTTTTGCTCATGGAAAACCAAAAAAAGTACCTGGTTCCATCCTTAACTTTTGCTAATGGAAAACCAAAGACACTACCTGGTACCATCTTTTGCTAATAGAAAACCAAAAAAGTACCTGTTACCATCCATAACATTTGTTAATGGAAAACCCCAAAAAGTACCTGTTACCATCCATAACTTTTGTTAATGGAAAACCAAAAAAGGAACGGAGGTTGAGTCGAATGGAGAGCATTTTAATTGAATCGTTTTCAGGAGGAGGTTGTCGCTGGTCGCAAACATTTTATTGAATTAACAGTATAGCAATCAGTCCATTGATACACTGTATATCAATCTAAGTATATTAAGACAGGCGGAATTGATGGAAAGATACAGCTGTGGAAGCACCAGGGGGATTGATATCAGCCAGTGAGGACAACATGTTTTTCCAGAGGCGAGAGGTCTCTGGGCATAAATGGCCACTAATAAGACCAGTTCTCCCCATGAGGTGAACGTCTCATTGTGCTTCAGCAGGGATGCATTGCCAAATTAGTGCTCTCGCTTTCCCCCAGTAGTTTTAGAGCAAGCTCTGTGAAATGGGGATGCTGGGTGAAGAGGCCAAAGCGCACGGCAGCCCCGCTGCCTTCCGTTCGGTCTGACAGACAGGCTCATGCAGAGCTCCAAATAGCTTGCATGAAGTCTCACCGTGAAGTCAACGGTCCAGGCTCTTAATGACCCCGTCCTCGATCCAAATTTTAACCACACGCTTTACACTGGGCCACTGAGAAACAGAACATGGGAACTGGAGCTATTTATTTTTAAACCATTTAGCGCTTGATGTCTGGAGTTGACACAGAGTGACAGCTTAACACAAGGATGTATTCATGTTTTTTTCTAAACTGGTAGAATTGTTATGTTTTCCTTTTTCTACTTTTTCTACTTGACCTCCCTCACAGTTTACAACATGTGTTATTACACCTCGTCATAATCGAAAATCCAAAACCTTGTCACTAAAGCAAAGTTCAACTTTCCATCTTCATATTGCTTATGTAGTAGTGTAGTGGTGCTGTAGTGCACTTCATTAAACCATAAACTGCACTACATATTTATGCAACTCTTACATACATGTGGCTTCTTCTGTATAATAATGTAGAACATTAAGTTGACTTGGTGTTCTGTTATACAATTGGTGTAAAATAAAATCCATATTTTCATAGTTTAGGTAGCAAATACAACAGGATTCAACATGACTCAAAAGCCCAAATTATTACTTTGGCGTTTAATCCAAGACCTAAATTTCTGATTCTATTAGTTTCAACCCAAAAGGTTATGAGAGGCAGAAAGCTTCCATGGATCAGAGACAAGCTTTTCTTCAGATAAACAAACTGTTCACATCATCACATTCTTTCAGAAATGACTGACCGTGATGGTTTATAGCTGCTGGACTATGAATAGAGGACAGACACGCTTTACCACTCGCAGATGGTGAGGAGGAAAATGTGAAATGTATAAATGATCACATACCAACACAGGCTTATTGGTATTTTTGTCGGAAACTGGAGCTGATGGCCAACTGTTGGGTTTTTCCATTAGAGTCCCATTAGAGTCCCATTGAAATGAAAAATACATTTTCACACTTTGAATCCTGTGTCTCAGAGCTAATTGTTCATTTATATGTGGTTATGACAAACAATTTCAGAATCCCCATCAAGTCACCGTCTTTTCTCTTCTGTAAAAGATCTAAAATGTTTGATGACTAATGAGACTTTGGGACAACGAGATAGTCACGCCAGTTATATAAAAACACATTTGTGGATGCTAGTGAACAGAACAATATATATAGAGAGAGATGCGTTTGGATATCAGTGGGCCAAAACTTTGTTTGCATTTCCAAAACAATGTAGAGTTTCGCCTTTCATCTGCATGTACTTCCTGCACTGCAGTGACACTGAGCCGGTTGGAGGAAAAGAAGAAAGGAAGCAGAATGCACAGGCAAGAATGCGTTCCGGTTGATTCCACTGTTTGATTTACGTAGTAGCAGCGGCCGACAGGTTAGCGAAGCATGCTTTTGATCGGAAAAACAACATCATAAACACTTGAAGTAAGCTGGACTTTATAGCTTCTGCGCTTTCCTTACCCAAAACACAAGATGACCGTGACCTGTGCCCAGCAGCTGTGTGAATGTGAAACCGGCTGTTGCTAGAAAAGAACACACTGCTTGGCTGACTCTCCCTGGAAGACAGGTTAAAGATGGGTAAAAGTAAAAAGAAAAAAGAGCTGACCTGCATGTGTGTGGTCTCATTGCTTGGCCATATGCAGGAAGTTCGAAGTGTGTCACGAGTAAACGGTAATTTATGTTGTCTTGTCATGAGCTCGGTGGGATAGACAGCGAGACAGACTGGAAAAAACAAAGATTGGTTAGTTGTTATGGTCAGATGTTCCCTGTGCTCAGCCGGAGCTCTGCACCCTGCAGAGAGGAGATGGACTCTAATGAAACGAGCTGGACAGCAGACAGCACTTTGCTCTGTTGTTGTGGTCTGGTCCTTTGGCCATCAATTATATGAAATGCTCAGTGATTTATTCTCCATTCAATTTGATGGTTATTGCAAAAGGATATTCCAACAAGAACAAATGAAAATACTTCCTCCATACTTACCTTTGGGTAATAACTGGAGTCTGTTTGAGTTTGATGCATGACAGGGAATTGGAGAGATCAATGTAATGTGTAGATGTTGATGTGAGCATGGCTCTAGATCTGGTTTTGTGAACGTTTCTGCATGAGAGACATCCTTAAATAAGGCCTCTCCCTTTTATTTCAAATTTTGAAAGCAAAAGTCACAGTGTGTGCTTCTACGCATGCCTGGTCTCGCTCTTCTGGCTCCAAATACGACGCTTGGGCAGTGGCCCGCCCGTCATGATACCGCCGCACAAGACACCCTTTAGCGCCTGTATGAGACGCACCGGGCTTTCAAGTAACTCCAATACAAACACATGCGTGTCGTTATTAGGGCAGGGTGGGAGGATTTTGACTCAGGGGACCGGCGTTCGTGTCCTGTGTGACACCAAAAAGAGTGATTTTTACTGACGACCTTATGTCACGTGACGTTCTTTGGTCCGTTACGTTATTTCAAGCCAAACCATGAGGTTTTGTCTAACCCTGACTAACAGTGGAGTGAATCCATCCAGCACACGTGAAGACGGGGTAACACAAAACAGGGGTGACGAACTTTGTCATTTTACAGCTACATTTAAATATGTTTCTGAAAACATTTGAGGAGCGAAATGGGCAATGCAGTAGCCTCGCTTCATTTGCATATAGTTGAGTTTGAGTCATGATTATGTAAACTCGGATGCAGCGAATCATCAGTCAACTTGCCAGGTCAGGTCGGTCACGCATAAGATCTGTCAACTTCACATACGTTAACGGAATTGGTGTATCTCCACCTGAAGTGGTTTTGTTGCCAATAACGTGTTACAATGTTAACCTCGACCGTTTTAACGGTAAAAAGGCTGCTGCCAGCATCATTACAGTGATGGCTTTTACCCAAACCGCAAAATATGACGAGCGGGGACTTTGACACGCCCGCATGCATGCATGAGTTTGTCCCAACTGTCTCAGCAGAAGATGGGGTTTGTGGAGCACTGAAACATTTTTTATATTTTGGGATCTGGGTTTTTGATGTACTGATACGGCTTTTTAAATTCTTCTCTCTGTGCTCTGACAGTTATTCAGATTGTGGGACCCTATATGTGTGCAGCTGCTGATCGCTGGTACAGAGCCAGAGTTTTTTTTTTCAAGCCAGCTGCTGTCATGAAACAAATTTGTTGTTGAGAGCCAGTCCTAGAGCGATGGCCAGGTACATTGCAGATTCTGGCAGTACAATAAAGAAAAGTCTGGAGGGGAAAGATGGACAGAGAGAAAGAAATAGAGAGGCAAAGGTGGAGGGGGAATTATTGGGTGGCAGGGGACATCATGTTGATTTAAGCTGAGACACATGTTCAAGATTTGCTAACGTTTTTTGGTCTGCAAATCCTGGACGGTGCACTTGAGTGCTAAGAGCTCCAGGCAACTCCCCTGAAGGAACAAGGCGTTTTACATATACGTGAATCTCGAGTTTTATTGTGGACATGTTTTATCCACTGATAAAAACATAAGAGCGATGTTTCCCAGAGCAGTAAATGCATCTCCACATCTGAATGAGGTTGTTGATCAAAGCTTGTAAGGCCGTAACAACTGTCCCTTTGTTAAGCCCCACCTCCCTTAGCTACTGTACTATAGACTCTTTCACAGTTTGTAAACAACGACGACGCATGAAAGTGTGCTCACATAGTTTGGCAACAGAAGCGTGGTGGAGTACAATAGCTTGTCAGGTTAAGCAAGGCTGTTAACCACCAAAGATCGACAACGTGACCCTAACAAAGCACCAGATGCCTACAACTACATTGTGTGTAGTTTTGAGTCTTGTGACAAAGTGGGTGAGAACACACCATTTGTCCCCGTATTACATTAATCTATAAATCTAACCATGCTTGTCAATTGTTTACCATACCCACCATGTGTTCCAGAGGCTAAAGGGGGAGGGACCCAACCATTTCCTCTATTTATACACTGGATGATGTCATCTGTGATGTCATTGGGTCAGACCAAGTATGGGGGGGAGTAGAGTATGTACAGGTAGATTTGTAGGTTAGTTGTGATCTGTTTTACATTGTTGTGAGTGTATAGCAAATTGTAAACCATACCAAATTGTTGGCTACCTAAAGGGGTGCTGTAAGGTAGAGCTTTTGTCTGTTAACTATTGGAGTCAGTAATTGGTGTCACCAGCACTCATGGTAGGAACTAAATCCTGCTGATCGGAGGCACTATATAAGGAGATGACTTTGACTGAACAGGGGAGGAAGGAAGATCAGTGTGTAGCTGTGTGCATGTGATTATGATACTTTATGATACTTTATGATGAGTTGAGTTTATTCGGTTACGCTAAGTTAACCGTTTGGTTACACGTGTAGCAGGGCACTTTTGTAGCTAAAACACCTTTTGTTATCGGAACAAAGTCTTGTGTCAGCCTCCTACCACTTCAGAAGCCACTCCGGTCAGGCTTCACCATAAGTCTATAATCAGTCCCGTGGTAGTCAACACGTTTAAGAGCAGGGAGCCATAGCCGTTGTGTAACAAGTCGCCAGCGTTAACTGAAGACTCTCGGAACAGAACACTAGGCGTCCTCGTAAAAGCCTTCAATCAATTTCAAAATACAAACCCATCTGTGTTTATTATCGATGCCAACCGCTTACGCAAGTTACGACGAGCGACCACGGATGCATTCGACGGAAAGTCACTAGTTTAAACGGTCACTGGTAACTGTTTTAATTTAATTTGAAGCTTGCTAACTCGTCTGGATGTCTGCGGCCAAACACCACTTCAAGAATCATGAAGCGGTGTTCTTTTGCAAAAGATCATCTTGCTGAACTAAACATGTAAGTGTCACAAACTTGCCAGAGTTTATTTTCTGCGATTGTCCAAAATCCAGTCGAGAAAAATCCAAGTGGCTCTTCGCAGCGGGAACCTGTGCGATGCTAACTTGCGGGGCCGGCCTTTAAAAAATATGCAGCACAGAAAACACTCTTATTTACTGCACAACACGTGCACTTTGGGAGGGATCGCGTTGGGGGGGATTACACACATGCAGATCTCTTGGCTGCTGAACAACACCTTTGGATCAATTTAGAGGCGAAGCGCTTCACTTTTGAAAGTAGTGTATGGGAGACTACGGATTACTGCTTTTTTATGAATCAAGATTTTTCCCAGCAGAAAGCTGAGTATTTACGGTCACAAGCTTGGAACAACGCAAGCAGTGCTGAGCCAAAGCTGACGTCTTTTTTTAAAGAGCAATTATAAAAATGACATTTCTGATGGAGAAAAAAAAAAAGAAAGTACTTCCTAATCTTTAAAGATTTTAGCATGGTTAAGTGATATTTATAAATTCGGCCCTACGGCTGAGTTCGACCAAAAGCATGAACTTATTTCTTCAGAAATCGACGTAAAACAAATCATCCAAATACACTTGAAGTAACTGAGGTAAAGATTCAAGTACGGCTTAGTAATGTGAACAAAGTTAGCCTCACAGCTGAACTTGATCAAACCTCCTGCTGTAGAAACATAACATGAAACAATAATCCATTACGTTATAATCTTTGAAAAACACTTCACTAATAAAACGATGCATGATTTATACATTAAACATCTGTTTGTAAGTATGAACTGATTTGACCCAACGCTGTACTGATGCACCACTGGACGACTTGGCACTGTCGATATATATTATTACCTCGGCCTGTACATAAAGCAGATACAATGAAGTGCATACTACACAGATACACCCATACTCCTACTGACAGCTTCTTTATCAAGCAACAAGACCCCCCACTGCAAATTCTCTGACCCGCCAAGGCCTAACGGTAAAGGGTGTAAAACTTTACAGCTAATAATGTAAGCTACATACAGGGTCAGAGAGAGATGTCGATGGGTTAAAGCAAACTGTCGTCTGCTAAACAGAATACGTTCTTAAATTCACTCTCACAACACTAAGTTGTTGTTGAGCACAAACTATATTTCTCTGTTCTCAATGATTAAAGGCATACATCGTCTGTAAAGTCTACACCTGTGCATTGCATACTAGAACTTAACTAATATGGAAAAGTATGATATTTCTTATCTAAAATGTTCCTGTTTTCTCTTTTTCTATGTTTAATTGCTGCAGGGCCTATATGAGTGTGAAAGAGCTGAAGGAGGAGCTGCACCTGAGCGGCAGCGACACGCTCAATGTTTTCTTTGCCAGCAACTCTGTACGAGAAGAGCTGGCAGGAGCTGCAACGTGGCCATGGGCGAAAGAGGCTCTTACCCACCAAGGTAAGTTAAACTACCTCAAACTATTGTGAATTATATATAACTGTCATATTGTCTTTATTTCCATTGTATTCTCTTTATACCATTATCTCTCTTCCTCTTTCTTTTTTGCTCCTTTACCGGATTTGTCAATATTCTCTTTTTTTACTTTTTTTGATTCATCCCTTAATCTCTTCCCTCGCCCTCCATCCTTTGCTGTCTGCTTTGGCGATATGCTAACGAGTAGAATAAGTAGAGCTGGCAGGGATTTTCCCGGCACCTTGCCCCTTTCCTGTTCCAATCATTAGGCCTCTTTCCACTGGAAACGGCTAATCAACCCAACAACAACCAAACAACCAAACAGCAGTGCGGGCTCCTTAAAAGCTTTTTTGGGGGTCAGGTTTTTCCTCATCCAAAGGACAGAGGATGTTATGTGCTGTACAGTTTTTAATGTGATATTGGGCTTTATAAATAAAATGGACTTAACTTGACCAGTGTACCATTGTTGCCACCAATGCCTAGCTGTTCTTTATTCATTATTATTATTGTGCTAGTACAAAGTAGTGAGTGGAATCAACAGTAGGACACACGTGGGCTAGATGTACCTCCAGTGGAAGCATTCATCATTTACAGAGCCCTGTAACAAACGAAATGTGTGGAATACTGCTACTCGAAGCATTTCCAGCACCTCGTGAATCTCTCAGAGTCAGTCTGTCAGATGGGTTCCTAATCACGTCCAGTTCAGTATGTTTAACTTAAATAAACAATGAAAGCTTCGTCTTGTTTTCTATATCCTACACAAAATACAGATGAAATGACTAGTCCAATGATTTTACGATTGACAATTCATTATTTATTTATCATTTAAGTACATTTTTCAGAGGATTTTCTGCTTTTCCTTAGTTTATATAATTAGGAATCTTATATTTATCCATTTTTTGACGGTCAGATTAAATAAGCTGTTTTATTTTTGAATGTCACTTTGAGCTCTGGTAACTTCTGCTGGGAAGTTGTTATTTAAAATGTAAAAGAATAAATTGATAATTGAGCAATCAAAAACGTAATCGGTTGATTCAATGAAAGTCATTGTTAGCTGTAGTCTTATAAGCAAAACACAGGTGGCGTTTTATAACCACATTACACACATCAAATTAGCAATTTTATGTCTAAAATTAGAATGAAATTAGGCCAAAATGATTACGCAGCACAACAACAGCGCTATTAAACAAAATGAAATATATTTAAACCAGCTTTTAGCACATGATTAAGTTGTAACCCATTGATTTAAAAAAAACTGATAGAAAGAAGAGTTGTTTTTCTTTCTTTCTTTGCCAAACCATTTTTGTTTAAAGTTGAATAAACCGATGTTTTTGCTCACGAAGGAGCTGAGAAATAGCTCCCTGTGAACACAGGGTGTCAAATAACGAAATAAGACTTTCCCTGGTTTTATTGTGCCCAGCTGCTTTTTCGAAAAAGCTTTAATTCCATTTTGGGATAATAACTGTAATTACATAATCTAATATGTTGTTGTTCTGTGGATGTATGAGCTGGAGATGGATATCAATTTATATAGGAATGCTTAATGCTCCCGTTCATATTGTCAGAGTAGAATTAAACTGTTGTACTGAGTTCTCTCCTTTGCTTCAGTCGCTCAGCATCTGTCCCCGTTTAAACAAGTCAGTAGATGACAAGACGTCTCCGGAGGCCCTGTTGTTTAGTGTCTTCGCATTTAATGTCTTCATTGTTCAATGTCTTCGCCACGGAATACGCTGTTTCTAATTAGAAAACCAATAACTGTCATGTCTGTTCTTGATTCTGTAATTATCAGCATACTCCGTACCTCCACTCAAAGGCTGTTCTCGTAAGAATGGCCCCAAAACCACAGCTGATTTTAAAACGGATTTCTTTGGAATACTTGATGATTTGTATTTTGATTTAGTCTTTCATTAAAGAACATTTCTATTTGTATGTATGCTTTATGTTGTTCTGTCAAGAAAACATTTTTTAAGAAATCCTGCGTCCAGATCCACACCTAAAAGAACAATTTCTGACTTTCTACCAAACTGAATAGAGATCTGGAAACATATTTTGAGATATCCTGTTAACTACTGGACACATCAACAAACTAAATACACAAGCTCCGAGGCGTGAGCAAGGGGCAGCAGGATCCAAGCACAAAGGAATATTGCTGGAGAACTTGGAGGATATTAGTACACAGGTTTAAACATGTACTTCAGAGCAGGGCCATTAGAAAATTAACTTCATGTGCTTATGGAAACAAAAAGAAGCTATGTTTCCACTGTGTTCTTCCATTCAGTCTTCCTGTCTGCTCGTTAAAGAGTGCTTTTTCCAAGTTCTATGAACAGTTGATGATTAGACCGGAGGCCTGATTTTCCTTCTGTTTTCTCGTTGTGATCTGTCTGCCTGAATCCAGCCTTCCAACCTTTTACACTGCGTTAACAGTGGCTCTCCTCCTTATACGCTAATCACAATACATTTCTAACACTTCAAACATTCTGCTGCATCTTAAACATACTCATATAGTCTAGTAATTATCTAGTTATATCGGCTTTCTCCATTGTTTATCAGTGATTTTGTGCTCACTCCATTGTTTATCAGTGATTTTGTGCTTTAGTTTTTTTCCTCCTCATCATCTAGTAGTATAGCTTATTGCATTTTCAGTGGCATAGGTTGGTTCCGAGGCCATGGAACTTCTTCTTTACTAGTTAGACAATGGTGCTAGGTGTCAACTATTAGGAAAATGAGGCAAAATGACGAATACAAGGTTTCTGCAGAGCATTCCTCTAGATTCAGAGCATGTCCACCCGCAGCCATGTAACAGTATCCAGTTTCCTGTTTTTGGTTTAAAGTACTTAAGTTTTACTGCTTTTCTAATTGGTTTTAAATGTCACAGTGCTTACTGTTTTTACAATGGAGGTTTGTTGCTCTTTTGGAAATTCTGTGGCAGAGAGTCAAACTGGAGCTCAATTGCCAGACAGCTGGTGGTTAGAATCTGGACTTAACAGCAATACCACATTAGTTTTGTTGGGCGTGTCCTGCCGTAAAGCACTAAACCTTTTTGAGGTTACTTTTGGAAATCACGTCAGAGTGATGGAATGAGGTGTCACAGTTTTGAAAGAGAAAGCTATTTTAGATTTGTACCTTGCAATGGCGCAAAAAAATAAATCTCACTTTTCCGTCACTTGAAATATTAAAAATAGTCTTATCAAAAGACAAAAACATTTAGATAGTAATAATATTATGACCCATATGAATTTGATCTTTTGTCCTCAGGTGGGATGGTGCTTAACCCGTCCTACTTTGGCACCCTGGGCCACCACAATACCATGATCCATGAGATGGGCCACATCCTTGGACTGTACCATGTCTTCAAGGGGGTGAGCGAGCGGGACTCCTGTGATGACCCATGTCAGGTAAGACTGTTCAATCGTCTCCTCTTGATAATACTTACAAGTCCTCCAACACATATAACCATATGTGGTTGTTTGTTCCGACCAGGTGGCAACCTCTGGTTCTGAAAAGTGAAGCCTATGTGGAAGTGCCTTAAACCTGCATTCTTTTTAATGTCCATCAGGGGGCGACTCCTCCGGTTGTAAAAAGGGTTAGCATAGAGGGATTGTATAATGGTCTATTAGAAAATGACTCTACTTCTCACTTCATTTAAGACTTCTTCAATACAGCATGATGTTCATTTAGTAAATGATGGTCCTTTTAGAGTCAAATAGACCATAAAGCTGAGTATGCTTTAGGGTGGGGCTACCTTGTGATTGACAGGTCTCTACCATGGCATTTTGCGGTCAGGGTGTTGTCCTCGTTTTTCGTCTCAGAACTTCCACCCTTTCACAAAGTGTTTTCACCTCAAAAAAGTTAATTGTCACATTTTGGTCATGTAAAAATGTCTTATTCAGCGTTTGGTTGTACTTAGCTCCACCCTCTCGGCTCACTTCTGGCTGCAAAAAAACAAGCCGGCGACAGCGATCTCCTAGGTGAAAGTCATATGTTTGTTTGACCCATCTGTCCACACCAACCGCATCCCTGCTTCGTCGCTCTTTAAACCATGTCACCTGACTTCCTCCTTTGGTCCCGTCGTAATTAGTACAACCACTAGAGGTCGCCGCCAAACAACTGTTAATATGGGTCATAACACACGGCTTGTACAAACAACCAATGGGCTCGTTTAATGTGACAAAGGTCTTCCCTTTGCAAAGCTGTACTGTACTCACTTTTTGTTTCAAATGTTTATTGTTCGGTATCATACAGTATATTGTTTTATCAAAAATGCTACTTTGTGTGGGAAAGCGTCTACACTTGTAACGTTCTTTATATGAACTTCTTTCTGTCTGTAAAGTATATACATTGATCTTTTCACTCTTCTGTGATCATTTAGTTCTGTCATATACACTTGCAGGAGACCACCCCATCTATGGAGACAGGAGATCTGTGTGCTGACACCGCACCAACACCCAAATCCAAAGCCTGCCACGACCCTGGAGCCGTCAACGATACCTGTGGACTCACCATGTACCATGACACACCTTATAGCAATTACATGAGTTACACAGGTACAGTGGATAATATAATTAACAGTAGGTGTACTGTCAGAGATGTCGAAAAGAATCATTGACCCACAGAACAGGGTAGACCGTACACTGTACAGAAGAGCGAGGACATAAAGTAGACTCTATGTAACATCCTACTGCAAAATCACAAACGTTGCTTTTTTGTGCAAAACAGAATTCAGGAATACAAAACACATGGTTCTTGATTGCAACTTGGTCTTGAATCCATATCATTTGTTGGGGACATGTTATGACATGTCCTCATATCAGGTGAAAAGACATGAGGCTCTTATGGAAAGTAATGTACCTCTTGACATTTGTAACACACAGCCACACAAGCAAGTACAACTACGACATATACTTGCAAACAACTTGCATTACTTTTTAAAATGTGTTTTATTAAGACTCAGCTGGCTAATTTAAGATATTTTTAGATGATCCGTGATGATTACCTGGACCTTTTCTTTGCATTGCACCCCGTCAGATGACAACTGCACCAACCATTTCACACCCAACCAAGTGGCCCGGATGCACTGTTATCTTGACTTGGTCTACCAGAACTGGCTGACGGAGCAGCAACCTGCCCCCATCCCTCTGGCCCCTATAGTGATGGACCAGAGTCTGGATTCTGTCGCAATCTATTGGCTGCCACCTATAAGGGGACCACTTTATCAGAGGTACGATTGCATGGGTTCTTCATTTAAATGTTTGACTCTCCAAATGTAGTTATGTCTGTTATCTGCACTATATTGTTCAAATGTGTTTTCATTTTTGAAACTCATCAGAGCCCAAAAGATCTTTGGAAAATATGTCCACCTGGTCCTATGAGTGCTTTAGTGATAGAGGCCCTGTTGTTGGGTGGGTGGCAGTAGCTCTGTCTGTGGGGGTCTTGGCTTGGGAACCAGAGGGCCATTTGCTTGGTTCCCCTTATTGCTGCTTGCAGTGTTGTTGACATGCTTGACTCAGTTTGCAGAGCCTTGAAGCCCCGCCCCCGCTGCTGCACAGAGCGCTGTTTCCTTGTTTATTAAAAGTTTATTTAAAATTGAAAGTGTTGTGTGTCCAACTTTGACATTGTACGTCCTTGGGTCCCCAGCAATACACCCACCAAGTGTGAAATAGATTAGATGGACAGTTCTGGAGCTATGTGAGGGACAAACAGACATTCCTTGCTTTATAGGTAGATATGTTACTATTCGACTCATACAACGCATAATGAGCAAAGGATTGCACTTGCCATGAGTGACAACAATGCCAGCAATGTGTTGCCTCTTTACATGCAAGTAGACAATTGAATGACAACTTACGTGCCAGCTAAGTCCCAACATATGCACTCTTTTCTGAACGACACAAGCCAGCATGGACCTGATCCTGCTGAGACAAAGGTGCATTCAGTGGCTCCTCGTTAACAAGTTCAAAGTTTGTCACCAGAACGTTGCCCCTAGATGGATTACAAAATGGTACACCTTAGATCGTCTTGGGGAAGGGAACCAAGTTTGCAATATGAATTGTATCATAAAACATGACGGACACGTAACCAACAGTGTAACAGCTAATGAACATGTAATGAGAACAATCAGGGGAGTTAATGCCTGCTTCTACCTCCCAGTATCTTTTTGATTGGTTCATGTTTCGTATTTACCAGTGCACGATGACCACCTGAACAAAAACACTTAGAATGTGGTCACGTCATACTCTCACTTTATGTGTTGACTACATGAGCAATAAACAACTGGCCTGTGTGCAACAGATGAGGGGATTCTCCACATGGTTATAGCTCCAAATCATGCCAAAAGACGGCTGCATTTGAAATGACGTTGGCCTTGTTGGCCCACTGGAACGTATTCAGGTACTGAATGCTCTACAAGTCATCCCCTCTACTTTACCTGTGTGTCTTCAGATTTCTGAAGTTGGTCCTACATTATTGTAGGGCTGGTCTTAAGAGAGACATATTTGTGAAAGAAGTTTCCTAATCAGCAACCCTGTTCCCTTATGTCCCAGCTCCTCCTTCCATGTGTCTGGTAACTGTGGAGACTGTGAGACGGACGGCGTTTTCCACCAGTACGCCTCCGAGGCCACCTCACCTCGCATCTGTGACACGTCAGGCTACTGGACACCCGAGGAGGCAGTTGGTCAGTCAAAAATCACTATGTGTGTCCAAAGAGTGATCTGGACAGGAGCATTTTCACTGTTGCAACAACCTTTCTTAATGCACCCCTTGTTTTTTACACATTATTTGATCAAAATAGATTATTTTTCTACTGTTGGAATTCATTTAAATAAATAATGGCCAAGTTGAAATGAAAACCAGTAGAGGCAATTGTTGATCACTCCTCTTTCATCCTAAAAATCCTCAGCGTACTGAGTCTGATACACTCTTCTCTGTCAATAATGATTGACAGTGAGGTATGTGGCGGTCTTCAGGTTTGTGTCCTTGAGTTCTACTTGTGTCTCTGGTTTACACACACACACACAACACACACACACACACACACACACACACTTCTCTTCCTTGTAAACTTCAGGTGCGTGCGAGGCTAATGGCTCCTGGACGAGGAAAAAGCAGAAAATCATTAAATGATAATTGCCCTCAGCTACAGACTTCTTTCTGTCTGTCTTGTTTTAGCCAAAGCGAGAGCAAGGATTATAAGGCGAGCCGTCTACTCGGGTAATGTTTGGGTGCTGTTCAAACATTGAACCTCAGTCATAAACATAAAAGCCGCCCCGCAAAAGTGAATCTTGTAACACTGTACTGTGAAACATTACGCGTCATCTTAGCACATGGTTCTTGTTTTTCCAATCAGAATTTCTGCAGAAGCCCAGGTTCCTTTGGCATGAGATGTAGAGTATCGGAGGAAAAGAAACAAGAAGGAAAAAAAATAAAAAGGAACTCAAGGAAGCAAACAAGAAAGCAAAGAGATAGACAGAAAGAAAGATCTTGCGAGCCCAATAACACTCTACTTCTCCTCCGCGTAACTCTACCCAAGTATGTGGAAATCCTCGGCTGGAATTTACGCTTTGAAAACAAGCGGCGAGGAGGAACAGGGAGGATTAGGGCTCCCTCTTCATCGCTGCGGGACCATAATGATGATAAAGAGTCAATTACAGTCTTACTCAAACAGTGGTATGCACACAGCTGAGGAGACAGCCAGTCTGCTGGCTTCCCCGGCTCCTTTTCACTCGCTCCCACTTCTGAAGACGACGATGCACAGGGTCACTTTGTCAGCCAACGGAGACGGGCAATATCTCCCTCAGCAGGGAAATTCAATGCGGATATCAGGGCCTGCAACGCAAAATACAAGTTTGATAGCAAAACACTGTCCTTTTACATTTCCTGAAAATGTTGCCTGTGCCAGAACGTTGACTGGTTCTTGTTTTGAGACTGAGGGGGAAAACCTCTTGGCCTGTTTCAGGAGCCTGAGATCCGGCTGAAAAGGATTCTATTTGCTTTCAGCATTAAAGTGGTTCATAATTCAAAATGAGAAAGTTTAAAGTAAGTGTTCACTGTACTGCAATTTGTACTGCAGATGTGAGTAGAGAGAGGGGACGTAGAGAAGTCCAGACCTGTACGGATGAAAATCTAATATCACATTTCTAAGCCGACTGATGGATGAAGATGGAAATGTATACTACGTGAGGAGGAAATGAGTTGTGGCCGCAGCAAAAATAATAATATTGGTAGAGTAAGAAGTAAAGAGTAAGAACGAACATTGAAAAAATGAAATGTCACAAACCACATATTTTTGTAGATGTACAAGAATGTAAAAAAAAAGCCTGGGACTATTCACTATTCACTTTTGTCCTGAAAGTATTGAAATACAACACTTACATTTATCAATAATGATTTATGGATGCAAACAATCCATATATCTATATACTTGACCATCATTGGAAATCTTAAAGCATTCATATACATTTTTTGGCCACATGGGGGCAGTGGAACAAGAAAAAAACACTTTAATATATTATGATCTTCTAAAGTCGTTATAGCAAACATGTTAGCGAACAGTTGTATATATACTCGTCTCTCAGACACAGAGCAACATCATCATCCCATTGGTTGCCTGGTTTCCATGGACATTTGGCTCGTTGACTGAAGCTAGGGCTTCATTCATAACGTTGATCAGCAAATTACAAATCAACATTTGAATGCTGCCCAGTCCAGACAATATATGCCCTCATTACAACCGCAAATCATTTTAAAAGAAGGCAATGATTTTTAGTCTCTCAGTCAAGTCTGAACTCTGGACTAATGCAGGATGGAAAGCATTGGATTGACATTGACTGTTAAATATTGCCACACAGCTCGAGGCCGGTTTTATTCTACTATGTGAGACATAAAGCTGCTGCCATAGCCTAAGGCTTGTTTCTCCAGAGCTAATGCTATAATATTGTGAGGACTGGACTAATTAACAGGCAGCAGAGATAAAATGCAATCTTATATTTAATAATTTTAGATTTTATATGAAATTACAAAATGTGTCCATAATTTTGTCATGCCATTAAAGCCAGATACATTTCATCACTAACAGTAAATGCATCTACTCTGTTCAACACTTTCTGGACCAAATATATTTTAGGGTGATAATGTCATAAAATATGAGAACTGACATTCAAAGCTTCATTCAAAAACCTCAATAAAAGCTTTGAGATCAAAATAAACACATTTGGTACATCCTTAACTGCATCCAAAAAAGTGATGTTACTTGAATTTACAAGGTTAGCAATGCACAAACAAGCACATTGAGCAATGCGTAGGATGATCTTACCAGACTCTAGCACAGGGGTGGCCAACCCGCGGCTCCCGAGCCGCATGCGGCTCTTTGCCCGGTTTCATGCGGCTCTTATGTTCATATCGAAGTTTGTATTTGTGTTTTTTTAATGTTCGTGTTCGCTTCGCTTGAGTTAAATACGGTATTTTCGTCAAACGCGCATGTGCGGCCACAGATTACGTTCCTCGTCGACCCATTTAACGCCGAGACGGACTGTTTGAAAGCCCCGCTAGTCACAGATGAGGATGCGGCTGAGTTGGAGATGATCGATCTTTGTGAGGAGGACCAACTCAAACCTGCTTTAAGGGACGGGACCATTGAGTTCTGGAAAAGTGTGCCAATGAAAAAATACCCCAATGTCAAACGGGCTGCGCTTAAGATACTGTCAATGTTTGGGTCAACATACGTCTGCGAGTCTGTGTTTTCTACCCTGAAACACGTGAAATCAAAGCATCGATCTGTTCTGACTGACACCCATGTGAAAGAATTGCTTCCAGTGGCAACAACGGAATACAAGCCAGATTTGAAGAGGATTGTTCAAGGCAATGAATGCCAGAAGTCCCACTAAGTAACATGCATAGTAAAAGAAAAACACTATTGTAAATTATTATATTTTTGTTTGTGGACTTGGTTGAACTGAGAGTTTGTCTGTGTGAGACAGTGTACACAATGTTCATTGTTGAAAATGACTGGCCTGTGGTCTTAGGAGTCAATTTCTGTCATTATCATATTGGTGTGTGACATTTACAATAAATCTGGCTGAGCAAAGGTATGTGTGTGTGTGAGGAAGGGATAGGGTGATGTTCATGTGTGCCCATGTGTATGATGTGGCTCTTTGCGGTAACACAGTAAAAAATGTGGCTCTTGGTCTCTGACTGGTTGGCCACCCCTGCTCTAGCACATGTGGCAGGAATGGCTGATCTTTATTAATATGTCTAGCACTTCAGTTGCTGGAAAATGTAAGCAGCTAATGGCAACAGTTTACACTTCTGGTTCATTTTTTATGCCAATTTAGGCCGATATCGACATAATTTAACTGGCGTTCATATGGCAATCCACTGTGCTTCAGACGGTGTGAAATGTGTAACACCTCATTACCATCAGGATTTTTATTTGGCTTTCAGGGACACAGCTGATAATAAAACTACTGTAATGTGATTCCATTGTGCTAATCACTAACACAGCAACAATTATCAACTCATTTTGCCGGGTGAAATGGTGTTACTATTGCGTTTTGAATGCTTGCCATGTTTTAGGTCAGAGAGCAGGACTTTCTTTCGCACTCAACTGAAAAATTCTGCACTCTCTTGTTAATAATGAGAGCGGGTTTGCTGGTAACTGTTAAAAGTAATACTGAGATCTTTGTTAAGTCGGTCGCTACAAAATAGAAGTGGGGCAAGACAAACAAAAAGAAAAAACATCTTTACACAGGAGTTATTTATTAAGCCTAAAAGTCCACTTATCTGCTTCATCAGGACTGTGTTGGTGTGTTTGATCACATCTGATAGGAGGAGCCATCTCCCCGTCAACATAAGGAAACCATACCACAGCTGTCGTCATATTCAAATATTGCTACATTTTGGTGCACAGAAGTACATGACATCACTGATACTTCAAACCAGTAAAAAGAGCACTGAGAAAATCAGAATACTGAAAAGTCTCAACTGAAACGACCAAAATCGTCCTAACTTTGGCTAAAGATTGTGTATTAATGTAGGATCCCCGCGTTAGTAGTAAGAAGCTGAATGGAAAGAGAGCCGATACCGACCCAACCGGTCGAGGTAAATGGCTGCCAAACCAGAGCCCGCTTCTGCTTGAGCTTTTTGCTTGTTGTTATTTGCCACTGTTGCTTGCTCATGGTGGGAATCTGTAAATAATATTCTAAAGAGTCTGGACCTGCACCATGCCCAAAAGTTGAATTGAATAATGCGATATGTGATGAATGAAAGATACATTAGCTGCAACTAACGATTCATTTCATCGTAGATTAATCTATTGATTATTTTCTCGATTAATAGAAAAGTTGTTGAGGCCATTAAATGTTTTTCCCAAAGCCCAGGGTGACGTCTTGTTTTATCCACAACTCAAAAGTATTCAGGTTATTGTAAGAGAGGAGTGAAGAAACCAGAACATATTCACATTTAAGTAGCTGGAATCAGATAACTTTGACTTTTTAACCGATTAATCAATTATCTAAATAGTTGGCGATTCATTTAATAGTTGAAAACTAATGGAATAATCTGTTGGTCATTGCAGTTGTAATTAGATAGGTAGCAAGTCGAGCCACT
The DNA here is from genome assembly GCF_910591455.1 of Pholis gunnellus. Taxonomy (NCBI): domain Eukaryota; kingdom Metazoa; phylum Chordata; class Actinopteri; order Perciformes; family Pholidae; genus Pholis; species Pholis gunnellus. The sequence continues at coordinate 23,299,592 of NC_136541.1, read as the reverse complement.
GTCTAAATCTGATACACAGGTGAATGTTAAACTGCCTCTGCACTGTACTACTGTCTGTCTGATTGGAATGTACATGGTCACCAGCTTTAGGGCCATGGAATGGATGAAGGCATGAATATTGATGCGTGTGTCCGTGTGATGTCGTTGAACCCCAGGCCAACCTGACGTGGAGCAGCCCTGTGATCCAAGCCTCCAGGCCTGGAGTCCCGAGCTCAGCCTGTATGACACCAACGTGACCTCACCGTGTCCTGACACGGAGGGCTGCACGCTCACTCTGAGGTTCCTCCACCACATCGTTCCACACACACTTACACTCTGGGTCACCTACGTCTCTTCCAGTAAGTGTCACTCCATCACAACCAGGTGGCAACCTCCGGTTCTGCTGAGTGAAACCGATGCTTCATGTCTTAAAACCTGCATTCCGTCTACTGTCCAGCAGGGGGCGACTCCTCTGGTTGTATAGAAGTCTATGAGAAAATGACTCTACTTCTCTCTTGATTTATTACCTCAGTAAACATAAGATTATGGTCTCAATCTCTAGTTTCAAGTCAAATAGGCCATAAAGCAGAGTATGCTTTAGGGCGGGGCTACTGTGATTGGCTGGTCGCTGCCATTACCAGAGCCGTATACGGCATCAATTGACTACATTTACCATCAACACTGATTGGACATCCACATAAGAGTTGGCAAATTTACTCTTTGGTTTTGTAACCAGTCCCGATTTTGTGATTATGTGACTGAATTTGTAATTGATTATTATATTTAATGAAGTGACAAAAATGTTCCTGGTTGTAAGATCCACCTCCATCCCCCAACCGCCCTGTGTGCGCTTTATCGGTCTTTATACTTTATACTTAAAGCTATAAAACCAGTAGTCTGGTACCACTGTCCACACATACATGAATCTCTGCACTGCCACTGATGTTCAGAATGACAGACATACCAGCAGACACATTTAGCATGATCTCTTTGTTTCCCCGTCCCAGACAACCCGTCCCTAGCTGACGTGGAGCTGATAACAGACGCGGGGAAAAGCATCAACCTCGGACCCCAGCACGTCTTCTGCGACATGCCCTTCACGCTGCGCCTGGACACCCGCGGCGCCGCCATCGCCGCCGTCAGACTCTGCACCTTTGATGAGAAGATGGAGATCGATGCCGCCATGTTGTCCTCAGGCCCCGGCAGCCCCCTGTGCTCAGGCTGCCAGCCCCTGCTGTACCGTATTCGGCGGCAGCCGCCCTTCACCGGCAAAACCCCCTCGCCTCAGACCCGGCAGACGTTCACTGACAGGTCAGTGACAGATGTTGTCAGGGTGTTTGTACTCTTACTGAAGATGATCTTACATGACCTTGTTTTGCAATAATGTCTCTAAGGTGGACACATTGTAACAGTGATCCCAGCCTGGAGAATAAACCAAAAACAGGTAGATGCAACCGCAATATGTACTGGGAATCAATTACCGAGGAGTCCCTCTGAGGCAAGGTCCCCAGGTGCAGATGCTGGGTACACACACACACACACACACACACACACACACACACACACACACACACACACACACACACACACACACACACTCTGCCTCGTCAGACATCAGCAGCTTCAGAGGAAAAATAAGTTATAAGTCACAAAAATAATGTTACTTAGGGACAACATGGAGTTTAGGTTTCACAGCATTGCGTGTGTGTGTGTGTGTGTGTGTGTGTGTGTGTGTGTGTGTGTGTGTGTGTGTGTGTGTGTGTGTGTGTGTGTGTGTGTGTGTGTGTGTGTGTGTGTGTGTGTGTGTGTGTGTGTGTCCTCAGATCTGCTAATCTACAGTTAGTTATCGGTCTCTAAAAGAGTGCTTGGTTCTGTTTGGAAGCATGGGGTATGTGGAGCTGAGGCTACTGATCCAAATCGTTTTCAAGTTTCAGGGCTGAAGTTGAATAAGTTTGTCCAGCGTCCCGTCTCGTGTTGCCGGATGTCCAAATGATTACCGGAATACAAATGTAAAGCCACAAGGCTTTTGTTTTTGTTGAATCTTACTAAATAGCTGCCAGGACATGAGAGTTATGTCCCAGGATTGCTGCTCATTTGGGGCTGAAGTTCAAATGTTGTGGCAATTTTCAAAAAACAACAACAACCTGTGGCTCTTTTACAGAGCAAGGTAGATGTGAGGTGGACACAGCTTAAAGGAAAGAGTTTATTTTTCAGCTAACACGTCTCCTGCGTTACACAAGCTGTGTCTAAGTGCAAAAAGATGTAAGAACCACTGGGAATTGAGTTATGTGGGACTGAGTAGGGCAGACAGGGGTTGATGTGAGGAGAAGAGAGTGTTTGGGAGCAACGAGTTTGTAGACGAGGGAGAGGAGGGAGAACAGATGAAAAGGAAGAGGGGAGAGGGGAGGAGACAGAGGGGGATTGGAAAAGATATAGATACCGCGTACGAGAGATGCAAAAGAGAGGAAGAGAAGAAATGAGGATAATGTAGGTGAGGAAGGGTAAGAGAGGACTACAGCTACAGCAGAGTTTGAATATGAACAAAATGTGAGCGATTCCTCCTGATGAGCTCTGTGGTCAGCGTGACGAGGACAAGACGAACTGTTGAACCAATCAAAACACTTTACTACTTGTGTGTTTTTGTTAATCAGGTATCCTGATGCAGGACTGAGTCCTACAACCCAGAAACCACTTAGCATGTTGCCCCTCCGGCTCCCTCGTCTCCAAGTCAGTGTTTTTTTATGAATGGGTTTTTTGGTTCGATGCCTAAATTAATGTCTGGGTTTAATCTGAAGGGATTTTAACGTTTTGCTCTACGATATAAAAATTGTTTAATAAACCTCTGATGCATTTTGAAGGTTTTAGTGTTGTAAAAACAACGAGTGTCTAAATGAGACAACAAGACGTCGTCAGAACGTTACAGAAATGTAATCTCTGTGGGGGTTACGGGGATTCCGGAGCTCTTCGATTACCCCGACAAGTGCTTGTCAGCCCCCTGTTTTTGTTAATGAAGTTGAGTAATTTAAGAGGGAATCAGGTATGTCGGGAGGAAAAGATGACCTAAAGCCCACCATGATTATCATGAAGAGGCCTCTAGAGGGAGAGAGCTGTGGCAGAGGGCTTTGAGACGCAGCATAGATAAATAGGGAAGGGGTGGGGGGTTCAAATCCTTCGCTTCCGTAGGTTCTGGAGAAACCGGACAGACCTCATTTACCGGCTGATTTCTGCTCCTCCTGGTTAACTTTGGCACCAGGCGGATTCAGAAACACCGGGATGAGGGCTCCTTTCATTGACTCAACTCACTGAAAATAGATCAATGGTCCTCTTCTTCTGTTTCCTCTCCTCTCCTCTCCAGCTCTGTAAGGCAGGGGGTCAAGTACCAGTACACAATCCAAGTGGAAGCAGACGGCCTCCTCAGCGATCCCTCCTCACCTCTCCTCTACAGTCATGGACAGTCCTACTGCGGAGATGGCTTCATACAGGGGTCTGTTTAACACGATTTAACACACAATGTGAATGTAGCCAACATGGGAGATGGTGGTGATGGTTTGATGGTTCTCTCTCTGCAGGACAGAAGAGTGTGACGACAGCAATCTGTTGGACGGCGACGGCTGCTCTAAGAAATGCCTCAAGGAGATGAGCTTCAACTGTAATGGTGAGTGAGATCCATTCCACTGCAGAACATAGTGGTACTACATCAAACCCACCAGATCTGCCTCTCTTACACGTGAAACATGAACACCATATCAACTTTTAATGTCAAAACTGGCGCAATCTCTCATTTGTGCATGCAGCAGTAATAAGAGAAAAATTCAAGCCAATCAAATTTAATTTACAAGACATAAAAGCTTCTGGCTGGAACCGATTCCACAGCATAAGAGGAAACAGATGAGCCGAGGGGTGAAAAGTGAGTTCCTGCTTTGCAAAGTCACAAGTCTCGTTTGGACATCTGAACCGTTTTGACATTAGGCTGGCAGAGAAAAACACTTTTAACCTCACAACATGTCGGACATGTTTCCTTTATTGAATACGTTTCAGGCCTTTAGGAGGTTTCAAGTCCGCTCGGGAATATTGACGAATGAAGCGCAATGATTTATTTCACAGATTATGTTGTGGCTTTGTTCAAAAACGAAAAAAAAACATTGTTTTCATCGTGTTTGATATGGTTTATTTAAAGTAAGTAACGTTTTCATTATGTCATCATTTCGTTTACACCCAACAAGAAGCTTGAAAGAACAACCGTGGTTAGGGTTTAGGAAAGAACGCACAATTTGTTCCCAGAATTAACAACTTGAGATTTATGGCAAGAAGAGAAACATTAAGAAACAGTTTAGATTTGTGGCGCAGTGAGTCATGTGGCTGCCAGAAAAAAACACTTGGTTGGTGTTCAAGCTTGAGTTTCTGAAAACAGATTCACCTGTCGGGGCTCTATTTTTATCTTTTTGTTCGAGATGTTTTTCACGCCACAGCGTGCCATATACAGTCGTATTAATGCATTTTAATCTCCTCCGATATGTGTACGGAATATAATAATAATAACAGTAAATGCCATGAACTGACCCACAGACCATCCTCTGTGTAAATTCTTTGCAAAATAACAAACAAAACATTGCAGTCCTTTTTTGTATATGAATCCAATATACAAGTGAGACCAGCGGCGAAACGTTGGTCAGTCAGTCAACGTCCAAAAAAGTAAAGTAACAGAAACCAAAAACATGCAGCATAACGTGGCCAGAGACAAACAAAGAAGCCCCCATCGTCTTTAGATTCCACCGCAGGAAGACAATACTTAGTGTCTGAAGCACGCAGACGGGCCACAACAGAAGCCTCCCCACACGGTACGGAGTGGGGGGGGGGGGGGGGGGGGGGGGGGGGGGCCGACACAAGCAGAAGGTTGTCTGTCGTCTGTCGGCGTAAAGCCAGGCACACATAGTCACATGTTTGCTCGTGCATACTGGCTTACGCACACTTTGCATATTCGGACGTCATGTTGCGTTATTAGGCGACGCCTCATCGCGGGCCGTCCCGTCCGTCCCACGAATGTCCCTGTTTCTCATTGAGAGGAGGCCACAGTGAGAAATCAGCACTGTCGTTTTGGTATGTGTTGTTCTCTTGAAGCCTTGAAATCCCCCCCCCCCCCCCCCCTCTCTAAAAAATATATAAAAAAAACCTGCCTCCCCAGTCATCAGGGAAGCTCGGTTGAATAAGTGTGGCTTTTATAACATCCAACTTATTTTTCTGGGGCGATTTCATGAATATTCCGTACGTTGCTGAGGAGGGAGTGATGGCTGAGTGGAGATGATGCTCTCTGCTTCCTTTTTAGGCCATGTGTTGTTCCCACTAGCAGCTCATTCATGCGTGGTGTGTGAGGGTTTGTGCGAGGAGAGTTTGTTACAGGGTGAAAATTTCCATCATCTAGTCAATTTATTTGTCAGCCCCCCCCCCCCCCCCCCCCCCCCCCTCCTCTCCCGGCCAAGGCTAGCCATCTCGTGACTGAAGCTATTACATCTCTTGTTTTACAATGAAAGACATCCTGACTATAGAGTCAGAAAACAAGTTGGCAAAAACAGTCTTTTTTTTTACAAATTGCAACACTTAAAACCAATTATTCAGTTGTACTTCTTAGTCAACGTTGGCTTGACCCAGTTAACTCCAACTATGCCGAGTTGTCTTGCTCGTATTTGTTCTGATAGAACGTACTGTAATGTAATTGCAGTAACTACACCAACTGCTCTTATGGTCATCTCGTCACGGCCAAGCTGCATTTGTTGTTCGTTGTTTTTTTTGTTTTATAGATTCTATGACTTGTCTGATTAAATCAAGGTTAAATTGCACGATATGATTACAGCATTGCAGACAGGTGGTCTTAACTTTAAGTCAAAGATTGTCAGGTCGTCCTCTTTAGTGAGGCTCCACAGATACAGACTTGGAATTAAAAACACTTAATGTGTTTGCAAAGCGGGGGCGGACTCCGGCTGACAGAAAGGCGTCAAATTGTGTCGGCCTAGTTTGACTTTTATCAGAAACATGTTTCCGTCGACTAATTGAAGCCAATCGGGCAGAACTGACTCACCGACACAGCTCCGTCTGTCTAACTTCTGCAGCTGTCCAGATGTTAATGAGGCCAAACTTGTGAAGTGTGTTGATGCTTTCATGAAGAGCTGCTGTATTACAAGCTGTTGTCTTCTGCAGCACATTATGTCATGCCCTTACTCTATTGCACCTTTTTTCTCTCTCCTGCTTCAATTAAAATATCATTAATTACATCCTTAGTAAGTCTTTGCCCTTTAGCTCAGACATACTGCAGGGCCTGCTGGCTAAGGAGCACATTCTGTCATGTATTTTGCACTATAAAGATTAGTATTTTTTTAAAGACAAAATCAAGCCAAACAAACTATGTGAAAACTTTGACATTTTGGAAAAAACGAGTTTTTCCAAAGCACAACAAAATGTGGTTGAAACCTCCGGAAAAGCTAGCTTCTATTAACATATGGTCATATATAGTCTTTATTATCATGGCATTTTAACAATCATGTAATTCAGTGGAAAAAACATTTTCTCATTCCCAACTCGTCACATACGGACACTGGGTCAGGACCTTCTGGTGTCTCTTTCCAACACAGTGGGTATGGAAACAAAACTACTTGGTTTAGTAAAAAGATCGTGGTTTGGGTTAAAATAACGTTTGTTACATAGCTTTAGTTCTGTAGGTTATGTACTGGATGTAAGTTACGTGCTCCACGTCATTTATGCAACTTGAAATAAGTTAACGTTTAATTGTTATGTAGCTTCAGTGAGATAGTCTACTTTACGTGCATAACGTGAGTTAAGTACTTTACGTGCATAACGTAACTTAAAATAGGCCAAAGTTGACTGTTGGTTTCACACGGGACATGAACAGCGGTCTCCTGGGTGACTGTCCTGTGTTTGTTTGACCAGTCCATCCACCCTGACCTCCTCTCTATGCTGACTTTGTTGGTTTTCATACTACCTGACTTCCGAGACAGTTGCTCTCGGTGTGTAATATTACAGGTTTACTGGTGCGTCTCCTACAGAAGCTAAAGCAGGAGTTGTCACGGGAGGTCAAGATGAGGACCCAATAGCAAGACGAAACGAACTGACAACCCAGGCCTGCAGGGCCAGGGTTGATAAGCAGCCAGGCGGTGATCAGTAGAATCAGGATCAGCTGGTAACGATCCAGATTGTCCGCAGCTGAGTGCCAATCAGGGGTGTGGCCTGGAAATCGTAATGGTTCAGACAGGAATCCTGACAGTACCCCCCCCTCAACGGGAGCCTCCAGGCGGTCCGCCAGGCTTGTCTGGACGACGAAAATCTCGAATCAGAGTGAGGTCGAGGATCCGAGAGCGGGGCACCCATGTGCGTTCCTCTGGACCGTATCCCTCCCAATCCACAAGGTATTGGAAACCCCGACCCCGGCGACGAACATCCAAAAGTCTGTTGACCGTATGCGCCGGGCCTCCGTCGATGAGCCGGGCGGGAGGTGGGGGTCTGGCCGGAGGGCACAGGGCACTGGTGGACACCGGTTTGATCAGAGACACGTGGAACGTCGGGTGGATCCTCATGGACGAGGGGAGTTTCAGACGAACTGCGGAAGGGTTGATAATGGCTTGGATCTCAAAAGGACCGATGAACCAGGGGGACATCTTCCGTGATTCGGTCCTTAATGGGATGTCCTTGGTGGAGAGCCACACCTCTTGACCGACTTGGTAACGTGGAGCCGGGATGCGGCGGCGATCCGCCAAGCGTTTATTTTGTTCAGCGGTACGGAGAAGAGCGGCCCGGGTCTCCCTCCACACCTTCCTACAGCGACGAAGGTGGAGCTGAACTGAGGGAACGGCTATCTCCACCTCCTGCGCGGGGAACAGAGGTGGCTGGTACCCCAGGGAGGCCTCGAATGGAGTGTGACCAGTCGCCGAAGAAGTATGAGAGTTGTGGGCATATTCCACCCAGGGCAGGTGAGTACTCCAGCTGGAGGGGTTAGATGCTGCCACGCAGCGGAGCGAGGCCTCGAGCTCCTGATTCAGTCTCTCTGTCTGCCCGTTGGACTGGGGGTGGAACCCAGAAGACAGGCTGATGGTCGCGCCGAGGACCCGGCCGAAGGCTCTCCAGACCTGGGATATGAACTGCGGACCTCGGTCAGAAACAATGTCCACAGGGATCCCATGCAAACGGAACACCTGGCTGACCATAACGTCAGCCGTCTCCTGAGCAGAGGGAAGCAGACCTGTGACAAAGTCCAGAGCGATATGGGACCAGGGACGATGTGGCACCGGAAGGGGTTGCAGCAAGCCGGCGGGGGGTCAGTGTGACATCTTGTTGCGGGCACAGGTTGAGCAGGCGAGGACGAAAGCTCTAGTGTCTGCCTCCAGTGACGTCCACCAAAAGGTTCGCCGAAGCATGTCAATGGTGCGTCTGATGCCCGGGTGACAGGAGAACCGGGAGGTATGCGCCCATTGGAGCACTTGGGAGCGTGCAGGCGGAGGAACAAAGAGGCGACCTCCGGGGTCTGGCTGGGTCCGGAGAGCGTCCTGCACCACAGATTCAATCTCCCAGGTGAGAGCGGCTGCCACACAGGTTGCCGGGAGAATGGTGCCAGGACTGGAGGAGTGACCCTCGGGAGAGAACTGGCGAGCGAGAGCATCAGGCTTGGTATTCTTGTGGCCGGTGCGGTAGGAGATGGAAAAGTCAAAACGTCCAAAGAATAGTGACCACCGAGCCTGACGAGAGTTCAACCGCTTAGCCGTCCGAATGTACTCCAGGTTCTTATGGTCCGTCCAGACCACGAACGGATGAACAGCCCCTTCTAGCCAGTGTCTCCATTCCTCGTGAGCCAGCTTGATTGCCAGCAGTTCCCGGTTTCCCACATCATAATTTCTTTCTGCCGGGTTCAACCGGCGGGAATAGTAGGCGCAAGGGCGAAGCTTAGAGTCAGCTTCCGAACGTTGCGACAGGATGGCCCCCACGCCTGTGTCAGAGGCGTCCACTTCAACGAAGAACTGTCGGGTGTCGTCGGGCTGAATCAGGATGGGGGCGGAGGAGAACAGTTCCTTGAGGAGTTTAAATGCCAGACCAGCCTCCGGCGTCCACACGAACATGGTCTTGGAGGAGGTGAGCCCAGTGAGGGGGGCTGCTAGCTTGCTGTAGTTTCTGATGAACCGGCGGTAGAAGTTGGCAAATCCCAGGAATTGTTGGAGCTGTTTCCGAGAGGAGGGAGTCGGCCATTCAGTTACGGCTTTGACCTTCTCTGGATCAGCCCTTACTTGACCCTTCTCAATGATGAATCCCAGGAACTGAACTGTGGTCACATGGAACTCGCATTTCTCTGCCTTCACGAACAGCTTATTCTCCAGTAGGCGTTGGAGGACCATCCGGACGTGGCGCTGATGTTCCTGAAGATCTGAAGAATAGATGAGGATATCATCTAGGTACACAAACACAAAACGGTTCAGGAAGTCCCGGAGTACGTCGTTTACCAACGCTTGGAAAACTGCGGGGACATTGGTTAGTCCAAAAGGCATGACCAAGTACTCGAAGTGACCGAGGGGGGTGTTGAACCCCGTCTTCCACTCATCACCTGCTCGGATCCGCACCAGGTGGTACGCATTGCGAAGGTCCAGCTTGGTGAAGATTGTGGCTCCAGACAGGGGTTCGAATGCAGAGTTAATCAGTGGCAGAGGGTACTCGTTCCGGGTGGTGATGCTGTTCAAACCTCGATAGTCGATGCAGGGCCGGAGGCTCTTATCCTTCTTTGCGACAAAGAAGAATCCGGCTCCGAGTGGTGATGAGGATGGACGAATGATTCCAGCCTTCAAAGACTGTGTGATGTACTCCTCCATGGACGCCTTCTCCGGTCTAGACAGGTTATATAACCGACTGGAAGGGAACGAAGCGCCCAGGTGGAGGTCAATAGCACAGTCGTAGGGGCAGTGAGGTGGTAAGGAGAGGGCCCGAGCCTTGCTAAACACCTCCCCAATGTCATGGTAGATGGTGGGAATGGAGGCGAGATCTGGCGACGGCAAGGTGGGGCCCTGGAGATGTCCTTCAGGGGGTTGCGCAGATCTAAGGCAGTTAGCATGACAGTGGGGGCTCCATGCGGCAATACTCCCAGCCGCCCAGTCAATCTGAGGGTTGTGGGTGGTGAGCCAAGGGTGGCCCAGAACTAGAGGGTTTTGGGGAGAAGAAAAAATGTAGAACTGAAGTCTCTCTCTGTGATTACCGGACAGGATGAGCCGAAGCGGCTGGGTCCGGTGAGTGACTCTGGCCAGGAAGCTGCCATCTAGGGCATTGACCACTAGTGGAGACTCTAACGTCTCTAGGGGGATCTGGGCTCTAGCTATAAATTCCGTGTCCATGAAGTTTTGCTCCGCTCCAGAGTCCACTAGTGCAGAGAGAGAGAGAGAGAGCGGGAGTGCAGAGAGAGAGACGCAGGCAACAAAAGTCTTGGTAGGGAGTTGAGAGAAGGTTTGGTCCACTCACCAGTATCCCAACCATTACTGGCGAGCGCCCCCATTTGGCCGAACTGGACAGGAGGACACTGAATGGCCCAGGGGCCACAGTACAGACACTCACCCGCTCTGATCCACCTCTCTCTCTCTCCTGTGGCGGAAGGTGAGCACGGCCGAGCTGCATGGGCTCCACCTCCGGGGAGGAAGAAGAAGACGAGCTCGGAGCCGGAAGATGTATCCGCTCGCCCTGATAGGCTGACGCCGAAGCACGAGGGCGAAAACTGGAGGAAGATGACGTCACGGGGAATTCCCCTTGGGATCGGTAGTTCCTCTCACGTCGCCTCTCCCGCATCAGATTGTCCAGCTCAATCGTGAGCTTCATCAGTCCTTCCAACGATCCGGGCTTATTACAGATGGCCAACTCATCCTTTATGGATTCCGATAGTCCGTAAATGAACACTCCTCTGAGCGCCGTCTCGCACCACCCAGACTCAGCGGCCAAAATGCGGAAATTCACCGAATGTTCCGCTACACTTGCTTGGCCCTGACGTAGGCGGAGAAGACGCTGAGCTGCATCCTCGGCGTCCACCGGGTGATCGAAAACCTTCCTTAGATCCTCCACAAAGTCCACATACGACACGGAATTAGGCTGGTCGATGCTCAACGTATTAGTGGCCCATTCCAAAGCCCTTCCCGGCAGTAATCCCACCACGTGAGAAACCTTGGATCTGTCAGAGGCAAAAGTCTGAAGCTGACGGTCAAATACCTGTCGGCATTGGAACAGGAAGCCCCGGCACCTCCCCAGAGTTCCGTCATAGTGATCCGGAGACGGCACGGGGGATTCCCGATCCGGCGGGACCAGGACTGGAAAAGGGAGTGCAGGCGCTGGAGCCGGTGCTGGAGCCGGCGGAGATGGATCCGTCCGAGCCAGTCCCTGCACGATGAGGCCAATGTGAGAGACCTCAGCTGCCATGGATCTCTGTGCCTCATGCATGTCCATGAGCATCTGCTGGTGTGCCTCAAGCAGAGCGCTGTGTCCGGTCAGCGTAGCTGCTCCTGTGGTTGCTGGATCCATACTGGTCAGTTCGTTCTGTCACGGGAGGTCAAGATGAGGACCCAATAGCAAGACCACAGGAGACAGAGTCTGGCAAAACAGATTTTATTTCACCAGGATTTAAAGGCGAGGATGTGTGGAGCCCGTGGTCCGACACAGGTAGCCAAATCGACGATGTGTGTCCCGTGGCACGACACCGGAGGGCAGGCAGAACAGCGAATAATCTACAACCGTAGTGCAGAGGAAGGAAGTTAGTCCAGGAAAACATCAACTGATAATTCACGGAACAGAGGTGAGACTACCGAGGCAGAAGACGAAACGGACTGACAACCCAGGCCTGCAGGGCCAGGGTTGATAAGCAGCCAGGCGGTGATCAGTGGAATCAGGATCAGCTGGTAACGATCCAGATTGTCCGCAGCTGGGTGCCAATCAGGGGTGTGGCCTGGAAATCGTAATGGTTCAGACAGGAATCCTGACAGGAGTAGCTCGTTGCTTTAAGTGAGTTCTGAGCCAAACATCAGCAAATGTGTAGTTTACAACCAGTGACACTGCAAGAAAATCAGTGTTTTTAGAAAACACATGGCATAGAAAAACAGTTTAACGGTAAACATTACAGTATTACAAAAACGGCTCTTCAACTTAATTTAACTTAATTTATAGTTTTAAGTTAAAATACAGTGTAAAATATGATGATGCTTTGTGTAAATCTGTAAATAGGTAAAGAGATGTGTTCAGGGCCTAACAGCCCACTTTAAATGTTACGATGCAAATAATGTAAATCTGTCTAAAATCAAGATGTAACAAACAGAACAGGTAGAAATAGTAAAACATTGCTTTCTGTGCCAAGAAGTTAAGACAGAGATAGCTTCACTAAATTTAGTCGAAATCTAGTGTTTAAACTTGGATGTGCAATGTATATACAGTGCAATTTATTAGAAATATGCTCAAGCCATATTAAAAACCGTATCATACAGACGCCGAGGGCCATCACAACGCAGTATTTGATGCCCTGGGAGCAAAGACCAGGCTGCTGGAAACCACTTCAAAATGTTTTGTCCCAATATCCTCCAGCAGATGAATCGAGTCATGCGGAAACATCTCCAACAGAGCGTATTTGTCCATCAACAGCCTACGAATCAACCGGTCAACTAATTGGCAGCTCTCATTTTACTGTCAACTGTCCAGTAATGACAACATGTATCATGTTGCATTAGATGTAACTCTGGTGCTCCTTTCCACGGCTGCGGACAGGTATTTATTGACCCCCCACCCCCCTTGCTCCTTGAGTCAATAATAGACCCAATAATAATACCTTCTTGTCTGTTGTTTAACATTGAATCATTGCTTTGACAGCTCTTTGCAGGAAGCTGCTGCTGCTGCGTGGTGACTGAGGGTTAGGGTTACTGAGGTGCTTTTGGGACTGAACTAACTGGCCAATTCACATATAAGGCTCTCTTAACCAAAAGTGTTGTGATCTTCAGTAATTAATTGAAGTCAAAGTTCATTTTTTACTGTAATTTACAGGCTGTTGAAAGTCGGGTTGACGTGGCTGACGTTGAAAGCGGCCAATGAAAATACAGAGTAGATCTGTTTGGATTTGGTTCACTGATAAATAGACTTGGATAGGAGTGTAACAGCGGGGGATGAGTGTGTTCCCTGCCAGATTAAGAAACCAGGCTTTATATCCTTTCATAAATCCTCCTGTCTTATTCTCCTCTCCATCTCCCCAAGGCGAGCCGAGCCGGTGTTATGTCTTCGACGGCGACGGCGTGTGCGAGGAGTTTGAGCGGGGCTCCAGCGTTCGGGACTGCGGTTACTTCACACCTTTGGGCTACACGGACCAGTGGGCTTCCGCCGCCGCCGCTTCGCACCAGGACCCCGACCTCTGTCCCGCCCACGCCGCCACCGGGGAGCCGTCACTCACCAAGGTATGAAGCACGAACCACGGGGCACATAGAAAGACTTCCAGATGACAATAAACTCCCCGTGGAGGCCGTCGTGGAAACCCTGGACTCTGGGCTAACAATGATAGCAGCTTGGCTACATCTTGAAACACCCGTATTCATCTCTGTACAGGAGGCTTGAAATCTGGAGCACATAGTCCAGCCTGATTTATTATGGCTCCTGTTACACAAACACAACTGCTCATGGAGTGCAGATACAGTAACGTCCATTCAAATCAGATTCAAGGCTTTATTATAACAGTCTATGCTTTGAAATCAATATTTCATCCAGCCTTTGGTTTTTACAAGATTTTGCATGAAACCTCAGTAGTAACACAGATATTTGTTGAGGAATAAAGACGAGTAGCAATATTCCTCAGCTGACTTTCTTTCTCTCCCTCTAACCTTTCTGCTCACTCACACTCTTTCTGTCTCTCTTGTTTGCTCTCCCTGCCTTTCACTCTCCTTCTGCATTACTTACTGTGTTCTAACATTGTTATAACACAGTATAAATCAGCCTTTCAATGAGAGAAGAGCCAAGACATTCAAATGTAAAAAAAAGCTATTAAAGTGACCTGCACGAGTCAGTGCATCATTGGTTAATATGAAAGTATTTTTACTACTTTTATGAGCAGAAACCGGTAAAGACAAGAATAAAAGGAAGGGCTTCCACTATAACTTTGGAGGACATTTTGTCAGAACTTTATAAGGCAGCACAGCGACTTTGAATACGTCATTTTAGTTTTTTAGTAGAAAATACACTGGTCACTTCCCCGCCCTGAACCCTCCCACAAAAGGTCTGCAATCACACGAGGCCTCTCAGATCCATCAATGCTTGAAGCTTCTCGGACGGGCAAAGAACATGATTTAACTTTTTAACTTTGAACTGTTGTTAATCTTCTCATTTGTACTTGACTTTTTTTTTTTTTTTACGTTAAATTCATTTTCATTTCATTTTCCTTTATTTCCTTTATTTTTTCTGAATACATTTTTAACTTAGATTTTTTATATTTCTATAATTCTTTATCTTTTATTAAATTCGTATTTATTTGTTTTTTATATCAAATTTGTATTGTATTCTTATGTGTTGTTTATTCTTATTTTTTATTCTGAACAAGCTTTTTGTTTACTTGCTATTTATATATTATATATTATCTCTATCTCTCCATGTATGGAGGTATTCATTGAGACATTTAGCTGTCCCGTCATTGTCTGGACATTGAAACCTAAAAACAGAAGTGCTGATCTACGTATGAAACTTCAATAAACAAAAGGAGCATGATTTAAGGTATCTTTATCATGGGAGGACTGTTGGTGTCAGACAAGCTGGTTCCAGCGTATCAGAACTGGCAAATCTCCCGGGACGTTTCACACCACAGCCTCCGTACGGAAACCAATCAAAGTGTCATGAGGAGTAAAGTCAGCGTGGATTATCAAATGCTTCACTACAAGAGCAGTTTGGCTCTTCTCAACACACAAAATAATCTCACGGAAGTTCTGAAATTAGTGCGAAACCAAAAAATTCAGTTTATATAAACTGTCCGTTGTTGCACCATAAAGTGGAATATGTGACGAAACCACATATTAGACCATGTGCCAATAGAACCAATGATTTTACATGAAGTATTTTTCACATTAAAGGATGAGCTAAAGTGAGGTTACCATGGATTATCGACCTATAATTACCTGTAATTATTGATTATGTAATTAGTATGTGTTCTGTGTGAAGCTCTGCAGGTACCAGCACCTGGAGGTGAGTGACAAGCTGCCCACAGACGCCTGGTTCCCTTGCACAGCCCAGCCTGACACTAATGACCTGGAACATTCATTTTGGCTGAAGGTACGTGTGTGTGTGTGTGTTTGTGTGTGTGTGCGCGTGTATGTGTGTGTGCACATCTCATATCTGTTTTCCCCTCCACTAAATGACGGCGGGTGGCTATTCCATCTTCAACAGCTTCCAGCACTTTCCAATACTTTTAAAATAATGAGTTTTGAAGGGCCTCCCACACAGTCTGCATGGCTTAAACACACACACACACACACACACACACACACACACACACACACACACACACACACACACACACACACACACACACACACACACACACACACACACACATTCCCAACATTCTAACAATTGCATGATTCATACAATGCTTTTTTTTTTTTTTTTACTTTAATTACCCTTTTTCCAGGACAACTGCAAATTATCAGCACTAATGATCTGTAGACGATTACTCAAATCATGACTAACCGTCTACTTATTCTTTATTTACATTTGTGCTATTTTTTACTCAGTGGCTACTAATTATCAAAATATTCAGTAATGACCAATACCACTAATAGTGGAAGACCAAGTGTTATGTAATTTATATATCTTTCATAATTATATACCTAAAATAAATGTATATAAAGGCATCTGAGGGAATCATTTTGTAATTATAAATAGATAATTAGGAATACATCATTTACAAGTATACTTTATTATGGCCCCAGAAAATGCAGACCAACAAAAAAAAGTAATTATTCATGATCATTAATCCTAAATCCACTTATTAATTGTTTATTTGTGAATTAAACACATTAGAATTGATGACATTTGACGTTGGCAGACAATTACAATAGCTGCTGTTGCCATTAAGATGATGTCCTAATTGCCCTTCTTATCTGTGCAGCATCAATACTCACAAGCCAACGTTCAGAGGGATGTCCTGTTTGTTTACTGCACAGTATTTTGGACCTGACTTTCCATTCCCCACCTGTGTCTGGTTCTCCTATTTAGTCGTGGTTGTGCGATTTAATCTTTCCACAGCCACGGTTCCCACAATCCACTGTGCAGGTCCAGACTAAGCGTAGGCAAGCTGTTGATTTGAGTGATCGCTTCAAAACCCTTCGTCCGTTGTGCTCCGGATTATAGGCTCCCTGAGTCATGAGTCTGCCTCTTTTTTTTCCTTGCACAATCATTTTTTTTTCTTTCCCTCTCATCAATTCCACTTCTTCGTTGAAAGAGTCATCTTTACATTCCTTCTTCTTTTATGGATGTTCTCTTTATCAAGCACATCTCTAAACCTCTTTGGAGGGGCCGCCTTCTCCTAAAGACTCTTTCAACGTCTGAAAGGGCCTCCATGATAACACCCGTATCTGCCAGCTCTCCCTGAAACACTTCAAGTCTCTGAAAGGCTTCCCTCGCCTTAAATATCTTGTCTCACTTTATCTGAAAAGCTTTCAGCTATCATATCCATCTCTGCCAGCTCTCTAAAGGTGCCCGTCTCATTTAACAGTTCTTACTCTTCCTTTGGAAGCCCTTCTTCATTTTTATAAAAGTGATACTCCAAAATCCATCTTTTGAGGATGAAACCTCCGCAGTCTGTCGGCTAAAGAGGTGGCTGTAAAAAGTTGAAGTTCTGTCATAGAGAGCAGAGGCCGAGTTATGACATTGGATTTCAGACCCTTCGCGAAGCCACGCCCCCTGCTTTTACACCGTCAAGCTGTCAGAGCTACAATGGAGCCCACACTGTCACTAACTGCACTCCCTAAAGAAATATGATCTCATTTTTGGAGAATGAAAAAGTGATTTCAGAGAGAAGCAGACAGAAGGGTCTACAACATGTTGTTCAACATGTGTTTGAAGGATAAATCCACGATATCAAACTGATTCAGCAGTGAAAACAGTTAAAAAGCTAAAGATAGAAGCTAAAGCTACAGATCACAGTGTGAAAGTGAACCACCACATCACCTGGAGATCCAGACAGAAGACGATGATATTAAGGAACAAGAGTGTTTCTGTAACGACTGGTAGGTCTTTATTCACTGTTACAGTCATTAAAAAGCTAAAGCAGCATGTGTAGACATTCATTATACCTTCAGTAGCTAGGTAATGATGCTAGGTAATGATGTGCTAAAGTTCTCTGCTAATGTTAGCTCCACAGGTTTTGACGTAGAAACGTAATATTTTAGAAAGGTATTTCTGCTTCCAACCTCTCCAGTTAACAAGTATCTCTATTACACAACTTTAACCGTGACTCACTAAATCCACTGAACCAGCCTGAAGATGAAGGAAATATCAAAACACTGCACGAGAGTCTTTGGAGCAGAGCCGGGTGGTCGTCAGACCCTGGTCGGAGCTGGACGATGCTCTGCTATAATTGGCTCGTTTGCCTCTCAGCATAATGCAAAACCATGTGTTATTCTATCTATTCACATGGTCGACAACCGCAGTGAAGCCGCCGTTTTTTTCTTATGACGGAAGCTAAGGAGGATGTCAGGTGACGTAGTGTAAAGAGCAACAAAGTCCAAAGACAGAGGAAGTCGAGGTGGATGGACTGGTCAAACAAAAACAGGACTTTCACCCAGGAGACCGCTGTTCCTGTCCTGTGTGAAACTTAATTTACGCAACATAACAAACAGACTTATTTTAATCTTTTCCTAAAACTAACCAAGTAGCTTTGTTTCAATTCACAAAGTGAACCACACCTTTAAGACTGTTTGTGACAGTAGGTGCAGTTTGCCTCATCTGAACCAAATGATAATGGCCATTGAATGGGTTGAAAACATTTGAAATGGGTGCACCAGCATGTTCCACCCTACACTGTGCAGGTGACTTGCTAGAACAGCGACAAGGACAAGTGTCAAGAACCCTTTCACATCCAAACAACAAACCATCGTGTTCATTGGAAAGTGCAACCACACTGGGCCAAAGCTGAAGGGTTATTGCAAGAATGACGAAACGACAAAACCCCACATTGAAGGATGTACAGTATAGTTCAACTCTGGCCAACATCCTATTCTCACAGGACTTTCAATGACAAGTCCAGATGTCTTCTCATAGCATCAGATCAAACGTTTTTTTCCTTCAATCAAATCAAATCAAATCATTGCTGCTTTTTTTTACTGATCCAGGTGGGATTTGTCCATCCCGGAGTGGCAGCTTCTGTGATGGTGTACCTGGCTTCAGATGGGTCGTGGTCTGGGGAGCAGTGTCGGAGGACAGCTACCATCCTCCTGTCCGATACTACTGGGAAGAACCACTCACTCGGTACTTTTTACTTGTATTGATTTGTATGTATTTGATTATATGATAAAGTCAAAGCTAAAGGACTATTCAAAACCCTTCCATCCACCTAGGCACACATGACCTCTCATGCCATCGTAACCCGTTGGTGGTGAACGTGACCCATGACCTCTCTCGACCCTTCTTCATCACGGCCTCGGTTATCCTCCTCTTCTCCTCCCCCTCTGTGGCAGTGGGAGGTGTGGCCCTGAGGACGTCCTGCCACTTCAGCACCTTCGCCCTGACCGGGTGCGCATCAGAGGGTGGGCTCTCCCACAACTACCTACTTAACACACACACACACACACACACACCGTATGCTTTCACACACACACAGCATGTCAGGTTTCATACAGCGCTTGAAAAGGGGACCATATGTCCACATGTCATCATATTGTGATGTAAGAAAAGTATTCTTCAGATTCACGATGTGCTCTGAAACAACAGAATTGTTCCTATTTGTGTTCTTATAATGGCCAATTCCATTGTTGAAGGCGTGTGCCATAAAAGGGCATGAGACTACAGAGCGGTGTGCACACAAAGAAAGAGGGTGGAGCACCGGACTCCAAAGATTCAAAAACATTCAATAGTTCTGAAGTGGAGGTACAAATGAACTGTCATATTTAATAGCGTCAGTAGTGGATATAAAATAACACCAAAAAGATTTATTGGATGCCATCAGTGTTAGTGTAGACCATAATGTTTAGTAACATACAGTGGAAACCTTAAATAAAAAAATATATATATATATATACACACGTTATATTTATATACAGTTTTCCCAACGCTTTTCAAATGACTGCATACATTCAATTACTGTACCGTGTATGATTCAAATACACTATAATACAGTACAGTACTGTATATAGAATAAAGCTTACTGGAGATCAAATTATAATTAGGCAATTGAATAAAACAGTATTCTGATGTTTACAATTACAGTAACTTTAGTGTAAATATGCTACTCAGCCACAAAAATGTTTCAAAATGTTTTACAGGCCTGAAAATAAACTGCAGGTTATCGTTGCCTAATATGAAAATACAATATAAATGATATCCATTTTGTGCATATGCTGTCATGTATGAAAAGACCCAGAATGTTCTCTTTAAGAGGCCTGCTTGAATACTATGAGCAGATCATCTGAACCGTCTTGATTCTGTCACAACAACAAGAAGCGACTGATCCCTGTGACTGTGATCACTACGAGTTTTCTACTGCAATTAAAATAATTATTAAAGATATTATGAATGATTAAAAAAAATCGAATTGTAATTTAAATGATAGAATTGGTGAAAAACTATAACCAATTATTTTGCACAAACATGTCAGCATTTAAATGTGCAGAAGTGGAATCTTTTTCTTTGAAAACTGTGGAAGTGGATTTTAAGAAGACATTTCTTCTGAAGAACAGTTGATGAATCAATATTTTCAAAATATATTATGAAAGGAAAATGTTTGGGACTTTGACACATGTTATGAACACGTGTTATAAAGAGATACAAACAGAACTGTTCCTGGGTACCTTTTAGAATATATAGTAGTCCGTTTAAAGCTTTATTGTATTTGGACATGAGGAGCTCACGATGGACAATTTCGATTTAAAATAAGGATGAAAACCAAGCAGATAAACGGTCTCTTTAATTCCACACACTCTTCTTTGTTGTCAAAACCTCACGCCTACATTGCCCACAATGCAACTCAACCATTCAGTCTCAAGCAGAGATGAGGAGCACGGCTGCAGAGGTTTGGGGCTGTACACCCCCTGGATTCTTTTAAATGTAAAACTTGTAGCCTTCAGCTGACTCCAGTTATCTCACATGAGGTTATTGATGAGACTCCACCACAATATACCTGTAAACAGACTGTGATGTACACTTCAGTAGGAAAGAAGTTTAGTCTCAATAGGAAAAAGATCTTTTGCAGTTTTTAAAAACCTCCCTCTCCTCCTCCACCCTCTCCTCCCTCTCCCTCTCCTCCCTCTCCTTCCTCTCCATCCCTGAAACAGCTGTTTGCGGCAGCCGTGTCAGCTGGACAGCTGCGTCCCCCCCCAGCTAGAACACGCCTCTGTCAGGTAGGCCCTTTGAAATGAAACCCCCGAACAATTGAAGAGAGTGGAAGAACAAACAAAAGAACTATCTATATATCAGTGTGTCTCTGCAGGTGTACAGGAGGAGGGGAGTCCTCCTACTGCTCTGTCCAGTGTCACCGCGGTTT
This sequence comes from Pholis gunnellus, assembly GCF_910591455.1. NCBI lineage: Eukaryota > Metazoa > Chordata > Actinopteri > Perciformes > Pholidae > Pholis > Pholis gunnellus. Next base: position 23,278,882 of record NC_136541.1, on the reverse strand, counting down.
CAGCATCACTGTCCTCAACAGCAAGGGAACCCTTCCTCACCAGGTACACGGAACATCGCTGTTGGAATAACACCATGCAGTCCTTTGTCCAGTTTTGGCGATAGTATTCTTGCATCATCAGGTCCCTCGTGGGGAATCAAAGTTAGCAGCACTTTGATGCTTCTAACGTGCATATTTTGTAATCTGTGGTGTCACAAAGAGCTCCCAATGAAATAAGTGATTCTTGGTGTTATTAGACTGCACATGTACATGAGATGTACAGTAATGATTCAGGGCTTATAATTGTGGGATCGCTGTCACACGTTACTGTTTACAAGCACAGCAGTCTTAGCAGCTTTTGACCTGTATATCAGGGAAAACACCCTCCCTGACATGCATAAATCGGTCATACATGGCCTTATGCAGATCAATCATAAACCACTTTCCTATATGCAGATGGATTTAGTAATATTTATTAGTAGTTTAGCTTTAGAAATCATCTCATCTCGTCACGAACCGGACCACATTCCGCTCGGGAGAAGACCAAGACCCGCCTTTTCAAGCGGTCTCAGCTGGTTGGGCTAGTCTTCACCAGAGTCTGATTCACATCTTTCCCTCCAGCCCAAAAACAAACGGAGCTGACTTCATTTTAGCCGAATCAAACAGATTCAGATCTGATACAGATCTTACCCAAGTCTTTTCTCTCCTGTCTTTATATAACGGGTCAATAAAAAGGTTGTGCCAAGTGAAAAATCTGTTTTGATTTTTCAGACTCTCAGGGCTTCCGTAGATTTCAGTTTGTCCTTCTCACAAATTCTAGAGTAGTACTACAATCATTTATTCCACTCTTTGAAACATTTGGTGTTCTTTTTTCACTCATTTGTGGTTGTATTCCCTTTTGCTTCCAAAATCTGGGGTAACTCAAGCCTCTAATGAATTATGAGGGAATCAATGCATACAAATAAAAAACAAAATAAATCACTTCTAAAGATTACAAAGGGTTGAGGCAAAGGCTTCAATATTGAGATGGAAATCAGTAAGGACCTCCCGCTGTCTTCATTATTACATTTATAATATAATGTGTCATCAGGCATGTTTAGAGGGTTTGTTTTTTTGTCGTTCTTTTTTTAATCCTTTTGGAAATGAGACAAACTTCGTCTTTTGTTCCAGAGAGAATCACAGCTGGAGTGCTTCCATGGTTCGTGGGATCGTGTAGTTAGCTGTCAGCCTGTAGACTGTGGCCTGCCCGATCAGTCTCATGTCTACCACGCCATATTCAGTTGCCCCTGGGGGACCACCTTCGGCAAACAGTGCTCCTTCACCTGTGGATCACCAGCTATACTGCAAGGTAAGCCATAGATACGTCTAGTCCATTAGTTCTAGTCTACTGTTGGCATGTTCTTTGTTAAAGGGAGCATTTGCCTCCTTTTTATATGGATGTCCAATCAGCTTTGAAGGGGAAACGTAGTCAACTGAAAAAAGTCCTCAGCGAGTGCTATATATATTGACAGAGAAAGCAGAACCGTGCAGGCAGCGCCTACATGTACCAGAATGCATTGCTCGCCAACACTGATTGGACGTCCACACAAAATGTGGCAGATTTTCCCCTTTAAACAGCAATGGATCATAAAAAACACTGTCAGGCTCACCATGCAAAGACATATCTGTGTTAAAAAAAAAGATAACAAATCCTCAAAATGATGATAGTATTATTGCTTATATGCTGCTGTTCTCTGGTCATGAGATTAACCGAAATTCAACGAGTTTCAATCAAACTGACTTTTTGAATTATTCACATTGCTGATCGACATTCTCAATCAAACATACCTTTGAATCCCGTAATGTTCTCTGCTGCTACGACCGACCTCCTGACAGTCACAGCTCGGGGTAGTGAACCCACAAACCTCCAGCAAGATGCTCCCACTAGTCACAGTCCATAAAATGAAATGGACATTAAACCTTGATTTTACACAATTACACTTTAAAATTGGCTTGTTTTTTGTTATTTTTTACAGGGCGCAACAGTGTTTATAACAAATTAGTTTGAAAAAGCAGCTCAGACCAGGGAAACTAATCTAGTGTTCCAATAAAAATCACAGAGGGAATGCCATTTACAAAATCACAACCACGGATTCTCTGGCTCCTCACAGCGCTTCTCTTTGCTTTATGACTTTTTAAAACGTCAGTGGGGACTGTAGTTATTTAAAATTCAGGATGAACACCGACAGAAACATCTACATGGCATATTCCTGCTCTCTCACACACACACACACACACACACACACACACACACCTATACACACACACACAGCACAACCTCCCTCCACTGGGATGTCCACAATGATTTTAAAAACACCACTTGCACCATAATGAGTCAGAACAATGATGGCACCTATAATTTGCAGTACCGCCACACACAAATTCATATTTACACACTAAAATAAAAAATAAAAACGCATTGCCCCTTTCTGGTAATGCGAGTTACGCAATGTAGTAGATGCTTCTTGAAGCAATTAGATGGAACAAGCACGATGTCCACACACTGAATCAGAAAGAGTCAGCACTTAGAACCCATGTATTCATGATCCCAAACACAGATTGCACAGATATAATTCTATTTGTGGCTTTTTGGGGTTTGGTGAAATGTGCTTGAAGGCCGTCATGCATCGCTCGGAGAGCAAAGAGCGCAATGTCTTCAGTGCACACCAGTGCAGCTGTGATGGATTTTGATCACCGCAACACCGGCGCAATGTTTAAATGGCTAGTAAAAATGTATGCCATGTTAAAGATTCATTACGTTTTATAGTCCAAATAAACCAATGCGAACGGTCGAGGGGGTTGTGATTCTCTGAGCGTACCGACGCTCGTGCATCATGTGAGGCTATGCAGGCGTAGGAACTATTAGCTGAAGTCTCTTTTCTCCTCATAACTGTACGAGACAGAGGGGGACACAAATGAATCCATGCTGTTGACCTACTTGTACTTCTTTGTGTACTTCTTTGTGTTTTAGCTGTACGGAGTTCTAAACAGTGTGGTGTTTGCAGCTTTCTCAAGAACTGCTCGCACAAACAACTTCACCCTCGACACATTCTAACTAACGACTAGACGATTCAATTCAATACACTCAGACCTTTTACTTTGGTAATGTTTGCAAACTTCATCTAGATATTGCTGTGTAACCAGGCACCAACCTCCAGTTCTGATGAATAAAGCCAATGGTGATGTTTCTTAAAAGCTGCATTCTCTCTAATATCCATCAGGGGGCGACTCCTCTGGTTGTATAGAAGTCTATGAGAAAATGACTCTACTTCTCTCTTGATTTATTACCTCAGTAAACATTGTAAACATGAGTTTATGGTCTCAATCTCTAGTTTCAAGTCTTCTTCAATACAGCATGATGTTCATTTAGTAAATGATGGTCCATTTAGAGTCAAACAGACCATAAAGCAGGGGATGCTTTAGGGCGGGGCTACTGTGATTGACAGGTTGCTACCAGAGACGTATACATCGTCTCTACGTCACTCCTACACAGTCCAAATTTGATCACTTCCTGTTCACTGGTTGCAAAAAGCCAAGATGGCCACGGACACATTGCTGAACTCGAGGCTTCAAATTGCAGTCCATAAACCAACGGGTGACATCATGACGACTACGTCCACTTCTTATTTACGGTCGATGTGTGTAACCGACATTACTGAAGTCAGTTACATGTTGGTGACTTCATGACTCTTCTCTAATTGATATGGTCACACTTCATTTCACAATGCCACAGAAACATTTCTGTGGTTTTATAAAAGAAAAATAAGATGTTAAACCACCAAGATTGTTGTTTCCTGCTTGTGGTCCCATTGAACTCACTCTGTCAGGGGTCACTTTCACATGTTATACAGTCTCCAGTGAAGTAATGTCCCATACAAGCTGCACTTTAAATCAAGGATTCACTGGAAAAACGTCGAGGTAAAGTCAAAGCTGTCCTGAAGTGAAAAGTGACACTTAATCTGACTTCTGATCCTTCTACATAGATTCTATGGAAGCTCTTCCAACCACACCAGTCAGATGAGCGTTACAATACAAACCAACATAGCTAACTGCATATAGATAAAACAAAACCAATTCTGTACCATCATTCCATTAATGTAAAATAATACACAGATATACTTCTTCTTCTGCCCATCCCTCACCCTTCCACCATGAAAATGGAGCCCATATTTTTTCCCCATAATCCCGCTTAAACTGACCAATGAACCGAACCAAAAACATAACCTTATTGGCGGCGGCACTCTTTCCTCCCCCCCTCCTCCTCAGGTGACAGCGACAGGTTGGTGTGTTTGGAGGACGGCCTGTGGTCTTTCCCAGAGGCCTACTGCAAGATCGAGTGTCCCGAAGTTCTGAACATACCCGACGCCAAGCTGCTGACAGCGGACTGCCTGGCCTCGGGGCACGACGTCGGCTCCGTCTGCCGTTACAAATGTAACCCAGGCTTTTATGTGATAGGGAGCCTCAAGAAGAAGACACCCAGGTAAGTGCTACAGCAGCCAGTGTTTGGAGGGCATTTATACCAGCATCACTCATAAATAAATGTCTGTATTACATTACATTATAGTCATTTAGCAGACGCTTTTATCCAAAGCGACTTACAATTCAGGTTCTATCACACCGTAGGCACAGCTATGGAAGCAATTTTGGGGTTAAGTGTCTTGCTCAAGGACACATCGACATGTGACTAGTGGAGCCAGAGTCGGGAATCGAAGGATGGCCCTGCTCTCCACTTAGCCACTGTCGCCCCCGATAGTGGTTAGTTATTAATAGCAGTACATGGCATCTTAAATCTTCCATGGTAGAGCTGTATAATCTCCTCTTTTGTTTCTTTCCAGTGGGTTCTATATGATTGACACCTTGAATTATCATATGGATTGATTTTTTTTCAGGCATAACATTTATTTTTATGTAAAAGGACATCACAAAATAAGCACTGCAAGAAGAATAGATCACACGTTGTGGTTTGTGCTTTAAATGCTGCTAAGCCTGTGGAGACGGGGTTTTATCACACATACTCCCTGCGTAATGGAGGAAAATCCTCTCTTTCCTTTGTTTTACAAGACTCCCGTTACACACTGCTTGATCAAATTAGCTTATTTGATTTAAGCATTTCATGCAACGGCGTAAGAATGCATCACATGAACACCCAAACCTCAATGTTGTTAATGTATAAAAAAATAAATAATATGGATACAATTTAAAGAGGCATTATTTTTTGTGTGGTCCACCACCTGCAACTCTATGTTCGGTTTTGCTCACATTAGGGTCTAATAAAACATGTGCCGCTGTGTCATTACTCAGCCAATTGTGTTTTTTTGGGTATCTGCTCATTACTGACCACAGTTCACATGTTAATGAGTCCTAACAGGAGGAGACACAGGCTTTATTATCCTGCTTCAGATGGACTTCTATATATTACACATTTTCCTTGCTGTCCTGAATTGCAGTTAAAATGCAATGTATCAAATATCTAAGTTGACTTTTACTCTCATATGAGGCCAGCATAAAAAAATACATTTTATAGATTTGTCCACACAAAATTTCCACCCAATACGGTGGAAAACCATCGTCCACCAAGATCCATTTGCAGCTGGGTGTCTTTTTATGAGTTACTCTTTCTCAAACGTGTGTAAACATTTTAATAACCCCGATGCTTTATTAATCCAACATGTGAAAGTGAACAGCAGCAGCTATTATAGAGCTTTAAACAGGACTTTTACTCTCACCTTTGACACTATGTACACGCACACACACACACACTGTAGGACTGCACTCAGCGGGGGTAATGAGTGCATTCGGTTGGAGAGTTTGTTAAAGTAAACCTTCTGTTACTGGATGGTACTACACAAGAGGTTTCAGCCATGTTACATTCATTTGTTCTAAACTCATCTGTCAGGTGGATTATATCTGTGAAATATCCTCTGGTCCAAATGTACAGCAGTATGCTTAGAATTTAAAAAACAAATCCCCAAGAATCGAGCATGAACTAGAGGTGAAGAACTGGTGGCCAGTGTCCCAGTACTGGCTGCACACCGGCCTCCAGTTGTTTTGGGCACATGTATTTCTCAAAAAAAGAAATGTAACTCCTTGAATGTAATTCAAACTGGTGTTGTTCCTTAGAGTTAAGATCACTCAGAGATTCACTCTTTTGCTCTCTAGGAAGTACTTCAGGTTGGAGTGCCTGGAGGGGGGGCAGTGGGAGGAAACTAACTGTGAGCCCATATGCTGCCCGGCCCCTCCTGATGTATTCCAGGGCATGTACACCTGCACCAACGGCCTGTACTACGACACCCTCTGCACCCTGCAGTGCCCAGATGACACAGAAAATGTACGATTTTTTAATGTTTGGTCACATCAGGGTGGGACACTTGAGTCTTCTATATTATGCGATACTATTGAAGAAGACTTGAAGCTAGAGATTGAGACCATAAACTCATGTTTACAATGTTTACTGAGGTAATAAATCAAGAGAGAAGTAGAGTCATTTTCTCATAGACTTCTATACAACCAGAGGAGTCGCCCCCCGATGGACACGAGGGAGAATGCAGGTTTTTAAGACACTTCTGCACCGGCTTCACTCGTTAGAACCAGAGCAACAACTGTAAAGTTTCATGATTGCATCTGAAACGGTTGCGTAGCTATCGTGGTGGCAAAAGACAGAAATATAACAATCTGGCATACCCTCCTCTGTGGTAGTTCTTGCTGCAGTCAGTCTCTGCAGAACCACATTTGACCTTGTTGTTAGCAGTTTCATCTCGGAACTACTTTCTTTCTACCAAACTACATTACTGACGTTGCAGCTCCATTAATGTAGCTCCAACTTGCTACGTCACGAGCCTCTCGTCCATGAGCAGACAGACGCTTCCTTCTGTGCAGTGGTACGGTTTGGTGGATGTAGTTCGGTAGAAAGAAAATAGTTAATTCATGTGCCATCTAGTTCTATTATATTGGAGACAAGGCAGACATCTCTACTCCCAATATCTCCAGCACTTGGCAACTACTAACTAACTAATTATGGTTGGAACTAATAACTGTCACCACAGTTCATTGATGACCACCATGGATTTTAGTATCTGTCTTTGTCTCCAGAGGGAGATTCGCTGCACTAAGGAGGGTGACTGGACTGCAGAGTTCACCATGTGCTCCAAGCTCCAGGGATCGTGCTCTCCTCCGGCCGATCTCAACTCTGTAGAGTACAGTTGCGACCAAGGGATGGATGTCGGTGAGTGCAACCTTCTTTGTCAGGGATGAGAGTGTAATCCATCAAAATAAACAGTCCTGATTATATTCTCTCCCTTCTGTTAAACAAAATAAAGCCAAGCACAGGAGCCCGTCTTGTCTTTGGCTTCACTAGACTAATAGAAAAAGCAACCACGGCAGTAGAGTACCTTTTTAACACTTACAGTGGACAGAAAGAGGCTTTTCTCTACAACTCACTGTACTGACCCAACGCAAGTATGAGTAAAATAAATACTCTACTTAAAGATTTGGCGCCATCTAGCAGTGAGGATACAGATTGCAACCAACTGAAACTTCTCCAGTGTGCTGAGCGTGTAGAACTTCGTGGCCGAAAAACATGAAAACACCAATGTCCCTATCTAGAGCCAGTGTTTGGTTTGTCTGTTCCGGGCTACTGTAGAAACACGGCGACAGGCTTCCGCTCCGTATGAAGATAAAACAACACTATCTAAGGTGACGAAAAAACAACAATTCTTATTTTCAGGTGATTATACACTCAAGACTAAATGCTAATGGATCCCCTCACATGCTGCACATTGGACCTGTTTGTTTAAGAGCACATTCTGTAGTAGCTTAGAAGTGTTAAACTGAAAATGAAATCATGATATTACACCAGTGTGTAATATCATGATTTCAAGCAGACAATGCATGGGTTATGGAGAGTTTGTCAAGCTATATTTGAAGTTCATCGACGTATTATGGGAGATTATTATTAAATGCTTTGGTTTTAAATTTCAGGATGAGACTCCTGAAAACCAACTGACAAACTTGCAGCAACCAACAACACACACACACGCGCACGCACGCACGCACGCACACACACACACACACACACACACACACACACACACACACACACACACACACACACATACAGTAAAAGCCCTCACAGTGATGGTTGCTAAAGGTCCAGACCACAGGTGACTGTGTGGTCTCTAGTAATGTGGTCTGTTTTTTCCCTCAATGTCTGAACATGAATAAATTCAACAGATGCTAATGAGGGTTAGAGGTCAGTGTAGTTTGAATTTAATTTTTCAAACTTTTCCTTGCAGGTGCTTTTTGCTACCCGACATGCATTGTGGCTGTAGACATGGATCTGCGTGACCCGGTGGTTCTGCCCAATGGCTCTACAGTTGACTCTTTAAAGCACTGGATGCTGCCCACCAAAGTCCAGGTGAGACGTCTGAGAGTTAGAGTTAGTCAGTTTGATTTGTCTCCAATGATTCTATTTGAGTTCACTTCAGTTTTTTTCTGTTCTGTACTGTCTCTGAACAAATATGAAATAAACCACAACAATAAAGTGCACACTTTAGTGTACGTTTTTTAACGTGTCCGTTCCGCACAACGTGATTGGTTGACCTTTATTCTTAGTGCCAAAGCTCAGAAAATCAACCTACTTCCGGAAAAAAATTATGTTGCTTTTTCACTGTGTAATATTGGCTTTATGTATTTATGACATTATAAACAGTTAAATAATCGCACCCGGTGTGTAAAGGCATTTTGTCATAGTCAACGTTAGCTTGGCTTATTAAAACATTAGCATGGCTTACTAGCACGTTAGCTAACTTTAGTTTATGCACATGACGCTTACGATTATGTAACCCAATCTCCAGTTTGAAACGCAGGCTTCCTGTTAAAAATGTGTTGTGGGCTCTTTGGCATGACCATTGTGCTGCTACAGCTGATAATTTAAAAGACCTACTGTTGGCAGCTTAAGTGCAGTTTTTACAGAGTCAGTAAGGAAAGAATATCTATATTTGTCAAACACTAGTTTTATTCACAAACTGGTATTTGATATATACTTCTACGCTTCAAATTTATTTCCATTTGATCCAGTTCAACAAAACGCAGAGCTTAGAGGAGGGGTGCCGTACGGATCAGCTTGCAGAACCGGTTGCACCTGTTGCTGTTTCGCGCTGCTCGACGGGGCACGATGTGGTGAAAAATGAGAGCCTGGTTGGTTTCATTAACCACAACTCAACGAGGGGCTTGTGGATTTGCTACCATTCGGAAACTCTTGGCAGGCTTTGTGAAACGCTCCTTGTTTTGCTCGCTGCCATGACAAACAGCGCTGAGTCCCTTTGACACAAAAACACCCATCAGAATGAATAATGCATCCAAACATCTGGTGGTCTGAACAGCAGCATGGAGTGCACTGAGCTACTGCTGCAGACCGTTCATTTCAGTTGAAGACAAAGAAACTTATTTGGGGGACAGTCAGCATAAAAAAACAAACATCCGCTGCTTTGCATGTTTGCAACCAAATAACAGGTTAGTTACCTGTTACCTTCATGATTACTACTTTACTTATCTGACCTCATGTCTTTATGAGCCATAGTGTCTGGTTTCTGCAACATTGAGAAACAAGCTCAATTTAATAAGCAATGAAATGGGTTTGTGCTTTGGCAGTTTAGAGCTAATGGTGTATTAAAAGATAGATGGAGGGAGACGATGACTTTTGACTTTTTAATTAGCGTATATTGAACTACATGGTTATGAGCTGCAACACATCCCCATGAAGTCATGCACCTTAATACCGGTCACACTGGAAATACATTTCAAAAGGAGAAAAAGTTGAAAAAATGATATCCTGTCGAGTCTTATAGGTCTTATTATCTCAATAGGTTGAGATAATGTCTAGCTTTTTCGAATAGAGATCAATGATTATTCATTTCTGGACTCAGGCCATGTCCTTTGAATCTACTGAAGTCATCTGCCACATTGTCTGTCCCCACTACAGACAATTATTAGCATTTAAAAATGTTTCCAGTGTAAGTCATATTTTTTGAACCTCCATGAGACCAAAAAGACTTCTTGAACTGGACATATTTTGCAAGAAGTACAGAAATGATTTTAAATTCAAAAGTCTCTGAGTAACCGAGATTGCCTACAAATCTGTCAAATTTCATCACAATATGTGCAAATGTGTTTCATATCAAATGTTTGACTGAATCATTGGCAAGACAGTATCTTTAAAAAAACTAAAAACAATGAGGAAAACCATTTTTAATTCCCGGCTGCACCGGCTAACCACACACTATCACACAACCGAATCCGACTCGTGTGTATGCGAGAATGTGTTTGTTATCGTTCAAGTGTTTTTGCATTTCTGGAAATCACAGGCAGATAGACGAGAGTAAAGGTTCCAGTTGACGTCAAGCCTTTCAGGAAACACACACATCTCACACACGCAGTGTAAACAAGTCACCGTGAACAAACTCGTAGGAATGTCAGATCTTGGGTTCTGAGTTAGAGGGCTGTTGTTTGGCCTTTTTAAGGCGGGTCATGTTACTCAATATCATATCTCAGGAATCGCTTCTATGTTAATGCTGTTGCAAACACTGCTCCAGTTTCGCCTGACATTTTGGGTGGTCAGCCAGGCAGTTAGTCCGCCCTTGCCACGGTCAAATACTTGGACGGAGGTCCGGTTACTTACGCCATATCTCTGGCGCTGCCTCGTGATTTCGAGGCATTGGGTTAGTTCAAATCTCAGAATCAGGTCTCCCTCGCTGGGTCGGGCTGCATAGGGAATCACAGGGGAAGGGTCCACTTTCTCTGTCAATGTTTGTTAGTCAATCAGCTATCTGCTAACCACCTTGTAAATTCCCGGGGTCAAATAAATGACAGAGGACCACAGCCTCGCCTGGTTTTCACCATGCAACTTTGAGTTTGGCATCCACTTAATTAAGTTGTACGGGACAATTATTTTTTATTATTTCTTATTTCTTCCATTACGAGGTTTTCATGCAGGCAGACACAGCAAAAAGCTTGAAATTGTCATAATGTATTGCATATGTCCGTGACAACAATGCAATATTTGCAAGTCTGCAATCAGAATGAGTGCAGGATGTAGTCTTGTTTTATATAACAAGGTAAGGGAGGCCAAGTGCTAGCAGATCATTGGCAAAAATGTACCATGACAGCGTCATTTATTGTTTCGTCATTAGAAATAATAAACTATAAGTTCCCAGAAAATTTGTGTTTTTGTTGATCTCCCTTGACCTTTTTCCTGGTGTGTATATTTACACAAAAATTATAGGCAGAACCCCATCACATTTACAGCACGCATTCATTCTCCCCGGAGGATGAACACTCCATGAGCTTTTTCCTCCACACCACCATCAGGCCAAAACGTCAACACATTATTTTAAAACAATCCAATAGAAGTATTGATTTAAATACATTCATGCTCCCAGTGATACAATAGCCTCCTTAGATTTGAGCCACTCCAACATTTATCTGAATTTGAAATAAACATGGAGTAGGATTTGGGGAACGATCTCACCACAAGGCCTGTTAGTAGCTGTTCTGTAGCTTTTTTTGTCTTTAAAGTTTAGATTGAGAATCATTTTTTGATCTTTGCAAAACAATCTCACCAAAAGATCCAACTCAAATGATGTACGACTTAAAAATGAAACTTAAAAAATATGTTTACTGTCAGTTCATGTATCAGAATAAGAGGACAAATGTATGTTTTCTGTCTCTGGTTAATCAAGACTGACAGAGGGAAAATCACTCCATGAGTTGGTTGCCATTATGCTCCATCTATGGGTACTTAATGAATTTAATCAATGGTTATACCTGAACACCACTTGGGAGCCTTACACTTTAAATTAAAAAAAAAATGCTTTTGTTACTGAGTGTGAAATTGTTTCCATGGCAAACACAGTGGTTATCCATGTCCTAAGACTGCATTGCTCAATTGTTCTTCTAACACGTTTTGTTTTCCAGAGCATAGTCTGCACAGGAATGATGAAGTGGTACCCTGACCCTCAACACATCCATTGTATCCAGTCATGTGAGGTAAGAGTCCAAATACACAAATAGCTAATAGTTTCCATCCAGATGTCAGTTTCAACAAAGGTATTTGGCCAAATACAGTATCAGTCAAGACCAGTGGCGGGCCGTGCATTTTATACCTGGGCCTTCAGTGCTGTCCTGCAGCTGAAACACCACCTAATAATCTCATTATGACACCACAGCTACAGTTATTTGTTTCTAGCAGTGTAACAATACACGTATTCGTATTAAATTCTTCGATACGAGGCTTACAAACCGAACAATACTTTTGAATATTACTAGTGCATTTAGGAAATACAGAATCTTAAATTGTGGGAAATATAATGTTTTTGGTAGACTGCGGACAATGGGCTTTGCGACCTCTGAACCCGGAACAAAAAAAACTAAAACAAAATACAGCTGAGGCACCGCACTTCTGGGAGGCTAGGCTAAACTAGCTTAACAAACAATAACTCCGCGCATGACGGTATGCTTCGTAAATAACGGACAATGCATATTGTCCAAATCTATATAATTAACACAATGACAACAACAAACTCACAAGAACCAGTCACATATATTCATATGACAACAGAGCATGACAAATCAATCCAGCAGACCTCCAGCGGAACACGCATTCTGCTACACACTCAAGGGCCATTCAGATATTAGATGTAAAAAAACAAACGCAGTTGATTTACTTAAAGACAAACTCCATCCTCCTTTCTTTGTTGAGAAAGAGTTTAATCCCACGGTTAAATCCCAACTCACAAATCCGTTTCTCCTCCTCCTTCAGCCATTGAGTGTTAAAAAAACAAAGCTAGGTAAAAAAAAAAAAATCTACACCAAGCAAAATGGTAAAAATGTCATAATTTATTCCATATCTTTCAATTTTAACTCTTACTACTCCGACTAAGCCTCTGATGGCATTAATAGTAACGTGCTCGCCTATTGACCAATCACAGCACACGCTGCACCTCACTGTAGAGCTGCACCTTTAAACTGAGCTGCCCGTTAATGCTGACGTTCTAGTAGGCCAGCTAGCAGCTCTGGCACGTCAAAGAATACGCCCAACATGTCAAACTAAAGATCTGATTGGTTGAACACTGACAATCAACAATATCGTTCCCATTCACTTAAACTGCAAAGGGATTCACTTCTGCAGGCAATGAGAAAATAAGATAATGGAAACAATATTTTTATAAATTATAATACATGTAGTGTATTTAAGAAAAATTATTAAATTATAAAATAGCTATAACTTTGTGATTCTATTTAGGCCAGCAGAGAAGGCTTTGCAGGCCCTGACGGCCCGCCACTGGTCAAGACTAAAATAGCCATTCACTCATTTAACAATTACAAAGAATTAGAAACGGATTTGCTGCAGCTGAGAGTACCTGAGTTAAGATGTCTTTCCTGCTGATGTGAGGGTTAGAAACTCAACTGAACTGGGCTATCTGGTGGAAACGTGCCATATCTGAGCACCAAGGGGCTTTGGGAACATGGTGTTTGATACCTCTTGCTTAACCAACCGGTGGTCTCTTTTCCCAAACATTACTGCAGGTGAAAGTGTAATTCGGTTCTTATGTACCGTGTCAGCTAGGTCCACATGTCTGCTTGCTTTCAAAGCCTTCGAGGTCAGGGAGACCTCAGTTTGGCTTTCCTCCTGTTATTTATCAAGGAGTACTTAATCCTTAAAACAATTAGACCATTTCTGGGCATCAGCGCATTAAATGTACTGCCCTAGCCAGACTTTTCCAATAATATCAAGAATGAAGCAAAACATGCCGAATCCCTGCTGCCATCATTACTCAAGATGCCAGAGCCAGTGTGCAATGCGCTTTACATTTCATGATGACAAATTTATATTCTCACACTGCAAAGACTCCCTTTCGAATATGTCTGGAGAACCTTTTTTCTCATTTTTACAGGGATCTTCACGTTGCCAAATGTTGTTATAGGGCTTCCAAATCGAATGGATTATCTAATAAAAGAAAATAAATGAATCACGGCATTATGTTACATTAAGATGAATCATTCAGGCTGACACAAGCCTCAGACACAAGACGTTTATATGTTTCTGCCTTGTTTAAACACTAGTGTTCGCTGGAACTCTTACTGTTTTACAAAAGGAGCCGGATAAAGTTTCTTGTTTGTTGACAAGGTAACAAAACCTAATTTCTTATGAATTTCCATGTATTTTTAAGAAAATTAAATTATACTTGTATTGGAAACAATAGCTGGATACTTTTAGTTGTATAGTAAAATTGTTTAGTTTATATTTTTGACTGAGACAGTCAATTAGTCATAAAAGTCCTAATAAGTCAGTATGAGACAAAACGTGTATTGTTTGCTGGTAATAGGTTTAAAATGAAAATTATAGATTTTTTTCTTGTTTGATGTTCACCCACGAGCATAGCACAAATAGAGAACACAAAGAAATACAGGAAAACCCTGCTCAAATATCTTTCCCTGTTTCTGGGAGGGTCAATAAATAGTAACCAAGTTATAAATAGACAATATAGTTCAGTACGTGAGTCGGTCCATCCAACACTTTTTTCAAAAAACAAAATATCTTACATCTCTTCTTTCTAGCCATAGTTTTCTGAATATTTATAGCAGGATGACTTGTAACAAACCTGTTAAGGTTCTCATTGTTGTTACATTTCATCTGGTTAGTTTTGGATTCACATTGCAATTAATTGCACAAAAGTACTATTTGTGACATAACTACATCCTGTCGTCATCACCTATGTAAGCTGCGTCTCTCTATAGTCACGGCTGTGCTTCTGTTGTCGCCGTGTTGTCATTGCTCGGCCGTCCTCTCGTATCCTCTCTCTTATACTCTCGAAAAAAAATATTGAAAAGTGTTTACGTTTCTCCAACTGACTCATAACACTCATTCAATCATTGTGTTCTGTTGCATTGTTTTACCTTTGTCCAATTCTGATGATAGCCAGCCAGAACTTCCTGTAACGGGTCCGAAAGTCCAAACCATCCCCAATTTAAAAAAAAAGTTTAACTGTTGAAACAAACTGAACCATGGTTCATTTATATTCTACCGTGACCACCTGTTTTTGTCAGACCAAGGTTCGGCTGTTTGGTCCCGACCGTGATCCGGGGGTCTTGCTACAGATCCAGCTGAATAGTCATAATGTCAAAACCAAATGTGGTCAGTGTGAAAGGGCCCTGAGGCTCTAGTACATGCGTATCCTCCATAGCACGACTTAACGCAGAATTGGTTTGGTATGAATATTCACAATGCACCACTGTCACCTCAGAATTGACCTTTTACCAATACTTAAGTTTATGAGAATATAGTAACCAGGGGTAAGTTGGGTTTCTGTGAAATAGCCTCGGTCTAGTGTCCACTTACAGTACGAGCTTCATTCCAGGGTGCTCAACTACATCTCACAGTCTTCATCAACAGCTAAAGTTTGCTTGGTTGTCATTGAGATGGCTCAACTGTCATTACACAACCTAAGCATCGAAACGGTCACCAGGTGGTCATATCTGAGGGAGGGGATCGTACACCACTTTTGTTCAAAGATCTTCTTTGGAAAAGAAAACCATCCCCACAACATCAATCTACCGTGACATTGTTCTAGAAAACAGCTAGTAAATTGACCTTGAGTTATGATTATTTACTGTCACAACATAATTGACAGATCACCATGAATGACATTCAAGTCCCCGGGGGTAAAACTTCCTCAGATTTTGATGACCTCATGGTCTTCCCCCCACCCAGCCTCTACACTTCCCATTACTCTGATTACCACTTCTGGTAGGAGTGGCAAAATGGTCAGCAAGTTGTTTGTTCCTTCCAACGCCTACATAATGTTGGGTATAAACATTATTACACAGCCTCTAGAGGCCGCTGTAGCACAACTTTAGACTTTTGGTATTGTTCAATGTTATCACATTTCTGTGTGCTGTAGTTTGTATCATAATTGAAAGTTAGTTGCAATTTAACGTCCATCGCTGCTCATTAATATTCTAGCAGTGACAGTAAATCATCTAAAGTCATAAATCCAGATAGTCTTTATTTGGCATTCATCCGTTGGGTTTAGAACTACTGGAACTACTGATGGAACACATAAACTGTTGATGTGTCACGGTATTAAAATATTCCTCCTACCTTCCAGCACTACATTTTCCCCTTCCACCTTTCCTTGAATGTTGCTAGGCAAAACAGTTGCTTCTGACCCGCTCCTCCATGACAACACTGTAAATTATACCAGACCACATGTGCTGCATAGTCCACTATGCCAGATCTCATCCAGATGCCATTGCTCCCAATCGTTTTTACTCTGCCTCTCTTTCCATTCTTTCTTAAAACACGGTTGACAATAAATGTAAAAGTCAGCTCAGGTACCTCACCAGCACAGCGGCTCCTACCACTGCCAGTCTGAGACTCTTCTGTACTGGTTTCATCTACTTTATAGCCTTAGAAAGGGATGCATCGGTGACAAAAGTTTCTTTCTTAGAATGTTCTCCGCGTGATTAAAATGTTTGCTGGACCAATGAGGAGAAAGAATTTGATAAGAGTGTATAAGAGACACCCAATTAAACACATCGACTCATGCATCACCTAATATGAGGCATTTCGGCAAAGAGGACAGAAAATATTTCAACCATTTGGTTGGTGGACGCTGTGTTAATCCCCTTGATCACATCATGAAACACCTGTGTAGTAGTTTCCCAGTCTGAAAAAAGTAACAATGAGTTTCACATCGATGATTCAGGATAGTTTATATCACAATATCACAATAGTTCTGCGTGAGGATATGCACCAATAGAACATGTCTGATTTAAGCTCTCCACTGGCTCAGACAGGCTGAATGTTTGCTGTTTGCTTTAGATGGGAGATCAGGGTTGAAATTAGCTGAAGACTAAGTCGACCAACAGTGAACTGAACAATCTATCAACACCTGAAACAACACCTGAAAACCTTCAAGACTATTGCCTTGTTCTATACATGGCTTTGTTTCTTCTGAAACACATACTTGTTTAATTGAAGACAATCACAACCAAAGCAAATGAATCAACTCTGTCTCTGCCTTTAGTCTCTGTAGACTAAAGGCAGCCAGAAGAGTAGAGATTGTTTGTTCAGACAACTGTTGGACAGCAGAATAATATGATTATGATATGAATATGATTTGTATGTTAAATTTACAGTAAGTGGAATTAAAGTGATCCAAATGGAGTAAAAAAACACAGGTCTTTCCACAAAGCAAATCATTTGGGAGAAGCTTTCTTAGTTTATTTATTAATACAAAGCTTGTCATCCAAAAGAGTCAAGGATTCTTGATCAACTTAGATGGAAATATGGGACTGATTTTGCCCCCTTTTTAATGGAAATGACAGACTTTACTCAGCTGGAGCTTGCCTCTTTAGCTATAAAGTTTCTAGACAGCGCACGCTTTATTTTACAATGATTCACCTCTGAGTGAATTCCTCCCCAGCTAATCATCCAATCCTTTCTCAGTAACAGACTGAACAGAAAAGGCCAAACGCGCGTCGCTCCCGCCATATCTTCCAGTCCCGCTGTGTTCGAGGGCCATTCGGTGAATGTTATATCTACAGCTTGTTCTGGGCCTTCCTTGGGGCCTCCCTTGAATCTTCCACTTGGACTGAATATCTCCACAGTGAGTTACTCAAGAGGTAACCACTGGGAAAATCTATCAACTCCACTCTGAGCTGCTCCTTGAAACCAAGGTATATAGGGCTACCTGGCAGTCCATTACCATCCAGCCATTATATAAGAGGCGCTCTACTTCCTGCTAGAGCTTTTTGATAATGTGTTAACCCAGGGGGGTTAGCAATTACTGATGGTATCGAGGACTAGTCTATGACTGCTCAAAAGCATCCACTGGTGCAGTGGATTTTGAGTGAAGTCATTAGTTTGATTTTAAATATTTATACAGTTTGGGACATCTGCAGGACCGTATTTCCCCACAACAGAATGGCGCCATTAACTGGGTTGTGTTCCTTGGTGTGTTTTAGGAGGTTTAAGGTTCACAGGTGGAAAGGTAGAAAAGACCTGACCCTGCACCCGACTGGCAGCATGCACTCCACTGGGAGGATGACACAAGGACACACAGTCAGCCAAATTCTGGAAAACATGTGGTAGAGAGGTGGTTCTTCCGTTAAACTGGTGTTTAACAGGTGACCTGGTGACATATGTTTTAATATGGAAGTACAAGCAGCGAATGTTGGCAGTCAACTTGCAGTGAGTGACATTTTGAAGTGCAGGAACCAAACTTCAATCATGTGTTTATGTGCACTTGAGTCATCTGATTATTCACAGATTTTGGCAGTAATCTGATTTCTTAAACGTAGAAATGAAAAACCATGGTTTCCTTTTTAGAAGATTGAGGAATTAAGTCAAACCCAGCTAGGTTTGTGAAACTTGATTACCTGGCTCATTTACAGTTAAACAGATTTCTAAAGCTTTTTTTTTTTTACATGCACTTGCATGATGTAGACCCAGAATGAGAAAAGTATCACTTTGCAATGGGCTGGACGCCAAGATCGCAACTTGTTGCTGTGCATTGTTGTGAACCAAACAGTTCAATCCAAAGTCCGACCAAAACTGAAAGGAAGTACAGGGTAATTCAATAATCTGTTTTTTTTTTGTTCAAATTCAAACACAGCAAAAACTTACTGTGTCTTCAGTCCAACCATCAATATTTTTTAACAAGCAGGTTTGCGTTAGTGAACAGGTCTCACCAGTTAACATGGTTCTTATAGTCTAAAATATAATATATATAAAATAAAGTTTAAAATACGCCAATGTGATGAGATAAAAAGAAAAAAACTGAATAAACTCGACTTTTACAGAAATCTGGACTTTCTATGTTTCTTTTAATTCTGAGCATATACAAATAGCCAATGATTCAACAAGTACTATGGCCTATACATCCCATAATGCCGGGTACATTGTGGTGGATTGTGTCTTACAATGCCCAGACCAACACACACACACACACACACATATATACAGACCTCCCTTGAACTCCCTGAACTGTCTTTCCTATCAAGGTAAAACACTGAGTCAGAAGAGAACACTCCCCCAAACTGTTTTCAGAAAGCTCTGGGCAAGAGGGGCAAGAGGGGCGAAGGAGGGGGAGATGATAGAATATCTGCTATCAAAAGATTGATACAGATACTTGGTAGAAAATGAAAAATGAATATGTTGCTGCTTGACATGTTTGTGTTTTATAATGTTGTGATGAAGAGCTTTGCTGGTGCTGATGACAGCACATGCTCCCCTAGAACCAGCCAATGCCAATAGGTGGAATATTTATGTTAGCGAGGTGTGGGGGTTGGCTGCTGCTGCTGTCTTTTACGCTGATTTGAAGGGAGTTACTGTGTAATAGTAATACACAAACCAGTTGACCTTTTAACTACTCATTAGGGGAATAAGGTACGCAGCCAACTCTGGTTCAATACTCTTCACGGGTCAGTGCATTTCTGTTGAGTGAAAGGTATACACTGCC
Source organism: Pholis gunnellus (assembly GCF_910591455.1). NCBI lineage: Eukaryota > Metazoa > Chordata > Actinopteri > Perciformes > Pholidae > Pholis > Pholis gunnellus. The sequence goes on along the minus strand of NC_136541.1, from coordinate 23,259,344 downwards.
TGGAAGGGAATGTAAACAATAATTAACCTCAACATGAGCCCTGACCTCAAAATTAACCTCATGTGGGCAAAGTGGTGGGTTCGCTAATTTAAACAGTCTTTATCAAAGAAAGACATGAATGTAAAATGGAGCTCAAATCCACAACAAAGCTCGACTATGGAAATATGTAATAAAACTGAAAGCAGGTCAAGCAAGTATGCATTTTGCACGACTCTCCGAGGCTGTAAAGGTAATTCAAAGATTTACGCACTACTAGTGATTTGGGTGAGGCATCTGGTGCAATTGCTGGTAAAGTATTTACTCAGAAACGGAACGATTAAAGAGATTTATTTATGCCATGGCAGTTTAGCTGGGAAAGGCATGGGGATTCGTCAAGTAGGGAGTTCTTTGAAGTGAAGAGAAAACGGCAGAAATCTTCTCAGCAGCTGCTCTCTCCCCCCGCGCCGGTTAGGTAGAGCCCCAAGTCTTTGAAATGACTCCATCAGCTCGTCGGAGAAAGCCAAAAGTGTCTTTGGCACTCAGCACTTATTTTCATATTGTTGGCACTTCAGGGAAGCCCTCATGGTTTTGCTGAAAACATTAAAAAAGGTTTTCATCGTGACGTGTTTGAGATTCTATGTAACTTAAATTCCACAAATTTGCGTGCCACTCCGGAGTTTCTCCACAAGGACTCCCACACTGGCCAGAGTATGCTTAAAAAAAACAGTTTGAGGAATTGTCATTAATAGGTATTCCAAGTAAGGTGAAGCATACCTGTCCATCTACTCTATCTGTCCTCTTTAAATAAAAGGTCAGCTAAATGAGACCTACAAGTAAACCTCTCTTTGCTTAATTACACTGAAGACTGACCTCTGTCAGTTTGTCTTATTGTTTATCCCGGAATGCCAAAAGAAACAATTTTCCCTCCATGTCTTCAAAAAGATTCCAGAAGTGAAGACCAGTTCTACTTGTGCAAGCAGGTCTCGAGTCATTTACTAGTGATGTTTCCATCACCTGGCCAATAAGGACGTTCAGACTTTAAACAAATGGTACGCCACCATCCAAATGACATAGCAAACATCACGCCACTAAGTCATAATTGTTAAGCACCATAGGCAGCCACATATACCCTTTACCTACTCTAGCTTTATTGTTTCTGCATTGTTCACAGAGTTCTCTGAGCCCATCGCCTATCCATCCGACAACGATTTAGCCCCTAGGGGGCCAATACTTCGGGGGTTCCGGTGTCGCGATAACGAATAAAAGGTATCCAGGCCAAGACTTGCCTCTCCGTGTGCTGGTGATTTTTTTACACTCCAATTAGCAATGCGTGAATGTAGTTTAAGTAGCGAGACGATGTATACGACCGGGTTGTTTCACAAGAAGCCATATAGCTAAGCTAATGAAAAGCTAAATCGTCGTCAGACGTTAGCCGATGGCTTGCGACCAAAGCCGGCTCAAACGTGACTGGTCAATACTACTTGGACCAGAATGCTTCTGATTCCCGAATCTTGTCCGGTTGCCTACGGATTCTGCAATCACATGCAGATAGCTGTTTGTAGAGATCAGGCCAAGAAGCCTTAACCAACATCCTGTCCGCCCTCATGATATGCAAACATCATGCAAATGTTCTACAAAGCTAACGTGAAGGATAAAAGTTGAGAGAACTATGCTAATGTCAACTGACTTTAAGCTGAGTTAATGTAGTCACTAAAGTAAAGTGCACGAGAACTCTTTGCTAAATAAATCATTGGCCTGCTTGTGCATTGAATCGAAGGCCCGCCTTCATCTTGTTCAATAGACAGAAGTGGCCCTCTCTCATTGGCTGATGAGTAAGCTTTGTCAGAGCAAATGAACAACTTGGATTGGACTTGGGTTTTGCTGCATGAGTGTTTATTTGTATTTCTTTCATGGACATTTGCTCCAAACATCAATGAACATGACCATTTATTTCTTCTTTTTGGCCTTCTCGGCCTTCCATGCTGTGTGTGAGGGAACATTATTATATTGGGGAGACCATTAACACTGTTTCTTGTTTGTAACTTGTCTCTAGCCTTTTGGAGGGGACGGCTGGTGTGACACCATCAACAACCGGGCCTACTGCCATTATGATGGAGGAGACTGCTGCCCGTCCACACTCTCCACCAGAAAGGTACACAAACAGACATTTCCAGCGCCACACCTCCCGTCCGGCGTATTTACGTAGGAACAGAAAGATTGGTTTCCATCACTTTCTTACCATCTGCTTTTGTTTTAAAAAATAACAATATTTTTTGGAGTACTCTTTCAACAGATATGATACAACTTCACAATTTCCGTCCACTTTTGTTTAAGAGGTGGCAAAGCGTTGCTTGGCTGGCTCCAGGTCTCGCATCTTGCAATCGAGATGGAGCTCAGAGGCTGGGAGCTGGATTCAAAGCCAGATTCTTCCTGTTTACTGTAGTAGAAATCTGTCTCTCTTGGCAGGAGCACCGCGCCGCTACGCAGGAGACTTCAACTAAGCAAACAAACACAAATCCTGCTACTTTCCCTTCTCTCCTGTTAACGACTGCGCCTATTTAGTCTCCCTCATCTGTACTTAAAACAACAGAGGAGACTTGTGCCCTCCGGCTTTTCCACTCAAATGGTAAATAAGCTGGTTTTCACCACCGTACGCCTTCTCCCCTCTCGCGTTAAGCTCCACTGCAGAGGGAACGAGTCAGGGTTCAAGACGTCAGAACACTTGCCAGGGTCCAGACGTTTGAATCCGCTCACTCCATCGAGTCAAATTCGGGCTGATACTAGAGCACACCTAGCTATGGGCTTAATATACCTGATGAGATTTTCTCCTATTACACTTAAACAGTTGCTGCTGACAGCATTGTGTTACTGTGGTGGCTTCATTCAAAGCATCTCAAGTGGAGATGGGAAAGGTTTTTGTTTGGGATGTAGGTCTGCAATCTAACCGCTTTATCAAATGAAAGAAATGTTTAATTGAATCAGTTTGACAAATACCTTGAGTATCTTCATGTTTAGCCGTCCTAGCAAACGCTCCCCCAGCGACTGGTTGGTGCTCGCCACAAATGCAAATGCATCATATTACACTAATTGCTCTCAATGATTGCTGTGTATGTTGGGTGGCTAAGAGGAATGGTATGAATAATAATGAGCAAGCCGCGGGGTCGGGCCAGCGGTGGAAACCAGGCCACTCGTTCCCTCAACTGCTTCTACATAAACACCTCTTTTTTTTCTTCTCCCTATTTTTCTGTGCTTTCACTAGAACTTCTCTCCCATGTGGACCCCCCCCCCCCCCCCCCACACTCTCTATACCCTATTTGGCTACTGTACAGCCACATATTCATGACACTCATTCACGGGGGCCCTGCCTATTAATTCATACGGCCTACAGTTGGCCGGGTCCTCGGCTGTCTCCTTCATGTTCGCGGCACGCCATGACTCACTGGCAGCTCCTTCCTAAATGAGAAGGAGTTCAGCGGGTCTGTAGCTGCCATCACAATAAATGAGCTGCCAGACTGCCACTAACTGCTCTTTCACAGGGGGGGGGGGGGGGGTGTATAGGGGCGGGTGCAGCGAGGTGTCGGTCTGCAGTCTAGTTGGTCACTGTTCACTTGGCGAAGGAGTCAAGTTAAGCGCCGTGAGAGGCGGCATCCTGCAGAGCGACGGCGTTTACAGAACTCTGTTTCCACGTGGCTCGACTTGTGAAGGAAATGACAGGTTTCTAAAACCGCATCATGTATTTTCTCTGCCGCCACACAGGCAAGAAAACCCAAACAATTTGCTTTAGTTTTGGTACGTGTCCATCAAAACACACACAGACAATTTGGATTTTTTTAGCCTTATCTGCAAGTATCTTGTTCGGGTATCTGGCGGGATGAGTCACCTGCGCATGAACTCCATCAAATATTTCAATCAATATTCATATCTGCCAGCTAAACTGCCAGCTGGGGCCTTTTTATGGAGCGCAGGCAGTATTGGTTTTATTTACAGGGGGGGTTGCAGCAATGACAAGGGAGGAGGGATATGTGAGAGATGACTCAGGTGGGATTCGGTTGTCGGCCAACAGGGGAAGACTCCAGAAGAAAAGATCGGAGCTGCCACACCATCTAGGGAAACGCACAATCTCGTTTTGATTTGTTAACTGGAGTCTGTTTGTGTCCAACAAAGGGCCAAGGTAGTAAAAGCAGTAAAGAGCGAACAAAAGGAAAACGGACATGCTTTTTACGTTTGATGTTTTTGATGAATGTGTGAATGTGTTGCTGCAAACAGCAGGGAGGCAACGAATGCAGCCAGAAGACTTGGCTTTGGTTTCTGCGGGTGAGGCAAAAACAAGCCCCCTCTCTCTCTCTCTCTCTCTCTCTCTCTCTCTCTCTCTCTCTCTCTCTCTCTCTCTCTCTCTCTCTCTCTCTCTCTCCTCTTCCAGAGGTTGTTAGGAGGCATCGAAAGGCGGAGCGTTGCTTGGCTCGCTCTGCGCCCGCGTCGATGAATCAAGATGTTAAGGAAACATTTAATGGCCGCGGCAATTCCTCTTAAAATGGGATGGCTGGCATTTTTAAAGTGAAAGGCCTTTCTGCCGAGAGCCCTCTGCGAAACAGTTACCCCGCTGCCAACCCCAATCAGTCGCTGCCTCCCACTCCACTTGTTCGCCTCGCTCGCAGCCGTCCATGTGTCTCTCTCTCTGCCTCCCACTCTTTTTACCCCCTCTCCCTTTTCTCTCTCCCAATCTCCCTCCTCACTCCTTCCCTCCGGGAGCGAATGTTTACATTTCTTGCAACAGACTGCTTCGCGGGGCACCAGAGTTTATTTTGCAACCTGTGGTGATGGCTCGCTTCCTAGACCAGAGCTGGCAGCCTCTCGTTGTTGATTCTTAACATGTGTTCATCCGCTCACCTCTGCCCCCCCCCCCCCCCCACTCCCCGAAGACCCTCAAGGTTTTCTCGCCATTCAGAGGCCCGGTTGAACCATTTGACATCATGCGCTTTATCGGCCTCCGGGGGGCTGTTGGAGTTCTCTTTGAAACTTTTAGGAAACACAACAAGTCCACTAAGACCGACGCTCGGGTTAGTAAGCGGCGTTTTACCTTTCAGTCCAAACGCGATGGAAGAAGCCATGGACGGCGTCCACTAGCCACCGGTTTTCAGTGACGTTGCTCTCGCTCTAAGCCCTGATGTAATATTTCCTCTCACCCCACTGCTATCCATCCTTCTCTTCTAGGCTTTTGTTGCACATATTTGCACTAGAGTATATACAGTATATATATATATATATATATATATATGTAAGTGCACACAATTTGATCAGATTCCACCAAAGACATCTTTAAGAGGGAAACCGACTGACTGTTGTGCTTGTTTGCCGACAGGTCATTCAGTTCGGGGCGGACTGCAACCAGGACGAGTGCACTTGCCGAGATCCGGACGCCGAAGAGAATAAGAGCAGAGCCAAGGACTCAGGAGGAGGAGGAGGAGGAGGAGGAGGAGGAGGAGGAGGAGGAGGAGGAGGAGGAGGAGGAGTGCAATAAGATGGAGGGATGAAAGAGGCTGAACTTGAGTCAAACCACAGACTACACACCACAACACACAAATAACAAAAATATTATATTTGTAATGCGGAGAACGCAATTGAAGTCAGAATTCACACGATAAAAGCCCTTTTATATTTCATCCTATGCGATCTTGCTGTCTAATGGCACAACATCTGAATACCGTTTCAAAAACGGTATTCCTTCTCTCACAAACATCCACATGTGGAGAAATTGTTTTCTTTTTTCTGTGTAGAAGATTCTATTTATAAAAGGAAACCCCTCAGTGAGGAAACATTGAGGTAAAAAAGCAGCCCATCCACTCCAGTACAAATCAAGTCATCATCAAACCGCTCTTCTAAATGGATTCAAGTAATTTTCTGGACTTGATAAGTCCCTAGGGATACAAAATGCCAAAAAACAGTACAGACCTTCCAATAAGGGCTACTGCTACTAACTGTGTTCACCGTAGCATCCAGTTAGAGGAGAAACAGCATTCCATGGAAGTATTCCAAAGTACCACCTTAAAAATCTGTTCAGTTATTTAACTCATCGGATGGATTTTCAAAACCAAAGGAGGACTTTTAAAATTGAAGTCGAGCAGACAAAGGAGACAAGTCGCCTGATCACTTAAAAAAAATCTCTAGCGTTGTCATGGCGAGCCAAAACTAATCCTCCCAAATACTAAGACACACTCTCCATCATCAGATCCTTCAGGAATGTAAAAGGAGCCATACCTGTAAAGACTAACATGTATAGACTAATATATTTGGCTCACCTAACATATCATGACAGATCACGTTATTAGTCAACTCTATTTATACTACAGCTCCAGGAACACAATCTCTACCAAACATGTTTTTCTCATTATGTACACGTCATTCACGTCAACATTTTTGGAATTACAAACGATTACTTCCAAATCTAAGTCGGGCAAATGTTAAATATCAGTGTCCGAATTATTATGGATTTCCACTGAAGCAAAGATGTACTTCATATTATAATGTTGGAGTCAGTGGTGGAACGTTAACATAAACCAAAAATAAAGATTTAAAAAAGGCTTTTGGGAAGGAGGGCATTTCTTTTGCTCAACACGGACCTGAACGTTGTCTCCTGCTTGCATGTATGTCTGTCAGGTTCTGGTATCCGTTAGCCAGAAATGATAAAGTACCACATGTAACTATAAAAAAACAAAAGAAAGAAGTGTAATCATGTTCTCTGTGATATTTTACAGTACTTTATACTCTATATGAAATAAATAGCAACTTTATATCAACCCTCATGAAGTTTGGATTGATTGATTCATGCTCATTAACAGAGGACGTGTCTTTTGTTTGGTTTCTATTTCACATTTTAATATATAATAAGTACATGCAATGAAACATATTTTTGGGCCTGATGCATTTATTTTTAATTTCATGACAAAAATAATTGAAAAGAATGAACTAGGTTTCATACCATCATACAGATATTTGTGTCTCATGACATATGCAGTGATCAATACTCGCTCAGCTTTAGATTTGAAATGACTGAATGAAAAAAGTCTAAAGGTGCTATTTTGTATATTTCCATTTCTGTGTCGTGGGTTGTTGAGTATAAATATGGACATTCTATTGATTGTGGTTTGTGGACAGTTAAATATACATTTTCTTTGAGAAAGGGGAGTTGTCTGTGCTGAAGAACATGAAACATGAACAGAAAATGTGTACATGTGTTCTTGAGGACCTTCGCCAAGCTCAAAGGTCTCCCATCAGAGTGGACTTTGATTCAGAAACAGCAATCTATTATCAAAATATAATGTGCAGCATGTCTAACCTGAGGCTAAAGTACAATGCATACGGATGCCAGCATTATGTTCATAAAATGACACAGAAAGACCAAAAAGATAAATCATGATTGTATGTATCTTCCAGGACCTTCGCCATCCTTAACATAATAACACTACTTTAGGCCAAATTCAGAAGATGGCTTTCCACGGTTTTGAACTTCACAAATTTATGAGAGAAATTTGCCATCTTAATCTCAGATAACATCCCTGTTTTTTCCGTAAATGTACAACTTTAACTTTAACATACATTAGATTAGATAACAGACGTATTTTGACTGTATCTCACCATCAGTTCCTTTTTCTTTGGAAAACCTTTGACTTGATTATTATATCAGTGTTGAAGTGTTGACTTCAGAGCCGAGTTCAGCTAGTGTCGTCACCAACAACCGTGCCGATCCAACTGCAAATTGATCGTACCGTCTTCGAACTCCCCAACTATGTCTCAAGAGTACTTTTTCTTTATGCGCACAAACGTAATGGAAGAGCATGGAAAACCAAGTATCGCATAAGAAATTAGAGAAGCTTTCTTCTGACATCTGACGGTTGAAGAACATCCATACAGCCAATTTTCGTAACATATTCTTTATTGTCCTCTGAAGTAGCAAAGATCAAAGTGAAAAAAGTGAAGTTTATGATCGCCACAGATATTTTACACAAAATATTATCATGCAGATAGTAGATGGTTGCTTCAAATTTCTCCCAAAGGACTCCATCTTGGTGCATTTAATGTTCAAGTCAATTCATTTGAGCGTGTAAAAACCGTCTGCTCTTCACTTCACAACTCTCATCATTAATCCATTAGACTAGACTACGCTACACGACGATACAACAAGACGATAAAATATATAAAATATCACCTGTTGTACATTTCTATACAGAAGAAAAACACTGCGCTTGTAATGTGATGTATTCATGAAATACTCTGCTGCCTATACAAAAATCTACAAGTGTTCATTTTAGTATTCACATATGAGATTTGTTAAAAACCAACAACTAATATACAATTTGCTTTCTTCGACATCAATCTCCAACATGGCCACTGCACAATGACAGAATGATAATAACAGAGGTCGAGCAAAAGTTATACTATACTCACGATAAAAGCACAGTTTTAGTGGAAATGTCAGATAAATCGTTTAAAGACATTATTGCATGAAGTTTTAATACACAGAGAAGCAGTTAAAAACATTAAAAAACTCTAAAAAGCACATGCTTGCTCTACGACTGATAAGTGCAAACGTTTGAGGATGCTTTAGTCTTGACGGGATCGTGAAGAAACAGAATTTTCTTTAACGATTTCCACCACCGGCACAAAAACATAGGAAAATAGGGTGGAGCTCGAAAAGCAGCAAAGTTACCCTTTAACACACTGTTAATTAGCAGATTCAATGCAGAATCAGCACTTTGAAGAGTGCTCATTGGTTGGATTTTGAATGATAAAAGAAAATACTGGTTTGGCAGGTTTTATTAAAAATGTAGAGAAAATGAAGTCACCTGTGAGCTTCCTCTGTGATGCCTGTTATTCAGTAAAACTCCTTTAAAACCACTTCACTTATAAATGCAAACATTCAATACTACATTCAGCAGGATATATCGCTAAAACATTATGATAAAGCTATGTACAATGTTGGTTCTGAATGTCTATGCTACTAAAATAACTGCCAGCAGACCATATATCTATTTTTGATCTTTCTCATAGAAACACGGTAACTCTTCTTTCCCCGGCGTGGATACATGCCATCTCACTGCATTAACTCATTAACCAGTTTGTAAGTATTAGTTCACTTCATTTTGAAATATGTAAAAAGACAAGTGATAGACTGTAGAAGCGACTCCACACAACGCAGCAGCCAATGCTCACAGCTGAGATACATGTGACTGTTCACCAGCTGAGTGTGTTGGTTTTCCTAATAAATGCGTACGACAAGCATCAGAAGCAAAATATTAACGGATGGTCGGACTGTACCGTTGAAACTGAAGCTATGACAAGACCCAGAATCTCCTGGTTCCATTTTTCATGTAAACAAAGCGTTGACTTTCAGTTAGAGGTTGGTTCAAAGGAGCCATTAGCTGTATCCAATATGCTTTTGGCCACTAGTTTGACATCAAGAGTTTGTATTTAGTAATTTTTCAGAAAAATATCTTACGACCTGACTAAGTTTGGATTTAAATAGACGCTTTCTCATTTAGATTAGAGTATTAAAATCTCTTTGTTTTAAAACAAAGATTGTTGAGTCCAACAAAGAAATACAGTGAAATAAAATGCATATTTAGTTATCTGTTTTTCAAAGATAATTGCATTTAATGTCAACACAAAATGTGAGATGGAAGTTTTCAGGCCTCCTGCACTTGAATCATAAAACGTCTTGACACGGCATGCTGCAAAAGGTGTCTCGGTTTCCCAAATGAATTCTGATCCATTTTGGTTGTCCGTGCTCTTGAGGTCCGTCCATTCCTGCCTCACACTAAACGCCAACTACAGATATTAAAATTCATCACATACATTTAATCTAAAAAGAGTGTCTAAGTAAACACTTGAAATATTGTGCGTGCAGCTGCTTCACAGTAAATGGCTGTATTTATAGATGGCTGCTTTACAGTTTGCCTGTCTTTCCCCCATTGACACATCTACACACTAATGGCAGTGAGCTGCCGTGTGAGGTGCTGTACCGGCAACACTGTGATTAAAGTAAAGCTTCACTTAAGCTCTATTTGCTTCAGTCCAAACCAGAAAACATGTATTCTTATTATGCATCATACCGTGATGACAGAAGGAAGGCTTGTATTGTGAAGCACCTGCTGAATGCATCAGGTGTGCGTTGATTTCAACTCTTCATTGCAAGGGAGGAATGGACTTCAGCAAAGCTCAAACAAAGTACAGCAAAGAGCTGTGGACCCACAAAACCCCAGTTTATTAGAGTACTACTACTTGGAAGCTGTGATTAAACTTTTGAATGCATTTACCAATAATGTGGTGAAGCTAAATAGAGCAGTTTGAGGCATTTCAAGTAATTTGCTTATGACACCATAAATGCATATAGCTTATGGAAACAAATGTGAAACCTGCATTTTATTTGTTCCTTTGTTGGGTTTGACGGCTCTCCCACGTCCGAAATGAAACCATCTACTAATTTCACTGCTCCTTTGGCTCGCCGTGGTCATTGTACATGACGGTGAGCGTCTGCTCGTCACAGGCCTTGTGTACGTCCTGGCCCATGTTCGACCAGTTCAGCCCGAAGGCCTTGGTGTCGGTGTAGCGGCAGGACAGAAACTTGAGGGACATCCTACGGAGGCCGATCTTCTGCTCCTGAAGAAGACCCTTACACCACGGGGACAGTTCATCTATCTGGGAGAGGATGAGGCCGGCCTTCCTGTTGGAACAAAGTGGACAAATATGTTAAGTGGGTTTTTGTTTGCCTTCCAGGCCTTAATAACATCCACAAACGTGTCATAAGTATCAGAGCAAGAGCGATTTTCATTCAAATACAACAACAAAAAAGACAACATACGCATACATTTGATATTGTTTTATGCGATATCAGAGATTATTATATGGCTGTGCCTCTGTCATATAAAGTGTCAAAATATGTCTTCAAGCACAAGTGTAAAATTAAGCACAGCTTCAATTCAGTCAGAGCACCAAAGTCACGCTCGTATCAGCTGATCGGCATTCATCCTTCACAATCCTTCACGTTCCAATTATATTAATACAATGTATCCAATATATAACCTCATGCCACCCTCCCTCCACCACCTTGACCTACCATTCATGTGCTATTTCTGGGATTGTTAATGTAATAATTGAAAAGTCTTAATGTATCATTTATTTAATACTTTTTTGAATGGTTCCTCAAAACAGCAGATACTCTTCCGCCAAATCTAACTGTGTAAACATGTACAATATACAGTACATGACCAATATGTTGACTTAAGTGTACCTGACTGAACTTTAAAAGCATCATAAAGCTGATCATAAAGCTGACATGATCTTAGCCCAATGTGCTTTTTAGGGAATAGGGACCCTGATGTGTAAAATGTAGTCTTTCTTGACACCAAAGAGCCCCGCCCCGCCGGACTGCCACCTCATCTCCCCTCCTACTTTGTCACATAGGAAGTCATTTATAAACACCGCAACACCTCCAACAGGAACGTGTCCAATGTTGAAATCTACTTGTGTTTATATTGTGGCGTGCAGATGTACTGCCATATACATTTTTTAACAGAATTCTCCAACATTCCAGAGGAGGAGGGACCGCAAGACCCAGCACAGCCGCTGCCCACCAGCCTGCTGTTCGGCTCATTTTCTGTAACCAGTGTAGAATGAAAGCATGGCGGAAATAGCAAGCTCGCTAACTAGCTAGCGAGCTTGCTAATTCCATCATTCTTTAATGCTACACAGGTATGTAGAAAATGAGCCGAACAAATTGCGACTCATGTGGCGATAACAATGTGCTTTGCTACTCCATGCTACGAGGCATCGCTAGTCGATGAAGCATTAAGTTGTGAAATTCTCGCTTCGTAACGTTACTACTCCGCTGCTCATTTGAATGATTACTAAAAAAACAAATCTCATCGAGTCCGCAACCAACCGTAAATCGGTTAAGTTTATATGGAAGTTATCCAGCTACAACGGTCGCAATGGCTGCTGCTCACATAAAAATGTCCACCGCTCTGAACATCCTGCTACATTGATGTGAATGGTTCTACTCCTATTGGACATTGGATTGTCTACTGTTTTAGAATGACATCACTGTGTGACAGAAACTAAAACCTACCCATCTACCATGGCTTCCCCGAAGGAGCTCTCAGGGTAGGGTGCACTGTTACTGACACATTCCAGCACTGACCCAAAAAGAGCTGGTCCTGTGGAGGAAAACAGGCCAATGGACAGCTGTACAGCGGAGGAAATATGAAATGCATGAACTTGTCCTTTGGTCAAACCAGGCCAGCTGAAATATCACCCTCATTAGTAACATGATGCACCGAGTTCACATAAATACATAGGGACACCGAGCGCAATAAATAATCATTAAGCCTAATGCAGCCTGTTTGGCCCTAGACGTGAAATCCTGTCAAGTGTCTGCAGTCAGAAAATGGCAGCGGGAGAAGATTTCATTCATTCCACACACACTTTCTCCTCATTCCTCAGCCAAACCAGCACTTCTACAGCCCGGCATCCTCGTTCTGCCAAGCCACCGGAGTCACCAGAGCCTCGGCACATTCTGCTAAACTGATGACACATCGGAGCACCCGGGCTGCACATTCAATACGCACAAGTTAGAGGGAATTAAAGGCTCCTATTGATGAACAAAGAACTAAGTGTTTTTACCTCTCCGTCGCTCTAATTCTCTAGATTTCCTTTTCACATGCAGACCACTTTCAGCAGATGACTTCACAGAGCGCGCTGCCCTGCAGCTGTTTGGTTTCCCTCCCGAACACATCAATTTAAATCAGTTTGGAGTGCAAAATGGGCCGGAGAGAGCAAACCACACACAGTGAATTCACAAACAATACAATGTTCTGCTAATCATCAGTGGGCACTCACCTGGTAGTCATGAGGTGGATGTGATGATGATGATGATGATGATGGGCATGCAAATGATGATGGGGAGGTGGGAATGACGAAAACAGAGATGACACTGACAAGGGAGAAGATGGCAGGGGACGTAATGGAGTTGATGAAGTGGTGATTGTCAAGGGTGATCTCAAAATCACTGATGATGAGAAAGATGAAGTAACATGCTTTGGTTCAAAGCTCTTGACCTTCATCAGCAGAAGCCGATGAAGTTCATGATATACGACCTAAAGCCCAAGAAAATCTGCTCAATGGACCATGTGGTGTGATTGTTTTCTAAACTGTTGTATCCAATGTTGAGAAACCAATGGTCTCAGGCATTAAAGTGGTCTAAAATCATTTACTTACATGTTATGTATTCAACATATAGTTATCTAGCTATAGTAATAGCAAAGCCGAGTAATACATTTTTGATTTTAGAGGTTTGCATTCTCTTGAGGGCGCTTAAAGTTGTTTTTGGGCACTGTTCCGGGATGGTGGTGAAAGAAGTTAGTCTGGTAGAGATCTGCACTTTTTCTAGTTAAATAAAGTGGCACACGGTCCACTCTCAGGATCCAAATCGTGATCTAAAACCAACCATCAGCAGTAAGTAAGAAAATATGTTTGTTTTATTTGTAACTCCGGTCTCTGTGGCGAACAAATATCCTCTTGTCAAACATCCATTCAAATGACCCACAAAAGTCTTTTTTTAAATTTCATTTTGATGATGAGCTGAAATTCTTTGCTGTTTTCAACTTAAAGTTGGCACTGACCGCCACACTGTAACAATACAGACACCGTGTGGTCCGTGGCTTCATCTCCTGTCTCATACCGACTCAGAGTCTGACAGCACATCACCACATTTCTACGTGTTCATGTTATTACTGCATGCCAAAATGAGCCAACAATTCATTTCAAATAGGCCTTTTTGGCATTTGTCTCTTATTTGCAAACCGTTTCACATGGAGAGATACATGAGAAGTTATTGAGTTGTTTCTGGAATGGGAGTGCATTTTGAATCATATGCATACATATGGGCGCTCAGCAGGAGGGCTTCCCCTTTGCTAATGCGTATGGACTGAGGCCTAACAGCGACCTCTACGTCCTCGGTCATGCCTTCTGCTCTAGAAACTGCAGAGAGAGAAACAACGACGTCGAAGATGTGTCAGTCTTCTCTTCTTCTTGTGTCTGTGCAGCCGTACTGTCATTCATATCATTTTTATGAAACCTCTTTATGTTCCCGATATTTTGCCACAGGTTTTGGTGGTTTCGGGGAAAAATCTGGGTGTTTATTTGCTTTAAAAAAAAGAAGAAAAAAAAGTGGGTTGTTAGGTTTTCTTCTTCTTTTTTTTTTTTTAGGAGAGCAGGGGAATGTTTCACAGGTTCCAAATAGCAACGGTTGTTACCATTTAAATCCTTGTGTGTGTGTGTACGGGAGTGTAAAATGGTCTCGAGAGAGGCCTTTAAGAAGATTCTCCCCCCTAAACGTATGACGGTGCACGTGCAAGCATGCATGTAGACAATAAACAATGCACTGCATACATACAGACATGCTCACACTTAAAGGCACACATTAGAATGGCAAGGTGCACTGCACACACACGCGCACACACACACACACACACACACACACACACACACACACACACACGCACATCATGTGGATCCATCCTATCAGATCCCAGACTTGGAGTAGACTTTCCTGTCATCACTCTACTGTGGCTAATATTACTATCAATAATAATGACAACTTTAATTATACAGCACATATCTGAACAAGGTTACAAAGTGCTTAACAAAATGCACGAGAATAAAACAAACAACAAAATAACGAGTAACCCTTCACAATAAAGTTAAAATGATTATAACTTTGAAATAGTGCGCAGAAGGGCAAAAAGGAATGAGCATCAAAAAAGCTTTCCCTTTAAAATATAATTTAAAGCAATGATGTGGATATAGTCACAATACAGCTATCCTCAGACAATGGTTGGTATGATATCCTACACAAAGTTACCAACACGTGTCGATGTCCTCTCATTACATGCAGAGTCTTTTCTAAATGAACCTCAGGAAACAAGTTAGTCAGGTTTAGGAAAAGATTGTCGTTTGGGGTTAAAGTAACAACAGACGTTATGTGGAAATAAATCGACATTGACTTCTTGATTCACACGAGGAATGAACAGCGGCCTCCTGGATCAAAGATCCTGGTTTGTTGGACCCATCCACTGCCCCGTCTGGGCTTTTGCAGCCTTAATACTTGCTCGTTGATGTTTATGTGCATAACATACAAAGTAATTTCATGGGATATCTATGAACTACGATGCATTAAAGGATTGCTGGACTAGACCAGCCTGAAAAAGAAGAAATATGCCAATAAAGAACCATCATAATAATAATCATAATGAAACACTCCAATACCATTTATATATATACTGTATACACAATACATTTGACTGGAACCAGACAAAGCAGCACCTTGGATCTTTCCTAGTATACTTTGAATTTTATGTAAATTCATAAAAATCCATACTAATATTGATAATTGGATATTATTTTTACAGTGAATTTATATCACAGTTAATAAATATATCTATATGTTTCTGTTCACTGCTCAGTATGACAGAAAACAAGCAGCACTTCTTGTTTTAATAGTTGACAGAAGGACACAAACACACAGAGAGCAAAGTAAACAGTCTGCTGTGATTATGATTATGATTTCCTGAGAGAAATTCCAACCATAACAATACTTATTATCGCAAGCGCTCCTCTGATTAGAGAGACTGTCATGTAAAAACAGAAAGAAAATCACAGATTTTTCAGTCCATCAAAGGGCACGGAGTCTAACCAAGGACCATGTTGGGGCTGAGACGGCCGGGGCCCAGCCAAAACATCTTTGTGCTCATGAGTCAACAGCCTGAAATGATGGGTACCCCCCTGGCGATGACAGGGTCAAGCCTCGGAGAGACAGCCTCACAATGACTTTATGGTTCCAGTTAAAACGTCACGCGATGCTGCATGTAAAAAGACGACAGAAATGTCCTCCGCGGGATGCCAAGGGGTCTCGTCAGTGAGATTCAATACGTTTCTAAAAACAGCCGATCCGAACAGCCGACGCCACACGAAAGATGAAGCCACATTAGTTCATATATTTGTCTCCAGATGTTGCTTACTTGACTGATAGGAGTTTACATTGAGTCGGGGCCGAGCACAGCTCTTCTTATCTGTACTTCAACCCGCTAACAGAAATCTGATTCAGCCCTGGATGTTTGAGACGAGGAAACTGAGGAATTCCCTTCATAAAAACATTGAGCTGATTTAGGAAGATGAAACTGTGTGTCTGTACATCCAGTCTGTGGTGTGTGTGTGTGTGTGTGTGTGCTGGAGGGGAGTCTGTCTGCTCTGTTTACTGCGGTACCACAGATTGTTTGGGTGGGAGAGGTGTATTCCTTCTCAAGAGAAACAAATGGTGACTTCAGAGAAAACCACAAACAAAGGGGACTTAAAGAAGGTCTGTTATGGGGGACAAGGACTGTCTCGCCTCTGGGCAGATTTAGCTGTAGTAGAAATGATCTAAAGGTTTCCAGTGGAGTTTCTGACCTCTAGTAGCGCTGTGGAGTTGTTTTTCGACAAGTGGATTCCCGTTTTAACTATTCCGTGTAAAGTTTCGCCAACTGGCATGTTTACCGTTTCAAGCTTTCGGTTTCCCTTTAAGACTTTTGTCAGGAGCTGGTAGAGGCGTCAGGAAACAAGAGCTACTAATTTAAATACAGAGAGTCCTCCCGAACACAACGGCCACATAGGTCGTCTGTGCGATCTGTTTATTACGAAACATATTTAAGTTTGTCGTAGATTGGAGGCCTCTAGTGGCCATAGTAATTAAGACCGGAGCAAAGGAGGAAATCAGGTGAAATAGTATAAAGAAGAGGTCGGACTGGATGGATGAGTCAAACAAACAGGACTCCGACTCAGGAGGAATAAATAAGTAAATAAGTTAACCTACCTACATAAGTAAGTTAGGTAATATAACTTACTAAAGTTACGTCACATAGGTTACATGCTTAACTTACACACATACGTGACCTAAGTTACGTAACAATACGCTTATTTTAACACAAACCATGATCCTTTTCTGAACCTAACTAAGTTTATTTCTAATAAATAAATAATTTATTTCTTTGAAATAGAAGGAAATATCAGGTGTACCAGCTGATTGGTCAACTGGTGATGTCACAGGTTTGTGATATCACCAACAAAGAAGGTCATTCTGTCTGATGATAATAATTATGATATTCAGCACGTAACTTGTCTAATTCTTGTGCTGAATCAGGTTTGTATACTACTCTCTTCATATTAGGTTTTCTAGAAATTCCAAAATGGCATTATTTTGGTTTGCCGTGCGGCCGCTCGCTCGGTAACGATAGACAGCATCCAGCTGTCAGTCCTCAGAGTCTCCCCTCACACCGAACCACGTCACTCGGCCAAACTAAACACGTTTATGTGTCCTTACCTTGAATGCACTTCTCTCCTCTGCTTTTCCAGGTCTGAGGTGCCCTTGATTAACATGGATCAGCCCTCCCTTTCTCAGTAAAAAAAAACACTTCAGCTGCAACTCCCTCAATTACATCAACTCTTTCCAGCATGGAGCCCATTAAAAACAAGCTTTGGTTGAGGGCGGGGGAGGCCACAGACGGAGAGGGAAACAGAGAGTTAATCAGTTTCACCTGTCAAAGTGAGAGCATGAACCACAGACCGGACACATGGCTCTGTTTATGACACATTAAGCTACAATTTTACATTACGGGTACTTATCCGTAGTTTGGGGGGGGGGGGGGGGGGGTTGTATGTTACTAAATGGCCCTGGTGATGTCACAGAGGTTTAGTAACTGTACTTCATACACACACACGATGACCGACAATCAAAGACAGTGCTTTGGAAGCTGGGAGCAGAACATCTGGCCACCTTTGAGAGTCAAAACAAGTCCCGATCCCATGGAGGTGGGTCTGTGTGAGCCACTGGAGGGTGAGTTTGGAAATGTAAGTTTTTATTGAATAATGTGAGAAAGAAATGCTTTGGCTTAATACTGCAGAACTATGTTTTTTTGGTGGGGGTTGTTTAGCGTGTGGTTTTTAATTAACTTAACTAACCTCCTGTCACCGAGAGCCCCCTTAGGAGGGGGCTAGGGGGGGGGGGGGCGACAGAGTGTACACATGTAGTACAAATCACTTCTGAGAACGAATGAAATGATATTTTAAAATATTTCAAAAACCTACATGACGAAGAGATTCTGATCAAATGGACCATGTAACCTATTTGAATCACTCAAAAACATATATATACACAAAGTACTGCAAGTACTACAAAACCACGTAGTTAGGTTTACTAAAAGTGCGTGGTTGACGTTAACTTTACCGACTAACGTCCACATGGCTACCGTCAGATTAGAGTCAAAAGTCGTTAGTCATGTGACTCACCCAAATTGCTTGTGTCTGAGAGAAAAGCTACTAACAGCTTAATGGAACAAAGTTAAACCAAACGCTGAATAAGACATTTTTTGGCAACCAACTTGTTACAAGTAACTTTCTTGAACTGAAAACACACTGTGTTAAGATAAGACAAAAACACAGACAACTCCCAGACTGGACAACGATGTGGTAGCGACCTGTCAATCACTGTGTAGCCCCGCCCTAAAGCATACCTTGCATTATGGTCTATTTGACTCTAAATGGACCATAATTTACTAAATGAACATCATGCTGTATTGAAGAAGACTTGAAACTAGAGATTGAGACCATAAACTCATGTTTACAATGTTTACTGAGGTAATAAATCAAGAGAGAAGTAGAGTCATTTTCTCATAGACTTCTATACAACCAGAGGAGTCGCCCCCTGGTGGACATTAGAGAGAATGCAGCTTTAACACATGAAGCATTGGTTTCACTATTCTGTGTCTGTGTTGTTTGCAGTGAAGGAATATATATCCATTGAAACACTGTCTCATTAATGTGTTTTCAGTAGTTATTGGACAACGATGGAGGTCAATGGCACAGAGGAATAAGACACATCAGACTTTGCTACACACATTTATTCATTCTGGTCTTTTCATAGGATCATTGGGAGAAATTTGAGGTTCAGTATCTTGCCCAAGGACACATCAACATGCGGACTGGAAAAGCGAGGGATCGAGTAGCCGATCTTCCAATGAGTGGATGACCCACTATACCTTCTGAGCCACAGCCAACACAGGAAGTCTTTACAAGTATTTGGTATTGTAAATCAGGTCTATGGCTCGCTGTTTAAAACGACCAGTCAGGGATATAGCTATCTTCAAATCTGCCGTATGTTTAATTCTTATGGCCTGCAAACAGCTAAACCAGAGTCTGAGCTTTCCCACATGTAGTATTGCTGGTGGCTATTTCATTTCTGAAAGCTCCATGTGCTCAAATTGCTCTGTAAAGTGGTGTTCACACTGAACCCAGCCAGACTCTTTTGTGTAGTTGCCACTTTTCTGCAATCTTGCGGGCCGGGCTGTTATTGTTCAAAGTTCAGTTGGACAGATTGCACTCTCATGGTGGGAGGGCAACTCATAAATGGAGTAGACACACATGCACACACTGCAGAGACGGATTACGGCCCACACGTTGTTAGAATGGTAAAAGTGTGACTCGGGGGCAGAGCTACTGTTCTGAGTCAGGACCAGTCATGTCGTTGGGCCCTTCTGATAAATTGACCATAAAATGAATGATCATTTACTGGAAGAATACATCATATTAAGAGTTTACATATCAGGACCCTTCTGAAATACAAACACAACTCCAAGCGTTGGGTCATTTCCCTTTCTTATCTACTGCAGTATCAATGCAAAATGCTGCTTATAATGTGTCAATCAATCAATTTACCATCATCTAAAATTGAGAAATCTTTAGTTCTTTGCCCTTCCTTTAAAATCTGTTTATTTTAAGACAGACAAATCTAGAATAAATGTGGGTCAAATGATAACTGGGCCTGGGTCAGTTTATGTTAATAATACACACAGCATATTATAAATCATTTCATATATACAGTTATGGTGACATAATCTCTCTCCACCTCCCTACACTCGTATCTTTCGTATAATTTGCACAAAAAAAAAGATGAATTTGACTTTCTTTCCATTTTTCCATATATATATATCACGATAACATTGTTATCGTTAATTCCTTTGGCCGAGATCATGGCGTAGTGGAAATGTGATAAGGTGACAGCCCTACCTGGGTCCCAGCTCATCCTCACACCTCCAGGTGAATTCCCCGAAGCTCTCGTAGCGCTGGTTGTAGTGGTAGAGCACGCGGTGGAGCGTGGGAGCCCCCAGGTCCATCAGAGTGTTGTAGGCCGTCTGCTGCTCCTTCCCACTGGTGTAACCATTGAACAGGTTGTAGATCTTGTCAGCTATTTCTGAAGGCGCAAACAAGGTCATGGGGTCAACACTAGACAACTTCACATAGTATCAAGGCGGCCACTAATAGCGGTTGGTTCGTGCTACTAAAGGGCTGCAACTCAAATAAATGATTGATTCATCTGACAATCATATGGTCCATAAAATGTTCATTAAAAAAAAGCAGAAAAACGCTGATCCAAATTACATGAAGACCAAGGTGACGTCTTCAGAAGTCTTCTTGTGATTGACGCACAGTCCAAAACCCAGCGACACTCAGGTTAGCATCACATAAAAACAGGGCGTTGGATTTAAAAGCATTGGAATTATCGATTGCTGTCGGGATATAAAAACTATTTAGATACAACAAAAATATTTAAAAACCAAATGACCTGCAACTGGTTATCGAAACACTTGCTGAGCATTTTTCTGTCGATTAGCCAATCAATCATCGACCAGACGGTTAGAATGTAATGACCTTTGAGGAGAACTTTTACCACCAATACATTTCTTCAGCACAATCAATG
This sequence comes from Pholis gunnellus, assembly GCF_910591455.1. Taxonomy (NCBI): domain Eukaryota; kingdom Metazoa; phylum Chordata; class Actinopteri; order Perciformes; family Pholidae; genus Pholis; species Pholis gunnellus. The sequence continues at coordinate 23,238,526 of NC_136541.1, read as the reverse complement.
GGCCACATGTAGGTCGTGTCCTTTAGTGGAAATGTGAAGCTCTCTCCTTCATCTCTTTATACTGCAGCCCCACTTTGCATTTTAGATGAATAAAACAGATATTTATAACAATAAAATAGAAATGAATCATTCTTAACAGATCCATCTAAAACCAAAGTGGGTTTTCTTCACATGGGATATGATGTTGATTTATTTCATGAGGTAAGGAACTCATCCACCTGTCCTGGTTGACAAACAATAGAAATCTGTTCAAAAACAGAGCCACAGAGGGGACATATTGTATTTCACACCATTCATGTGTTTCCATTCAGTAGAATCAACAGCATAAGCCAGTCGTATCACACTTCACTGGTTGGAGCACTTTTTTTCTGCAACGGCAGGATCCGCAATCACATCTTTGCTATAAATCTCGCTCTGGTTCATACAAGATTTTGACTTTCAAACTTCTTTAATTTTTTCAACTATATGGAATAACAATTACATTTTTCTTAGTCAATATCCTCATGGACTTGTGGTTTACAGTCTCCATAAACAGTCCTATTCCAGAGGGGGAAACTCTCCCTGTGACTTTATGACTCGCTCTATCAACTGATCTTCAACATCTGTTTTGTGAGGTCTTGAAAGATAACTGCAGACAGAAAGAACAAACGTCTGTCCTTTGAGTTAGCTACTCTTATATTTTGTTTCTAGAAAATTGAGAAACATCATCTCCCCAATTTCATCTCTGACTGACTATAGTCCATAAATCCAATAGTCAAATTCACACGAATGCGGCAAAATGCAGACGTTAAACCTCCACTGTTGGAACAGTAAAAGTCATCCCTGAGCCCCCTGCGATCACCTGGAAGATGATTCACCTCTCTTGACTTTAGCACACGTCTCTCTCCTCACCTTGTGCTTTGACGTCATCCACAGTTGGACACGGCGTTTTGATGGTGACCTCACTTGGACTGGAACGGCGCCCGGTGTTGTCTACCGCCCACAGCCGGAACCTAGACACGTGTGAACACACATGAAAACGGATGTTTGTGATACATGTTAAATCTAATCTAAGTGATTCATGTTAAATCTACGGTCGTACAGATCCCCCCAGCTATTAGACTTTGATGAATCTGCTGTACCGGCATCATATCGTCATTTCATGCAGTTGTTAATTATTTTTCAAACTGAAAGCATGCATTACCAATGCAGGACTTGCACTAGTGCCAGACTGGCAACAAGCACTTCCTTCACAGGGCTGATAACTTGTCACTTCACTGAATGAATATCTCCACCTAGTGAGAAAACCGCAAACTGCATCCACCTGCAGCACCAAAGATTTGCAAACGGTGGCTAAAGATGTATTACATTTTCATCATCGGCATGGAGATATACGGAGACATCTTTCTCAGATTGCAGTTAGAAGTACGCGTACACGTTAGAGATTGTCACACTCCACTGAAAAGAGATACTTGCTATCTCCAGAGCAACACACTTTAAACCTCTCCAAATGGTCTTAACTGTTGCAGAGTATGTTCTCTGTGTTCTGCTTGCATAACAGCATGTGCACGCCGCACTTCTCCCCAACACAATACATTCCCCCTCTTACAAAGCACCAATCCAAAGCCTTGTAAGGGCTCTGCTCAGTCCGAACAGAAAATATAGTGAGTGAGCCGAGCCCCAAAGGGGGAGACAACGCCTCTGCTCGGAGTGATGAATGAGCAGCCAGACAGGATGGAGAGAGCGGGAGCCCCGCTGCTGCCGGGATTAAAAGGGCATGTGTCGCTGCTCGCTCAGCCCACATACATCCAAACGGATTTTTCCCCTTCTTGATCTTTTTCTCTCACTCGCTCCCCTCTTCTTTCCTTCCTCCACTCCTCCATTCTTTCTTTCCCTCTCCACCTTAATCTGCCTTGTTTCCTCTGTACAAAGTGTGCGCGGCTTCCCTCCTGGCAGCCCGTCTGTGAGATAAGTGTCAGCATGTGTACGAGAGATCTGGTGTGGTTACATACATAGACAGAACACATTTGGATGTAACATGGAGTAAAATCTAGTTTTTATTTGTTATTGTCCTATAATTTTATGGAATATCTTTGAGGGGACTACAACTTCATTTCAGATTCTCCTGATTTAAATTATACTTGCTAATATTAGACCAGAAACTCACCTTAGCTGTGACCCTTACATTAGTGCCTAGCTCTGAGATAACCCTGAATTACCTCGGTCGGTACGCGTCACATCACTTGGCCTGTATTTAACACACTGGCCTTGTTTGGCTTCAAGCAAATATACACACAAGCATATCCAATTACAGAGAATAAGTCAGGTTCTTTCAGGTTCTGCATTGGAGGATTAAACTAGACTTAATAGATTGGGTTGACACAAATGAGCCAAGATGGTACACTAAGCCCATAGACTGTACATAACAAGTGGACATAGCCATCATGATGTCACCCGTTGGGTTGTGGACTACCGTTTAAAACAATGTGGCTTTGTCGCCATCTTGTTTATATTTGGACGAGAGGGTGGAGCTGGGGAGGTATATGAATTGCTACGCCTTTATCCTGATTGACAGGTCGCAGTGGTAGCAACCCATCAATCACAAGGACTTTGAATTTCCCCAACACAATCACAGTAGCCCCGCCCTAAAGCATCCCCTGCTTTATCGTCTGTTTGACTCTAAATGGACCATCATTTACTAAATGAACATCATGCTGTATTGAAGAAGACTTGAAACTAGAGATTGAGACCATAAACTCATGTTTACAATGTTTACTGAGGTAATAAATCAAGAGAGAAGTCTCATCGACTACCATACATACAGTACTGGAGGCGGGCCTCTTTCTTTCCCGAGAGTTGCTCAGTGGCTCATGAAGCCCAAAAAGTTTGACTGCCAGGTATAAATTTACTTGGATCTTGGGCATCCATGGGACTATGAAGCGAGTGCACTAGCATTTCCTCCTTTAGCCCCGCCTCCCAGCCGCGAGGTCTGGGCTCGCTTAGATAGACAACAATCTCACACTATACTTAAGTGTTTGCACTGGAAAGTTGATTTACCTTGAAATAAGAAAAATTAAAAAAAATTAAAAAATTGTATATATATATCCACTTAGTTACAGACTAAGTTACAGATCTCTTTTCAAATGTAAGTCTATGAGAAAAATCTTTTCTGCCCCAGAGACTACATCTTGTGAGATGCTTAAAGGAGTAGAAGAGACGCTCATTTATCTCACCCGGAGGGACATTAGAAGATTTGGTCTCCGTTTGTCAAGACAGCTTGCTAAGTGAGGTTGCTAACGTTAGCCTAGCTTGGCGCAGAGTTTCGCTAAAAACCAAAAAAAAAACAGCAAACAAACGCTGGCGTCACAGAGAGAAAGATGTTTTCCAGAGATGATTTCCTGTTGGTTCTCAATGGTCTTTTCTGGAGCTGTCCCACCACATTAGAATAGTTACTCTAATCTTTTCCAGCTGTGAGTTCAGAAGCTGCTCCATTTTCTTTGTGCAATGCATTGTGGGACGATACTTTTCAGCAGCGTCACACTCAAAAAGTGTTTTTAGTCTGCATAGTGAAAATTTGAGTATACTTAATTCAGGCACAAACACAATACACACTCATAACTTGCTTGGAATGAGTCCATTGTACAGAATTGAAACACTAGTCAAATTTGTGCAAATAAAGTGAGGCAAATATTAGCTTTTTCTTCAACCTAAACACATCTGACATGTACAGAAGCTTCTTTGAATACAAGAGGGACTTACATGTATGTGGTGTCAGGCTCCAGGCAGCGGATGATCATGCTGATGGACGAGGAGAGGAGGTTGGGGATGTCCCCTAACATCACGCATGGAGACCTGGCCCCAGACAGGATGTCGTCCACAAAGCTCAAAAGGGTCTCTGCGGCAGAGATAGAAAGACACATCCTTGTTAAGAAGTCATGACTCACCCGAGGATTTCACCCCAAAGCGATGCATGTACAGCCTGAGATGAGACCGCTTGAAATGTAATGAATAGTAGTTTAGGGTTGTAAAAAGGTTTTTTGTCCTCAAAAACTATTTCTAATCTGCTATTTTCTTGATTTTCTTTTTTCAATTTTCCATAAAGAGTAACTTCACTTTGTTTACTGTTATACAAATCAAGTTATTTAAACTTGACAACTTATCAAACACCTACTTCCAAAACCAGAAGGTTGAGCAAACGTCAACATGGATTTAGTGAATAACATTTCTTTTGAGGTACTTCGAGGTAAGATAAGGGCAGCTCTGCTGAATAATATACAGGCTGACCGCTGTGTGAACAGACATCTTACCAAAATGTAAAACAGATACTTTACTCGACCACAAAAAAAACTTTTGAGTACAGTATGTACTTGTGGGGCCTGTCCATCAAAGTACAAAGATTAGCTGCTGTTTTACAGATTTCTAGCTAACTAGTGCTGATTTTTATCCCAGTGAAATGGAAGCCGGAGCGTCTTTATCTTCTGTATGTGATTCACTAGTGAAACGAAATAATTGAGCGGTCCACAATTACAAGATTGATTTAATGAAATCCTTCGCATTTAATTGGACTGCGAAAACGTGGGCGGGATTAGAATACAGAGCGAAACAGCTAGAGAGGACTGTGGCCCAACACATACTTTCCTGCAGGTTGATTAATGGATGGATGAAGTGATGTTATTGGTTGAAGTTGGTATAAGCACACATCATATTTGGTTTCACAGGAAGAAAAGATGATTGTATTTTGATGTTAAGAAATCTATATTCCACATGTTTTTTTGCAAACATCAAAGGTACAATATGACCGGGATGTTTTTCCAAGAGAGAAATATAAATAAATAAATAAACTTAATTTACTTTAGGGGCAAAAAAAGAACAATGTGTTCGGTGTCACGATTTTCAGTTTACATGTGCAACAGGATTAAAAAAAGGTAATTTGGGAAAACATTTTTTTCAAACATCCAGCATGATCTAAAAGGCAAAAAGCATGTAAAAGAAGTGAAATTGAATAGAATAATACAATATTTAGTGCATAAAGGCAGGTACATGGGGCACACAATGACAGCCAGTCATGTTACGATCTCATTTAATCTATGGCATTAACTGAGCGAGTGAGATTTTTGTTCCTCGAGATCCAGTGCCTCCTTCCCGCCAATAGATGCACTGGAGAGACGCAACCCAGTGGCCAGAAAAAAAAGTTGCCATTGTCTGTAAAATGACGACGTTTAAGAGCCAAAAATACGTTTAATAAATACCTCTCATATCAGTCTCGTATCACACTTGCAGAAACACACAATGCCATGGGGTTAAGCGATTGGCTGGGTTCATGCAGCAAAACTGCTTGGCTAAATTTGGAACAAAGATCCTTGGTTTGTCTTAAAATAATAACATAACAACGTAATAAGCGTAGGCGTAACAACGTAATAAGCGTAACAACGTAATAAGCATAACAACGTAATAAGCATAACAACGTAACGCGTAAATGAACCACAACCTCCCCTAGCAGACTTTCTTTCATGATGTTATGTAACAAATGTAAAATCAACATTTACTTTTGGTTTCACAGAGGACACGAACAGCGGTGTCCTTGGGGAAAGTCCTGCATTGGTTTTGACCCACCCATCCACCCCCGACCTCCTTATTATTACGTCACCTGGCTTCCTCCTTCACTTCCGTCATAATTACTGATTGAGACAAAAGGTTTTAAAGTCAAACCGAAAGCTTGAAACCATAAACATGCCGTGTCCTATTTTGGCGTAACGTTTTTTGTTCTTCATTCAGTTGTCCTTGTTGGTGCATGGCAGCATGTCTCTGCATGTTACAGCCTCTTGTGCATTAGTGGAAAAGTGCGACACCATTGGTGAGGCCGCGTATCATTTGCCCCCTGCCCTTTGCTTATTTCTCGAATGTTATACTCATCATATTTTCAATAACGGTCGCGCAATGTACCACATAATGCGCTTTGACCGATGCAAAAACGTTGACATTCAACATAGCTGTGGTTTGCAGTACAACATTACATCATCCAACATTTTTTTCCTGGCGACCGGGCTGAGAGTCGCACCGTCTTAAGAAACGACTCAGGGAACAGTGAGATCCCTTTCCATAGCTGATATCCAGCTAACCGTGAACATGCCCGACTATGAATATGAAAACGAACATACCAGGCACATTATTAAACTTCGTCAGCTACAACACACCACAGACTAAGAGGGTGTCTGTTTACACGGCACTGCAGGGTTTCACAAGTGTTGATCGACGCCATCCAGACAGAGATTTCAAGCTCTCTTAACCAGGAGGGTCTGAACACACCACTGGTGGAGAATAAACAGCACATTCACTCAAGTGCCCTGCTGGGCTGTTTTTATACCGTATACGGTGAAATACTGGATTTTTTAACAGTTAACGTTTACTTTGCAGATACAAATTTTAACATTCAAAACATGTGATCATCTTAATAAATGATGCATTATTTGAGCTACGACATCCAACTGCTGCTCACGTGCATCAGAAATTATAATCCAGCAACCTTGTTACCTGCTAATACTTCTGCGCTGTTAAATGTTGACTGCAGGATATTTAGGTTTATCTTGTGGTATTAGACTTCAGTAAAAGGGATGGAGGGTACAGTTTACCCACCTGCCAACACACCACTACACGCTGAATGAGGGATAACACTTGTATACGCCTGAGACTCTCAGAGAGAGAGAGAGAGAGAGAGAGAGAGAGAGAGAGAGAGAGAGAGAGGCAACCCTTCGACCTCCTCCTTCATCACCTCCTCTTCAGGGCTTCTTTTACCCGCTGCACTATAGGCTCGTGGTGACACATGCAGCTAGCTGTGTTTTACCAGCTGGCACTGTGGACGTCAAAAAAGGGCATTTGGCCACTGATATGTGTGTTTCACTGTGAGGGAAAAAAAACTCTGCTTGGAAAATCCAAGTCTATGCGTATGTGTATGCGTGTGTGTGTGTGTGTGTGTGTGTGTGTGTGTGTGTGTGTGTGTGTGTGAAGTGATGGATGCTCTGAGGTGGTCATCTGCGACCCCTCTGCTACACAAGCAGATCCTGTCTGTTTACACAAAATGTGTGTGAATTGACGGACTCCCCGAGGCGGTCACCTGTGCCTTGCCTCGACAACAGCCTCCCCTGTGCCTTTTTTTCTTTTTTTTAAAAATATGTCTTTGTGTGAGTGATGAAAGCTCAGAGGTGGTCACCTGCGTCTACCCCGTCGTAACTCCGGCCTCTGTGTCACCGGCTGGTAAACAGCAGCCGGAGGGCCACGGAGTCATGGGGGGAGCGAGCTCCGGGATGAAAGAAAGGTGTGCAGCAGCTGTCAAAGAGAGGGACAGGTGTTTACCCGGCGCAGAGACTGACACGAGAGTGAAAGACATAAACAGCGCTTAGGGATGTAAATGAAAAGTGACATTGTGAGGCTTCGTGATAACTTAGCATATTAATTGCGATTCCGGTTACGGAATGTCTGTCCGGGGTGTTAGGAGGCGTATAAAAAGGCGACAGTGTCTGAAACCTCTGCCGGAGAACGCAGCTCTGAAAATGTGTGGAGTAATTCTCTCAATATCCGAGCGAGCTGAGCTCTGAATGGGGAAACTCGAAACTGAGACTTGCATCAATCTTCGTGTACAGTTACAGTAGGAGGTGACTGTGGCTCAGTGGTAGAGCAGGGTTGTCCTTCAATCAGGGAATAGGCGATTCAATCCCTGGAACTAGTCCACGTCGATGTGCCTATGTTGTATGAATGATAGTTAGTCCTGATGGGCCATCAGTGTATGAATGGGTGAATGATGACATGTAATGTGAAAGCTTTTTGAGTGGTCAGAAGACTAAAAAAGAGATATACAAGTACAGACCATTTACCATTTAGGGGCCAGTCTCAGAAACATAAGCCATTCAGTTTGGATTTGTGAATGTAGCAACTACTGTATTTTGCACTAGTCGTGTTTACAATAACTGCCTGATGCTGCAGGCCTTCATGGGGCTAACTAAAACACATAAGAACAGTCTCGGTGTAACTTCCAATTGATGTCCTCTCTTTTTTTAACCATTCATGGAACAAATTCAGTTTCTTTTGTGGCTGGAAAAATAGGAGAAAACAGCAAGGAGCTTTTTTTCTTATTATTTCCCTTTCAGCTGCAGTAGAGGGCAAGATCAACACAGGACAGAAAGGGGTTAAACAATTTCCTGTACCTATTTCCTGGCTGCCCATTTCTTTGAAGTCACCTCATGACCACTGGAGCAGAACACGTAGTGCTTTTTGTACAGGGCTTTAACCAGAGAGCCGGCTGTACTGTACTGGCTCCACTAGTTGCATGTTGATGTGTCCTTGGGCAAGACACTTATCCCCAACCTGCTCCTGTTCCTGCAGTGTGTGAATGTTAGTTAGTCCTGATGGGCAGATGGCATGGTAGCCATAGTCCCTTCCATCAGTGTTTGAATGGGTGAATGATGACATGTAGTGTGAAAGCTTTGCATGGTTGGAAAGACTAGAAAAGCCATTTACCATATATTGAACTCAATATTCTCCCAATTTAGATGACAAAGCTGGTTGTCTGTCATTAGACTGTAGATATAAAATGGATGACACGTCTCTACTTCCTCCCACTGTGTAAAAGTAAAGCCAAAATATCCGGGTACAGAAGCTGCCATCTTGAGATTTTGAGGTAATTTGGAGCCAGCACGGCCAGATCCTGTTAGCATGGGGTCCACCTCGCTGCTACTTAGGAACCACTGTGGCTGTTTGGCTGCAAAGTCAGAACAACTTACTATAATATTTCTATAAATACATTTATGATCAAACTGATGCATGTTCTATTACACAGACTTGTGATGGTTATGGAAAGTTAAAGTTACATCTCCTCTCTTGTAAAATGACCCTTTGCTAATCCCCTGCTGCTACTCCATCAAGCTAACAGAGATAAGTTACCATGGAGCCCACACGGTCACTAACGGTATTCCCTGCATAAATATCATCAACATTTTGGGAAAGAGAGAAGCAGACAGAAGGATCTACAATATGCGTTTGAAGGATATATCCAGGATGTCAAACTGATTCCGGTTAAGAAGCTAAAGATAGAAGCTAAACTCTTCAGATCACAGTGTAAAAGTGAACCACCACATCACCTGGTGATGGAAACAGAAGATAACGTTCCTGTAAAGACTGGTAGGTCTCTTTTCACTGGTACAATAAGTTAAAAAGCAAAAGCAGTATGTGTAGACATTCAGTATACCTTCAGTAGCTAGCGTAGCATAGAAGTGCTAACGCTAGGTAATGATGTGAGCCTCAGAGTGCAAAACTGTGGCAATGCAAGCCATTGACGGACTTTCATTGTTCCCTCAGTAGCAAAGTTAGACAAGGATGGCTTTGCATTCGGTGGCTCACGTTAGCGCAGTCTTAGAAAGGGAGGAGTAAAGATCTCTTCAGTTGGTTGCAATCTGCAACCACACCTCTAGAGGCCACCAACTCGTACACACTGTCCCATTAAGGCAACTTAACTAAAGACCTTTATACACCAGGGGTGTGACAATTAAACAAAATAAAGATGCGGAATAGTCGGCTGCTGATATTTCCGATCAAAATTATTCACACCGGCAGGGATGCGAATTTGCGAGAGTCGCAAAACTTAAAAAAAAAAAGGTTTATTGCAGCGCCTGAGGTCATCGTACTGTATATAACCTAAGCCAGTTTAAATGTCTAGGGCTTTTCTTTTGAAAGGTAAGAAAGGAAGGGAGAGATCTTGAATGCACCGCTTTTGCCAAAGTTGAAAGCAGGAATAAAGTTTGCCATCTTGGTTCAAACCATGGAGCTTCCGTCTTGTTGTACAATAAGAGTACATGTTTAATGTGTCCAAAAATCGACCTCGCTCTGAAAAAAAATTACGTTGCTTTTTGAGAATGCCATATTCGTGTTTGAAAAAAATATACTGATGTGCAAATTAATAGCATAAAAATTAAATAAATAGCCCCTGTGTGTTTAAGGTTAAGGAATGATCTTGATTATGTTAAAAAGAAAAACCAACATGGACTGTTGGCGGGAGATGAGAGATCCACATCCGCCTCTTCTCAAAGAGGTTTTTTGTCAATATGTCTTTACTTCTGAGGGACAACAGTCATTATTCATGACATTGCTACAGGAGGTTGCTGGTCATGAAAACATAAAGTAAAGTCAAGCAATCTTATGAACAATGCCACTGTGTCTTTGAACGACATTAATCTGAAGTTTACAAGACTTCAGAGGTAAACAGTCAAATAAAAAACCCAACCCGATTCATTTTAAACATCTATCAACGTTTACAGACTAGCCTTCTAATTCAACTTTGAACCTTCAATACTCGCCTTAGCCTGACCGCTCATAGCTGTTGCTCTTTCGGACTTCATTGTTGCATTGTCGGTGTGCTACCAGGTCTCAGAGATTTGCTGTGTACAAAGTGAACCAAAATGATGGCCAGAGCAACAAACACAAGACCTTAAGTTGCGATACACAGGAATTCTCCTCCTGTCCAGAAGAAATCAGTTATATTGCTCTCTTGAACCTTATTCCACATTTGGCCTCACCTCAATCGCGGATGTCAAGAAACAAATTTTGCCTTTGGCAGTGTCAAATGGACTGTGATTAAAAAGTTGTTTGCCAAGTACACATGGGTGATCCATTTTCACATACTCACATCCCCGTCTGCTCTCACTCCTCAACCCACTTTCTCACATGTCGTAAAGGAGGGAGACTGGCTCAAAACCGACTGTTCATGAATCCTTTAACAAGTCATAAGCTCATTAAAACACAGCGTTGGTGCAGATATGGGTATCTGAAAATACCTTTGAGCCTTTGGATCACTTTAGACTGAGGCGCATAACAATATCACTCTGTTGGTTTAAGAGCTGCCATCCACTCTTTATCAATCCCATCTTTCCCCTGTTAACCACCTGAAGCAGCAGAACCTGCGGTACCACGCCCAGTGAAAACAGTTTGAGGAACCCTGCTGGTTACTGTCATGACGAGAGGAATGCTTTATGTGGGTGGCCCTGCTGGCCAGGAGAACAGAAAGCACACGTAACTCGACTCTAACAAATATCTCAGTCAAAAGAGACGCTGTGTGCTGCCATGGCATTTGTAGACATGACTCAACGTCTTTTAAAAGAATTACATAGAAACAAAATGTTTCTCTACTGCGTTGATTGCTGACAGTTTTAAAAAAATGAAATTGATTCTGGAGGCGAATCAGAGCAAAACTTCGCCCTTGACGGCTGCTGACCTGGCGAGCTTGTGAGAGGTACTGAGAACGGGATGAATCCTGAGAAAATAGCATGTGAAGAATTCTGACCTTGTGCAGATTATTTAATTTATAGGCTTAATTCCTGAGCCATTTTGTCATAATGAATCACTGCCCAGGTTGCAAAAGTGTCTCCTGTAGTTATAAGGATAGATGAAAAAGCCTCCCAAAGAATGCAACAGCTTTACTAGAGCAAGGAGATCTTTGATTTACTGTGAGCAAAGGCAAAAAGAAAGAAAAGCCATTTCTCATCGTAGCATGGACACAAACACAATTGTTATCTATCTAAACCCTTATAGTCTCAATGTTAAGTGAGATCAAATATGACATAACAGAGAAATATGTCTTTTATATCGTGAACAGATTACAGATTGTGGCAAAACAGCAGCTGAATGAAACGTTGACTCAAGAAGTGGCAGTTGGAAAGACAAAATGAGCCCATTTGGAGGAGCTCAGATTTTTCAAAACATTCATAGACTTGTTTAAGGTTCGGCTGGGATGTGTTGTAAAACTGTCTTTAAAGTGAGATCAGTAAATCAGCTTGAGACAGGAAATTCTAGCCTGATAGTTCCTGGGTGGGCATCAAAAGATTTCAGGCAGTCACTCTGTGAGATACTGTGAATGTGAAACTAAAAGTCTGATTTAAAAAATAAAATGTTGCCTATTTAAGATGTACGTCTACAGGCACAGATCTGCTTCGTTTTGCACAGGTTTTCATTCCACACACCTGTTGGAAATAAGACAGGCCACAGTCCAACTATAGGGCTTTCATGTCTCATTGTTTCATTGGCTCCAGTTGGCGGCAGATAATATATGATAATTATATTATCTTAAATAATAGTAAATAACAATAGTAATAGTTATTGACCGCACATTAAACCCATCCTGCAAACTACTGTCTACCGTGAAGTGCAAATGTCATCATGTCCAGCACACTACCTTACAACCCACAGTGGTAACCTGCTGGTATTTTCAAAGGTCATCACTTCGCTACATTACTTAGTGGAGATGCAGGTCGCTGTAACATTCAACATTAAAGTCAAGATGCTGCTGTATCAAAGTGCTTTCTATTTGGACTGTGGAAGTTAACACTCCAGCAACTCCTGCTAAACTTGCAATACATTTGCTGAACTCATTTTTCATCGTCATATCCTTTTCACTTGTTAAAGTTCAGCATCCGGTTTGTAAAATGCAATCAACCAACGGTCTATTCCCTGCAATACACAAACTAAAATGCTCCTCCCAAGTGTCCAGTTCTTTATTTAGATCTCATGCAGGTGCATATTCAACAAACCCTTTATAGGTTCCCGGATTCAAAATGGATCAGCTGGAAACATGAAAAAGTCAACTTGACATCTTCTACCAATCTTCTACCAATTCGTGAGTTTTATCATTAGCGTGCGCTAACAAGCTACAGCTCAATAAATTCTCTGCCGACATTTATCATCATTTACCAGCTCACAAACTCCACAGTCAGCAGCTGGAATTGAGAAGCATTTTGTTTGCTTGTGTGTAAAATAGTGGTTTCAAAAATAACATAATCATTTTGAGTGCGAAACTTTAAGCTCCCTATTTACTGTATGTATGTTTTTTGTTTTGTTTATGTTGGAGAATGGGTCACCTGCTTTATTCTGTAATTCTGTTACCATCGCACTGTGTCAAATGTTTCAGCCTCAGTCGAGTGTAAAACTTATCATAACAGTTTATGTTTTTGATGTTTTTATTAATTTAGCTGGTTCCGCTCAGGTTCTCAGGTTTAAACAAATGCATACACATCATTTCATGTGTGTATAAACCGGCAGATGGAAACATACTTACTGTGTGGTACAATGAGGTCAACAAACATGACCAATGGTAACGCCGAATGAATCATCTCTTTGAAGACAATGGATGTGTGTCCGGTTCAGTGAAAGTCCCATGAGCAATGGAACATCACGTTCTATGCAGAGCAATACGTCGACATACACCGTGGAGACCCGGTCTTTAGAGCGGGAGAGACACGATTCTGAGGACCTTGTCATTCAGCTGGAGTTGTTTACCCTCAGCATTCTTACAGTATGATTTGTTGGAAAAATTAAGGATTGCCAGGAGACTGATGTGAGTTATGGGATGTCTCACCTTTTGAAGTCCTGCCTGCTGTCGTCAGTTCAGTTGTGCAGGCCTGGACACTGAGTGCATGTGTGTGTGTATGTGTGTATCTCTGCTGTTTTTCTCCCCTTAATGGAAAGGACAGGTGCTTTAAAGATGATTATGTTTTAACTGTGGAATCTTAATGTCTATTAGACCTGTAGTCCTATAAGGAAATAAAATAAATAACACTTAAACAATAGTGTCAATTAACTCACTTTCATGTATTTCAGTGTTGTTTCATGATTTTGACTTGCTATCCAATGCTTCAATCCAAACACACACATGCTTATAATGGAAACATGTTGTTCCCCTGTTTCTTAAAAACTAAAACAACATTTTAGGATAAACTTTGTGAGATAAGAAGATTAATATCAATTTCACGCGTTAAAGACTGAGGGGGTGGCTACAGCCCATAGAAGTTAAAAAGTAAGTGTTGAATCTAACCCACTCAGAAAGATAATGTTAGGTCGAGTTACATATCTGAGCTATTTCTTTTTTACAAACAATTTATTGAGAAAATGTGATGAGGTGCCCTCTAGGATTCCATTCCAGAGGAGACAATATGGTGATGTCCCCTTTAGGATGCCCTGTGACCGGAGAGATATGATGGAGGAAGCCAGTAGTGGAGAAAATGTTTTACAGTGAAGGAAGTCGTCATCCACTGAAGCAGAAGTCAGCTTTAGAGAGGCACATATCATGAACCCCATGAACTGAGAGGAGGGGGAAAAAAGAGTGTGAGCGATCTAATGGGGGGGTTACAGTGCCACACACACACACACACACACACACACACACACACACACACACACACACACACACACACACACACACACGTCGCCTGTAAAGGTAAACACTTCAGCCTAAACGTTCTCCTCTCTCCATCCTATAACAGGTTTCACTATGGGCTGCCTGGGAATTCACCCACTACTGTTAAAGCAGACAGCTTCCTTGTAACTAGCTGTAATTGGCAGCCACACCCACACACACCCACTCTCACACACACACACACACACACACACACACACACACACACACACACACACACACACACACACACACACACACACACACACACACACACACGCCTACACACATATGGCAGTAAAAGCCTGAACAAATAACATCTGGACTTGGTTGTCTACCTTTCCATTAAATAACAGGCAAAGAGCGACACAACAACAACATCACGGACAAACCCTTCAGTGTAGTTTCTTGGCACGTCAGCGCTGGTCACAACCACTACCAGACCCCGATGATTGGCCACACAGAGAGGATTGTTTTGAACTTTTGAAGACCCACATCCCAGTGGACAGAGAGGGGTAATTGTGGAGGAGCAGAAGGATAAGGAAGATGAGGATAAAGACGACGGGATGGCCCCGAGGTCACTCAACAAAAAAAAAGAAACGGCCTTGCGTGAAAGAGAGAGAACCAGCCGTCCAATCTCTAAGTGCTTTCTCACAATTGGTGATTGATACGTGCGCTGCCGAGCTGCTATTTGCGTCACTGCAATTGTAATTCATAGAACATTACATCTTCAGAGAGGCGATAAATTGTTCTATAATTTGATGGACGTGCGTCCGACCAAATTGATAACAGTTGCTGTGAGAGCGCTTCGCACGCCAACTGTAAACTTAGCCAAATGCGTCAATAACAGAATGAAACACCTTGGACAAAGGCAGATACAACAGTCAATAACACACCAGCAGCTCTTGAAAATGGTAGAGGGCTGCATGTCCGTCATACCTGGTAGACAACTAAACAGTTACAAAAAAATAAAACCAAACCTGCTGGTCCATAAAACAGTGTATGGCGTTCATATGAGGAAGGTCAAGATTTTGGCCTCTCAACACTTCTTCCATCTCTCTTACTTCCTTTCCCCTCTCCCTCTCTCTTTACTCTAAATCAAGCTCCCCTCTCTTATGAGCAATCCACACTGACAACATGTTTTAAGTGCTTCTGGAGTGTTCAGGCTGTCAGCCGTTCGTCTCGCGCAACCAACTTCTATTTAGACAAATATGTCAGTTCACACCGACTTGAGTGACCCACAATCCCCACAGGGATCCACTCAGATCACGCAGACCCCCTTCTATGAACTGAATCTGCTACGGTCTATCGAGGCCAACAGTTTCACAGTGAACGTTTCCTTCACAAAAACAGTGTATTTTGATCTGAGCAGTAGTTTTGGTGGCATTCCTCATATAAGACTGTGTAGATCATGGTGAAGACATTTCAGTCGGCCGCTGTCCTTTCAGCACCAAAGGAGCAGCGCTGATAAAAGGACAGCTGGTTGTGTGGATCGTGGACTGAGTTTATATAATGGTCAGTTTGCTTCTGTAGTGATTTTACAACTTTCTTCTCTTCCTTTTGATGAGCCAATCCTTTTTGTCTTTACTGGCAGTTCGATAAGGACAACCCTGAAGTCTTGGTTAAGACTCCAGATCCTCCTGGACCAGCGTCTGAGATTATCAATCTTTTCTTTATTTGACTTGGATCTTACACAAGTCCTCATCACTTGTTTACCGCAGCATGACGTTGTTTACTAGAGGACTAAGATCTAGCCTCTTGACTTTGCTCTCAAAGTTCACAAGATTGATGCACTTAACTTTAAAATGTATAAAGTTTGTATCCGTGGGAGCATATCCGGACCCCCCTAAAGAGTCTGAGGTATTACGTCATGGAAAACTGGATGCCAGCCAAAGTACTGTTTTGTAACTGGCAGTCCAAAGCCGCTATCAGAAATAACGCAGCTATGTGTGATAAAATAATATGGAACAGATACATTTTTTTATTGAATTAACTCTTCTAGTACTGCCCTGTCATGCCAACTCAGAGGAAAGTGTGAATCTGAGTACCCTGATGTGTGACACTGGCAGGAAAGCGTTCCTCTGAGATGAGGAGTCATTTCTTTCACCTCGGGGAGACATTGACTTACTACAGAAGGTACTTTAAATACATCTTTTACGGAAACACAAGCAATTAAAAAGGATGCTTTTAGGGGTCATTGATCAAATTCTTTCAACTTAAATTGCCAGTATGATGAGGCAGCATGGCCTCATACTGCATCATGCATTGCAGTTTAGCCATTGCAAGACAAATACAAAGTAAAGGCCTTAAAACAATATTACTTTTGGTGCAGCGTCCCTCCAAATTTGTAGCAATAGCGTGTCCTAATAGATTACATGCATTTATCATTCCAATGTGATCTCAGTCCTTTGATGAAGGATTCAGCTATGTTGGTTCTCTAGTCGGGCGGGCAAAGTAAAGGAGCTCTTAAACTATTTGAATGTGTCAAATGTCAATCATACAATGTCTCATGGGTTGGTGTTATTAGAGGTCATTAAAAGCCCCTTGCAACACCGTGTTGACAGGAAGCCTCTGGTAGAGTCTCTCATGGCTAATTAGTGCCTGATGACGGATCATGACACAGGCCAGGGAAGGGCCTTGGTGCAAAGAGCCCTGGCTAGGCAAACTAGCTATGGAAACATGGAACATTTCTCTTTTGGGGATACGCATGCACTGATCTGACTGGACCCAAACGACTTAATAGGAACTTGGATTTGTCCAAGGAAAAATGCACTGGGTGTTGCAAGGATATGCAACAGTCTCTAGCTATAGGATGTACTGCTTTTTGCCCTGGAGTACAACAGGATCACCTCCAGGGATGACTGTTGCGGAGAGGGAAGCTCTTACTCCCATCTGTTCTGTATGTTCTAAGAACCAAACCCCAGGTGAGGTCCTAAAGAGGGCTCTTACTTAAGCCTGTGACCCTTCATAGGGTTGGTAAACATGGAGAAACCCGGTATCTAAAAATAAAGTAGTACTTTGTTATTGTGCAGCACAAGCAGTGGACTAACTAACACCGTGTACAACCCTGAGGTACTTCTTAAATGTACGTGGCCACAGAGCATCAGGCCAAAGGTTCCATGATTCATTTTGCAGTCATAACATCAGATCTGAAGCGTGTGTCTTGGACACTCGAGTAAAGAGAAATGCAGAGCCTGTGGTGAGTTGGATCAGATGATTGGGGAGGCTGCTAGACTTGATAAAGCTCAATGTGCTGTGAGACTGAACTGTTCAGAGAAGAAGTCCTACCTTTGTAGGAACTTTTCTTGCATTGGAGGGTCAGCACCTCCACGTGTCCATGTTACTCTGGAGCGTTGTGGGTTTGCCCCAGGCGAAAGGTTTTTTAGGGTCCTGATCATGAATGAAGATGCTGGCTGAATATTGACTATATATACAAACATAGAATACATCACAGACCAGAACCAGCTGGGGGGCAAACCCAGGACATGCTTGAGTCTAGCCTGAGAATGCTTCTGGACTCCCCAGGCGGAGCTACAATGTGACTAGTAAAAGGGGCCTCCGGGCTGCTGTTTCCTCAGCAACCTGGACAAAGCAGGGCAATGTGGTTGGCTTCAAATGTCTTTCCCCCTATGTGTGGAAATGATGAAATGAAGGGACCAACTTTTGATCACTCAGGATGAAGACAAAGCAGGTGGGACAGGTCAACCAGAGGTGACTGAGAGGAAGCTGGGAATCATTTTGGGGTGACACACATGTTCGCCCCCCCCCCCCCCCCCCCCCGTGTGATACAGATAGGTGAGCAATGTGTTTATTGATTGGAATCCCTGTTCCACTGACCCTAGAGCAAACCTTGCCCTTGCTGGGTGATCAAAGCTGTTACATCATCGAATTGCTCACAGCTCTGGGGATGTTTGTTTTTGCAGCGAGGCCGGTCCAGCCGAGCGGTGCCCTGACTTAAAGCAGACTTCCTACTCAAGAAGTTTCCCCACATCTGCCGGGGACTGTGCATATGCCTGTGTGTGTATATGTGTGCGCTTACACTATGATCTCACCTTGTGTGCCTGAAGCTTGTTAAGGGAGAGATTACTGCACAAACAAGCTGTTGTCAGCTCCAGATCTAGCCGAGTCCTGGATGCTATAATCAGCAGCTGTACGTTTGTAGACTTATCTAATATTACATAACCACAAACAAGATTAAAGAAAATACACAAATGCAAGCGTGCAGCTGTCAATAAACATGTGCTCTGCGTACAAACAACACAGCTTTGAGGATGTTTTTGTGAGGAACGGGGGGATATTCCGACATCTGTTTCTGATGAACCTCCGGAGAAAGTTAAGGGCAGATATTTGGTCTTTTGTTTTGTTTCTTTCACAGATGATCAGTCGTGCCTGTTCGGATCCTTTCCCGTAAACGGATGCTCTGTTTTGACTGTCCTTCTGGAATTTATCATGCAAGCCACTCAGGGGTTAAATTCGGGGAAGAAATAATCTTTCAGATATTGAAGAAGCATCAAGCTGTTTCCGTGAGCAGTGGCACAAGTGTGAGAACAAATGATTTATAGTGGGTTAACATGCAGACCATAGCGCCAACAGTTGATGAAGACATTCTGCTTTCATTCAGTACTCTCGTATCAGTTTGACTTTCCCTGCTGCTATGTGGGTGCTAGAGTAGGGGGGATGCACACAGGTAAGAGGAGTCTCTGGGTGTGGTACACACACTACCTCCTCATCCATCACATTGACACAATCCATTTGGACCTGATTTTAAAACCATGACACTCTTTTTACTGTTACATGTCACATTTTAAAAACTGGAGAGAAAGAGAGAAGATATTGAAAAATAACAAACGACTGAATCCAAAACATAGCAGATTTACTCATCTTAAAGTTTAGGCAGGTTGATATCATCATCTTAAGTTATACAGCAATTAAAACCCTGAGGCCCGTTATCATCAACAGAACCATATTAAGCTCACTTATTTATCAAAATATCCTCCACTGATACATTATAGGTAGTGGTAGAAAACAATCTAGAGTAGCTAGAGGTGGGGATTCCTTTTGAAGTGCATTACCACATTACACAGTTACATCAATGCCTGTTAAAGTAGCATTAAAGCTGGTGCAGAGAGACTGTGATACATCGATCATAACTCCTTTTCTTATCCTGTAAAACATGATGTTGTGACTCCATGGAGCTAGGAGTTCCTATGTCATAAGGAGGTTGTGATAAAAAGCTGCTTTAAATGGATGGGTTGGATGTTTTGAAGTGGGGTTGTATGAGGTACTAGTCCATGGTCCGTGTATACAGTGGATGGCTTTCAGCATGCCCCCCAGTTTGGAGAAACAGACAGGAAGCAAAGCAATGCACTGCTATGTACGGGAGCAGCAGCACAATGATTTTTAACCATCTAAAAATAATCAATATCAGTTCAGGTGTACGCTAAATGAACAACATCTTCAGTGGTATACCGTGCTTTGAGACAGCTATACATTCTTTGTTTGCGACGGGAGACTGAATCCGTTATCTAAAAGCCACCAGACTATTGGAAAAACTCGATGGGTGAGTTTGTCTGTGTTTTTGTGTGAATTTGGTGTTTCGTTAATCAATCAGATTCACCAAAGTCATACAACTCCTGTGTTCTGCTTGCTTGGTCAAATTATACATTTTCTCTGTCAAGAGAGCACAGATGGATACAACAGTTGAAAAGGCTGAAAGTCTGACTTTGAGACTGAAATATAGCGTACATTTAAACTGATATATCTGTGCAATAGAAACATACTGTGCAATAAAAATACCCTGTCTGTATATATAATATTGTAGTATTTTAATTATTTAGTTATACTTAGTTACTCTGGCTTTTGTACTTCTGTACTTTTTTTGTACTTTTTTACTTAGTTGATACTCTTACTGTTTATTACTGATTTATATGACTTGTTGCTCTTCTTATTTACTCTGTATCTTGTGAGCACTGTCCACTTTGCTGCTGTGATCCTGTGAATTTCCCCACTGCGGGACTTATAAAGGATTATCTTATCTTATATATATATTTTTTAGGTTTTTCTGCTGCCCCGTACACAACACTACATTACTGCTCTCTGTTTCTCCAAACTGGGGGCGTGCCTACCGCCATCTAATAGGAAATACACGGACTATGGATAATACCTCAAACAAACCCACTTCAAAACAGCCAAACTATATAGAGCTCCTCCTGCACTATGTAGTGTATTTTAAACACATATGGGAGCCTGAAAACAAAATGCTGAATGCCTTTTGGAAGAAAATAACATTTAAGAGAAGAGGATGATGTTGAAAAAAGGGAGAAAATGAAAACGAGGAGAACGAGGGAAAGAAGTTACAAGAAAAGGAAAGAGGTAGAAAAGCTAGAGAAGTAAAGAAAGAGGAGGCCAGATAAGGGGCAACTGGAAGGACTGGGATAGAGAGGAGTAGGAAAAAAGAAAGAGAGGGGAGATAAGGATTTTAGGGGGAGAAAAAGCAATGGAGAGGAGGGACATGAGATGAGAGGAAAGATGAGGGAGTGGTGAAGGAAAAGCAAAGAGCCGGGGGAGAGAGAGAGGCAGCCAAGTGGAGATCTGTGGAGAATTATACATCAGCTCATGTGAGACTGACTCTCCGGGACGACAGAAGACTGACAGACGAAATCAAAACCACTCCGCGCAGCCGGCTTTCCAGATCCTCCCATATTTTTCAATCTCCCTCCTGTCTTTTCTGCTTCCTTCTCTCTTTCCCTCGCTCGTCTTCTCCCCCTCGGTGGTCTTTTTTTCTCCCCTCTCGTAGCTCAACCCAACGACCGTGCCCGGGCCACCTTTGCCTGTGTGTTCACGATCAGGGTGCGGCCTCCAAAGTGATCAATCATCCGCCAAAGACCAGATGCAGGTGGGAAGCTCTCAGAGACTCCCTCCCATCACGTGTTTGTTTGTCTATCTTCCTTGAATGCAGCCAAGGCACACTGACCGGAGCTGGATAACTTTCTCTCTCTATAATTAGAGCCACACCGGGCAATCTCTCACATCGGAGAGTCCAATTGGCACCGAGAGGGAGCCGTTAGAAGGTTTTGACAACTTTAACACCCAGAAGTCACAGAATGTGATCTGTAAACGCATAATCCTCTGACCATGTGCGTTATCTGGCGAATGTGTGGAAGGTGAAGGGGTTCAAATACATTTGCACGTCTACAGCTTTCTCCGGATGCAGTGCTCGCTCATTGCTCTTTTTGGAGTTAGGATTCTTTTCCTGTGGGTGGAAGTGTTTGGATAGCCATCAGCAAACTCCTATTTGCATTAAGAGGGTTACATCTATGTATCTCTCCATCATCCTCCGATTCCTCTATCAGGGAGCCGTTTTCTTTTGCAGCTAAACTAAACTTCATTTATCGTGCACATTAGTGCCAAAATGAATGATTCATTTGGACTGTGGTGTTTTGGCCTTTCGGTACACGGCCTGTGCTGCTACACAGCCTTGCACATGAATAAAACCTTCACCTTCTCACTCCCTTTGACTATTGCTCTGAACATTCAAAGCTATATCTTTATATCAACAGTGGGCTACATGAGCACATTTGTAATGTCGTGACAAACCCATAGTTTGCCCCTCTGCTCTACAGAGCGGTTTAGCATCTTTCAGCTTCTTGTTTTGGTTTTACAGCTCCAGTTTCCAGCAGCAGCCGTTTTGGGCTAAAGTGCTCTGATGAACCCTGATAACCTATCCTGCTCACCTAGCATGCTTGTGTTACCAGCTCTCACACTACTACATTTGACGTTAAGACTTCCTGTATGCCAAACCAGCCACCAGTACATGGAAAAACACCAGAGAAACCGCTTGGAGGCCTTGGGCATTGGTGCCAAATTCATTTATATTGAAATTCTTTATATGATTCCATATATAACGACTGTCATATTACCATAGAATGTTATTACTGAATATTTGGGACGGATAACAAATCATGGATAACTTAATTTCAATCGGTATTTTGGCAGGCCCTGCACTCTTTTTGTCAAAGACTCAAAAAACCTCAAAACATGCAAGTTCTACCCATTTAGAAGTCTGCATTATGTACAAACTGAAGCATATGTGGTGCACATCCCAGCACATGTGCAAATCTTGTCATACATCTTCAAACCAATAGTTTTGTAATCCGACTTTGTGGCAGTTCAAGGCCAGTTGTAGGCCTGTTATTTCAGAGCCAGTCCTTTTAAAGAAAGCAAAAAAATGTGTGGGTGTTTTTGCCAAAAAAGGACCTCACATACAATGTTATTTCCCATTAGAGAAGCTCTGATGTACTTCAACTTCGTCCAAAGTGAAGAAACTTGGATGCTGGATTCTCCCTACACTGCAACCAGCAGCACAACAACAAACGTCTCTGTATGGTCACAAAGTCAAAACAGCTGCCCCGCACTTTAAAACAGCCTGAACAGACTGAACTGATGCGGAGGTCTTTTGCAATTCAGGGTGGACTAAAGTCCTCGCCAGCATCAATGTGCTGCAGCAGAAAGGTACAGGTCCTTTAGTCTTTATTGGACCAGGAGCTCATCTCTCTCATACTACTTCTAACTTAATCAGAAGAAAATGCTCCAGGCATTGTCCAGCATTGTAAAGAAGTAGAGAATGACATTGATGAAGTAAGTTCACGGCACTTTCACACAGGCAACAGCTGTTGAAATGGAAGTTGACTTATTTTAAATGTACTTAACTGACATACTTATTTTGCAGAACAAATGTACTTATTTGAACCCAAACCATGTTCTTTTCCTAAGCATAACCAAGTCCTTTGGAGGTTTATTTTGAAAGGAGGCTGTATGGATGTACTGAACAGAAACTGTACGTTTCCTGGGAGCACAGACGTTTATTTTAAAAAGACACTATGCCTGGAACAAGCGGAAACTGTCCCGCTATTCCTGATTCCAAAACTGATGCTAAATGGGTACCCAGAGCGTCAAGTTGGGTCATAGTTGGAATGAGAATGTGTTGGTTACAGTATTGACTTTCACACACACACTCCAGAAGACCGTATGTTAAAAACTAACAGCAGCCGCAAACATCCTAAGGCAGACATGAAAGTGCACATCATATATAAAAGGCATTTTTACTAGCAGCATAACTAGAGTAGTTGTAAACTCAGCTATTTTTTTTATAACAGTGCAATGTCATGCATTTCTCATGGACAAAATGGGACTTTAGGCAACAAACAAGTGGAGTCGGATAAATTCATCCTCTCGTTTTTTTTCCGCTTCGGTTTTGCGGTGACGAATTGCACCTCCCGGGCGAGCGGTGTGCCTGTGAGTTTGTTTTGAAGCAATTAATGGAGAGGCTGGAGTCTGTTTTTCCAATGAGTTCGTGACACAATATCTGTGCCATCCTTTACGGGGCCCAGAACAAGCAAGTGATTAGCTTTGGAGCTGGCTGGAACATTGTGAGGAAATTACCCTCGCATGGAGCTGAAGGGAGAGTAAAGACCTCGTGTAAGAAAGTAGCCCCCATTAGTTTAATGAGGATGGCTGAAGTGCACCATGGAAACTCACATTGTCTTATTTAGAGTGCAACAGAATCGGTAAACTGGAAAAGCTCAGCATGACAGAAACAGTCCACCGAGTGGAATATTCCTGTGCCACAGTTCTTGTCCAGTACCAATGCTAATTTCCATGAAAACACTGCCATACGCTCCGTGGTAGATACAGTTAGATACAAGAGCTGTAAGACCGCTTATCTGATTGGAATATCATTCACTATTTCTTCCACAACTCAGTATCAACCAACAAAGTGATAACAACTTCATCGGTACTCGAGACTGCAGCAGTTCCTGTTTGCGTCTCAAAGAAATTGTTTCTTTCAATACGTCTGATCGTGATTAAGTCTTTCCAAAAACTGTAAACTTTGATGTTGGACCAAAGCACCATTCTGATGCCCCGAAAGATTGACTTTGTGGCCAGATAAGAACTTTGTTTGAACTTTAAGTCTTCAGTAAACAATATATCGAGGCCCCAAAATGTTCTCTCATCCGCAGAAAGTCATGCTGGAGCATCCACCATTTTTTCATCTTCCCTGTTTATCGCTCTGACAGCGCAGATTAGGGGACGGGACAAACATTAGTTTTCTTGGGCTGTGGAACACAGTGGTAATGGTGAGCTCTTTAAAGGGTGAAGAAAGAACGTTCTAAAATTCCAAAAACGTAAACTGAAAGGTCACCTTTGCCGTTAAAGTGATATTTCAGTGCTGTTTGGAAAAGAATCTCCCCTACATTTCACTATACATTGGCACAGAGGTTCCACTGACGGTACACTTTCCATTTCTTTACTCCCACAAGGAAGAAGCATGAGCTTACTGACGGTAAAGCTGCATTACCACCCTGGCAAAGTGGGGCCACAAAAGCCCCAGCTTTAATACGGCTATTTGTTTGTGGTAATGGTAATTAAGTTTAGAAATACAGGAATGTGTACCACTTATGCACACCATCAGCTGACATGAAGAGGGCCTGTAGGTTGGTAATGATGAGGCTCACTGAGTCCCTGTGTGTGGAAATCTAGTTTCAAGATGATACTGCGCTCAAATGACCACAAAGTTAACCTGCATATATGTTTTATTACAGAAGAGAAATACTTTACATAATGAGCAGTGAGGGAGACATACAGGGAGTAAACAGGGACCCAGCCAATTATTGTGTCCGTGTAGCCAACTAGGTTAACTGAGCCATGCAGTGACATACTGAATAACGAAGCAATAAATCTGATTTTCTTTTTTTAACATCATTTCCCAGGACTTTTCTAGGACATTTTCAGTGATGATCTAATGAATATGTTCTTCTCTGTGGAAGTGTCATTTACATACACTCCCCTTTTAACTCTGTTTTGGTCTCCGTCATCTCCTGACAAAAAGATGCGCCACTATATTCACTAACTAGATGCTGACTTTGTCTGTCTGCTGTCCGGTGCTAAGCAGGTAGAATACAGTGACTGAAAGCAGCGATCAGGTTTAGATTGTGTGGGCCTGAAAACTAAAACAACATGCTAAACAAGATGAAAAAGGTTCAGTGGGTTCGTCCCAATGAGGGATCCTATTTGAATTACATGGTAGTTATATGATTGACTCTATACCTTTACCACATGATGATCTTCCGCTTTCTTTCATGTTGTGCTTTCAATGAGTTGGAAAATCTGTGAACTGTTTTCCAGGTTTTACAGAGAGTGTTGAAATCCTGCTTGTACACTAAAATCTACGCTTTCTATTAAAAAAGACCTCCAAAGAAGGTAAACAATAACTGAAATCAGGGACATGACTCACAGCAGCAGGTTATGGGAGGATGCATTCAGGTTGATCCGGGGGTTATTCCACCATGCATGCTATGCAGCACAGTGAACTTCAGTTTGACCGTATAACAGTCTTTGTGTGACCAAAAACACGTACAGATATATGTACAGGAGCCACACAGCCGTCACTAATGCCTGCTTTGATTCTCCACCCGTAAAATGGAGAAGTGTGGATATATTTAAGATAAGATAATCTTATCTTAAATATATCCACACTCCTCCCTCTGTGTTTTATTCAGAAACATTCCAGAAACGTGCATCTCCACGGCCGGAATGGACAGAAATCCTGTTGCACTTCAGCACCATCCAGTATGATTGAGAATGCCCTCTGATCATAGAAGTAAATCTTGGAAATACTGACTGAAATAAGTTATGTTACCGTGCAAGTTCTTTTAAAGAACACAAACGGCTATAGAGAACATTACAGCTGCACCTATATCTCATCTCCCTCTGTAATAGCACTGCTCTCCTCCCATCTGAATATGCTGCATTGATTAAGGATGCTCACCGCTCCAAATAATACACTTCGTTCTCTCATTAAGCTACAAGAAACTCTGGTCCTCGCAGGGAACTGTAACAGTCTCCATTATAGATTTGGTTCATTACTGCTAAAATAAACTGCCCCTTGTGATTCCAGCTCCCATTCATATAGGTCCGTCTGTTATGGATGACAGAGCTACACCCACACACACACACACACACACACACACACACACACACACACACACACACAGACACACACACACACACACACACACACACACACACACACACACACACACACCTCCTGTGGCTGCTTATATGATTTCCTCCTTTTAGTGAAAACACGAGGGAAAACAGCAGAATAAACAAAACACTAATCCTCAAGGATTAAAGTGTGCAAACAGATAAAACCCTTTGAAATCACTTTAACACACAGTTGACTGTTTCATGCTGTCATGTGGCTAATTTGTCACAACCACTATGACAAATTGCAAGACTCCCTTTTCTGAAAGCAATTACTGTAGAACATCAGATAAAACTGCTTTACATTAATTGAGTATGACATATTTTATGAAATCTGTCTAATAAACAAACTAAATACTTTAAATGACTACTTCACGTCCCCATTACCATTATTACTGGTGAACGCCATCTTGTGGAGGCCTTAAAAACTACAACAGAATTAGGACCATAACAAATGAAGTGATGTGTGAATCTGGGCCTGCATGTACGGCTATGTAATGCACACGTGTTTCAGACGGACCACTGGTATTGTTGAGTTCATTCATTGATTACTTTTGTAGGAGAAGGTTTCCTGAAGTACAGGGTTGCAAACTGTAGAGCGGCAGAATGACGAGCTTTCCTCCAGTCGGTTTAATAGACGAGATAAAACTAATTAGGCTCATATCGCCACATGGTGCTGACAAATTGGCGGGTTTATGGTTTGAGCTAAATCCAATCCAAGAGAACGATGGTCACTGCTCGAGTCTAGAATGAATATATCTGATTCAGATTTTTTTTTTTTCACTAACCATTACTAAAACTGGCATACCTGGTTGCCTGGCAACATTAGCCAATTTACAATTGTTGGTCCTCAATCATCATCAACGGTCAAAACTCTGGATGTGGGCCGCTCTGCGCCGACGTACCTGTCTCAACTTTGGAGTGGTCGGTCCTCTCCGTCACCTTCTCCTGGCTAATGAGGTAATCAACGATCCGCACGCCGATTGGCGGCTCGGTGTGGTTCCACTCCATGATGACCAATGAGCTGCTGGGCTCGTAGGTGTACGACAGCTTCAGCCTGGCAACAGAGTGACAGAGATGCTGTCATCGAGCCGGTCTCAACCGGCGGCTAACATTATTCCCGGTTAACTGCGTCACAGTGAAAAGACATTCTGCCACAAACACAAACACGTCGGGCCAACAGAAAATACAGCCGATTTTGCATGATAACCAATCAATGCAGCTGATCCTTTCATTGATCCCACGCTTTAATTAATAGTGGACACATTTTAAGACCCCCACCCCAACCATTCAGCAATCCACCCATGGCTGTAATATTTGACGGCAATAAAAACCGGTGTACACGTGCATCCTGATGGCTCGAGACCATCGCGGCATGAGATGGAGGTCTGCCAGTTAAACGACGGATGGTACCAGTTTGGAGAAAGATCCTTTTTATGAAGTTACTAACATAGGCTGTGGAAGAGGGGCGCAGGTGGGCAGTCCGTCTGCGCCGAAAGCACTGGAATCACACCGACACCAGTCATCGATGACGTCACCTTTCCCTGAACACCACAGCATGCTCATCATCGCCTCCTGTAGAGACTACGGAGACAGAGAGAGAGAGAGAGAGAGAGAGAGAGAGAGAGAGAGAGAGAGAGAGAGAGAGAGAGAGAGAGAGAGAGAGAGAGAGAAAACAAACATCAAACCTAAACTCAAAGCACATGTCATATGTCATATTGGTACAGGCAATATTCAAATGTAAATACATACATACAATATTACAGGCGCCCAGTAATGTCCTCATGCAAACGAACATGTTTCCATGTTACTCAATCAAGCTCGAACAAATGTGTTGAGTATGTTTCCTCCCTCATTTCGGTATTTAAAAATGCAGCATTGTTGATGGCTCAGGAGGTAGAGCGGTTGCCTAGCGATCACAAGGCTCCTGGTTGAGACTCTGGACCCCTAACCGCTCCTGATGAGCCGGTTGGCACCTCGCGCTGCTGCCTCTGCCATCGCTGTGGGTGCATATTGGCATGTGTTGAGTGGTCGGTAGACTGGAAAAGCTCTAAATAAATGCAGTCCATTTACCATTTATATCTATGTTCACCAGCTCGCAGTCTCTCGCCCTCCCTGTCTTTGTTGGTGCATTGCAGCATATGTTGGCCCGTAGATCAGTGGAATGGAGAGAAAACATTGGCGCGGGTATTGTGTTGTGCACACGACATACAAACAATAGAAGTAGCTCTATAGCGCTACTAGAGGTCTAAAGCGCCACAGGATGTCCCTCAGGCTATGTTCACACTGCAGGCAAAAGTGGCCCAAATGTGATTTTGCGCATAATTGACACACAACAGTGTGAACAGCACACATCACATGAAATCTGATCTTTGCAATTCTGATATGGGCCACTTTCATATGTGGTCCTAAATCAGATCCAGGTATTGAGACTTTTATGTCCCTCACTGGATGGAAACTTGTCACAATTCAGCGCTGTGAGGCCATTCACGTCACGACCCCATCACTCCAGGCTCCGCAACCACGCACACCTCCGTACAGAAGGAGCAGCAACTGCTCCACAAAATGATAAAAAAAAAGGTCATCTGCTCTAGTATTCCCAGGCTTCCACTGCACATCAACTTATAAAGGGTAAACGCGGCCTAACCATTGCCTGGCCTTCATGTTCACTTCCACGTTAAAAACCAAAACCTTCTTCACTTCCCTGCATCACGTCCAGGAACCGGATAAGTGTTTCTACATGTGTTAAGAAAATTCTACTGCTCCTTAAAGCTGCTATATCAGATTGTGACCATTTCTACTGCCTCCAAACAGCTCTCAACATGGTGACGGCTGAGCCAGCAGCTCGCAGCTAACAGTGCTAACGGTGAAAACTACAGCAAAGCTGCTGACAAAGCTCACAAACATTGTCACAGTTGGCATATGAAGTGCTGTGCTGTGGTAAAAAAAACGAGTGTCGTGAGGTCACAGTGATTCTTATGAGTTCATCTTTGAGTCCGAGTGGACGTCTGGGCCAAATTTGGAAACATATTCCCTCAATGCGTTTCTGAGATAACACATTCCCTGCACGGTCGCCAGCGCGGAGGCATTAATCATCATCAGAGATGGATATATATAGATTGTAATTACTGTATATGTAATATCAATACAACATGTTGCCTGTGGTGTCTATACAGTCTAAGTATAGCAAGCTCCACACAGGCTCTGTCGACCACAGTGTCTGTAACCGTCTGCCCTGAGCTTCGGAGTGAAAGGAGCGTGGACCTTTCCTCCTCCTGCTGGAGTAAAGAAGCTGTAACCACGTACAGTATCGAAGCAGTCACATAAGTCACAGCGCGGTATGGTAGATTGAGACCGGATACTTCAAAATGAAAACATGTTTTTCAGCCCTGACGGATCGTACACGTACAGTCACAAACATTTCATGGCAGGACGCCAGTTAATCGACTGTCTGAGGTTGGACTTGCTGGAAAAAGCTTCAACTCTCATTGATCATCCAAAGGAAAGCTAGAATCCAGTACAGGAGAGAAGATGCAGCCACCAATCATGATCGTGTCTCAGGAAATGGTGCAATGGATTCCAGATGAAACTGCTGTTTTTCAGACATGAGACAGTCCCAGATGGTTGAGGACAAACACGGCTAACACACCTGGTAGGTCTCGTTGTTGGACACCAGCTCGTAGATGGGCGCGGCCTTGGTGATCTGCAGCAGGACGGGCTCGGACCGCTGGCGCCCCTGCACCACCCTGGGGCTCATGTGGCAGAGGTGGCAGGAGCGCGGGCACTGGCCCTGGCTGTTGCAGTCCATGCGGACGCCGGCCGCCATGCGCTTGGAACCCGTGTCCAGCAGACTGGCGATGTAGGCGGGGTAGGTCAGCGTTCTGGGCTCCTTGTCGCGCTCCTCCGACTCCTCCGAGGGCGAGTTACCTGACAGAGTGGAAGAAGGGAAAATAAATTCTTTAAATAATATTTCCAGACAAGATTAGGAAGCGCTTTGCAAAAGACACCGCAAAAATACAAAGCAATAATATGTATCACAGGCAAATATATATATTTATATTTCCCTATTTCACTATGTCTCAGTGTCTAAGTGACTAACGGGGACAACAGATTTTGACATTGGTCCAGTATTGAAGCTGCAGATGTCATCTACTGGACGGGCTGCAATGAAATCATATCGTCAATGAACATCCGATCAATGTGCCACTGACAGATTCAGATTTCTATGTGTCTAACAACATTATGGAGACTAAATACATTTCCATGCCTCATGCAGAACTTTGACACTATTTCTTAAGATTAGCATTTTAGGAGACTGCTTGGCTGTGAAAAAAACCCAAAAGGCAATTTAAAAGCTCAAGCACCTATTAGGGAAAAGGCTTGTTGTGCGAGCTGCCTTTGATGGAACACAACTCAGCTTTATGATCAACGGGTGAGCACACAAGCTATGGGACCAAAACATGTGCACAGCATAATAGGAACAATTCCTGTGCTTCAATGTTGAGTTTTTGTTTCACAACTTCACAAAGCAAGTGATCTTTTGCACTTTCCTTTTCTGTGTGTTCAATGTAACAGCAGTCTGTATTTCAAGCACGTTTCCTTTGTGTATGTTTTGTAAGAAGAGGAGAGATCTAAATAAAGCTTGTTCTTCTTATGTAAGCTGGGATAAACATACAAATCCTCACACGTAATACCTCAAAACTAACTTCATGTCTCATCCACCCACATTCACACCCCACCTATTCTATCCACAGTGCGTGTTTTACCTACAGAAGATGGTGGCCAGCCCGGGGAACTGAAGCAGCTACGCTCTCTTCAAAGCCACGAGACTCCATTGACACAAACAGTGACTTTACCTCACGATAGCGAGAGCTGCTGGTTAACCGCTGTTTGTTTCTTTGTGTTATTGTGTGACTTTGGTGTTTTGAAGGGTTAGTTCGAATTCACCAAAGTCTCACAATAACACAAGCAAACTAACGGATGAAGGCAGACCAGCGACTCCTGTGCTCTGCCACGTAAGAAATACAGTGTTTGTCAATGGAGACTGGTGACTATCGGAAAGGGCTTTCTGATGGCAAAGCAAAAAGGTAAGAATATTCTCAATATAGCGTGCACTTAAACTACTAGAGGTAATACACTGACTATAGATAACTAGCTCATAACTTCACTTAAAACAATCCAAACTAACCCTTTAAGAATTTCGGAGAAACAACAAAGCAGGCAAACATAAAACCAGAAACACACAACGTCTCCATGGATTGTCAGAATAATTATACATAGAATTGTACACACGATGGGCGATCCATCATTAGTTAGATAGCCCCTCCTCCTGCACCCATGGTACACACATTCATGTGTGTATGTGTGTGTGTACCTGAGAGGGTGACTTGTCATTAAAAAGAGATTAAGAATCTAAGTGCTCCAATAACAATATGCAGTGTTTGCTTTTCTTTACATGCGTGGGTTAGTAATTAATGCCTTGTTGATTACACCTCATCTCTGAAGTACACACACTTCATTTTGTCTGACACTATGGGTTTCCCAAGTAACGCTGCGATCAACTAGTTACAGAGTTTAATTCAGCCGAATAAAGAGTGACAGAGTTTCTGTAACGTCAAGAAAAAGAAGCGCTGAACAAAATTCAGTAGAGCTCTTCAGACGTTGAGGCTGAAAATGCTTCTGTTGAACTTAAAAAGGTTTATAATAACAAGGTCAGTGAGATATTTCATGACAGTCAGGAGGCAGTAAGAAAAAGAAAATTGTGCTTTGTGTATGTCAACCATCAAAAAGACAAAGTACAAGGTGAAACCACTCAAAGCCACGATGTGCAGTCTTTCTATTTAGACTATCTTTGGAATTGTTATGATGGTGTACTTTTTGGTTGAAACATGTGAAAATGCAAGCCCATTCACCTTAAAGCCTGCGGGGCTTTAATATTGAAAACAATGTACAACAAAAAAACCTGCAAGAAAAAGAAAAGGAGACCCTGAGCACATTTAGCGCTCCTGGAATGTTCTCCATAAAGCATCAAATGACACAAAGGGAATAACAGAACTGGTTCATACGACAGAGAGACCATGGTGCACCTGGGCCCTTTATTTAAGTGGCAATCAGCCAGGAGGTGCACGTAACAGCAATTATCTAACATTCTAAACAAAGACAAATGACACCCAGCACGGGGTCACGGGTCAGGTGTAATGAATGCTGCCACGGACCGGAGACCACATGAATAGCTGCATTTGTGAGTCTCTCTCTGCATGCCAGTGCGTCCTGTCCATGCCCTCGATGACTTTAGCGTGCAGCATTGAGAAGCCCTCGTGTTTGGGTCACCGAGACAAATGAGCAGATAAGCCCTCACCAATCAGAGGAACGTGAAGGTAAATAAGGTCAGATTGAGGAGGGGGGGGGGGGGGGGGTTCGTGGGTTGGACTAAATCAATGGAAAAACAGAGAACACCTAGGAAGTAAGAAAACTATCCAGAGCCCAGCCGTCATGTGGTAGCCAGGTCTGAAGACGGCTGATGGCTAAACATACACGGCATATTATCACACTGATAATTTTCAGTATATAGCAGAGATGTATGTACTCAAAAAGCAAGACTTTAATTCACTTTCAAACCAAAAGCATTAACAGTCTTGCTAAATCATACACTGAGGGGTTGTGTTGGGTGAAACTAGAACACAAAACTTGTCTGGAGTTAGGATGAACATCACTGAGTCACAGACTTTACCCAACAGGGATTGTTTTTGTGTTCCATGTGGTTATTTTTGTCATACTACTGCTCTTGTTATGAATACTTTACAAATATCACCCATGCAGGGAAAAAGAGCTCCGCCTCATTTCCCTATTCACCTGACCAGTAGTTGTTCATTTTGGCAGCGAAATCTAGTGTTCAAATTAAGAAGTACAATGCACAGACAGTGCAAGTTATTAAACGTATGCTCAAGCCATATTCTAGTTTAATGTTGAAAACTAGAAAACGGGCAGCAGGCCGCTGTTGGCCCGCGAGCTATAGTTTGTCCAAAAATGGGCCAAATGCATATCGACGAGCTTATTTCCAATGAAGTGCCCTGATTGTACATTGCTAGTTAGATGTTTCTGACATTATGAACATTGATTACTATTCGATGAAAATATCCCTCAGTTGATGAGCTAAACATCGCTGATCCAAAAAGACGGGAAACAGCGAGTGAGTGCTGAAAATATCAGACACCTTTTAAAGGAGTCAAGGGGAAGTGTGTTGCTTGATTTGCAGTCGCCTGTTGTGCTGATAAAAGAGGATAAAGCTAGAAGACTAAACATCAGTACTAACATCAGCAGCAATGCACATGGGCTTTTCTGTGTGAAGAAACAGGTTTTCTTGCAGTTATTATTTACAATTATTTAGCCGGTGACTTCTTATATGTTTCTGTTTATGGCCCACAAAGTTTGGCCACCCCTGGTATAAAGTCTCGGGAAAAAAAAAAAAGGCTACCGTGTGAAATCAATTTAACAGGAGAAAGTGAACAAAAGGACTTGAAATGCACATAAATCTTGTTGTACATGAAAGTAAAAAGCTGGACGTGATGCGTTCAGGGACAAGGGCGCACGATGGCATAAGATAATGCGCTATGCTGTGTATGGATGTCTCCATTCCAACTCCTCGTCTCCCCAAGGTGAACTATTCATTGTTGCTGCGTGGTAAGAATGTTATTCTCTCTAATACTCCATCTCTATTTCTCTGTCGCACAAAAGCAAAACCAGAGAGCACCATCTTTTCTTTGAACTTCGCTTAACAGCGTTCTC
Source organism: Pholis gunnellus (assembly GCF_910591455.1). Lineage (NCBI taxonomy): Eukaryota > Metazoa > Chordata > Actinopteri > Perciformes > Pholidae > Pholis > Pholis gunnellus. The sequence continues at coordinate 23,204,508 of NC_136541.1, read as the reverse complement.
CTTTTGTCTCTTTCCAGTCATCTCTCTCTCTCTCTCTCTCTCTCTCTCTCGCTCTCTCTCACCCAGTGAAAAGCTTAATCACACCTATTTTCACAATATGCAAATACATGTGTGGTAAATGTGAGGGGGCAAAGCAGTGATATAATATTCCTTCTCTGCATCGCCATACTAAAAACAAGAAAACCAATCTTTCCCTCACACACACACACGCACACACCCTACATCCTCCCCAGAACTCCCTTTTACATTTTCCCTTTTTATTCTTCCGTCATTCTTTGGCTCTCTAAAAGTCTACAAGGTGAATCTGCAAATGTATCTAAAGCATCTAAACTGCCGTCAAATTCAACCCATGCACACAAGCGCACCTGCTTTTAGGGGAGCCTAATGACGAGCAGCATGCGGCTTTGAATAGAATAAATCTATGCAAACGCACACGACGAAATACAGCTCTGTGAGCCTGTGTGTGTGTGTGAGCGTGTGATGCCTTCATGCTTGTGTGGACATATTTTGGTTATAGAAGTGCTGAAAGTGATTGAGGTCCGCCGCTTCTTCGTTAAGAGGTACATCTGAGCTTGGATCTTGGGTTCAGCATTGAAGCTAGCTTAGGGTTTGTATGTAGGTTCAGACAGAAGCTTCACTCATCAAGATCTTTTTTAATCAACATTTCTTTAATGATTATGTATAACGCAAAAAGTGTTACTTGAAGTGGTGAATTAACCTGTGCACTCCACTCAGCTTTCTGCACCATTACTGCACTCTAACCGTTCTGTTTTCTGCAGAAGCAGTCAGATGTTTTTCAGAAGCTGGTGGAGACATAAAATGAGCTAAAAGGAGAGCAAGATTCGTCTCAGAAAAGCCGCTCCAAATGAACACTAATACTGCAGGATGTATAAATAGCTGCTTACACATGAGCCACAGTAATTGCTGTTCGTAAAAATAAAATACAAAATTAGGATTATGCTTAGTTTGGATTCAGAATTTGGTTAAAAGTGTGTAAAATGTCAGAGTTAAGGTGACGTCAGTGGTTAGTTTTGCTATGGTTATTTTGTAACTGATACATGGATATTACAGTCTCTTTACAGGTGATGGGAGCACTACTGTAAAAGTTATTCAATATAAAAAGCTCTTGTAGCTCCAGAAGGAGCTGCGTTAAACTGGATTAATGACCTCAAGTGATGTCACTTGAGGCAGCGTCGGCTCTGACTGAAGAATAGAAATTTGATGATCTGGAATTGTGGAGTTAGAAGGAAGCGAGCTCACCGTCTCTTCCTCTCTGCTCGACGCTATGGCTCGAGGCTACATTAGCCGTGACTAGCATAGCAGCTAGCTGTCGGCGGTTGAGTTGCAGTGCGAGTAGGGCAGGGCAATATATCAATATTATATCGATTTTGTGAAATGAGACCAGATACCATCTTAGATTTTGGAAATGGTAACATGGCATCCTTGATGTCATTTATTGGATTTAAAAGCTGACAGGAAAGTGATGCGAGCTGTTCTCATAGTGTAAACATATTGTATAACATATAAACATATTGTAAAAGCATCAATGGTCAACCCCCAGCCTTGAGTTTGGGTAATGTAGGCGCCAGGTTTTGACGAAGTAAGAAGAATGTGTGGTATAAAATAGACGATATCTCTGGTTCTGTCGCACACAAATTCAACCCTTTTGTTCCAAGTGAGTCCGACAATATTGTAGGACTTCAACCAACGGAGTGGTGCTGAGAGTTACAACGTCTTAAAGGCAACAGACGGCTCGGACACGGTCCGAAAACTAATCCCTCATCCCAGCTGAGACCTAATTGGCATCACTAAACTGTAGACACAGGACAGATGCATGACGGGAAACTCGCAGCATGTATTAGGAATCCGTGTGTGTGTGTGTGTGTGTGTGTGTGTGTGTCGGCATGAAGCTGGGGATTCGGTGCTGCTTTGACCCGCGAAATGACTCATCTCCATGGCACACAACAGATGGAGCTCAGAGCTATTCAGATTCATATAATAGCTCTCCATCCACCCCTTTCCATCCCACACTCTCCACTGAGAGATAACTCAACCGCTTATCTGCTACTGACTGACTCCAGTCAATCCTCCCTGTTTACAAAAAAACACACTTTCAAGTCTATAAATGTTTGTGAGAGGAGAAAGGGAGATGCAGGGGGGAGAGAGGCAGATCGATGTTCACACTTTTGTTTGTGTTGCATTACAGCCTTCATTTCCCACTCCTAGCAGAACCCTCATCATCCTCTCCATTATATCGCCTCTGGTGAGTGAAGCGATGACTCATTAAGTCACCGTTCATCTTGGTGATCACAGTGCTGTGATTTCAGCCCCCTGACATCTTCTTTCTAAATGCATGGCGGCGTGCTCTCGCATCTCCCAGCGTGCACCCCTCTCTCCTCCAGCCGGATGCAGACCCATTCACTGACTCCACGGACGTGAGGAGTTGAGTAGTACCCGTTTGGATCCACAAGATGGTGCTGGTGGATCACAGGACGCGGAGGAATCATGTCAGGAAACAGGAGTAATCAGTGCACATTGCTCCACTGTTCAGTAGACAGAAAGCAGAGCAAATCCTACCTGCTCTTTTAAAATGTGCTCTGCTGAGATGAACATCATACGATCGTGGGGACGTAAATCATGAGCTGATCACAAAAGAGAGTCGGAAATCAAGGCGGGAGAGCAGCGGGAAAACAGTGTTAAAAAAGGGGTGTTTTGGTGGGATGTGCATGTTGTGTGTGGAGAGAAAAAGTGATGAACAGAATTAGAGGCATTAAAGGGGGAAGAACCCAACGAGATTAACGGATGAACAGAACTCTGGGTGTGCTTCCTTCTTTGTCTGAGTGACTCATTCTAAACCCTTCAAACATGCGAGATGGCACACATAAACAAATCTGTGTGACGGGAAAATTGCGGTTTCTTTCCACATGCGTGTACACGTGCGGCGCCTTGCTGTGCAGCCGTGTGCAGCTTGTACCTTGATATCTCCCTGTGTGTGTGTGTGTGTGTGTGTGAGGGCACGACGCTTGGGGCCCGTATCCGACTAAAGCCAATCATAAACAGAAAGGCGTGCGTCCTTTCCCTTTCCATCTGCAAAGCCACACTGAGCTTTGTTTGTCAATGTGTTTGTGTGTGTGTGTGTGTGTGTGTGTGTGAGAATACGATAAGTTGGTAAGACAGCTATGCGTGGAGGGCAGTGTGGCAGGGCCACGAGGGAGCATGCATACACTCCCAGAAAGCAGCATGGATATTAAGCATTCGTCTAGGAACTAATATCTAGGATTTGCCCTTTAAAATTCACCTCGTGGAGAGACTTTGTGGGGAATAACTGAGAATAAATGGTTGGTGATTTGCCTGAAGGCCTGATCCGTGATGTGACCACAACTGTCGGAAGCATCCTGGAGCAACCCGCTGCTAACTGGCTGACCCGCAACCTCAACCCAGAGGGCGAACCACATTTCCCCGTCGCATCAATTCACGAATTGCTAATTAACTGCTGGAGCAGCTAATTAACCTGAGATTTATCAGTAACCTTGCGTTAAGGACTCAGTGATGGGGACAGAAGGAATTCCGAGGGAAACAGATTACAGCCATTTGCTTGATAATTCACTGATGGTTGCTCATCTGTTTGCTGGTGACTGGTGGCTACTTTACATTGAATGGCAGTTATGATTATTTTACATCCTGGTTATTATATAAAATAAACACCGTCAGACAGCATGGTTAGCTAAGTCAGAGGGTTACTTCCCTTTATGAATAAATACAAATGTTTAAGAAAAAAAGGCGTATTTCAATGTTAAGACAACTGAAGGTAATACTCATCCACAGTGCAGTACGATATTCCCCTGATTAGCTGCCGGGTTGGTCTGAGGCTGCTTCTGTGTGTGAACGGTGCCGACTGATGCGTCTCCCACTGTCAGGAGGTCCAGTGTGTTTGCTGCAGGCCAGTTATGCTAAGTGACCCTCCGATGCCACACCGAGCCGGCGGAGCAGACGCTCTGCGCGCGCACACACACGCACGCACACACACGCACGCACACACACACACACGCACGCACACACACACTCACGCACACACGAATGGATGATTTGTGACACATTTGTGTTCTTTTAACTGGTGTGCTGTAGTATTTCACTTCGGGCCCCTCATGCAATACAATGGGGAACCAGACGATTCAGGCCAGGTGAGCTGACAAAAACAATGTCCTGAAGTGACCTGGGCATTCTGTATTTCCCCCTCACACAGCTGCATGGATTCCGTCGCTCTAATTTCCTTTATGACAGCTCTATTTTTGGAGCCACAGTTCGGGCATCTGAGTGCAGAACAAACCCATGAAATGTATTTGTGATTGTGGCTTTTCAGGGTAAAATACGATGCAATTCTGTCATAGGAAAAGCAGTGCTCTGGTTCTAGATTTTTGGTAGAATATCAGATCGTATCGCCCTCTGGCTTTGACACGTTTATACCCATCTGCTTTAATGCCTATTCTAATACAATGTTTTTAAAAAAACTCATTAGAAATGCAAACAGTTCAAGAAAAAAAGGAGAAATCACAAATACCAACGTTTTTTTTGTTGGCTTTTGGTGGAAAACTTGGCACATTCATACAAAGAAGGTGCTATACATGTGGATGGAAAGGATTCATAAATGCATTAACAGTGAGATTTCATGACCCGTTTTGGTATTTATGATTGAATGAATGGATCGCAGGCATGGATCAACGGATAAACATGATGGAACAATTCTGGTCTCACATCATAGCTGGGGAACGACACAAGTTCAACATCGCTTCAATGTAACGATACATCTGTCCCCCAACCCAAGGCCCTTCAATCGGCCCCATCCTGTTCATCCAACCCACCTTCATAACTGTTTAAAACACACACACACACACACACACACACACACACACACTCGTGAAGCCTTGACAGAGGCCTCATGTTTAAAGCAGTATGAGGAGTGTGGTGGACCCTGTTTGTCTGAGTGCTGATTAGAGATGCTGACCGCCGCCTGACGGGCCCATTAGTGACATCTCCTTCATGGACGCTGAAGGGCCCTGCTAATGGTGTCCGTGCGTCCGTCTGTCAGCGTGTTCTCTGTACGTGTTCATCAGCTTCACTTTCACTAACCTTTAACTCCGTCTCCTCGTTATTGTTTTCCTAACAAGGTCTACTTGTACATGGATATCATCTTCACTTGGGATACTCCATTATGCACCTAGCATGTCTTCTCTGTAGGTGCAAGCTGGATCTCATACAGTCGGCCTCAGCATTAGCCTTCTTGAGCTATTAATGATAGCCCGGAGTTGTCAGTGACAAAAATAATTAGTCATAGCTCAATGAATCACTATCAGAAGCCACTATGTCCATTAACAATTCCACTGATATCCTGATTTACAGCAACAAGTCGGTTTTCAAGCAATAGTAAAACCTTTTCAAACATAATGAGGAACTGGTAGTGGACATGCAGCACAAGCTGCTCAACTTTGACACTAAACATATTTGCACAAAGTTGTCCGACAACCGTGGTTCATTTGGTTTCCCAAAATGTCTGCTCTTGCAGAGTTCACTTGTAGCATGATTTTTACTAAGACGCTCCAAAGACTTGAAGAGTTTATGCGTTTACTTGTTAAACCTGAAACCAAAAGATATAATAACTCTTATTTTGAAATCTGGAGACAGCCACAAAGCCAGTAACTACTATATGGACCATTAAAGGTGCTATGTGTCATTTGTGGCCACATGCTCCAAAAAATCCGGATTTAATCCAATAAACAGACTATCAAAACGCACACAGATCATGGATGTACTATTGACATTCCTCGGGGCAGCTCTTCTTCTTTTTGTCCAGTCATGTTAGACTGAGGACAGACTGGACGGGCCGGGGGCTAGCTGGTTAGCATGCTAATTTAAGTAGATATCTCTGCAATAAGAGACATCGTCTTTTCAACCTCTTCCCATCCTGTTGATAATGTTAGTCAATGTAATAAACTCAAATGATGGCCTGATCTAACATATTGCACCTTCAGATGTACAGCCAGTACTTCAGTTGCTGAGAACGTTGACATTGAACAACTAACAATTTCTCCCTAAAACAAGCAATTTTGGTTAAAGCAAATACTTCCACCGAAAAAGCTAACCTACACCTACTGCAATAGAGCATACAATGTGTACTGTGAGCCAGTACCATACTGCAGGCATGTAAATGTAACCGCTGTCAGTCATGTTTAATCTCTACCTCTTTGTCTCCGGTACACCTCTCTTCCTATCCGCCCCATCTGCTACATCACGGTGGGTTTGGAGAGAAACTTTGGCCGAGAGCGATTTATCACTTCATTTTTTCCCTCTTGCATGCTTCACAGTCAAACATTCCACCGGCGGCTCTTTTCTCTCACAGATCCGTGAATTGTTGCGAGCTATATAACGCAGAGCAGTGTGAGCTCGCCCGCTACTAAAGAGCAGAGTAATGTAGTGTAGCAAAATGGTTCTCAGCTGATGGCGGTCTCCGGTCTTTTTCTGTCGCATCCCTGTATGGGAGGAGCGCTTTAATGAACCTCCGATCCAGGAGACAGCCAACTGAGTAAGGCTTAATGAAGTTAGAAAACTGCTGGTGGTTGAGGAGCAAGATGAGGCATGACTAGAAAACACCATACAAGCCAGAATATCTGTCACTGACTAACCCTAACTACTGCTGTTTGACTGATGTCCTTTTCTTTGTGCTTGCTTCCTTTTAACCACTAAGCCTATTTTGAGGCCTCTGCTCGAAAATTTCATACCCATACTTAAAGGGGCTTATCTCTCTAACTACAAGGTCTATTTGAATAATTTCAATGGAATAACAACACTAACACTTGTGAGATTTGTTCATATCAGTGTATATGTTACTGGTAAATGCTGAATCAATATATCACACAGCTCAAATTGAAAATGTTCAGGTTCGCCTGAAAAAAAAAGCACTTTTATTGATGCTATTGATTTGAAATTATGCAGACGAAGGCCTAAACTCTCCCAAATCATAGCACAACATGTCAGCAGTCCTTTAAAAAAAATAATTGGCTTTGATAAAGTGAAGCAGGCCAGAGATATCGATGTTTTTGTACAGGTCAGCCGACGTCAATTCTGATTTTGGAAGCAGCATTTTCAGCCGTTTTATTGTAATTTTATATACTATATATTTCACTTCTTGTTCTATGTGTTCAATCTATCTAATACAGCAGTTTGGCATCATTTTGAGAGCCTGGGCTCTATAATAACCTGTAAAACATGGCTCATTTTCATCTGAATTTCAGTTTTACAGAATGCAATTAAACCTCACACAGCCTGTGATTGGCCGATTTGCGCATGTGACACAGATTTGAATCCGGAAGACATGAGGCTCGCCCCCAAGGGTCAAACCCACTGGCCAAAACTGAAAAGATTACCCCTTCTTTATAGACGCTCGTAGAGATTCAGTTTTTTCACAGAACGGAGAGAGACCGGCGGCACAAAACTGCAAGGATTCATTTTTTTTTGGCGATTTTCATCCAGAAAACCATCTCAAGGTGCGAAGCATTTCAATTTTCTTGCTGTTTGGCTCCGTGTTGCTCTGTGGCAGATGAATTGTTACTTTTTAATGGTTTGAAGGAGAAGAATTTGGAAGATATTGTTGGATTCAGTGTGGAGTCCCCATGCTCTTTGATATGCGGTTTGTCTGTGAGAGTGCCATAGGTCGTGGTTGGTATCGGTAACGGAGAACATAGCTCGCCGTCTTCTGGCGAAAAATAGGTGAAATTGTGGTAGTACTTGTAGTATATTGTAGTACTTTGTGTATATATATGTTTTTGAGTGATTAAAATAGCTTACATGGTCCATTTGATCAGAATTTCTTCGTTACGTGGGTATATGATATGTCATAAAACACTTTTATGCGTTCTCAGAAGTACTTTGTACTACCTGTGTACACTCTGTCGCCCCCCCCCCCCTCTAGGACCAAATTGGGTCCTGTTAGGGGTTAGAGGACACAGGATCAGGAACTTCAGACTCTGTGTCTGAATATTTCATTCAAGAACTAAAGTTTCACATTCTGTTTCACGGCATGAAGTCATATTTGACATTTTTTATAGAGAGAACAAGTCTTTTCACCTCACTATGTGTTTTTCTTTAATTCCGGGCTTATATTTTGAAATGATAATGATAAAGGATATATACAGTAAATATATAAATATATATATATATATATACACACACACACACACACACACACACACACACACACACACACACACACACACACACACACACACACACACACACACACACACACACACACACACACACACACAAGTAATAGTACTTTATTATTTAAAAACCTTGCGATACTTATTAGGAATAAATCTAAAGTCAAACACATGAAATCAATGCAGCATTAAAAGCCATTATTATGAACAAATAATGAGCACAGATTTTCATTTCCTCCCACTTATCGAAAGGTCACAGAGCTGTTGTGAAGTGGTGTGAAAAGGCCACGGGGCATTAGAAAACTCAAAGTAAATGTTACAACATTCAGGTGAAGGAAAAAACAGTGACTGCTGTTATGTCACCAATATATGCTGATCTAATGAAGGCAGCCATGCAACAAAAGTAGAGAGAAGAAAATAAACTAACAGGTAATGAAATCTCCATCGTAATAGGAAGGCCTAGCTCTCTTACTCTGACAGCTCCTGATGAGCACAAATTTTTGGGTTCTCTCTTTACACTTGACTCAAACTGTTCGAACGAGGTGCTGCTGTCCAGACTGTTCTATGAGCTTAAAAGAGAGCAAAACATTAAAGAGCAGACAATTAAGAAAAGTGTCATTTCCATACTGATTACATTTATGATGGTCACTTAATACAGGTGGCGGATCTTTGCAGATTCTCTTAAAGGGATCATTTCCGTTCTGCATGTGTAGAGTAGACAAGAGAGAAATAAGAGCGAGAGGATAAAGCTGAGAGCCGTAACAGCTCCAGTGGATGAAAAGATACGGTGACACGAAAAAGGATTCAAACGTAAGTAAGAAGAAAATATTAACATATTGACAGACAAGTTCATGAAGGTGAAGTAAGGGGTTATATTGTCTTTACGGCAAAAAGCCGGATCTTTTCTCCAACACTGGTTCAACCAGGGTTCCTTAAAGCTGCACTAATCAATATTTGTCATATCAACAATGGATCAAATCACAATGTATAATGGGGCATTTATAGTTACAAAGCGTTACATTTTTACAAAGGTTACAAAGCGACCTTTGTAAAAATGACCCAACTCTGCAGTTTCTCAAAGCCTTTTATCCGCTTTTATCTTATTGTTTTGGTTTTATGGCTCACAAACTCCCATCAACCTTGTTTTCAGGTTAGGTAAGTTTTCTTTAGCTAAAAATCTCTTATCAACTGACGGCCCATGGTAGCAGCTAGCTAATGGAGAAAGTCAAACATGTAGCAGCTAGTTAGCCAAATATTTTCCCTCAGTATTTGGTGGAGACCAGGTGGAAACATACCTCGTGAAAACTTTAGACCACAAAAATCTTTGTAAAAACAAAAATGTGCTTGCAGAGGTGATGTCACGGCTCCGCTGTGACCTCAGCTCGTCTCCCCTCTGTTCTCTGTGTGTGTGTGTGTGTGTGTGTGTGTGTGTGTGTGTTGCTTGAGCGCGGCTGTAATCATCCGGCACCTGGGCTCATCTCCTCACCTGCCAACAATTAGATCTCATCACCGTCAGCTCAAATACCCCGGCTTCCTCCAGTCTCATCGCCAGATTGCTTCTTCAAACTCAGTGGTAGTTACAACCTCGGCCCATTTGAGCTTAATCTTTTCGTAGTGCAAGTTAACCCCTTTTTTTCGACTTTGCATCTAACTTGTGTTTTCCCTCTGTCTCAGCGATTCCCGTGCCACGTCGCCGCTGCCGCTCACGCCGCCTCGCTGCGCCACCGGATCCAAAGACAAACCTAATAAAACCCTTTTTCTCACCTACTCTGCCGTCTCGGTGTCTGCGTTTGGGTCCAGAAACAAACCGTAACAGGTGATCTGTCAACACTGAGTAACTGTGCAGCTGGTGAAAAGAGACGTCACGCAATTCACGGATATAATTTCACTGTCAACAGAAGTACAACTTCTTCTCTAAAGCAACAAAAAGGTCTGTGGCGGTGACAATTAATTTATGTTAATGACAAAGTGTTTAGTAGGTGGATTGGTGCTATGGCAACTCGACAGTTTAAATTTTAAGTAAAAAAAAAAATCCCATTCTCGTCCTATCGAGTTACAACTCGAGGGCATCACCTTGGACATGCTGCTCCAGAAATGACTCTCCATCAGGATTGTTGGTGTGCCTCCTGGAGTTTCTACTTGCATGGGACACACACTCACACACATACACACAAACACTTACAAGAGAAAAAAAAGTCAGCAATGAAAGGTGAGAACCATAAAGGTCGAAGCTGCCACAGGGGATTTCTTTTTTTTTTTGAACACCGATAAAGATCAAATTCAGCGTCTGAGGCTGTTGGTAATAAGATATAAGATGGTTGTAGGGGGACTTGTCTGCTAAAAATCTATAGCAGGGGCCATCAATTTCACCCTGCCAACTGGGAGTTACAGTGAAGACTCGACAGCCAGCACACACACACACACACACTATAATGAAACGGTTTACACCTGGTTCTAGTTTCTCTGGGACCTGCCAGTTTGGATGTATTTATTTGAAACACCCCCCATTTTTTTTATCATCTACATATTTATTCTCTCAGTTATTCCGCTGTGGGTGGTGCATTCGGGACCGGGGCCCTTATCTCTCCAAATGAGACTGGCAGCTGGCATTTTCTTCACACAGATTACGGAGAGGGGAGAGGGGAGAGGGAGGGAGAGCTTTCTTGTGCGCTGCTTTTTTTTAATCGGACAAGGCGCTGACCTTCACGGCGGGGTCTGACACCGCTCCAGACACCAAACTCTCGCCTCATCCAAACAGGTGAAGAGAGAAATTGGAAAGTGGAGAAAAAGTTGTGTAAAAGGCGTCCGACTCTTTTGCACTGTGGCAACATCCTTGACAAAGTCATCCGTATATCAACCCCCGTTAATCTCAGACAGAAACAGCACAAATGTCAGACAATTAGTACACTATAAAAAACACATATACGAGTAAGTGAGATAATCTTATAGTTTGACTTATCTGAATTAGCAATTCTATCTTATTTGGGATTATAAATATCTAATTTTAGCTTTCTGATCTCAGTGACGAGTGGACGTCATCTTCCTCCTACATGGGAGTTCCTCTCCCGAGGAGAGCAAAGGGATATCGGGGGCTGGAGTCCTGTTTAGTTCCTACTAGCAAAAATAATGGGCGACTTTTAGCCGCTCCCTTGACCACGCAATATATCAGATCACTATCTGATCCGGCGGGTTAAAGTGTCAACAAATACAAGTTCCCATTTGGCGCATACAATAACCAAAGTTGCATTAAAAAGACAAGTGTGAGCAAGTCATGCTTCTCTGTTGGAAAACCAGAGCACCACCGCAGGCAACATAGTTACTACAGGTGGGTGATATCTGGACACACAAATGCGATGACATCGCTTGCAAATCGTCATGCGAACAAGACAAAAAAATCAGATTCACCTACAATCTGAACTTAGCCTTAGAATCACAGTGACAATGCTAACATGCTAATATTTAGCAGGTATAGTGTTTACCATCTCAGTTTAGCATGTTAGCCTGCTAACATTTGCTAATCAGCACTAAACACAAAGTACAGCTAAGACTGATGGGAAGGTCATCTTGTTTTGCATTTTTTGAATTGACCACGGCGCCAGAGGAAAGTCAGGGAAACATTAAAAGTTACTCCTCTGGGGACTGAGAATATCTGAAGCTAATCCATCCAATAGCAGATGAGGTATTTCAGTTCGGACCAAAGTGGTGGATTCGGCAAATCAAGGTTTCCATTGCTGGAGCCCCCAGATGTCAGCTGGCATGGCGGCTCAGTGTTTAGCACACAGGCCTCCCAATATGAAGATCATGAGTTGTGGCCCGAGTGTTGTGCCTTGTGGAGTTTTGCTGTGAAACAAACAAGTCATGTTTTCAGTCAGTGCCACTCACCAACATGCTTTGTGTGTGTCCTTCTCAGAAGAAGGCTGTGCCTTTCCTTCCTCATAAAACATTTACAAAGCCGATGTTGACAGTATTTCAAATCCAGCATTGTTTATGTCCATGTTACCAAGCTTGTGGTCTTCTTCTCTGTCTTCGCCAGTACATTGCTTTACCAAGTCTAAAACTCCACAGGGAACCTTTAACACGAATCTCAATGTAAGTAATCTCATAGCATACATTGAGCAGAGTGCTTATTAAAATGAACTACACAAAACAAAAACACCCTTCAGGGAGCTGGACATCCCGACTTATTTTAAGAAATCCTATGGAGTGAAAATCACTAACTGCACAGACAGCCAGCTTTACTCATTTCACACAAAATAATCATTTGTCATTAGACGAGATGGAGGTGTGTAAAAAGAGCCAAGAAAGAAAGAAAAAGTTGGGCGGTGAAAACATTGTTCGTCGTCTGCTGGTTTACACAAAGAAAACCTGTGTAATTTACACCGCAGCAGGAGAGGAGACTCACTTTTATCCAGGATGTGTTTCAGTCACTTTTCATTACAGAGGCTCAGAAGCAGAGGCTTGCTGAAGGCTGTTGACAAGCTATATGGTTGAACATAAAATCTCTCGCTGTGTAGGTAGAATCAAAGCCAGGAGAAAACACACCTCCCCGGGGAGCCCGCTTCTCCAGCAATTATCCTCCCAACAGCTCATGTCAACCTGCATATCATACAGATGTAGAATAATGGACTCGCTGTCTGTCACTGGGGTAATTCATGCATAGCTGCTGTACAGCAAGTCAACTCAATTGTTCAAGCTAAATGTCAGACACAGTTTATAGGGTTTGAGCATATGCACCTTTAATGGATGCTGCTTGATCTCAGTTTGAACGGTTTAACTGCATGTAGTGACGATGGCTTTCCTGGCCCATCGCTCTCTGTCATTGTCCATCTTGTGAGAGAAGCCACATGAGGAGGCTGTGGTTCAGTGTCTGAGTACACCGGTGAGTCGGTAACGCTCGACAATTAGCGTCATTTAAATAGCAACAGATAACTGTTATTTTACTGTTAACAAACAATTAAATGATAATAATGTTTACTAATTTCATAATTTATGTTATTTCGCATTAGTTTATTTAATATGCAATCATTACCTTACAAATGATATATTCTACCATAGCTGATCATTTCATTTGACTAAAATATTAACAGTTCACGCATTTCAACATTTAATATACTGTATTTAGTATTTGCCAAATGATTTGTAAACTTTTCAGAAATCATTTGTAAAACATCTATTAAAATGACCTAAAGATGGACCAGAAACAATTATAAATCATTGACAAAGTATTAACTAAATAATGCTCATAGATGTTTTACAAAATATCTATTAATCATTAACAGAATTATTATTAAAATCTCCAGTTGCTACTTTCTAATAGCTGTCCAACTAATATTTATATAGTAGATGGTTTACAAACTAATTATTGACCAATGTCTTAATGGTGAACAAATGATTTGGTAATCACTAACAAAGACTTAATACAGTATGTCAAATGTTATAATATGTGAAGTAATAAACTGTTAACACACATTATATTAATACTAATAATTAGTAAACATTATTAATAAGCATATCATTGTTTGTTAACAGTAACTACTGACTTAAGTTTAATTTACTGTCAAACATCATGAACAAATAGTAAATTGTTACAGAAAAGTCAAGTCACTGAATGGGAGATTTTGAAGTGGACAGACAGCACTCTCCACCACCATCGCACAGAAACGCCGAACAAAGAAATGTCTTTGAAAAGCATGGTGTGCAAACCTTCAGCAGAGTTCCACAGAGCTTACTAATGCACTCTACGTGGATGTCTTTGCCTACATCTTCAGTTTATTTCATGGTTGGCATGAAAGAACGAGAGAAGAAAAGACAGGATGAAAGAATGCAGGCAACAAATGATGAAATAAAATAGATAATACATAGCTCGGAAAAGAGTATTGATGAAGTCATCAAAGGAATAACACGGTACATGAAAGAACTAAATGTGTTTGGAAAAAGAGTAAAATAAATCTTCATGTATCAATCAATCAATCAATATATCCACACATAAAGTATACATACATATATATATATATATATATATATATATATACACACAGTATATATACACTTCGATACAAACAAAGATGGAAGAAGGAATTGCGTCATAACGGAGGGAGGAGGAGGAAAGAAAGAAAGAGACAGAAGAGAGCAGCAGGATGGAGAGAAGAAATCTGGTTTGAGACTTCTGAATAGTCGTCCACATAATTGATTCTTTTTTCAGCCAAACAAATGCTGCGTCTCTGATGTGCCTGTGTCTGGAAATCTGTCTTTTGCAGGGATTTAGAATGAGGAGAGCATCTCTCTCTACTTTGGCCAAGAAAATAAAGGCAGAAGCATTTCCAGTAAAATGACGCCAGGCTTAGATGACATTCAATTTTAGGTCAAGTTGACATCTAAGAAATATGTCATCTCGAAGAACATTCACTGTTCTGAGTAACACATTTCAGAGCTTCCATGTCGGCTGCAGATAATACTGGAGACACAGATACCTCACTCACTACCTCTTGGTTAGGGCAAAGCTAAACTAAATAACTCCTCTCTCCCAAATCCTCCAACAAAATGGCAAATGGGTCTGATTATCTGGTTATATAGTTTTCTAAAACTTAACAACCTTTTCTTAAACCTAACCAAGTAGTTTTCTTGCCTAATTCTGACCACAATCTTTTCCTCAACCAACCCAAGTTGTTCCCTATGAAGACAGAGGTTTATTTAGAAAAGACAGTATGCCCGTAACAAGCGGAAATTGACTTTGTTGCTTGACTTTTGTAGGAGAACGCACCGAAAATGAGGAATAAGTTAGCGGTTGCATGAGGATACGTTGACTGTACCCACACTGCAGCACCATACTCCCACTGTGTGTACCGTAGCTCTGTTCTCTCTGTGTTCTCTTTCTCTCTTTCTCCAACTTTACGTCGCCGCTCTCTACCGCTTCACAGTGATTATAAATAACCTATGGAAGACATTGCAGAGAGTGCAGCCTTGCCGCAGGAGCTGTCCCAGGAAATGGAATATAATAACCCACCACCACCATCACCCAGCCTGCGTGCTGCAGCCCAATTGGTGCAGCAGGAAATATCAGTAATTAGGCAGAAAGGAAAGTCTCACTGCAATTACTGCCTGATATGCGAGGCATTCGTTAAGCTTGTTAGTGGAAACTAGAAGCTTCATTAGGAGAGGACGACGGGGAGCAACAGCAATAAAGTTGATTCATATCCACAATGCTGGTGACCTTTGTCACACATCATGCGCCATCCTCGTACTCTATTATGTTCACCTGCTCTGTCATCAAATTCATTTTTCACACAGAAACACTAATGAACACAATCTTCAATCTTTGTTTGGCGTTGGAGGATACTCTTAGTGAGATAATGTGAAGCTTCGGTCACATGATGGATGTGCCAGTGCACAGTGGTGGAGACACATGGTGCTCACTTGACAGCACCGAAATGGAAAGGCAATCTTACAAATGGAAGAATCCATGATTCTATAAAAAAAATATATACCTCCAACATTTTAGCTTTTTTTAAGAACCAAGACAGCCAACTCAGTTTTGACCTTTACTGCTGTGACTTTTAGCTAACGACAAAGGTTTTAAAAATGTTTTGCACTGCAACCCAGACATGTGCATGAAGGAGCATTACAATTAAAAAAAAAGGAGTTATGATGCTTTGAAATGACAACGACATGGCTGGATTCATCTATTACGAGGCCACGGGGCAAACATTTGCTATTGGGCCCCTACTGACCCCCCTACACTATACCCGCCTGTGCATTGTGTATGTACCCTGTAGGACTGTCAACAAATATTCTAAATTTGAATATTTATTGAAATGGTAAATACAAACAAGGAAGTCTAGAAACTGTACATTCATAAATTACAAAGAAAGCATTTTAAGTTAAGAATGAAGTGAAGTAGTTTTGCTCTTTGCATTAAGAGTTTTGCAAAGTGAAATTTTCTTTCGAGAATTGAACCAAAGCCAAATGCTTCCATATATGGAATGTATTTGACTGAATTTCAGGTTCAATATTTCTGCAAATGTTCTCCAGGAGTTGGAGAAATAAACTATTTTGACTTGAGTGTTGACAAACCACATGAATGCTTTCCAACAGGCCTGGACGCCCTGCACAACTTGAGTGTACCTGCCATATACTGACAGTCACTGTCAGTCCTACTATGGAGCTCCATTAGCCGAGGACAATGTGCATTCCCATAGAGAAAAATCCCCATGAAAACAAAGCCAATAGTGACGACGCGGTGCCTTTTTAAAGGCCCACCATTTGGCATTGATTAAGTCCCTGAAAGTGTTTCAAACCAATGCAATTACGGGGTGAGCAATTGATCATCAGTTAAAGGTTGTTCAAATGAAAGTCACGTGGAAGTTGCCAGAAATTGAGGTGGTGACATTTTGTTGTGTATTTTGTTCTGTCTGACTGGCAAAGAGTCACAGGACCCACACTGCTTTGATTTTGTTGCTCTTACAGATTTAAAGTTCATAAAGTAATGAAAAATAACAAGGGATTAGATATGGCGACAAATATAAATGAAGATGAAGAGGAAAAAAAGTCATTCGTCTTCCTTCTGTTCTGCAAATTCTCTGCCAACAAAGCCTTGCAGGGAGGAAGAGTTGATCAGTTTTAGTCAGAGCCCTGGACTGAAGTCTGCCCTTTCAATCATTATTCCCAGAGTCAAATTTAAACTTGTTATGGCAGAAACTACTAACTTCTTTCTCCCTGGCTGCAGTGGAAAGCACACACTGTCCCCAGCAGTACCACAACTTTACATGTTGGAAGGAAATCTTTTTTAAATCTGTGCAAAAGAGTCAATCCTCCATGAAGTCCAATGACCTGCAACAGCCCACACAAGCAGTCGAAGACACATTAAAGCACACCTGCATGGGCCACAATTAACAGAATAGTTATAATGATCCAAATGATCACAGCTCTGCATGTTTAAAGGAATATTCCTGGCCAAGACTGAACTTGGATAATTAGTGTCAGCTCTTTGGGTGAGGCATTAGACAGCTTCTTACTGAAGGTTACAGATTTTATACTTTTAGGGGCGCGGATCTCGCTGCAGCTTTTTCACTCTCGGTCACTGCGAGCATCCGGCCGATTGCGACTGCCTGTGTTCTGGCATTTTGTTAAACAGTTTGTAGAGTGACTGCAACAAAGAGCAAACAGTTTCAAAGCTGAGATAACACTCAAATATTTTGCATGTAAACACTGCTGCAGTGCTCCGCAATGTACAAACAGAACACGAGCGTGTACACCTTCACACCGAGTCCGTCTCTTTGCTTGTTCTCTCTTGTACGATTCCTTTCGCTGTGGTAATACACAGATAGTTCATATGTAGAGGGGAGAGCAGCAGGAGGTGACAATATGCATTACAAACTGCTGGCAATGGACGAGTCGCTGGGTAACCATCACTGACACTGTGATTGTATAGTTGTAGTGCTCACACGTCATTTCATGCAAGTCTAAGTCAAACCTCAAGTCTTTGCTACCGTCCGAATCCAGTCTCACGTTTTTGAGCCAGAGTCCAGGTCAAGTCTCAAGTCTTTAGTCAAAAGTCCATGTCAAGTGGTAAGTCTTTGAGGGTCAAGTCTAAGATATATCCACGGCCCTTTTTCTATAGAAAAGTGAGTCTCTTAAGTATGAAATGAAACAAATAGAATTGTGTCAATACAGTATGTCTTCTTCTTGCTCTTAAATGACCTCCCTGTGTTTCTTAGTATTTAATTGCTGAGCTGCAGTTGAAGGAACAAAAAGAGAGAATTTGTATCGGTCCCTAAAGACAGAACACAATGACCACTAACCCACGATGCAATGCTCTATTTTACAAATACTGAGGTCATGAGTCCCCCACCCCCCCACCAATTGAAAATGAAGACTAAAAAACGAAAGTAAAGAGTCTCAATGTCTTTTCTTTACTTGTTGGAATTTAGGAAGTTTTTTATGTTTTTCTTTTGGAATGTACGTTTTATTTATCTTCCCATGGTTGTGGATGCATGTCTATATTTATATTTAATCACATTCATGTATACTTGTTTTTATCGCTTTACTATTCATTTTACTCCTATAATGTTATTGATATGTTCTGTTTTAATAATAACCACTAATTATTATGATCATTATCACTTCCAAATGTTGAGGTATGAATGGTGTTACAGAACCTTCTTCAAACTACCATGAATACAGAAATAAAGTCGATATGTATTTATTATTGGGTTGGTCTGAAAGTGCTAAAATTTAAACAGAACGAGTATTTAATATTAGGATCCACTTCTAAAGAAGTGTCCTTGATGGTAGTTAGAGCCCTGGACTGAAGTCTGCTCTTTTAATCAGTATTTCCAGCGGAGAAGATCTTTTTTCTGTCTAGTCTACAAATTCAATCAGTATGTCCTTAAAGTTTCTTTCACTGCTGAGTACAAAAACATAATAATCTCGACCCTCACAGCTATATCAGCAGCACTATTGGTTGCTCTGGTCTTAATGAGGTCCACAGGTTATTGGACCTTGATTTTCTGTCTTCTGCAAACTTTCGATGAGCTTTAATTGACATGATTGGAGTGCGACCTTGGCTCCCCTCACACACTGGACTACTTGCACACCTTAAGAATCCTCAATACTGATATGCAATTGAGCAATATCAGTCTGTTTAATCTTTTAAATATGCATGACCTGTGTGAGACACCTGCAAGAGTTTGAGTTTGATATATAAATGACACTTCATCATTATGTTGACATCATCCTGTTGACTTATAGGCTAATATAATATATAATATAATACAGGACTGTCTCAGAAAATTAGAATATTGTGATAATCCCCATACGTGTGATTTAGTTTACTGAACCAAGCTGAGTGTTTTTCAAGGCTCAGGAAACCCTTGCAGGTGTTTCGAGTTAATTAGACGATTCAAGTGATTAGTTGAATACCCTACTAGTATACTTTTTCATGATATTCTAATATTTAGAGATAGGATATTTGAGTTTTCTTAAGCTGTAAGCCATAATCAGCAATATTAAAAGAATAAAAGGCTTGCAATATTTCAGTTGATTTGTAATGAATCCAGAATGCATGACATTTTTGTTTTTTTAATTGCATTACACAAAATAAAGAACTTTATCACAATATTCTAATTTTCTGAGACAGTCCTGTATATATATCCCTTTAGTCATCGATGGCCTTATTGTGGCGATCTGTTTTTCATATGGAACCATTTATTTTTTCACTTCAGGGACAGTGCGATCCCTCAGGTGCCTCGGCATTAACACCACTCAACGCTGATAAAGAGAATAGACTTTCCTCTATGGAGCTCTGAAAGCAGGACTTCAATATGGGACATATGGGGCAGGATGCGTAGCTTTAGATGGTGTTATTGGGGAGTGATTTACGCTAATGTCATTTCTGCACAGGTGTCTTTCATCATGTTTACGCTGGTCAGTCACACAGTTATCTGGAGTCAAGTCTCTGAATCTGATGTGGCTCACTAGTACGCGTCCACCAATACAAAAACAATGTCAGAGGAAGTTAAGATGAGAATATGGAATTGTTCTTGCATAAGATCCAATATTTTGGGAATTTTCTGGGTTAATATGACACTTAAAGTCAACGGGCAACATATTCAAAAGAGAATAGATACATATAAGTCAATGACAAAATCACTTTCTATTATATTTGACATGGTGTGACTGATGCCACAATTAACATAAAACTATGATTCTGCTTTTCAAATGAGTCTGGTAGCCCAAATCAAAATGCCTCCATCTCACAGAAAAGACTCTCCTCTTATTTCCTACATAACTCAAAGCAAATGTAATAATATGTTATTAAGAATAATTATCCAAGAGGTTCATTTTGAGTAGATTACGTCTGTCTTCCCTTCCAGTTACTGTGCGGCTTAATTCACTGAGCTAAAGAAGAGGATTCCATTAACCTTTATACACCAACATGTTGCACCCAGAGTTGGACATGTTCATGTCACCTAAAATATCCAAAAGGTGATGTTCTTCCCATTCCAAAATCCCAGTGGGACTGGGGTATCGATCTGGGTAAAGTTACCGTCTAATGTGATTCAGTGCAAACCTCATCACGTATTAAGATTTGACCTCCAGCATGGTAAGAACATGTTATGTTGTTTCCGACATGGCATCTGGTTTTCTCCAACAAAAGTGTCATTTTCCTTCAAGTTGACCAAACCTCCTCCCCGTTCTCCTGTTTAAAAATACTCTAATTTCTTGAAAACTAAAAAAGATAGAAAAGATTAATTTTCACTTGTTTTAAGACAATAAGGTTCGGATTCAGTTGCAAACATACAATTTGATTTGGATTTGAAGTGTGCACACT